>NC_081407.1:553328206-554528206 GCF_030272615.1 Cryptomeria japonica | reverse complement strand
TGCCTCTCTTTTTTTAATCATTATATTTATCATTTAGAAACATTTCATATCATTAGCATAGTATATCATGGTATCATAGCATGTTTAGTATAGTCTAATATCCATATCATAGCATTTTCATTTTCATTATCATAGCATAAATCTCATCTTAACTAGCTTTCATTATCATATATATCTTTTATCATCTCATCCCTCATTCTTGGAGTTGTCATTCCAAGAGTCAATTTCTCAATGATCTGAGAGCAAACATGACTCAAGGAATCCTATGAGATAGAGAACAATGGAACAGTTTTGAGAGGATATTGGTTTAAACTTGTTTAACTTGTTTTTATATTTCATATGTAATGTTTCATTGGTATGCTTGTTCATTTAGTTCTTAATTTACCACTAACCATCTTTGTTGCATACAGGAAATATATAGAACTTCACAAAAATATTCATAAATTTATGCATTATACACAATAAAGCAACTTTAGAGAAGATAAAGATTTGATTTTTATTGAGAAAAAGTACTCTTTTACAATACTATACAAGTCTAGAAATGAGTTACAATACAATACTCTATCAAGAAAAGAGCTAAGAAAAACTACACTACTCAACAAAAGAGAGCAAGAATTAAAAAACTAAAGGCTTATAGCTAATTATTTATAAATTTTATTTCTTGTAAAAGTTGCAACATGTTCAATTGATTCAATGTGACATATGTCTTTCCTTGTAAGTTTGAAGGAGTCTTCTATCATTTCTAGGTCGTATACAACTAAGTTTTTGCCAAAAGACCCCTTCAAACTAATTCAAACTGCAACATTGATGAAGAACAACCTCCCTCTTTGAATAATCTATGGATAAGGCATTCAAATATGACCTTGTATACCTATTATTGGTTGGAAAAGGTCTTCAACAACTACTAAATTTCCTACAACACCTAGACAACACACAAATCTCCTCCTAGATGCCCTCTACCTATTGGCCAAATTAACTAGTAGTTCCTAGATTCTCTCCACTTGTTGTATAACTAGCCATTAATCCTTCAAAATATTGTTCACCTCTTCCCATGTATGTAGGCCATGTGGATTTGGTTGAAACTCATCAAATACCCAACAAGGTTGTAGAATAGTTATATGTTTTAACTCTTAAATTATTATTTCTATCATTTATATATATTATTTAGGCACTCGTGATAGTATTTTGATTTCATAGGTTTGTCTTCAACCAAGGGCTGAAATCATGTTGTCATATCAACCCTTTTACTTACTTGCACACTTCTATACACTCCAATGGTTGTGAGGTATTTGAGGGACATCACTATCAGTCATATTTTGACCATTGTCTTCTTTCTTCACTTTGACTCATATCAGATCATCATTCCCAAATTCTAGGTACCCTTTCATGGATACTGTTTTCAAAATCCATTAAATTAAAATCTCTAACTTTGTCTTGTCATTATTATAAATCATGAATGTCACCCTTCATCTTGTTATTCCCATAAAGAATAGCATTTATGTTATAGTATGCTATGACACCTTTCACAACACTATACCTTGTACAATTAAGACTGACATTCTTTACTTTAAAAGAGACTATCACATGATGGTCCTATACCTCTACATTTTCCATAGTAAAATCCTTGCATCATATAATTCTTGTTGGGATCCAGGAACAATGAGAGGTTGGGGGGGGGGGGGGGGGGGTGAATCAGTGTTCTATTAGAATGAAATATTTTTAACTTTCTAGATCATGCATATATATACCGATAAACAAATAAACATATAACAAGAAGCAAATAAACCATCCACATAAATGAACACCATAACACATAGAATTTACACATGGAAAACCTCAATGAAGAAAAACCACGGTGGGATTTGTGACCCACAATATCAATTCACTGGCCATATGAAAAGATATTACATATAATAAGGGCCTGCACTTGAAAGAAGGCACACTGCGTAGAGCATACTTCTCATCACTAAAGAGCCTCACTGACTACAAGCTTTTTTGCCAAAGTAAATTACTGCAAATGAACTCAAGAATGCATCTGCTATGCCAAATAGAGTTTCGGTTCTGGTTCTTCTCTATACCGGTTCATAAACTCTGAACTGCTACCGGTATCTCTTCTCCTCCAAGAATGCTTTCCAAGCTATCTATAGATCATTGCATGATATAGCATTCGCATACAAACTAATCTCTATACATATATTTTGCATCATACAGTTCTACTATATTCTCCTATATCCACACATGTCATATATCTTACTCCATTTCAAAATAACCTAGTAGGCTGACCTATATACATATTACAAATGATATGCCTTATGTCGGCTTACAATACATTTACAAAAATTTTGGCCTTGACAATATTAATTACAAAACGATTTAAGTAAATCCTCCTTGATGTCAGCTTCCAAAGAAGTATTGATGGCGTTGTCGGTGTCGGTGTACCCCTGAATTCTCCAAAGTCGGTATCTGTCGGTATATGCTTCCTAGTGCTGGTTTATGACTTCCATCATATCTTCTTTCCATCAATGACAACAAAATGAATCCAATGAGTGTCAATTGCCAACAATCTCCCCCTTTGGCATTGATGGCAACACTCATACGAAAATGGATTCCCTGTCGATATGCTCCCACTGAGCTATATACTCCATCTAAAATGTGTTCCCTGATATTTTTCACATATGAACATACTCCCCCTTTGACATTAATGCCAAAGACCGGTGAAAGAATAAAATAAATAAAAGAATACTATTGGTTTCACTGGAGCTTAGTTGTCTTCAGGATTTTTGGGTGTGCCTTTTGCAATAACTGAAGATATGTATCCCAACCGAATTTAAAGGTATCAGAAATAGATGCAAGTCCACTTAATAAGTGGGAAAGTGTTTCTTTCTCTTGGATATCTATCGGTGTGGGTTTAGCTATCATATCCCTACACTCTTTCTTGTGAACACCCAATGAATCTAGTCTAGGACTTACCAATCCTCTTAGATTTCTTGCTCTCCTCATGATTTTATCTCTCTCCTTCTCAAAAGAAAAAATTTAGTTCTCCAAGGACAAAATTTGTCCATCAACAGATGTGGTTAGTGTAGTCAATCCATCAAAAGAGTTAGCAATTTTAGCCATCTTATCATATAACTCCTTAAATCTTCTATCTATATTAGTTGTAAGACTTTCTATGTTACAACACACTCTATAGATATTTGTACATTATTTTAAACAAACCTCAATAGGGATAAGTTTGTCCTGAATTTTCTTCTTCCCTGTTTCTGTAAGCTGATCAAAAGTTGTTCTTTTTGCTGCTGTGAAATTGTCTAAAGCCTGTTGGTCTGCTATCTGCCTCAAAGATTGAAAATTGTTGGATATGTGCTTTGTTAGAGTCTTGAGCTTACCGGAAGGGCTTGCTCCATCTTCAATCTGACAGTCAGGTAATAATCTATGTAATACAAAGATTGATTGATCAATTAATCCTTTATCTACAGTACCTTCCTTTACTAATTTTTGAGTAGCCATCATCATTAATTTAGTTGGACTCAACTCACAGACTGATTTCTTCTCAACCTAAGAAGTGTCAATTACCAAAACCTTTGTTGGGGAATTAGTTTTACCTACCGATATGGACTCAGTGGCTTTTACCTTATCCATCTCAACCTCTATTGCATCGTTGGCTTCGCCACTTGGTGTAGTGCCAGTTACTGTCGATGGAGTATTATCCACAGAATTTCCAATGTCTTGTACATTGCCTTGCTCAAAAATGATCTCTGTTGGTACAAACTGTACACACTCCTTAGCTGTCGGTTGTGTTTGACTATCTATATACTATGCTTATCATCATTGATATGCTATCAGGTGTAGCATCAGTGAGTTTTTTGACCTCTGTGTTGGAAATTTTCTTGTTAGGTTCTTGTCTGACCCTTGGTAAGTCGGTGACAGCTTGAATTGCCTCCTTCGTGATCATGTAAGACCTATCTACCCAAATAAATTTGTTGTGAACCCTGCTCAGAACGTATCTGATCACCTCATTCTTGAATTCTGATATGTACAGAATACTGGTTAACCCTATATCCTCAATTTCTTTGAATTTCAGTTTGATGGTTCCGGAGTCTCCGAGTATCATGGATTGATACATGCTTTAATGTCTTCAGTGCCCAAATCCTCAAGGGTGCAGTGAATGTATGCCCTCACATCTTTGACATACATTACGTCGTTGGGAACCCTAGAAAATGCTCCCGGAGAGTTCATTTTTAGCAATTTCAAGAACCTCCTTAAATATTGTCCTTAACCCCTTGACTTCAACAATGGTGGGATTTGCAAAAAAGAAGGAGTTGAAGATCCATATGCCATGTCGAAAAAATACCTAAAGTAAATGCCAGTGAAATATTGATAACTACTCAAAATATTTTCACAATGCTTATGTTCGCTCTTGGCTCGCCTTTACTTTGCTCTTAATGATTGAATGCTTGGTGAGTGAAAATGAATTCACTTACCCTCTTTTATCAGTGAATAAAACCCTAATTTTCTATAATAAATGCTTCACCAACAACCCTACGAATGTCGGTTTCACAGTTATGTGTTGGGTGAACCTTCATCGATGATGAACACAATTCTCTAGATCTCTTTTGGGGTAATATGCAAAATTTAGCAATGACCTTGCCAACCCCTAAGGTTTATGCCTCAGTTACCAATGGAATTTCCTATCGATGGAGGAATACTTTGTTCTACCGGTGGAGTTATCGGTATAAATTTATCTCCACTTAATTCTTCAGATTTTATAACCCATCTCTTGGTGTGATATTGTTATATTTCATCTACCTTATGCTTTCCTTTCTCATTATCTTTATCATTATTAACTGGTTGAGTCTTGCTTCTGCAATACTTAGCAATATGACATATGTTGTTGCATGCATAACATGTAGCATTGTTCTTCTTAATTGCTTTGATGTATCCGGTATCATTTATTGATGTCCAAACTTTCCACATGCATGACATTTAACATTCATTCTGCAGTCTTCTGATCTATGACCATATTTCTTGCAATTTGTGCATTGACCGAGAACATAATTGTAGTTTTGATTTGCCTTATTTCTACATTGTTTAGTCATATGCCCAAGTTTATTGCAAACAAAACATCTACCATTGAATTTATAAGCATTAGATTACCTTACTGATTTCCTCTGTTCTAATGAGTTATGCATACCAGTTGTCTGATCTTCATTTGCAGTAATGGAGCTTTCACCTTGTACAAATCCAAGTCCTCTAGAATCATCAATCTACCTTTGTCTTTTCAATAAGTCATCCAACTGTGTAGCACTGATCCTAAACTTTTCTTTATAATCACTTGCAGTAGTCAGATCATCTCTCAGAGTGGTTACTTCTCTTTCAAGTTCTTGTTCATTGTTCCGGGAGTGTGCCAAATTAGTTCTCAACAAATTATTCACATGAGTCAATTTGCCACATTCATCAAATTTGTTCTTCAGAGATACAACAATATTATCTTCCTTCTTCTTTCTATCATCAATATCTTTTGATAACCTCATAGTCAGATCTTGCATTTCATTCTTCATGAGCATGTTTGCTTCACTTAGTTTCTGATGTTGTTCCTTAAGAACATTTTTTTTCCTCATCATCCAGTTGTTGCAAAAGTTCTTTTCTCTTGGCTTGAGAAGATGATAACCTTTCTTACAGGATAAGAATGAATTCATTTGCAAAATTCAATTCTTCTTGCAATTTGAAGTTCTTCATCCTTTCAGCATCATAATCTTCAAGAGTCATCTCAAGTTGCTTCTCCATCGCCATGTTCAAATATTCTGGTTTTAGGATCTTCCTCGAGCTGTTAAACTTCTTCCGAGGTACCAAGATCCGATACCAATTGTTGGGATGCAGGAACATTGAGAGGGGGGATTAATCAGTGTTATGTCAGAATGAACAGTTTTTAACTTTCTAGACCATGCATATATATATATATATATATATATATATATATATATATATATATATATATATATATATATATATATATATATATATATATATATATATATCGGTAAACAAATAAACATATAACAAGAAGCAAATAATCCATCCATAGAAATGAACACCATAACACACAGAATTTATATGTGGAAAACCTCAGTGAGGAAAAACCACGGTGGTATTTGTGACCCACAATATCAGTTCACTGGCCATATGAAAATATATTATATATAATAGGGGCCTGCACTTGCAGAAAGGCACACTGCCTAGAGCATACTGCTCATCACTAAAGAGCCTCACTGACTACAAGCATTCTGCCAAAGTAAATTACTGAAAAATGAACTCAAGAATGCATCTGCTATGCCAAATAGAGTTTTGGTTTTGGTTCTGCTCTATACCGGTTCATAAACTCTAAACTGCTACCAGTATCTCTTCTCCTCCAAGAATGTTTTCCAAGCTATCTACAGATCATTGCACGATATAGCATTTGCATACAAAATGATATCCATACATATATTTTGCATCATACAGTTCTACTATATTCTCCTATATCCACACATATCATACTGTAATACCCTATAATTGGTCACCTAAACCATGGGCCCCTAATTTTGACAACATCACCAAGGTCCTAACCAAAGGCAATTAAATCAACTTTGAGCACACAATTAATTAATTCTTCAATCATCAAATGTCACATGGTAAGTGAATTATTCTATATTAATTAAATATTTATTTAATTAATTAAATCATTCCAAGAAAATCATTTTGATCAATTATCCTATTTAATTTATTAAATATCCTAGCATATTTAATTAATTGATAAATTTGCCATTTAATCATGCAAAAAAGAATTAATTTATCACAAAAGAGGAATTAATATGCAAAGCAAGAGTTAAATTGAAAATAAAATAAAAGAAATGAATTGAAAGAGAAATCAAACTTGGGATATTATTTCTTTCTTCTAAATTGAGAACTTGAAATTAGAAAAGCAATTAAAATGAATTATTAATCATTCTCTAAAATTAGAACTCAAAGCTTTTGAGAAAAGAAGTTCAGTTGCATTGAAAAGACCTTTTCTTGAATAAATCAAAGAAATTGCATGGAATCGCCTATTTTTATCATAAGTGCATGGAATTAATTAATTCTATCACCAATGCAAACTCAAACTTCTTTTCTAAATGCATTTCAATTAAACTATAATTGGAATCTATCTCAAGGTTAACTGAATCGGATTTCTCGATTATTTCAATTAATCTTAAATTGTTCTTTTTCTTGATCTCTCTTGTGATTCTCTATAAATTCAACCTTTAGCTCTCATTCAAAACACCCTGGAGATTTATTGTTATTATACACTTTTTTCTCTGGAGTCATTGAATATATTGTGCTTGCTTTTTGAGATTATGGCATCTTAGTTTAATTTATTTTTGAATATTTCATGATTGCTTGAATCCATATTGCTTGATTTCATGATTGCTTGAATCCATGTTGCTTGAATCTTGCATGCATCTTGCATCCATTTAGCTTAATATCATGCTCATATAGATTAAATCCTTCGTCTTGGTGTAGTCTAATCACTGGTATTGCTTATACAAATCTGAGAGCAATCTTATACTCGCATCTTTTAGAAGGCAATGGGTCGATTTGTTATGGTTTTATTATTCATGCTTATATCTATCTAACCATACATGTAATGACTTAATTGAAGTGTTGTGTCTTGCAGCTTACAGAATCTTATTTCACTTTTTCACACACACATTTATGGCGCCCACCGTGGGGCTGAAGACTACATTTTTTTGGCCTCGGAGACTAACTTTTTTTATTTTCAGATTTTTATTTTTTTTAGGATTTTCGTCCGTACAGTTTCTACGAATTGTCGTACGAGTTTTCCCACAATGTCAGACGACAATCTGCAATTATCATACAATCCTGTACAAATTATCATACGAGTCGGTGAGAATTGTCGTATGGATCTATATTTCTGGGTTAAAAAGCGGATTTATTTTAGTTTTCTCATTCAATTTTTATCATACTGACGCTGACCCTGGCTTGTTCTTCATCTGTCTAAGAAATTTTCATTGCCTAATCAGTTTTTTGTAGAATGCTTGTAGCACAAAGACAATATGACTACTGATTCATTGTCTTTGCAGGTTGCCTGAGGAGAATCGACCAAATATTGTGTATTCATTAAAAAAAAATTATTTAGGCACCTAACTTGCTATCTGGTTAAAGAACAAATCTGTATTTCGTGTTTTAAGAAAATTCTGAGAGGTAGGAGAGTATGCTCTTGTCTTTATAAACAATCAGAAATCCAGACCCTTGAGGCATTTTCTTTAAGTTTGAGATTTGTATATCTTTAGCGGGTTTGCCCTCTTGAGGAATTAATAACTCTATAGCCATTACGGTCGATGAGAGGGGAATGACCCAAGTGGGAATGACTAAACGCCAAGTACTCCAACCCACTATAAAATAAATATGATTTGATGAGAATCAAGTCAACGACAGTGCTCGGGAATAGCTCTCCTCTATACCTTTAGGTATATTAAACCTTGGTTTTCAAGGCTAGGAAACCTCTTAATTTAGTTTATACCTCGACAGGTCGAATGGATCCCTTACTACTTCCAATTAAAATTAGAAGCTACCTGGTTCACCTCTGAAAGGGGGGATAATCTTTGTGCAAGAGAGATAGTAACTCTCCCAAGATACTTGTCATTTCGTGCCCCCATTAGCATTTGGAGTCGGCTAATATGGCATTGAGAATCCATTGCGTGAGACTCAGCGGTCGTATTCTGATTAGCTATTGGGTGTGTACTTGAGTCTAAAAGAAAAGATTTTCTTCTCTCACCAATTTCCATAGGGTTTGCATGTTGTGATTGGAGTTATTATTCATATTACGTATTTTATGTGTTTTCATCCATCAAACTAAAACTGGAATACCAAAACTGGAGAAAACAAGAAACAAACTCAGTGATCAAAACTTTGCCCATGTCAAAACTAGTCTATCCTAGTCGAAACTCTGTCTATTTCAAAACTAGTCTATCCTAGTTGAAACTCTGTCCGTGTCAAAACTAGTCTATCCTAGTCGAAACTCAGTCCACCTCAAAACTAGTCATACTCAGTCATTAAAAACTCAGAATTTTGTCTTTGTCCAGTAAACAGTTGTATGAGTCTTCTAATTTATCATCCTGCTACATACATATTTTCGTACGAGATTCCATCAATCCTAACAGTCTGTCGTTTGAGCCTGCATTTTGTGTCGTACGAGACCTTATTATCTATCGTCATGTTTAGGGAACTATTGTTTGAGCCTGCATCCTGCATCGTACGATAAATAATTGCATTGATCAATTTGTCATTTCAGATACACCCATCTGTCATATGGTCTTAGGCAACAACTCGTACGAAACACTATTGTCATCGTCCTGAAGCTATTAAACTGTCGTCTAGTCTTATAAAACCTGTCGTACGAATCTCTGATTTTGTTAGTCCAGAATAGTCAAACTTGCCTAAAACAGTTTGCAGCGAGCATTAAACCAGTTATCATCATCCTGAGCATAAACAAATCTAAATAGTGGACTTCTGTTGTAGTGTTGCACGACTTTGTCTATCATCTTTCAACTAGTTCAATCAACTACTTATCAAACTTAAGTCACTTAGATAAACATCTTACACAGGATAGATCTTTCCTGAAACCAGACTGAGTCTTAGTCACTTCTCTCGAATCAAATTAGATAAACGTCTTACATAGGATAGATCTTTCCTAAAACCAAACTAAATCTTAGTTGTTTTTCTCAATCAATACGTTAACCGAACAACTAGCTCTGAATTTGATCTTGACTTCTGCATCACAAACAACTTTAGGTCACATCAGTCAATAAAAATGCCTATTCAAACCAAAAGTTTTCATAAGAAAGATGCCAAAGGAAAAGGGGAATCCTTTCCATATCAAGATAACCCATTTTACGTAAAGGACCCGCTCACTGATAAACCTTCATCATCAGATATGCTAGTTTTCGATCAACCTTTATCTCCCACTATACCTGGAACAAAACAAAATGTCAAAGACAACCTCAGTATCCATGGTACCGACAATGATTCATCATCAAGTGAATCTGAAGACTATGAACCTCTAGAAACGGATATTCATAGATATCAAAAGGATAAAGATTTCTAAAAAATGATGAAGATTATCATGGCTAGAGAAAAAGAAGACTATTTTTTGGAACTAGCAAAATAAGGTGCTAAACTTCCTACTGGTTATGACGTTCAGACTCGTCACTGAAAAGGAAGAATCACCTATAATAATGGTACACAAACAATTACAAGCCTTATGGACTAAGATCACAGAACTAAAAAACATGGATAAATCCCCAAAACAATATTCTCTGGAGACAATATGCTCATTTCCATTTGACAAAAACCTATACATGCCTCCATTTTCTTCATGAGTTGAGATCCCAAAATTTGACAAATATGATGGTACCTCAGATCCTCATGATCGTGTCAAATAATTTTGTACTTCATGCATGGATTTCATGCATGAACAAACATATCTCATGCACCTCTTTCTGAGGAGTTTGGGAGGGCAAGCTATGGAATGGTTCTCAAGTCTACCTAAGGGGATTAGAACTTTTCAAGAATTAATTTAATCATTCCTACAACAATACTCCTATAACATTCGACACCCCGTTACTATGATCGAGCTTTGCAATACCAAACAGAAAATAGGGGAGCCTTTTCTCACTTTCCTCCAACATTGGAGAAAGATGTTCTCTAGATATTCACAACCTATTCTAGATTCTGAGAAAATAGATATATTCGTCAACAATCTGATCCCTAAATTGAAATATAGTATCCAAATGCAAGTGCACCCATCATTTAACAAAATGGTAGATAATGCTATCCGGATGGAAGATGTGCTTATAAAGAAAGGAGATATCTCATCTTGGAAAGAAACACAACCAGGATCTATCTCTAAAGAAAAGAACAAGTATTGGAAATATGGAAAAGACAACAACAAGAATGTTGTTAATGATGGAGTGGTAGACACTGTTAAAACCAACTCGAAGCCCATGATATTTAACTAGGCTAGTGGCATGCAAGCACTCAAAGCAGCTGAAACCATAGTAGAAAATCCTTCGAAGAAAGTAAAAGAGTGGTTCAAAGAGAAACCTTGTCTTTCGAAACCTAGACGTGAATTCACTCCTCTGGAAGAACCATACGAATCCGCTTTCAAAAATTTATTAGCAAATGATCTGATAACATTACCGGACAATTCTAGCCCATATGACCCCAACGTCAAACCAAAATGGTGAAGAGAAAATGAATACTATGATTGCCATCAAAATAAAGGTCATAACACAAACAATTGCATGAAGATCAAGCATGAGATTCAAGATCTCATAGACGCTGGTAAAATTATTGTCGGGAATCACCCGACAAATGTTGATCAAAAAGCATTTAAAGATCCTTTACCTATTTACGAATAAGGTGATTCCTCAAAGACAAATGGAGGTTCCAAAGTAAATTACACTTATACCAGCAATGACAACGTCATCAACATGATTGACTCTTCCCAACTTGAATATTGCAATGTGATTATAATCAAAGAAAAACAACATGAATCATGACATGCAAATGCTATGACCTGTTCTCAAAAGAAAGTTACTCTCCAAGGAGCTAGTTCTTAAACTTCGGCTCAAACACCATCAAACCTAACAACCTAGTCAAACAAACAAAAAGAACCAACATTTGATAAATTTAAATAGCTAACTTCATCATCATCCTCTAGATACAGCATTGTTGAACAGTTGAAAAGGACAAATGCTCAAATCTCCATCTTTGAATTACTAAAAATCTCTTCTGCTCACAAAGAGATCTTGAACAAGGCCTTGCTCACCACTAATGTTCCAAAAGATTTAGATATTGATCGGTTTCAATCTATGGTGGGTCATCTAACTTCACCTCATTATCTGACCTTCTTTGAAGAAGATGACAACTCGCTAAATCATCCGCATAACCAGCCATTGCATATTGAAGCCATGATCCATAAACACAGAGTTAAACATGTTTTGATAGATGGAGGCGCATGGTTGAATATATGTACTTACAGTCTGCTTACACAACTAGGATTTTCTTAAAATGTCATTGATCCAGCCAAGAAAATAACAATTAAAGCCTATGATGAAGAAGAAAGGACCTCTAAAGGTCTGGTATTATTACCAATTAGGGTGGGATCTATAGAAAGAGATGTCATTTCCAGGTACTTGATCTTCCTCTATCATACAATATCTTACTGGGCAGGGCGTGGATTCATGAAATGAAGGCAGTTCCATCTACATACCATCAATGCTTAAAACTTCCTTATAATAGAGTTGAAGTCAGTATTCATGTTGATACAAATCTCCCCTGTAATGCATTGACAAAAGGTGTTGATACCTTTGTGCCTCATAATAGACTAGCCTCTACAAATGAAAGTCTAGAATCTCCTATGAAGGACTTAGAAAAGAAATTAAAGATTACAAATATTGGCATGGATGGATACAAGATATAACCAGTACTTTCATTAGTCTCTCTCCCTCCATCAATGAAATAGTTGGGAAAACCATCCGAGGCTATGAGAACGCAAACTTTAACTTTGAATATCATATATGATGGTCTTTTTGTACAATATTCTACTTCCCTGGTAGATGAAATAGAAGAGGATGTTGTTCTTAAATGGCTTTTCAAGGAAGATAGTCAAAACGAGGAAGTACGGCATTGTGAAATTTCCCCAACCCAATATGGTCCCGGCTACAAAATGATCGAACGCATGGGATATTCAGGTACTAGTCCCCTGGGAAAACATCAAGAGGGTACTATTGAACCAATTCAGCTACAAACAAAATCTACAAATGATAAGGCTGGACTAGGATACAATCCAGAAAAGACATCAGGCCAAAAAAATGCTTCCAAGTCTAAGTGGAAGAAAAGGATATCGCCTTCAACATCACAGGAAGTCGATGCTCAACAAACTCAAGAAGAGTGTGGAAAAGAATAAGAGGAACTACCAATCAAGAGAGAAGAAACAGTCAATACTCAAGTTCTGATGGTGTCAGCTACAACATTTCAAGGAGTAGGAATTCTATAAGATATGAGAGACGAAGTAGAAAGAATTAGAGAATTGTTTGCACCCCTGAAAGTTCCAGTCACATACACTGGTAGGCAACAAGTAGATGATTCATAAACTGACTCAAACGAGTATGAATGGGGTCCAAACCACCTTTCTGATACATCCATTACAAAAACTCCAGAAGAGTCCAGTGATATCACAGATGACACTCAAGAGTTGATGCGCTTAAAGTGAGAAAAGGAGATACAGGAAATTAGACTAAAAAGACAAGAAGATTATGAACAAGGTCTAAAAGAAGGAAGAATACCAAAAAAAATCATATATTATATACCCCTCTAATAAGGCAGAACAAATCAGGTGTGGGACTACACAAGAAGAATTGGAAGCTACAGAAGAAGAACTAGTCATTAGTCCAGAGGAAGCTGAATGGAGTAGACAACAGGGACTCACAGAACCATCAAGGTTATGTCAATAGGCATTTCAGATACAAATGATAAATGAACAAATCTTGAACGAACTTGCAGCATTAAAGATGTAGGTGTTGATACATTACATACATTCACTCAATCACTTGAAGAAGACTCAGAAACTTAATCTGATGACTCTGATGACTCTGACAATAGTCCTATTTACGATAATATATACTCAGCATCAAACTCTGAATCATCTAATGTAAATGATGAGAATCTATCTACTGGTCTTGTTACTATCGAACCATGATATGAAGTCCAGTCTCGCATAGAGAATGATGATACAAGTAGGTCTATTGGATTAGGTCAACTAAATATTAACGTGCACTTTAATAATCATGTTCTGACTCTTCCTGGTCTCGAGACATTTACACAAGGTAGTCTTCTAGAACTTGACTTTTCAATTTGCAGTTGTGATGACAATACCATGAACTCCCTCGAACCTGTTCACACTCTATCCTTGGTACATCCTGAACTAATTGACTGTACTCTACAAGACCAACCCATGAATGTACCTACTTTTGCCAATGACTGCACACTAGCCTATTACCTCAATGCAGTTGAACCCATATACTCTTCCACCAACGAACAAAGTGAGAATGTGACTGAAACAAATATCAAGTATCTTAGCCGTAAAAATCAAAAAAAATCAAAATAAAAGATCTAATCGTGAAAACCACATTGTAGCAGTGTCAGAATCTAAAAAAGAGAAAATAAAGGAAGTACCTAAGGGTGAAAACCTCTATGAGGTGCCTGAAGGTGAGATACTTGATATACTGCCAAGTCATTTTCAAGAAAGGTCTTCTATATTGATTGAGCCAACTCAGCTAGTGAACATTGGGAGTCAAGAGACACCACACATCATTCACTTAACTCAATCACTATCAACAAAAGAATTGAAATATTTCACTCATCTCTTTTCAGAAAAGAAGATCAATTTTGCATGGATGTACTCTGATATGCCAGGCTTGGATCTTGATCTTATCATGCACCATCTTTCTATCACACCAGTAGTTAAACCAGTCAAGCAAAAACTTTGTAAGATGCACCCTCACATGGCACTGCTAGTCAAGGATGGGCTAGAAAAATTGCTAAAAGCTGGATTTATTAGAGCTATAGATTATGTAGAATGGATTACATGTGTCAAAGGCAGACAAATCTATTAGGGTTTGCACAGACTTTAGAGATCTCAACAAAGCTTGTCCGAAGGATGACTTTCCATTGCCAAACATTGATATGATAGTCGATATGACTACTGGGTATGAGATGTACTCACTAATGGATGGATTCTTTGGCTATAATTAGATCAAAATAGCTCCTGGGGATCAAGAAAAGATAGCTTTCACCTGTGCATGGGGAACCTTTTGCTGGAATGTCATGCCATTTGGGCTAAAGAACGCAAGAGCAACTTACCAAAGAGCGGTAACTACTATCTTTCATGATATGATGCATAACAATATAGAAGATTATGTTGATGACACTTTAGTAAAGATTATGAAGAGATCCATGCATATTCAAGAGCTAGGCCCTATACTAGATAGAATGGAAAAATTCAAACTCCGGCTAAATCCAAAAAAGTGTGCATTCGGAGTGACATCTAGTAAACTACTTGGCTACATCATTTCAAAGAAGGGAATAGAGGTTGATCCTGAGAAGGTCCAATCTATAATGGAAATGTCACCTCCGAAGAACATCAGTCAAATGAGAAGTTTATAGGGACGTCTCCAATCAATCAGACGCTTTATTTCTCAGCTAGCAGACAAAGCTCAACCTTTCACAAAAGTATTGAGGAAAGGAGTAATATACAACTTGGATCAGGAATGTAAACAACACCTTCAGCAAATCAAATAATACCTATCCAATCCACCAATACTGATGCCACCAATTCAGGGTAAACCATTGATCTTATACATATCAGCTACTGATTCATCATTGGGGGCACTCCTGGCACAACAAGATGAAAATAAAAAAGAGAGAGCTATATATTACATCAGAAAAACATTGGTGTCTTATGAAATGAACTACACTATAATAGAAAAATCATGCTTGGCATTGGTCTTTGCATCACAAAAATTGAGACACTACATTTTAGCACATTCCATCAAGCTAGTAGCTAAGATTGACCCCCTCAAATATCTTCTCAACAAAGCAACACTTACAGGAAGATTGGCTAAATGGGTCATGGTTCTTACAGAGTTTGATATTGAATATGTAGACCGCAAATCCATGAAAGGACAGGTGATTGCAGATCAACTTGTTGATGCTCCACTTGAAGACACTCAACCACTGCATATAGAATTTCCAGATGAATCGATAATGCACCTTACTCAATAATCCTGGAAGATGTTCTTTGATGGGTCTTTCACTCAAAATGGTTCTAGTGCTAGAATACTTTTGATTACTCCTCAAAAGTATTCAATCCCAAAGGCTTACAAGATTATTTTCCCTTGTACAAACAACATTGCAAAGTATGAAGCTTTGGTAAACGGGATCAAGCTGGCTATTGAATGGAAGGTTGTTGAATTACACATCTATGGAGATTCTCATCTAATCATCAATCAAATCAATGATACATATCCGACTTGAGATGAGAAATTGATTCCTTATAAGAGAATGGTGGATGATCTCAAGAAATATTTTACTTATGTATCATTTCAGCAGATTCCCAGATCCACAAATAGAGCAGCAGATGTTATGACCACCTTGGCATCCATACCAGAGTTACAAGAGTCTAATTTTCACTTTGAATTCCTAGTGGAAGAGTTACATTACCTTTCCTATGATTCTCCTAAGTCCCAGATGGTTTGTTCTATTATTGGACATGACTCATCTCTCTACAGCCATATTTACTCTTATCTACGAGATCAAATTGTCCTAGAAAATCTTACCCATAATGAGAAAAGCAACCTAATCTGAAATGCTTCACGGTACATCATCATCGCTAATGACCTATTTAGGCAAGGTTTGGATATTACTTTGCTTAGGTGTCTATAAACTGAAGAGTCCCAATGTGCATTATCAGAATTCCATGAAGGTATTTATGGATCTCATTCGAATGGTCTTACTTTAGCTCAGAAACTACTAAGGGCTGGCTACTACTGGCCAGACATGGAGAAAGATGCTATAAAGTTTTCTAAAACTTGTGAGAAGTGTCAGCTACATAGAAATCTCATACATGCTCCAGCAAGGGATCTCATACCCTTCATTACACATTGGTCTTTTCAGTAATGGGCGTTTGATCTCATTGGTCAAATATATTATGCATCATCCAATGAACACAACTTTATCATAACTACCACTGAGTATTTCACTAAGTGGGTAGAAGCGGTTTCGCTCATCAAAGAAACCGATAAACAAGTAGCTCTTTTCATCCTTAACTATATCATTTATAGGTATGGGATACCTTCATCCATTGTGACTGACAATGGAGGACACTTCAAGAATAAAGATCTAGATGAGCTCTATGAGAAATTCAAAATAAAATAGCACTGGTCATCCGTATATTAACCTCAAGGTAATGGACAAGCTAAGGCATCTAACAAAAACCTGTTGACTATCTTACATAGAACAGTGAATAAATCTGGGAAGGATTGGCATCTACAACTCAATCCTGCATTATGGGCTTATAGAACAAGTATTAGAACACCTACTAGGGCTACACCTTTTTTTTGGGTGTATGGGTCCGAAGCAGTATTACCTATTGAAGTGGAAATACCATCTCTAAGAGTTTCTTTGCAAGGTCTTGTTGCGGATGAAGACTATAGAATATCTAGATTGCAAGAACTCAAATTGCTGGATGAACATCAGCAAATGGCGTTTGATCATCTGAGAGTGTATCAAAAGAGAATGTCTAGAGGATATAACAAGAAGGTTCGACAACGAGAATTTCAGGTTGGTGACCTTGTCTTGAGAGAAAATCCAAAGAATTAACAATTTCGAGACAACAAAGGGAATTTTGAACCCAACTGGTTGGGTCCCTACATCGTTACTGCCAGTCTTTGGCTCTGGTGCCTATCAGCTCTCAACATCGGAAGGAGAACAACTCCGTGAATCGATTAACACCATCCATTTGAACAAATTCTATACTTAGTATTTTCTGCTCTAGCAACCTGTACAACTGAGAAAATCCTAAAAAAAATCCTAAAATGTCCTGAACAAACTTCTAAAAATCATAAAAATTATAAAAAGTTCTGAGAAAAAAAAAAAGAGAAAAATTAAAAAAAAGTTCTGAAAAAAAAGAAAAAAAAAAGAAGAAAGAAAAAAGAGAGAAAATGTGTTGGTAAAAACTTGGTAAACAGGCACTTTGGTAAAAAAGAAAAAAAGAATCTTTGCAAAGCAGGTGAAAACCTGGCAAACAGGCGCCTCTTGTACTCAAGCGCTCCATCTATCAATGCAACATTGGCATTTCTCGCTTTCATGCATAATTGCTTTCACTTGTATATATTTCAGTCACTTTTGTGACATCCTGGTTTGTTGCAACCCTCATGGCTTGAAACTGATTAATGTCCTAGTCTTAGGTTAATCGACAGAGCACATTACATGCCCTAATCAGTATCAACCAAGTCAACTTTACGTCAGTGAAACTTGGTCGTCCACTCCGAGTCAGCCACCTGTCTCCTGACTACTAAAGAGTTTTATCATTGAGTACACAAGCAAAACAACATTATTGAAAACAATCACTAAACAGTTTGAGATATGAATGAAATTTTTCTTTGTGTGTTGTCTTTTATATTAGTTTTTGATTATTATTTCCTCTAAGTAACTCGATGAAGTCTATCTTGACTAAGAGAAGCAAGGATTGGGGGCATAATATTTTCTTTTTTTTCTTCTTGTAGGAATGATTCTGATGATCTGGAAACATCTAATCAGTTCGGTGTCTCTAATAAGAGCCTTCACATCAAGGTGAAATCACCACACATACCTCGACTCCACTTATTTATATGCTATAGGGAGGTTCACATCATTTCTTTTTATGTTTTGAGGGAATTTCTTTATCATGCAATCCGGGTCACTGCAAAATTTGTCCAAGGATATGAACGAAAAAAGGGTCATTGTGGACAAGATAATTAATATTGCACATGAAAAGAAAGAACTCTAATCTGCATGCTATGTTTGTTAACGCTCAGTGATGAAACTTAAGCATTTCAAATCCAGTGACTAGGTTTAGGTTGCATTTCATTTTGCATATCATTTTGCATTTCATTCTACATTTTGTGAATTTAGAGTGATTTCGGTATGATAACAATGATCTCTTTATCTTCTGAATGAGAGTTGGAAGCATCATCATTTCTAAGCTAAGTGGTCTCTTTTTCATCATTTCTTTGATCGAGTACTTTTGTATTGAAATGTTAGCTGCATACGTAAGCATTTTATACAAATTCATACATTCATTTGCATTCATATTATTGCATAGAAATTTTTTTAAAATTTGCATTACTCATTACTCATTTTCATTCATTTTATTTGCATATGAAAAGAAACAAAAATAAACATTCATATACATTTGCATTACATACATCCATACTAAAAAGATATGCATACATATAGAATAAAGTATATAGAAGAAAGCATCTCATAAATTGATCGACACAAGTACAATGAAATCAAATCTAGATCTCATATATATAATCATCAATATCTTGGGGCACAAAATAATGTCAACTGACATATACAAACTCCCATCAGAGCAAGAATCATAAAGGCTACAAAAAATGGGTGTGTCTACACAAAAATCTAAGAGCTACACACAAAAATATATCTCTCTGCTTCTCCCTCATCGCCAGCTCGTGGGGGAGGTGGAGCCTGCTGACTAGGGTCCTGATGAGGTGCCCAAGCTCCCTCAGACCATGCCATGTACTATGAGTAGGGTACAACTTGTTGCTCTACTGGAACCGCTACGCGATACGCTGCAACATAGTAGGTTGCCTGACTCATCTGATGGAGTACCTCCTGCTGAAGAGCATCTCACTCTACCCTCATCCCTGCGACCTGACAATCGTGTTCTGCTCTGAGCTCCACCAGCTGACGATCACGCTCAGCTCTGACCTCAGCTAACTGATGATCTTTCTCATCCCTAAGCTCTGCTAGCTGTCGGTATTGCTCCACTAGCTGTGTCTATGCCACCATCAACTGTGACTACAGACCTACCAAACGTGCTCTCATCAACCACGCTGCATTCGCCCCCTGCTCCCTCACAAGCTCTCCACCTCCATCTCCACCTCCAACTCCCCCTTCTCTTGTCTCCTCTGTCTCACCTGTCTGGGAGCTACTCGCTCCTCCTCACCACCACCCTCAGGTACCCTATCTCCACTCAGCCTCACGCCAACAACCCCTAGGGATCCACCCTCTCCTCTTTGTTGCTACCTACCCCCAACTGGCACCCTACTGCTGCTAGTGCCAGGATCTCCACCTGTCCGCCTCAGAGCCTCGACTCTCTATCTCTGCCTTTGTCCCTATCTCTACACGGGGGCATCATCCTCAACCTCCTCTATGCGAGGTGTCTGCTCTACTGGATCAGTAAATCTTGGGAAAGGGTATTGCTGAAACCAATCCCTGTACTGGGGAAATACCCTGCATCTACAATATCATCCATGTAATCCCATCTCAGTCATTGTAACCTAGTCAACTCCTACATGCCTAGGGCATATGATATCCTTGGTGCCCATCCCCACCTCTCCTCATCTGCATAACGTGTGTATGTAGTAAACTCCTGCGAGATCTCCTGAGGTCTACCATACTACCTCATCACTCGAGTAACAAAAAATCGCTCGACCACTATCACTAATCTTCCTATGAGAGGTTGAGTCATGAATAGGTCCCTACGAACAGCTCTCCAATCATCCCAAAGATCCAAACCCCTATATGGTCTCCATATCACGACTATCAAGTCGTCTAGCTATCGTCTCCAATAATTTGTCTTGCCCAGATGGGGCTGAGTAATGTATCCAGAGTATCTATAAACAATCGACTGTTGTGGATCTTTGGTGTCATCCACAATTGGTTTGCAAACTAGGAGGTGCTCCCAGGCCCATATCTGTAATATCAAAACACCTGCAGCCATGCTCTTCCCCTCCCGGTAGACAATCTCATGCATCTCACGATACATGTGTACTAGAATACAAGAACCCCATCCTAATATCTGGGGATGCTCCACAAGCCTATCTAGTATCCTGCCCCAACCACATAAGAAACCCTATTGTCCCCTATCTCGCATAAGGAAACAATCGATGAACCCTACTAAGACGCATGTTAGTGGAAACTGCTCACTGTACCTCATCATCATGTCGTCCCAACTGATAGCCCCTATAAGAATGTCTGCATTGTGGAATACTTGCCTCAGAGATAATAGGCTAGGACACTGTGTTGAATCATAATCCACCTTATCCCTAGCAAATGGAATCCGAAGAATCCTATATACATCCTTAGGAGTAATAGTCCTCTCCCCAACTGACAAGTGAAACATGTTATGCTCAGAATGGAATCTCTCTACAAGCACAATGAGCATCCTGTGATTTACACGGATATCTGGCATCTGTAAAAGGTGAGTCAATCCGCACAAATTAATATGTGCTCTATCTATATTAGATAACTCACGCACTAATGTCATGGTCAGTGGATAGACACATCTGAAAAGAATGTGAGGTAGTCAAACCTGCAAGAATCAAACAACAGATCATCAGACAACATTTCAAATTATGCTACAAGACAAGTAAAACATCACGCAAATCCAAATACATTAATTGCAAAATAAATTTTCAAGTTTGCACACTCAAAAATGCTCATTGTTTTCCGAATGACATAACACGGTAGAGGGAGAAACTCGTACGAGTCAGGAATGGGCATAGTATGACAAAAGACTTTGATACGACACGAAACAAGCCCTAGAATGACAAAATGGTCTTTTTATAACAAGCTTGTACGATACAAGGGTATATGTGGAATGACAAGACTAATGACTTAAAATGACGAAAGAAATTCAAGAAGTTTGTCGTACAAGACAGGATTCTGTTTCGCATGACAAATCGACAAAACTCGACATTTACATTGCTAAAAATTCAAAAAATCAACAAAAAAATTCAAAAATGAAATGATTAAAAGGCATAAGATTAGACACTTACCGCTGGCTCATAGTTTCAAGATCGATTATGTCATCTCTGGTGCTCAAATCGATGCTCCTATGTGGGAACCACCACTTTTCTTCACAGAAGGTTTTTTCAATTTTCAAACTTGGACAGTTAAAATGAATTGAAAATGACACTTTTACCCCTTATATAGCCCAAAACCTAATTTTTCAACTTGCTCCAATGGACATGAAAATTGTACCCTTACCTAATTTGCCTGTCCTGATTCCATTTTTGGGATCGAAATCGAAATTCAAGATCATTCTACTAGTCAATTTCATAAAATTTGGACCACTTAGTGCTTTTCATCAAAAGCTCATTTTTTCTTCAAATTGAGCTCAATTTCTCAGTAATCAACGCTGAATCTCAATTTTATTCTACAAATCAACTTTGTGCTCCATTTCTCATCAATCAACGCCAAATTTTCAAAAATTCCTTTGAATCATTTGTGCTCAAATCATTATCATCACCAACAATTGCCAAAAATCATCATGTACCCTTTCTATCTTTCGATTTCGCTCTCGAGGGGGCATACTCATTACCTTATGACCTCATATCTTCAAAGTTGAGAAAATTTTCAAATCTTCATCAAAAGTCGAGCAAAAATATTTTTCAACTAAAGAAAATCAAATTCTTATTGCTAAGGGGCATCTCAGCTTCATCACTTCATATCAAGTTGAGATCTCTCGATCATCTGAATCGAATCAATTGCTAGGGGCATATCAGTTTCATCGCTTCATATCAAGTTGATATTTGTCTTCATCTAAATCAGTCTCTTAATGTTAATCAGTTTCATCACTTTTCATCAAGCTGATTATTCGTTTAAACTCAATCAAAATTTTAAAGAGTATCTTTGATCACACGCTCAATCTAAGCAGGTGTTCAGTTTCATCGCATCAAATCGAGCTGGATAGTTTATCTTCGCTCATCATGTCTTGATCCATCAAGTTCAAGAATAATTTTGTCTTCACTCACTATGTCTAGTTCAATCAAGTTCTAGATCAGTAAAATCTGCTTATTGATCAATCAAGTTCAAGTTCGGTATCTTTGCTCTCTATCGGCCCTAGTTCAATGAAGTTCGGGATCAGTTTCTCTTTAATCAATTCTGTTCAATTTCATCGCTTCAAATCAAGCTAAACACCTCGCTCTTCATCTGGTTCGTGATCAATCAAGTTCAGAATTGATATCTCCTAGATATCAACTATTGTTTGAACCAATGTGTTGCTCGCACATTAATTCAAAGAGGGGCAAATGTAATACCCTAAAATTGGTCACCTAAACCATGGGCCCCTAATTTCAACAAAATCACCAAGGTCCTAACCAAAGGCAATTAAATCAACTTTGAGCACACAATTAATTAATTCTTCAATCATCAAATCTCACATGGCAAGTGAATTATTCTATATTAATTAAATATTTATTTAATTAATTACATCATTCCAAGAAAATCATTTTGATCAATTATCCTATTTAATTTATTAAATATCCTAGCATATTTAATTAATTAATAAATTTGTCATTTAATCATGCAGAAAGGAATTAATTTATCACAAAAGAGGAATTAATATGCAAAGCAAGAGTTAAATGAAAATAAAATAAAAGAATTGAATTGAAAGAGAAATCAAACTTGAAATATTATTTCTTTCTTCTAAATTGAGAACTTGAAATGAGAAAAGCAATTAAAATGAATTATTAATCATTCTCTAAAATTGAAACTCAAAGCTTTTGAGAAAAGAAGTTTAGTTGCATTGAAAAGACTCTTTTCTTGAATAAATCAAAGAAATTGCATGGAATCACCTATTTTTATCATAAGTGCATGGAATTAATTAATTCTATCACCAATGCAAACTTAAACTTCTTTTCTAAATGCATTTCAATTAAACTATAATTGGAATCTATCTCAAGGTTAACTGAATCTGATTTCTCAATTATTTCAATTAATCTTAAATTGTGCTTTTTCTTGATCTCTCTTGTGATTCTCTATAAATTCAGTCTTCATCTCTCATTCAAAACACCCTGGAGATTTATTTTTATTATACACTTTTTGCTCTGGAGTCATTGAATATATTGTGCTTACTTGTTTAGATTATGGCATCTTAGTTTAATTTCTTTTTGCATATTTCATGATTGCTTGAATCCATATTGCTTGATTTCATGATTGCTTGAATCCATATTGCTTTAATCTTTCATCCATTTAGCTTAATATCATGCTCATATAGATTAAATCCTTCATCTTAGTGTAGTCTATTCACTGGTATTGCTTATACAAATCTGAGAGCAATCTTATACTCACATCTTTTAGAAGGCAATGGGTCCATTTGTTATGGTTTTATTATTCATGCTTAGATCTGTCTAACCATACATGTAATGACTTAATTGAAGTGTTGTGTCTTGTAGCGTATAGATTCTTATTTCACTTTTTTACACACACACATATATCTTACTCCATTTCAAAAATAACCTAGCAGGTTGACCTATATACCTATTACGAATGATATGCCTTATGTCGTCTCACAATACATTTACAAAAATGTCAGCCTTGACAATATTAATTACAAAATTATTTAAGTAAATCCTCCTTGATTTTGGATTCCAAAGAAGTATTGATGTCGGTGTCAGTGCCGGTGTAGCCCTGAATGCTCCAAAGTCGGTATCTATTGGTATATGCTTCCTAGTGTCGGTTTATGACTTCCATCATATCTTGTTTCCATTAATGACAACAAAATGAATCCAATGAGTGTCAATTGCCAACAATCTCCCCCTTTGGCATTGATGGCAACACTCATGTGAAAAATGGATTCCCTACCGATATGCTCCCCCTAAGCTATATACTCCATCTGAAATGTGTTCCCTGATATTTTTCACATATGAATATACTCCCCCTTCGACATTAATGCCAAAGACCTCTTAAATAATAAAAGAAATAAAATAATACTATTGGTTTCACTGGAGCTTAGTCATCTTCAGGATTTCCGGGTATGCCTTTTGCAATAACAGAAGGTATGTATCCCAGTCGGATTTAAAGGTATCAAAAATAGATGCAAGTCCACTTAGTAAGTGGGCAAGTGTTTCTTTCTCCTGGATATATGTCGGTGTGGTTTTAGCTATCATATCCATGCACTCTTTCTTGTGAACACCCAATGAATCTAGTCTAGGACTTACCAATCCTCTTAGATTTCTTGCTCTCCTCATGATTTTATCTCTCTCCTTCTCAAAAGAAAAAATTTGTTTCTCCAAGGATAAAATTTGTCCATCAATAGATGTGATTAGTGTAGTCATTCCATCAAAAGAGTTAGCAATTTTAGCCATCTTATCATATAACTCCTTCAATCTGCTATCTACATTAGTTGTAAGACTTTCTATGTTACAACACACTCTGTAGATATATATACATTATTTTACACAAACCTCAATAGGGATAAGTTTTTCCTCAATTTTCTTCTTCCTTGTTTCTATAAGCTGATCAAAAGTTGTTCTTTTTATTGTTGTGAAATTGTCCAAAGCCTGTCGGTCTGCGAACTGCCTCAAAGATTGAAAATTGTTGGATATGTGCTCTGTTAGAGTCTTGAGCTTATCGGAAGGGCTTGCTCCATCTTCAATCTGATAGTCAAGTAATAATCTATGTAATACAGAGACTGATTGATCAATTAATCATTTATCTACAGTACCTTCCATTAGTAGTTTCTGAGTAGCCATCATCATTAATTCAGTTGGACTCAACTCAGAGATTGATTTCTTCTCAACCTGAGAAGTGTCAATTTCCAAAGCCTTTGCTAGGGAATTAATTTTACCTATCGATATGGAGTCACTAGCTTTTACCTTGTCCATCTCAACCTCTATTTCACCGGTGGCTTTGCCACTTGGTGCAGTGTCGGTTATTGTTGGTGGAGTATTATCCATAGAATTTCCAGTGTCCTATAAATTGCCTTGCTCAAAAATGGTCTGTGCCAGTACAAACTGTACACTCTCCTTAGCTGCCGGTTGTGTTTGAGTTTCTATAGACTGTGCTTATCCTCATTGATCTGCTATCCAGTGTAGCGTCGGTGAGTTTTTTGACCTCTATGCTGGAAATTTTCTTGTCAAGTTCTTTTCCGACCCTTGGTAAGCCGGTGATAGCTTGAATTGCCTCCTTCGTGAACATGTAAGGCCTATCTAGCCAAATAAATTCCTTGTGAACCCTGCTCAGAACGTATCTGATCACCTCATCCGTGAATTCTGGTATGTACAGAATACCGGTTATCCCTAGATCCTCAATTGCTTTGAATTCTGGTTTGATGGTTCCAAAGTCTCCCAGTATCACAGATTGATACATGCTTTTGATGTCTTCAGTGCCCAAATCCTCAAGAGTGTAGTGAATCTATGCCCTCACATCTTCGACATACATTACGTCATTAGGAACCCTAAAAAATGCTCCCGCGGAGTCTTCCTTTTTAGCAATTTTGGGAACCTCCTTAAATACTGGCCTTAACCTATCCTTGATTTCGACAATGGTGGGATTTGCAATAAAAGTAGGAGTTGAAGATCCAGATGTCATGTCGAAAAAATATCTGAAAGTAAATGTCAATGAAAGATTGATAACTACTCGAAATCTTTTCACAATGCTTCTACTCACTCTTGACTCGCCTTTACTTCATTCTGAATGCTTGAATGAACGGTGAGTGAAAATGAATTCACTTACCCTCTTTTATCAACGAATTAAACATTAATTTTTTGTAAAAAATGCTTCACCAACAACCCTACGGATGTCGGTTTTACATTTATGTGTTAGGTGAACATTCATTGATGATGAACACAATTCTCCAGATCTTCTTAGATCTCTTCCGGGGTAATATGAAAAATTTAGCAATGACTTTGCCAACCCCTAAGATTTATGCCTCAGTTACCGGTGGAATTTTCTGCCAATGGAGGAATACTCTATTCTACCAGTGGAGTTACCGATATAGATCCATCTCCACTTGATTTTCAGATTTTCTAACCCATCTCTTGGTGTGATCTTGTTGTATTTCATCTACCTTATGCTTTCCTTTCTCATTATCTTTATCATTATTAACCGGTTGAGTCTTGCTTCTGCAATACTTAGCAATGTTACCTATTTTGTTGCATGCATAACATGTAACATTATTCTTTTGAATTGCTTTGATATATCCAGTATCATTTATTGACCTACAATGATTAGCAAAATGTCCAAACTGTCCACATGCATGATATTTAACATTCATTTTGCATTCTTCCAATCTATGACTATATTTCTTGTAGTTTGTGCATTGACCGAGAACAAAATTGTAGTTTTGATTTGCCTTATTTCTACATTGTTTAGCCATATGCCCAAATTTATTGCAAACAAAACATCTACCATTGAATTTATAAGCATTAGATTGCCTTACCGGTTTCCTCTGTTCTAATGATTTCTGCATATCGGTTATCTGATCTTCATTTGCAATATCGGAGCTTTCACCTTGTACAAATCCAAGTCCTCTAGAATCATAAATCTATCTTTGTCTTTTCAATAAGTCATCCAACTATGCAGCACTGATCCTCAACTTTTATTTATACTCACTTGCAGTAGTCTAATCATCTCTCAGAGTGGTTACTTGTCTTTCAAGTTCTTGTTCATTGTTTTGGGAGTGTGCCAAATCAGTTCTCAACAAATTATTCTCATGAGTCAATCTGCCACATTCATCAAATTTGTTCTTCAGAGATACAACAAGATTATCTTCCTTCTTCTTTCAATCCTCAATATCTTTTGATAACCTCATAGTCAAATCTTGCATTTCATTCTTCATGGGCATGTTTTCTTGACTTAGTTTCTGACATTGTTCCTTAAGAGAATTTTTATCCTCATCATCCGGTTGTTGCAAAAGTTATTTTCTCTTGGCTTGAGGAGATGATAACCTTTCTTACAAGATAAGAATGAATTCATTTGCAAAATTCAATTCTTCTTGCAATTTCAAGTTCTTCCTTTCAGCATCATAATCCTCAAGATCCATCTCAAGTTGCTTCTCCATAGCCATGTTAAAATATTCCAATTTCAGGATCTTCCGAGGTACCAAGCTCTGATACCAATTGTTGGGATCCAGGAACACTGAGAGGGGGGGTGAATCAGTGTTCTTCCGGAATGAACAGTTTTTAACTTTCTAGACCATGCATATATATACCGGTAAACAAATAAACATATAACAAGAAGCAAATAAACCATCCACATAAATGAACACCATAACACATAGTATTTATACGTGGAAAACCTCAATGAGGAAAAACCATGGTGGGATTTGTGACCCACAATATCAGTTCACTGGCCAAATGAAAAGATATTACATATAATAGGGGTTTGCACTTTCAGGAAGGCACACTGCCTAGAGCATACTGCTCATCACTAAAGAGTCGAACTGACTACAAGATTTCTGCCAAAGTAAATTACTGAAAATGAACTCAAGAATGCATCTGCTATGCCAAATAGAGTTATGGTTCTAGTTTTTCTCTGTACCGGTTCATAAACTCTGAACTACTACTAGTATCTCTTCTCCTCCAAGAATGCTTTCCAAGCTATCTACAGATCATTGCATGATATAGAATTCACATACAAATTGATCTCCATACATATATTTTGGATCGTACGGTTATACTATATTCTCCTATATCCACACATATCATATATCTTACTCCATTTCAAAAATAACCTAGCAGGCTTATCTATATACCTATTACAAATGATATGCCTTATGTCGGCTTACAATACACTTACAAAAATTTTGGCCTTGACAAAATTAATTATAAAATGATTTAAGTAAATCCTGCTTGATGTCGGCTTCCAAAGAAGTATTGATGTCGGTGTCAGTGTCGGTGTAGCCCTGAATGCTCCAAAGTTGGTATCTGTCGGTATATGCTTCCTAGTGTCGGTTTATGACTTCCATCATATCTTGTTGCCATCAATGACAACAAAATGAATCCAGTGAGTGTCAATTGCCAACAATTCCTCTTTACATGTCACTATACATCTTAAATATGCTATCATCCTTATCAGAAACACGTGTTCTCCTTCATTGTCCCTTGCATACTATCAAGTGTTACTTTCTCATAGCTGTCATTTAGGATAAGTTATTTTTACATAAAGCCCTTAGTTACAATACATTGCTAGGTTATCATTATGTAGAGGTTTGTCTTTTCTTTTGTGCGGACTATCATCAACTCATTATGCTTTACTAACTTTTCTAATGACTTGTCCATCATTCGCTCTACACTCTTCATTGTATCATTTACAATAGCCTTGCAGACCTAAAAAATGCTAAATATTCACTTTGTACTATGATAAACCTTTGTTTTTCTCCTTTTTTATCTTGGATAATAGCATGATTGATATGTTTTTCTCCTTTTTCATTATGAACTCACACTATTTACCTCACCTGAAATCATCATTGATAGTACCGCACTCCACTACACTGTTAATTTGTCCAAAACTTTAACAACAAACCTAAGCTCTCCTTGTTCATTGATAAGAATAAGGTTTTAAGGTCTTAGCTATATGAGGATGGTTCACAAAATTAGTAACATGGATTTTTAATATAATCAAGGCCCTTTGATAGAGTTGAATGCGTGACTTTGATATGGCACTTGTTAAAAATGTGATGGTGTGGATTGAATTTTTCTTTGACTATCTTCATAAGCCCTTGACTCTCTTTGTGACTCATTATTCCATGAAATCTTCATGCCTCTCTGCTATTCACTGCCCTTATAGTAGACCATAGGTATTCTCAATTTATTTCCTTCTTGTCTTACGCGCCTCTTGTTGGTTCCCAAATTAATAAATCACCAAACCCTAAAGATTTAGCCACTTTCTTATCAACAAGTTCAATGTTGGATTTCGCCAACGAACGAGATTCAGTCGCAAGAATGAAATCTCCTACACTTTTGGCTCTGCAAGACCAAGGTGGGTATACCTCTACAATGCCTACATATCCTAATTCATTTCAAATTCAAGGCCTTGCAAGCTACAAAAAATATCCCAATGAGAATGTGCCAAGGAAAGTTTATAAACACCAGATTTGCCTACAATATTGGCTTCTTAACATTTCACTTAGCACTTGGGATTGTTTCCTACACTAAACCTACTCCTACAAACATCAGATAAATGATGTTTAATGAGACTTTTTGTGATTCTAAAAACTAGGCGCAAGCCCCATAACCAATGCCTTTCTTAGGTTAGTAGAGTCAACCTACAACATGTAGACATTAAACCCAAATAGATTAAAACATAAGCAATGAGTTCATAGTATTAATGCATTACATTAACACAATCCATTCTAGTTCCATTGCATCCATTTCTTTGCTATCCTTCATGCACACAACACTATCTCTTTATCTTGTTAAAAGCAATGTAATCTCCTCCTTGAAGAGAAGAAAAAAAACAAGATAAACACCTGAACTTGCATGGACAAAATCAAAGATCCTTGATCATTAATTTTATAAAATAGCGATTATGCATAAAGAAGACAACTACAATAAAACACTAAAACTTTCTTGCATTCAAATTATAAACTATTTGAAATAGTAAAAATGACTATAAGTTGAAATCACAACTCTACATACTCTATTTAAAATTGTACATGGAAGCCTTGCCTCCATAATATTACACTCAAAATTATTGCATTTTCCAAAATCTTCCAAAAACGTGATGCAGGAGAATCCCTGATTTGTGGCAATCTTGCATCAACCAAAAATATTTCCTTTTTGTTTTTCTTTTTGTTTTGTAGTTTCAACATTTCATTCTTCATTCTTTGGCATTGGCTCACCAGATCGAGGATTTGGATTTTTTTCTTGAGGGCTTGATCATCTACCTTATTCCCAAATAGTGAAACATTTGAATCATTTTCTGGCAAGTTATCGCTACCGGTTTTCAAGACATTTTTCTGGTATCGGTTGCCTAGACCTATTTTCATTTGTAATCTTCCAGAATCTACCAGATCCCTTCCATTGCTTGCAGAGACCTCAGCATTGATTCTGATGTTCCTTGGCATGTGGCCGACCTTCCCTTTGATCTATAATTCATCCTTTGGATTTTTCGGAGGAATTTCTTTGGCGGAGGCCTACCTTGTTGTTTTTACATGTTAGGTCTTGTTCTTCGGCATTTGATCCCTTTTTGGGCCGACCGACTCCCCTTGGATTGTATAAATCATTTTAATTGAGCATTAGAATAGAGATAAGAGAAAATATAGAACATAGAAGCTAGATCTTAAGATTTGAGGTCCCGGTTGTGACCTGTTCTATAATTGAGCATGTTTTAGTAGGCCAGTGAGCCAGTTTCTATAACCTGGATGTTACCAGTTGATTGTAATCAGTTTTCATGATATAATTCATTCAGTTCTACATTGCCTCCATCATATCCTTGTGTTGTCATTGTGTTTACTCTTGTTGACCAGTCCAGATTGATCTCTTTGAGGTCCCTCCTAACCAATGACTACAGCAAGTGGTATTATAGAGACCTTTTGTTCCAAAGATTGCATTATCTTGAGAAATTTTTTTATAGGATGTCAGACTGTGGATCTGACCTGCAGCTGCAGAGGACTGGCGTGAAGATGGCACGAAGAGGAGATAGGAATGGTGGGGTGCATGGGAATGCAAACCCTGCTATGATGGAAATGCTACAAGAAATTGCAGCTCGATTGGAAACCGTGGAGACAACACAAAGAAGAGGCCAACATATTGAATATGTGAGTGAAGATGAAGGAGAAGAAGCCCCAATAGAACAAGTAAACCCACTGATGACTGATCCAGATGAAGAGAGGTTTTTGAGGGTTTTGAGTAGGGCGAATACTAAACCACATTTTATGCCACCAAAATATGAGGGAAAGTTGGATTCAAATGAATTAATGGATTGGATCTTGGAGATGGAGAAATATTTTGATTTTGAGAACATTGCAGAGGAAAGAAAGGTGAAGTATTCATGTACCTAGTTGAAGGGTCATGCATCTCTTTGGTGGGAGCATTTGCAGGTTGATAGATAGAGAAGAGGTAAAGAGAAGATCAAGACATGGGATCAGATGATTGCTAAGTTGAAATCAAAATTTATGCCAACTGATTATCAAGTGAATCTGTTCCAAAATTTGCATAATTTGAGGTAGAAGGAATCTAGCGTGAAGGAGTACACTGAAGCATTTTACAAGTTGAATATCATATCCAGATATATTGATGATGAAGTTGAACAAGTTGCAAGATATTTAAATGGATTGCAGATGTCTATACAAGATGAACTTAGTTTGATCAAATTGTAGAGTGTTGAAGAAGCTTACCAGTATGCCCTGAAAGTATAAGAGAAGTTGAACAAAAGACATGAGAAAATACAAAGAGGTAGAGGAGGAAGGTTTTCTGTAGGTAGAGGAACCTGTATGGATCAGAACAAGGACAAGGAAGTGAGCAAAGAAGGTAATTCATATAAGAATGATGATAGAAATTTCTACCGGAGGAGAGAATTGGATGGCTACCGGAATGAGAATTTTGGAAAAGGTGACAGAAGACAAGATAAGAGAGTGTTTAGAGGAAATTTCTATAAGTGTGGAGGAGAAGGACATCATGATTTTGAATGTAAGAAGATAAAGAATACCAGGAGAACAACATTGGTGGAAGAAATCCCCATCGAATCAGCTAATAAACCAGAAGATGGAGAACTGTTGATGATGAGGAGAGCTTTGTGTCATGCCGAAGAAGATGAGGAACCCTTGCAAAGGAGAAATTTGTTCAAGACCATATGTAAGGTATCTGGTAAGTGTTGTAAAGTTGTTATTGATAGTGGTAGTTCAGATAACCTTGTTCTAGAAGAGATGGTGAATAAGTTGAATTTGGAAACATTGAAACACCCTAAGCCTTATCAGATATCATGTATTCGGGATGAACATGAGTTGTTGGTAAGTAAGCAATGTTTGATGAAATTGAAAATTGGGAATTATCATGATTAATTCTTGTGTAATATTAAGCCTATGGATATTTGTCACTTATTGTTGGGTAGACCTTGGCAGTTTGATAGACAGGAAATACATGATGGGAGAAAGAATACATACACTATTGTGGCCAATGGGATGAAGTAAACCTTGTTTCCCTTGGAAGACCCTTTGAAGAGTGAAGTCTTTAGGAATGCTAGAATCTATTTGGTGGATGGAAGGAAATTCCTGGATGGGATGAGACATGAGAATGTGTGTTTTGCCTTAGTTTTTAAGAAGACTGAGAACCCGGAGCATGAAGAAGAACAACCGAAAGAGATAAAAGAGTTGCTGACAGAGTATGAAGACATAATTTCATAAAATGATGGATTGCCGCCTGTGAGAAGTATCAGTCATTGTATGGACCTAATTACCGGAGCTAGTTTGCCTTACAAATATGCACACCAGATGACACTGACATAGATTGAAGAGTTGAATAGACAAGTGCAGGAGTTGTTGAAGAAAGGTTTGATCAGAGAAAATTTGAGTCCTTGTGCAGTACCAACAGTATTAGCACCTAAGAAGAATGAAGAATGGAGGATGTGTACTGATTCCAGATAAATAAACAAGATCGCAGTTAAATATCAGTTTCCATTGCCTACGTTGGATGCCATAATGGACTGTTTGAGTGGAGACAAATACTTTACAAAGATAGACTTGAAGAGTTGATATCATAAGATCAGGATCAGAGAAGGAGATGAATGGAAGACAACATTCAAGACAATTGAAGGACTATATGAATGGTTGGTGATCCCTTTTGGGTTAACTAATGCACCGAGTACTTTCATGAGGCTAATGAATGAGGTATTGAATAAATTCTTGGGTAAGTTTGTAATTGTATATTTGGATGACATTCTGATTTTTAGTAAGAAAAAAGAGGAACATTTGTTGCATTTAAGACAAGTTTTGCAGAGGTTGAGAGAAGAAAAGTTGTTGATAAATCTTAAGAAGTGTACTTTCATGAAGGAATAATTAATCTATTTGTGATTTGTGATATCTAAGGATGGTTTGAAGATGGACCCTGAGAAAGTAAAATAAATTGTTGAATGGCCTACACCAAAAAGCATTGGAGAGGTAAGATCATTTCATGGATTGGCTAGTTTCTACCAGAAGTTCATTAGAAATTTCAGTTTAGTTTGTAACCCTATGATTGAGAAAATGAGGGGAGATAGGAAGGAATTTAAGTGGACCACCGGAGCAAACAAAAGTTTTGAATTTTTTAAGCATAAAGTGACTGAGCAGTCTGTGTTAGCTTTAATGGATTTTAACAAAGTATTTCAAGTGGATTGTGATGCAAGTGGAACATCAATTGGAGTCGTATTAAGTCAGGAAGGGAGAGCAGTAGCTTATTTTAGTGAGAAGTTGAATAATGTCCGGAGGAGATATTTAGTGTATGATCAAGAATTTTAAGCCATAGTTCAAGCCTTGAAGAAGTGGAGACATTACCTGTTGCCTAAGGAGTTTGTGTTGTATACGGATCATCAAGCTTTGCAGTATTTGAACAGTCAGAGTAAGTTGAATCAAAGACATATGATATGGGTAGAAATTTTGTAGAGTTGCACCCTTGTGTTGAAGCATACAAGTAGGAAATCTAACAACGTTGATGATGCATTGAGTAGAAGGAGGAATTTGCTGACAAAGATGAGAGTGACAGTATTAGGATTTGAGGAGTTGAAGACCTTGTATGATGATGACCCGGATTTTACAGAACCTTGGAGAACATGTAGAGAACCGGGTACGATAGATAGAAGCAAGTGGTTGGATTACTTCATTCAGAACGATATGTTATTCGGAGGAGTTAAATGTGCATACCTAAGAGTTCTATGAGGGAAAATCTGATAAAGGAGAAACATCATGGAGAATTAGTCAGACACTTTGGTGTTGACAAAACAGTAGCATTGGTGAGTGAGCATTACATTTGGCCCAAGATTCATAAAGAGGTTAGGAAATATGTGCAAAGTTGTAGAGTTTGTCAAGTTACAAAAGTTAGTAGTCAAAATGTGGGATTGTATAAACCTTTGAGAGTACCAGAGAGACCTTGGTAGGATATAAGCATAGATTTCATACTTGGATTGCCTAAAACATAGAGAGGGAATGACTCTATATTTATAGTAGTGGATATATTCTCAAAGATGGCTCATTTCATACTTTGTAAGAAGACATCGGATGCAGTGCATATAGCTCACCTATTTTTCAAGGAAGTGGTGAGATTGCATGGATTACCTAAGAGCATAGTTTCAGACAAAGATACTAAGTTTGTTGGTTATTTTTGGAGAACACTTTGGAAGAAGATGAAGACGGATTTGAAGTTTAGTTATAATTTTCACTCATAGACTGATGGACAGACAAAAGTAGTTAATTGGAGCTTGGGAAATTTGTTAAGATGCTTAGTTGGAGACAAAACTAGAAGTTGGGATTTGATTCTTGCACAAGTAGAGTTTACCTACAATAATTCAGTAAACAGGAGTATCGGAAGGAAACCTTTTGAAATTGTTACTAGAACACACCCTAGAGGTATATCAAAATTAATAGATATCAGCAGTGAAGACCAGAGAAGTTCAGAAGCAAAAGAATTCACAGATCACATAAAGAACTTACATATTCAAGTTAAGCATCATTTGGAGGACATGAACAACAAGTATAAGGAGAAAGAAGATGAGAAGAGGAGACACGAGGAATTTAAAGTTGGTGATGAAGTCATGGTGTATCTGAGAAAATAAAGATTCATAGTTGGAACTTATAGCAAGTTGCAGATGAGGAAGTTTGGACCTTGCAATATTTTGAGAAAGTTAAGTTCTAGAAATGCATATGAAGTGGAGTTATCGGATAGTCTAAGTATTTCACCTGTATTTAACATTGCAGATCTACATCAGTATCATGAACCAAAATTCATCAAGGATAGTATTGCAAACTTGGAGAAATAGTTGCCCTAGAAGGAACCGGATCAGATTGAAGACATTTTGGATAGTAGGATTGGGCGTAGTACCTGAAGCAGTCAGTATAAGGAGTATCTAGTAAAGTGGAAGGACAGACCAGTTGAAGATTCATCATGGATTTCTTAGGAAGAGGTAGACCACCTTGGTTTTCCTCTTACCCCAACAAAGTGGACTCACTTTTCAACAACCCCGAATGTCTAATGCAGGAGCATCCTCGGTTCGTGGAAATCTTGCATCAACCAAAAATATTTCCTTTTTGTTTTGTAGTTTCAACATTTCAGTATGCATTCTCTAGCATTAGCTCACTAGATCTCGAGGAGTTGGATTTTTTCTTGAGGACTTGATCATCTACCTTATTCCCAACCGCAAAGCATTTGGATCATTTTTTGACAAGTTATCGCTACTGGTTTTTGAGATAGTTTTCTGGTACTGATTGCCTGGACCTATTTGCATTTGTAATCTATCGGATCCCTTCCGTAGCTTGCGAAGCCCTGAACATTGATTCTGATGTTCCTTGGCATGTGGTCAACCTTCCCTTTGATCTACACTTCATCCTTTGGATTTTTTGGAGGAATTTATTTGGGGGAGGTGGACCTTGTTGTTTTTACACGTTAGGTCTTGTTCTTTGTCATTTGATCCCTTTTTGGGCCGACCGGATCCCCTTGGATCGTATAAATCATTGTAATTGAGCATTAGAATAGAGATCAAAGAAAATATAGAACATAGAAGCTAGATCTTAAGATTTGAGGTCCTGTGTGTGACCTATTATGTAATTGAGCATGTTTTAGCAGGACAGTGAGCTATTTTCTATAACCCAGATGGTACCGATTGATTGTAATCATTTTTTATGATATAATTCATTCAATTATGAATTTCCTCCATCATATCCTTGTGTTTCCGTTGTGTTTACTCTTGTTAACTGGTCCAGATTGATAATTAGTTGGCATAAATTTTGATTTCAACTTAGGAACCATCTGATCCCATGTCTTGATCTTTTGTTTACCTCCTCTATCTATCAACCTATGAATTCTCCCACCAAAGAGATGCATGACCCTTCAATTGGGTACAGGAATACTTCACCTTTCTTTCCTCTACAATGTTCTCAAAATTAAAATATTTCTCCATCTCCAAGATTCAATCCATCAATTCATCTGAATCCAACTTTTTATAATCTTGTGGTGGGGTAAGATGTGGTTTAGTATTCACCCTACTCAAAACCCTCAAAAACCTCTCTTCATCTGGATCAATCGGTGGTGGGTTTACTTGTTCTATCAGGGATTCTTCTCCTTCATCTTCACTCACATCTTCAGTATGTCAGCCTCTTCTCCGAGTTGTCTCCACGGCTTCCAACTGGGCTACAATTCCTTGCAACATTTCCATCACAGTAGGGTCTACATTCCCACGTGCTCCAGCATTCCTATTTCCTCTTTGTGCCCTCTTCACAACAGTCCTCTGCAGCTGCAGGTTGGATCCATGATCCGCCACCCTACAACAAAATTTCTCAAGACAACGCAATATCTGGAACAAAATCTTGCTCTGATACCACTTGGTGTAGTCACCGGTTAGGAGGGACCTCAAAGAGATCAATCTGGACTGGTCAGCAAGAGTAAACACAATGAAAACAGAAGGATATGATGGAGGCAATGCAGAACTAAATGAATTATATCATGAAAATGATTATAATCAACCAATAACATCCGAGTTACAAAAACCAGCTCGCTGGCCTGCTAAAACATGGTCAATTACAGAACATGTCACAATCGGGACCTCAAATCTTAAGATCTAGCTTCTATGTTTTATATTTTCTCTAATCTCTATTCTAATGCTCAATTACAATGATTTATACGATACAAGGGGATCCAATTGGCCCAAAAAGGGATCAAATACTGAAGAATAAGACCTAACATGTAAAAACAACAAGGTCAGCCTTCGCCAAAGAAATTCCTCTGGAAAATCCAAAGAATGAAGTGTAGATCAAAGGGAAGGTTGACCACACACCAAGGAACATAGAAATCAATGCTCAAGGCTCCACAATCTATGAAAGGGATCCAGTAGATTCTTGTAGATTACAAATGCAAATAGGTCTAGACAACCAGTACGAGAAAATTGTCTCAGAAATTGGTAGCGATAACTTGCCGGAAAATGATCCAAATACTTCGTGGTTTGGGAGTAAGGTAGATGATCAAGTCCTCAAGAAAAAATTCAAATCCTCAAGATCTGGTAAGCCAATGCCAGAGAATACAGAATGAAATGTTGAAACTGCAAAACAGAAAGGAAATATTTTTGGTTGATGCAAGATTTCCACGAACTGGGAATGCTCCTGCATCAAAATGAGATGAGAAAACTAAAAATACAAGGATAAAACCCTAAAGAAACCCTAGAATGAATCTAGAATTAACATATGGCTCTCTTTGTTGAATTTCAAATTTTTAAATCTGTACTTTCTCTTCTCCAATATGCCTTTAATCTGCATCCCTAAACCTATTTGTGACACCCAGCAAATCTAGATAAATTTCCAGCATGCTTGCAACTCTTTTCCCATGCTTGCACACAAAAATCTAACTTATTTTCAGCTCACGCAGTTGTTATGACAAATCAATTTATCATATTCTAAATTGTACCTTTTGTGTTTGTCTAAAAGTTCTTCTTTTAGTATTCGTTTTTCTACCCATAGCCTACACTTTCCTTTTGAGCAAAATTGGAAAATTTCTCTCTTTGTAGTGGTGATTGCCCTGTCAAATTCTATGCACACTTTCCTTTGTTTGTAATATAAAATCTTGTCTTTTCTTGCATATTTAGAATTTTGAAGAACATTATGAATTCACCTCTTTATTTTCCTTTGTTTAGCCAATTTCTATGAATTAATTTTCACCTTTTAAAAATAAAGTGAAAGCACCATTTTTTGTGCAAAGAATTAGCTTGTTGATGAAAGCATTCACTTTTGGGTAAAAATAATTTTATTGTTGCACATTATCTATGAGTTATAAATCAACACAATATTTTTCCCTCATGAGTACTTTGTCGAACATCATTTTCCTTTCATGAACATTTTCCCTTTTGAGTGAAAATCACTATTGCATTGGATCTGCTCTCCTTTTTCACCTTGCGTGAATGTGAACTTATTATGTGAACAATATTTTAGTGTGACATTATAAACCCCAATTCTCTCTAAGACATATTGCAAATAAAATTTCCCTCTTTTTATCAACTCCATCCTTTTTATCACATGTTTGTGACATAAAATATTTCATTAAATGAAAACTTCATTTCACTCTTGTATCTTACCTTTCTTTAAAACATAAGTTCATTTATTTGAAACTTTATCCTTTTCCCAAATATATCCCTATCAAAGGTACTCACCAATCAGTGAAAACAAAAACTTATTATTATCACATGAGAAATGTCTACCATACTTTTCACATTTTACCAACAAATCTTCACTTGGGTGAGTACAATTATCCTGTCACTCATTTAACATTCTATGTTGAAAGCTTCTAAATCCTTTTAGTGAATATATTTTCTACATCCATGCTTTGGTCTCCTCTATTTTCTATTGATCACAACACACTGCATTTATTTCTATCATTTTGAAAGAATTTTTGCATTTTGCTCGGACCACTTTTTCAAAATCTTTAGCATATGTGCATCCAATATCTTGCCTCAACATTTCCCCCTTTTCAAATGAGAATTTTTTTAATATATTCATACCCAATACCATAATAACTTCTGCACAATGATATTAATTTCTACGTAACTCATATAATACCAGCATCATGTTGTGAGATAATTCTGCCAATATTTGACAGGAGGACTTTTGACTTGATGTTGTAAACCCCATCAACAAAATGAAAATTCATTTGTTACCAAAACCATCTATTGCATATTGTGCCCAATAATCCTCTTAAGTGTGAAGTAATCCTTTAATTCATTTTGCAATCCATGATCTCGATTCCTTATCTTTGGATGCATATTTACACAATATGCCATCATTGCACTGCATTTTCAAACCCTACAATGTATTTCAAACACATAACAATTTCAAACACAAGTTATCGACCACTCCACTCAGTAGAATTCAGAGTTACTTTTCTAGGAAATACACTTAGATCTTCCACATTATCGAGCAACTTTCTTTGTTACATCTAGAAGCTTGTCGTTAATCTTTAGCTTGATCCAAAATATTGTACTCAATCGCTACCAATTATATGTATTTCCCTTTCAGATGCAATGTGCATAGAGTGAAGGCTTGGTTTGGTTCCCCATTCAAACATACTGCCTCATCTTGAATATGCATGACCAAAGCTAAAATAAGAGGCCAAAATGCCTCCACAACCATCTAGGCTAGGATCAAAATAGGGGATGATACTTTCTTCATTTCAACCTAGCATACGAGCAACGAAACCTCGGTTGAATAAAAGAGACTGCTTCTACCAACATCATGAAAACCAGATTGCTTCCACCAGTATCATGAAAACCTAATCATAACCAATAGGACCCAACCGGTCTCTGCATGGCCTCCCAAACCTGCAATAGCTTTAACTCTTTTTCATGAAGCGTTGATGCCTTTGTAGGATCTTATCCATTCATGAAGGTTGTTAGTCCCAACTGGTGCTAAGAGGGGAGGGGTGAATCAACACTATACCAATTATTATAGATTTAACCTTAATCAAAACTTCTTATTCAAACTTAACACTTATCAATATAAGCAGTATTGATAAGAAACATGCACAAAAAATGAAACACACAAGACTACCAAGATTTATCACGTGGAAACCTAAATGGGAGAAAACCATGGTGTGAGTAGAAACTCATAAAATTTGCACTCTTCTAGAGTATGCACGGTGAGGAGCCATCCATGTTAGGATATTAAAAAGACACTATTAGGCCCCACTCGGTTAAGAGATTTTCTTTAAGGCTTGTTATAACCTTTACCGTGTTAGAGGTAGCCTTGTTAAAGGACTTAGGATCATCATTTAAGATGTCACCTGGTTAAGGGATTTTACAAAGGGACATGTTAAAGTCCACCCGGTTAAGGGATTTTACTGTTGTATTTATTAGAAAACAATAGAGAGAATGATCTGTTGTAATAGGTACTCTTATCTTAATAAAATCCAAATGAAGCTCTTTGGTTTGACCACCGGTTACACTTGCTTTGCACTCTACCGGGGCTCTACACCACACTTTCTCAACTCTCTTCCGGTGCTTTGCATTCTTTCTCTATTCTTCACACTATATGAGCTCTGCACACTCTCTTCACCACTCTATTATTCACGTAGCAGTTCTTCCCTCTTCTCATCTTGTTGGATTGCCTCTCCTTAGAATTGCACTTTACAATTTTTATGATCAAACTTTTTGGTTTTTGCCAGAAACCTTTATACAAAACTCAGTAGATTTGAAATTCAAAACTTTCCAAATCTTCCTGCACTCTCTTTGTGCACTCTCCATCAATCTCACCAATGACTCATCCTTAACTGCCTCTGCAACTCATAATTTCACCAACCTCTAGGTCGTGTTCTGTCTTTTTAATGTGAACCGAAAATTTTGCACAAATCTCACCTTAACTGATTGTTAACTGCAGTAGACTTCACTATCTATTTGTTTGATGATATCTCACCATAATTGACTCACCTTTGGTCATCGCATCCAGCTTACCGATCACTATTCCAAGATTCCTGGAGGATATCATCCTCCAACCTATATCACCGATTCACCGGTGTAACTCTTCACCTTTTGCCACTGATCACTGATCATCAATTAGACTGATCACCTATCTATCCAGAGTGTTTCAGTCGTGCATAAGACTACTAAACTACAATCTGAGTCACCTCTTGTGACCGCATCATCATTTCATCTGCCAGTTTGAAGAAATTAATCTCAATACCTATCGGGTGCTTGACTGACTAGTAGACTACTCTGTTTTCCCTTCAACTGATTAGCCTTCTAATAACACACTGCTTAAGTGTGTCAATGATGCATATTTGGGAAGTACTGAATCCTCCATACTGTTTTCAGCCATGAGTAAACCATTGAGGTTTACCACATCTTATTGCCTATGAGCTTGGCCTTATTCACTGGTAAGTGTTGGTCATCAATGACAATAATAACCGATGAACCCATTGTGCCAACACCATCAGTTATGCCAACAAAGGCTTCACTAGTTTTGGGATTTCAAAGACTTATTGACTTCGATTATCTACATTCTTTACAATACCCGAGATGTCATCATGGTGTGCACAATATATAGGAACCAGTAAAGCATGCCAATTTAACCACAATAGGCATAATGACCTCCCTTCGAATCTGCACACATTTCCAATAAGAGAGGTGTATCTATCATTGTGTTTGATATACACTTTGAGATAAGAACCAATTAAATAACAACGTGTTCTGTTAAAATGTAATACCCCTTTTTATCTCCACAAAAAACATCCTCCCCTTGGTTCAAGTCAATCAGGTAAGTATCATAGTAATTTTCCCTCAATGCCATAGGTTTTGGAGTATCACCTTCAACATCGCAGCCAGAAAGCATTCTTTGTGCCCATCTTTTCCCTAATTTAGTTCTTGGTGCTCAATGTAGTTCATCTCCTGCCCTAATCTTCTATTCTCTAGGATGATTTTATTGGTTTCTCTAACATTAGCGTGCATCCCCGCACCTATTTTTTGGTTTGCACTGTGTTTCCCACTGCCCCACATGTTGTTTTTGTTGCCCTATCTTTAGTTGCGGGGTGGCGGGGGATGTTAGTTCTGATACTAATTGTAAAGTACAGATGCCAATAGCTAACAAGATGAGAGGGGGGGGTGAATCATACAAACTTAAACTTCCATAAAATTAACAGATTCAACATCGGTAACTTCTACTTCAGCAACATAACCAAAAACTGCTAAACATGTTAACTCATAAACACATAATCATCATAACACTCATAACACCAGATTTAACGTGGAAACCCAAATAGGGAAAAACCACTGTGGGATTTCAAACCCACTAAGAAATATACTCTTCTAGAGTATGCTCGGTTAAAAGAAAATCCTGTTAAAGATTACAAACACATTGCTAGATGTGACCCAGTTAAGGGATTTCCCTCAGATATGTTAGGATCTTCACTTTGTTAGAAGTGACCTTGTCAAAGGATTTCAAACACTCATTTAGAATGTTACCTTGCTAGAGGGTTTACAAATAAGACTGTTAAGTCCACTTGGTTAAGAGATTTTCTGTCACTTACAAAATAACAGTAATAAAATATATCTGCAACTTCACATCTAAAATGCTAAAGCAGATTCTTATTTGCTCAAAACAATCTAGTCATAGGACTTATCTTGTCCCTCTGCTAGGCTCTCTACTCTGTTATTCAAACAAGTCTTCAAGCTTTCGTGCTTGGTAATCACTATGTAGCATCCCTGTGCTTACACTTGCCCGCATTCATTGTTTATTAACAATTCCTTATTTATAAACAATTGCTAACCGCTTAATCTCCTTGATCACATTTCCCATGATCAATCTTAGCCATCAGATCTTCAAGCTTGACCAGGTTCAATTTATCCTTCTGATCTGAAAAATTTTTACCTTGCCTCGGGACTTGCATTCCTATCTTGGAACTTGCACAAGGTTATTGCGGTTCAATCTGCGATGTAAATCTTCCTGCCAATTTTCCTTTGCCATAGATCCTTAACAAACTTCATGCACGGCATACCAATCATTTATACATCTCTAGCTCATCATTGTCCTTCATTAAATAATGCGTGTATTCATCCAATGCGCATTATCATAACTCGGTTGCAACTCGGTAAATACTAAACTTTACTCAGTAGACATTTTGCCTTCATTAACCGATATCGACAACCTTAGGGTTTACCTACTAGGTTCTTTGCTCGGTGACATAGTATAGTATTAACCTTACAATCAAAATATATGTAGGATATCAAGACAATCTAAACATCATGATCTCATCATTGTCTAACTCGGTAATAGTTGCCCATTGAACAACTTATTTCTCCCCTTATTCATCACATTCTTTCTGTGTCTTTTACCGACATCTTAATTCTCTTCAAATCAATCTTCTCAAGATATGGCAACATCATACTGAATCAGATAATCAATTTCTTGACATTGATGACTAAATAATGTTATAAAGATAGTTATCATCCTTCTTCAGTTATATCAAAAATCTTCAACAACCTTCTCAGTATCCTTATTGAATATCAACAATCTTTCTTACTGTAATGCCAACAATCTCCCCCTTTGGCATTGATGACAAAACCAACAATTAAATGGTAATACCAACAAGATATTCAAATTGATTCAGATTCAAATTGTTGTTAGACTTCTCCTGTTATCCTTGAGGTGTTAAAATCTTTTGAAGTCTTCTCCCTTTTTCAATCTTCTCCCCTTGTCCTTAATCTTATGTTATTTCCATCATTAGGGCTTTACCATTCAGTCAACCATTTAGTCTTCCAAAAATTTATAGTCTTCTCCCCCTTTGACAACAATGCCAAAAAGTAAAAGAACTAAATCATGATTTCTTCCACTGTGAAGTGATTTGCCTTGATGTGTATCATCTCAGTCTTGGTCAGAGCAACTTGTCTCTATTCACTATTTCCTGCACACCTTTAGAAAATCTTCTAAAGTGCGTAAATCAGCATCAATCCACACATAATATTCTGTAGATTCATTGAATTGATGCTTTCACCGAACTCTGTCAGTGAGTAGAAGATAGGGGTAGGACCCCTAACTTGCTTTTGAGATACTCAAAAGTGTCCCTTGGCAGTGACTTTGTGAAGATGTATGCTAATTGCTCCTTTGAACTGATATATTCTAGCACAACTTTCTTCCTTGAACTTCTTCTCTGAGATAATGATACTTTATAGATATATGCTTTGTCTTAGAGTGCATTACTAGATTCTTTGAAATGTTAATGGCACTAGTATTATCACATAATATAGTTACTGGCTTGGTAACTTTCTCATTTATACCTTCCAACAGTTGTTTGATTCATGCTATATTGGTACAATTCAATGTTGCAGCAACATATTCAGCTTCTATTGTTGACTGTGAAATACATCCTTGTTTCTTGCTAAGCCAACTCACTAGTCTTTCTCCTAAAAAGAAAGCTCCACCACTTGTGCTTTTCCTGTCATCTATGTTGCCTACCCAATCAGCATCAATATAAACTTTTAAATCAAAATTATTCCTCTTTTCATATACTAAGCCATAATCTTCAGTGCCTCTCAAGTATCTGAAAATTCTCTTGATCGCTGTCATATGGGTTTCCTTGGGATCTACAGAGAATCTTGCTACAATACCTACTGCATGTGCTATATCCAATCTACTATGCACAACATATTGCAACTTCCCAATCATAGATCGGTAAAGTGTCTCATCAACATATGCAGATTCATCATTCTTTGATAATTTACAGTTAGTAGTCATAGGAGTACTTACTAGTTTAGAATCCTCCATTCCAAATTTCTTCAAGATTTCTTTTATGTACTTGGATTGAGTAATGAAAATCTCATCTTTCATTTGCAGTATCTGTAAACCTATAAAATACTTTATCTCACCAATTAGTGACATCTCAAATTCTTTGCACATTTTATTTCCAAAGTTCTTGCATAAGGAGTCATTTCCACAAAATATAATATCATCAACAAATATGGCTGAGATCAGTATTCCATTGTCCTCATCTTTCTTCATGTACATATTGTTGTTTTCACTTGTCCTTATAAAACCAATCTTGAACAAATAAGAGTGCAGTCTTTCATACCATGCTCTAGGTGCTTGCTTCAGACCATATAAGGTTTTGTTCAGTTTGCATACCTGATCTTTACTCCTGTCTTCAACAAATCCTTCAGGTTGTTCAATGTAAACTTCTTCTTTTAGTATACCATTCAAAAATGCAGATTTAACATCCATTTGATATACCTTGAAATTTTTGAAAGCAGCATATGCCAACAATGTTCTTACTCCCTCAAGTCTAGCCATAGGTGCAAATGTCTCACCATAATCTATTCCTTCTTCTTGAGCATAACCTTTGCAAACTAGTCTTGCTTTGTTGTGAATAACCTCACCTTTTTCATTTAGCTTGTTTCTGAAAATCCACTTTGTACCGATTACATTTTTGTCCTTCGGTCTTAGGATCAGTGTCCATGTGTCATTCTTCTTGATTTGATCAATCTCTTCTGTCATGGAATTTACTCAATCTTCACTATTAAATGCCTCTTTCACTATTCTTGGTTCAAATTCAGAAATCAGACATGTGTTATGTCTCAGTTTGTTCCTTGTCATCACTAGATCATCCTCATCTCCTATAATCTAACTTGATGCATGTTGTCTTCTGACATATTTGGCTAATATAGGCTTGGTAGGTTCTGTATGATCTTCTTCATCACTCGGTAACTGGACATTATCTTCATTTGCTTCAGCAGCTTTCTCGGTAGGAATTCTCAGTTGAACATAAACGAATTCTTCATAATCTTCTGGTTCTTTGGAATTTCCTTCATCATTTCTTTCTGCAAATTCATCAATTTTCACATTTGCACTTTCCACTATTTTGTTAGATGATTTGATCAAACATTTAAATGCTTTACTTCTAGAAGAATAACCAAGAAATGTTCCTTCTTCACTTTTCTGATCAAATTTTCCATTTCTGTCATCTTTGTGAACATAGCATCTACTTCCAAAGATTTTAAAATAACTTACATTAGGTTTCTTGTCATACCAAATTTCATATGGTGTCTTCATAGTTCCTTTCTTCAGTTGAACTTGGTTCAGGGTATAAACTGCAGTGCTGATTGCATTTCTCCAAAATGTTTGAGGTACCCTCTTTTCTATCATCAGGGTTCTTGCGCAATCCACAATTGATCTGTTTCTTCTCTCGGCTATCCCATTTTTCGGAGTTGTTCTCGGTGCAGATACTTGCCTTTTTATACCATGATCATTGCAGAATAAGTTAAATTCATCAGAAGTGAACTCTCCTCCTCTATCAGATCTAAGACATTTCAGTTGTCTTCCTGTTTCATTTTCAACTCTTGCCTTGTACCATTTAAACATTTGAAAAGCTTCTGATTTTTCTTTTAAAAACATGACTGATATCATCCTTGAGTAATCATCCACAAATAATATGAAATATTTATCACCATAATAACTTTGAACTTTCATAGGACCACAAAGATCAGTGTGTACTAAATCTAAAATTCCTTTAGAAGTGTAGGACTTATTTGTAAAGCTTGATCTTGTCATCTTACCCATCTGGCATCCTTGGCACATAGCATTCTCAGGTTTTTCAAGACTCGGTAGACCTCTTACTCGGTGCTTCTTACTTATTTTGATCAAATTATCAAAATTTACATGACAAAACCTTTTATGCCATAACCAGGTATCATCTATCTTTGCATAAAGACACTTGTTCTGAGTTGAGTCAAGATGAAATGTATTACCTTTTGTTTGTGTCCCGGTAGCAGCTAACTTTCCGAGCTTGTCATGAAATTTGACAATTCCTTTCTAAAATTCTATTCGATATCCTGTATTGTTTAGCTGTGCTAGACTCAACAAATTGTATTTCAAACCTTCAACCCAATATACATCGTCACATTTAGCATTGTCAAGAAGTGTTATAGATCCTTTACCTTTCACCAGACATGGTGCATCATTACCAAATCTTACAAAGACTCCATCATAGTCTTCTAATTTAACAAACTTGTGTTTATCACCTGTCATGTGATGTGAGCATCCACTATCTATGATCCAAGAGTCATTATTATTTATGTGAGATATTAAGGCTTTTTCTTCATACCTTTCTTCATTTGATCCATCTTTAATAGCCACATAAACAACTTCCTTAGTATCAGTTTCATTAGATTTATCATCGTTGGATTCCTCATCAGCTACTAGACATGTCTTTCTATCTCTTCTTTTGAAGTCTCGGTGTCCTTTGTATTGGTTGTCTTTCTGCCTGTTATCTCGGTATTCTCTCTTTTCACTAGATTCTTTGTCAGGACAGTTAGAAACCATATATCCTATTTTATCACAATTGAAACATTTTAAAGGTAGCTTTCCTTTATACTTACCTTTTCCTCTCGGTAACCTTCTAGCTAATAATGCTTCAAACTCTTCTTGCTTCTTGATTTCCTCATACAGTTTGTGCACTTTTTCCATGTTCTTGCGAAATCTTTCACTTGCTCCACTATGATCCCCTTTAGAGTACTTACTCATTCTATCATTGTAATCATCAAATTCACCAATATGAAAAGAACTGAATGCAGATTCTACTTTATTTACCGAAGACCCACTGTTATCAAAATTACTTAACTCAAATGCATGTAGCTTACCAATAGTAGCATCCAAAGAAACTGGCATGTTAGGTACAGACCTCAATTCATTGATTGCAGAGACTCGAATAGCATAAGCTGGTAGAAGGGTTCTCAACAACTTACTTGTTATATCCTTTTCTTCAATAGTTCCACCTACTCCTTTAATTTGATTGACAATCTCCTTTAGTCTTGTATTGTATTGTGTTATGTTCTCACCTTCATTCATTCTCATGGATTCAAGTTGTCCTCTTAGACTATCTACTTTTTCTTTTTGAACATGTTCATCACCTCCATACGCAGATATGAACTTAGTCCACATTGCTTTTGCATCATTATAGCCTTCTAGATCATTAAACTCTAAGTCAGTCAATGCTAATGTTATTTCAATCATAGCTTGAATATGTTCTTGCTTTGCCTTAATCTCTTCCAAGGTCATAGGGTTGGTGCTTGGTGCTTGGTGCAATGTAATCATTCTCCAGATAATATGTTGCATATTCTCCAATTCCTGATAAATGCAGCTTCATCCTTTTCTGCCATGTGGAGAAACTTGACTTGTTCAACTTCGGTGCATCCCTTTTATACATCTTCGGATCTTTGCCTCAAGTACCTTTAAACTTTTTCTTTCGGAGTCCAAAGCTCTAATACCAATTGTTAGTTCTGATACTAATTGTAAAGTACAAATGCCAATAGCTAACAAGATGAGAGGGAGGGGGTGAATCATGCAAACTTAAACTTCCATAAAATCAACAGATTCAACATCGGTAACTTCTACTTCAGCAACATAACCAAAAAATGCTAAACATGTTAACTCATAAACACATAATCATCATAACACTCATAACACCAGATTTAATGTGGAAACCCAAATAGGGAAAAACCACTATGGGATTTCGGACCCACTAAGAAATATACTCTTCTAGAGTATGCTCGGTTAAAAGCAAATCCTGTTAAAGATTACAAACACATTGCTAGATGTGACCCTGTTAAGGGATTTCCCTCAGATCTGTTAAGATCTTCACTTTGTTAGAAGTGACCTTGTCAAAGGATTTCAAACACTCATTTAGAATGTTACCTTGCTAGAGGGTTTACAAATAAGACTGTTAAGTCCACTCGATTAAGAGATTTTCTGTCACTTACAAAATAACAGTAATAAAATATATCTGCAACTTCACATCTAAAATGCTAAAGCATATTCTTATTTGCTCAAAACAATCTAGTCATAGGACTTATCTTGTCCCTCTGCTGGGCTCTCTACTTTGTTATTCAAACAGGTCTTCAAGCTTATGTGCTCGGTAATCACTATGTAGCATCCTTGTGCTTACACTTGCCCACATTCATTGTTTATTAACAATTCCTTATTTATAAACAATTGCTAACCATTTAATCTCCTTGATCACATTTCCCATGATCAATCTTAGCCATCAGATCTTCAAACTTGACCAGGTTCAATGTATCCTTCCGATCTGAAAACGTTTTACCTTGCCTCGGGACTTGCATTCTTATCTTGGAACTTGCACAAGGTTATTGTGGTTCAATCTGCGTTGTAGATCTTCTTGTCGATTTTCCTTTGCCATAGATCCTTAACAAACTTCATGCATGGCATACCAATCATTTATACATCTCTAGCTCATCATTGTCCTTCATTAAATAATGTTTGTATTCATCCAATGCGCACTGTCATAACTCGGTTGTAACTCAGTAAATACTAAACTTTACTTGGTAGACATTTCGCCTTCATTAACCGATATCGATAACCTTAGGGTTTACCGACTAGGTTCTTTGCTCGGTGACATAGTATAGTATTAACCTTACAATCAACAACATATGTAGGATATCAAGACAATCTAAACATCATGATCTCATCATTGTCTAACTCGGTAATAGTTGCCCATTGAATAACTTATTTATCCCCTTATTCATCACATTCTCTCTATGTCTTTTACCGACATCTTAATTCTCTTCAAATCAATCTTCTCAAGATATGGCAATATCATACTGAATCATATAATCAATTTCTTGACATCAATGACAAAATAATGTTATAAAGATAGTTATCATCCTTCTTCAGTTATATCAACAATCTTCAACAACCTTCTCAATATCCTTATTGAATATCAACAATCTTTCTTACCATAATGCCAACAGGGGAATGAACTTCCTCCCTTCCTCGTTGTCTCATAGCCTCTCTTATCCTTCCTTAGAAGTCCTGCAAGGTAGAAAAGGAATTAACTTTCTCCCTTCCCCATTATCCTGTGGGCCTCTCTTGGTTGCCCCTCTCTTCACGCAAGGTGAGGAAAAATAATTCCTAAAGAGCAATCAAAATTTAATTTTTTATCAAAATTTAATTTTTTATCAAAATTTAATTTTTTATCAAAATTTGATGGACCCACCTGATTGTGATTGTCAATCATATTTGAATTTTCTCTTTAACTTTCCCTTTTCACTTTGAAATATTTGCACTCCCAAATTAGTTACATTTTGAAATGTAATTTTCTATTTCGCCAACATTTAAAACATATTTTAAATCATAAAAATGATTCAAAATATATCTGACTTTAATTGCCTTCTTGCACCTTCTTCGTCTACATCAAGTAAATGATCTCAATTGATTACATATTCATCCCAATGTCCATAAATCTAGAAATGTAATAATATTATTTAAATCCAAGTTGGTTTAAATAATATATCTGTCTTTTGTGAGCTTCAATTAGTCTTACTGGTTTTCATCATTAGTCGGCCCCCTAGTGGGCTCGACTAAAAAAAAAAAATTGTTCCCGGACAATTGGCCATTGAAAATTCTCTGGAGCACTAATTGGACAAATTTTGAATTTGAAAATTTGAGTAGGTGACCATTTAATTTGAGGTTTAGTACCTCTGAGTTTTATATCAAAACAACCTAAGTAGCCTCCAGAACTAGCTTCAAAAATTGATCAAATCTCCTCCACATGCCCTGAAAGCCGACACACTTGTAGAATGTAATACAAGGAATTCAGAATACCAAACGATTTCTCATGATGATTCCTAAGATGAAAATTTTAAATCCCTGAAGTAGCCTACTGAGTCATTTCCTAAAAATACACTTTTCAAACCATCTTGAAAACCATCCAAACATTGAATTGAAAAAATATCAAAGCTTAGTTTCAGGGGCTGCCACTTGGCAAATTGATACATCTAGTTACCATGAGTATGTGTGCAGGAGGGCTTGGTCTGATTTGATCACATGTGCAAAACATTAACACCCAAACTTGCCTTCCTTGAAAATTCTAGAAATGTAGATCTCCCAACCCTGAAAAAGTCCATCTAGAATTGGCCTTGAAAAATATCAGATGAAGTGATGTGGGCTAAAAAAATAAAAATTTGTAGATAAACATATAGGGAACCATGAGGAATGTTAGAATATTTAATCTTTACTTGGCTTAGGTTTCTTTATATTTAGTTTAGGATATTCCTTTGGAATCCCTACATGTAATTTGTCCTCTAGTACATGTGTGAGGACAAGTCATTTCTTTTATTTTCCTTTATTAAGGAATTTTAGATTTCCTCATAAGAAGATGTGGACACATGGCACACACATTTTATGTATTGTGGCATTCATAGATTTGGGAGTTACTTTGTAACTCCTCTCCTCATCTCTATTTAAGAGATGTTTCCTCTCTCATTTCTTCTTAATGACATTATTGTAAAGAGCTTTTTGCTCTCTCTTTTTCCCTCATTTTAGGCATTGTCTCATTCATAATAACACAAGGGGTTTTTCTTTGCTTTTCCCATTTCAAAAGTTCTTGTGCCTCCTTCACATTTGGGTGATTACTCCAAGGTTTTTGCATTTATCTTGGTAACATTTACTTCATCAATAAACTTACTTGGATTTTGTTTTTCTTTCCTTTCTCTTGCATTTTCTTTCATGGTATTATAGCAGGTTATAATCCTTGTTTCAAGTTGAGATTGATGAAGGTTACCATTCTGTGAAGTTCACCTTCTTGGAGGCATTCTTGAGAGGAGAAGAAGTTATTTCTCTAATATTTTCTATTGTGCAGGTTTTGGTTTCAGTTTTAATTTATTTTTTTTCAAACTTGTTAACAAGTTTGCATGTAGGTTTAATCTTATTTCGGGTTTAAAGTTGTGGATTTAGAAGGCTTGCGGCCAAAGTTTCTTCTTTATAGTTTAAACTTGTGGTTTTGGAAGGCTTGCCACCAAAACTCCATTTCTAACCTCTTTTCTTGCATTCTATAATTTATATTTATCAATTTTGGAAGACTTGCCGCCAAAACATTTTCCATTATTCAGTTGCTTCTCTGATTTGCTTGCAGGTTTTAACATTTTAGTTGCAATTTTTTGAATAAATAGAAATTTCATTTTATTACTCTATTTATTTTTTGTATTTACGAAAAATATCTAGGTCTAACATTTCCTACAGGTTCTAATTTGTAAAAGGCATGAATTTCTATGCTTTGCAGTTCTATATTTCAATTCATTAGTATTCGTAGTTTAAAATTTTGATTTGCCTCTTTTCTGCTTTTCAAATATTATAACCTAGTTTATCATTTAGTCAAACATTCGTATTGATAACATTGAAATTTATGTTCACCCTGTGCCAATCTAATTTCTTTGTTTCATCTTATAGTTTTGTAGTTCAAGCGTTTGTTCTAAACTTTTTTCATTTATTTTTACCTATGCTCATTGCAATAACTATATCTGCATCTTCCTTTCTTCATTTTTTTGTGGCCTTCCCTCATTTTTTTTTCTGTTGTATTCTATCTCTCATACTTTACAACATTTCTTGTTTTTTTCTCCCTCAATACCTGCATTAATCCTCTCTACCTTGTGTTTTTTGTTTTGATTAGACTTTAGCCTGCCATTACCTACCTTTGTTCTTCCACCTTGCGTTGTTCCTCTTCAATTATAATCATCATATTATTCTCATCCTGCTCTGTCCTCCTATGCTTTCTTAGCTTATAACGTCTCTGCAATATTTTTTTCCCTCTTTTCGTTTTATCTTTCATTGTGCGTTTTATCTTTCATTGCATTCTTCATACGTTTCTTTTCTCACCTTTATTCACTCTCGCATTTCATTTAAATTAAGTTTTAAAAAGTGCTTAGTTTTCCATACACGTATAATTAAAGTTTACTTTTTTTATAAAAGCTTAGTTTCTTTTACATAAAGAATAGTTTAAAAGCTTGAAAGTTTATTAAGTTTTTTTTTAAATATGGAAAGTTTCAAAAAGTTAAAGAGAAGTGTTTTTTTAATATAAATAAACTTTTTATTATTTTTATTTTTTAAGGTTTTAAATATAAATAGTTTTAAATATTACTTGTTTAAATATTTTTTAAAGTTTTTTTTTTTAAATATTTTTTTTACAATTCTAAATTAAAGTTTTGTATTAAAGATTTATCAATAACATTTTTTGATAAATAAGTTTAAAAAAATAAATAAATTGGTATTTTCTAAATATTATTATATTCAATTTTGGTTCAATTTTAATCGAGGTTAATTTTTGTTTTTTCATCAAAGGGGATAATTTTTACTAACCATTGTTTTGTTGTCATGTCTACTTTAATTCCTGGAATTAAGTTAAATAATAGTAATTATCATTCATGGAAAATGCATATTTCTTTTATATTTCGTTTCAAACACCTTTTGGATGTTGTAACTGATAAAGCCCACTACAACTGCTCCTCAAGCCAACCAAGACAGGTGGAAGGCTCAAAATGAGGAAGCACTTGGTTTAATTGGTATTTCAATGGTTCCTAATTTGTATGTTCTAATTGGAAATTGTGCAAAAGCGTATGAAGCCTGGGAAATTTTAAAACAACCTATGATAGCTCAAATGAATCTCGAAAAATTAAGCTTCAAGATCAACTCGAAGATCTCAGGTATACGGATTTTAAAACCATGGATGAATTCTTATTAAAGTTTGATTCTATTAATAGTCAATTAACTGGTTTAGGAACACTAGCTGATTTACGTTTAATTCATCTTATTCTTAAAAAATGTCTTCCTCGTCAATTTCAGCAATTTATTACGAATATTCATGCTCAACTTGCTATTCCTAGTTTAGCTACTCAATTAACTTATGATATTTTTCGTAATTTATCACGTCAAGAGGAAGCTAAATTAATTCAATTTGGTACTCTTAAAAGTAGTGAACATGCTTTTATGTCTAAAAATCAAAATCATAATAATAATAGTAGATCCAATAATAATAATCATAATCATAATAATAATCACAAATCTTCTAATTATCAATCTCATTCTAAATCCTATCATAACAATTCTCATAATAATAATCATAATAATACGTACAATAATCAAATGAATAATTCTCATACAAGACCCCATTGCACATATTGTGGGAAATATGGACATATATACTAATAATTGTTTTAAAAAACAAAATGGTAAAAAGCCCATGAACCAAAATAATCAAAATAATCAACATAAACCTCATTATAAGAAAGGTAATAATAATGGTAATTCATCTCGTCGTGCATTTACGTGTACTTATAATGTTTCTCAACCACTTGAGTGGATTATTGATTATGGTGCATCTCAGCATGTTACTTCTCATAAATAATATTTTGAATCTTTGCATCCTAATACTTCCAATATTCTTGTTCAATTAGCTAATAATCATAGTTGCAAAGTTGAAGCTATTGGTGATGTGAATGTCCCTAATGGGAAATTACATGATGTTCTTTATATTCCTGAATTAAAATCGAATTTGCTTTCAATTCATAAACTTTGTCAAGATTATAAAATTAACTTTTATAGGGGCATGTGTTATATCATTGATCCAAAAACTAATCATGTTATTGCTACTGCTAAAATGAATACTGATAACTTATTCAAGTTCTATGAATTTGCTTCTGCAAAGTATTCCTTGCTTACTACTGTTGATTTTACTATATGACATGAAAGACTTGACAATCTCAATTCTAATTATATTTTATTGATGCAAAAAAAAAAATGCTTGATGGATTGCCTCCTATTGTTCCTTCTCAAATTGTTTGCAATGGTTGTATGAGTGGTAAGATGCATAGGGAACCCTTTCCTCATGGTCAATCTTGGAGGGCATATACTAAATTGCACCTAATTCAAAGTGATCTCTTGGGTCCCATGGAGAATCCCTCCATCCAAGGTTCAAGGTACGCTCTTACCTTTGTTGATGATTTTTCAAGGAGAACATGGATATATTTCCTTCATAGTAAGGATCAAGTGCTTGATGTGTTTATTGAATTTCATATGTTTGTAGAAAGACAATTTGGTTCTAAAATTAAGATTCTTCGTACTAACAATGGAAGAGAATATGTCAATAATGCATTTAATGCTTATTTGAAATCTTTTGGAATTAAACATGAGCTTACCATTCCTTATACACCACAACAAAATGGTGTGGTAGAACGGAAGCATAGGACCATTGTGGAAATGGCAAGATGTTTATTGAATGCAACAAATATGGATTACAAGTTTTGGGTTGAAGCTATGGCTTGTGCAACTTATTTAATTAATAGAACACCTACCAAATCCTTAAAGGATAAAACTCCTGAAGAAGCTTGGTCTGGTAGAAAGCCCAATTTGCAAAATTTAAGAATTTTTGGTTCCACAACTTATGTTCACAAACCTAAGGAGAAAAGACCAAAATTAGATGCTAAATCTTCTTCTTTTATTTTTGTTGGTTATGATAAAAATGCTAAAGGTTATAGAGTTTACAATCCTGTTACTAACAAGGTAAAAGTTGCAAGAGATGTTTGTATTGCAGAAAAAGGCATTCATGATTGTTCTAAAGTGAAGGATGATGAACTTGCTCAAAACAAAGTTGTGCTTGTCGAGGACCAACCTCCTTCTCTTAACCCTACTCCTAATGCATCTCTTTCTATTCCTTCTAATGATAGTGATGATGATAATAATAACTCTACTCCTCGTGACTCTTCTTCTAGTGATGAATCCATTACTTCTAAAAGAAGACCTAAATGGTTTAAATCTTTAATTCAAGATAGTGATGAATACTTAGCTAGAATGGATAGACTTGAAGCTAGAAGACTTAATTATTGTAATTATTCTTTAATGTCTACTAATATGAATTCCAATGATCCTAAAATAGTTGATCAAGCTAAAAATCAACCACATTGGCAAAAAACAATGAGCGAAGAATATGATACTTTAATTTCTAAACAAACTTGGGATTTAGTTCCCTTGCCTCATGGTAAAAAACTTGTTTCTTGCGAGTGTCTTTATAAAACTAAATTGAATGCTAATAATCAAGTTAGTAAATTTAAAGCTAGATTAGTTGTTAGAGGTTTTTCTCAAATTGAAGGCTTAGATTATAGTGAAACTTTTGCTCATACTACTAAAATGCCTACAATTAAATTTGTTCTTACTTTAGCTTCTAGAATAAATTGGCCTAATCACCAAATGGATGTTAAAAGTGCTTTTCTTAATGGTGATTTACATGAGGAAATTTATGTCTCAACCTCCTGGTTTTTTTAAGGAAGGTAATGAACATTTAGTTTGCAAGTTAAAGAAATCAATTTATGGTTTGAAGCAATCTCCTAGGGAATGATATTCTAAGATTAATGCATTCTTTCTTTCTCAAGGTTTCATTAAAAGTAAAAATGATCCAAATTTGTATATTAAACATAGTGAAGATGACCTTGTGATTATTATTTTATATGTAGATGATTTTATTCTGACTTCAAGTTTCAATAATTTGATTTCTGAAATTAAGTTTCAACTAAATAAAAAATTTCAAATGATTGATTTAGGTCTTTTACATTATTTCTTAGGAATGCAAATTTGGCAAACCTCTAAAGTAATTTTCTTATCTCGAAGTAAATATGCTCAAGATCTCATTGATAAGTTTAAAATGAATGATGCTAACCATATTTCAATTCCTATTGAATTAGGGACTAAGTTAATGCTTGATATGCAAACTCCACTTATTGATCCTACTTTGTATAGACAATTAGTTGGAAGTTTGAATTATTTAACTCTTACTAGGCCAGATATTGCTTATAGTGCAATTTTGGTTTCAAGATTAATGTCTAAACCTCAACAAACACACTTTAAAGTTGCTAAAAGAATTTTAAGATATATTAAAGGAACTATTAATGTGGGTTTGTTTTATGATGCAAATTCTGAATTTACTTTAAAAGGTTTTACTGATTCTAATCTAGGTAGAGATCCCAATGATGGGAAATCTACTTGTGGGTATTATTTTTTTGTTGGTTCAGGAGCAATTTCTTGGAATAGTAAAAAAAACAATCTACCTCTCTTGGATCCACTAAAGTTGAGTACAAAGGATGATGGTATGATGAAAGAATAAGGATCCGGTCAACTACTGAGAGGGGGGGTGAATCAGTAGATAGAAAACAGACATAAAATTTCACCAAACAAAAAACAACCTCTCAAAGCAAACTATAAACTGACTAGTTCAAACACTGAACTTCAAATGCAATAATACTGACAAGTTAAACCATATTTCAGATTGATGTCGGTTAACATAACATATCAAAGTGGATTTAGCAGTTAAGCAATTCAACCATAGTAAACATAACCACAAAAATATTCACCACTTGACACAATATTTTTGACGTGGAAACCCAAATGGGAAAAACCACGGTGGGGATGAATACCCACAAGTATTAACTCTTTTGAAGTTTTCTCTATTAGGAGCCTACCTGTTAAAGCTTTACAATAAGTCTTGTTAAGAACATATCCTGTTAGGGACCACCTAGTTAAGGGATTGACTATAATACCCTATTAGAAGCCATACCTTGTTAGGAGTAACCTCAGTAGAGGATTTGAAATCCAATCTAATTGATCACCTGGTTAGAATATTTTAATAACACTAAGCTTATTAGAGCTTACTCGGTTAAGGGATTTGACTGTTGTAATTATTAGAAAACAACAGGGGTTTGCTAATATATTTGAATAGCACTACACATGCTTGTTCAGATCCTTTTCATGATCCTATCCGCCTTTACACATACTGCATATACATCATCTGGTTCGGCAACCACACTCTCTTACTCTCAACTACAAATTGCCAACACTTCAACAAAACAACTCACCAACCTTATAAACAAATGAATAGGTCAGTAACACATCACAAACCTAATATCTCATTGAGATTACAAACAAATCAGTTCAAGTATGACCGTTGGATTACATAACAATCACTGCACACCATTTAAGATATCATTGACCGCTCCTTGATCACCGCTTCATCAAACATTGTAACTCATCACGCAGTTTCCATTACATGCAATGAACTTGCTCATTCCCAAGACAAAAACCATTATTTCTACGCACCGAAAACCTTTTGAAACTCTTCTCATACAACATGCTTACGTGTCATAATCATTACCACTCATCATTTGATTATAAACCAATACAATCAATTCACCAAACTCCATCGGTTAGGGTTTATCATATCAACATGTAGGGTTTACCGGTTGATCTCACTTCATCTCTAGTAATACAGTTTTCCTTCACAAGCTCACTTACCGGTAGCAAAACAACATTATAACAACATCATTACCGGTTATAACTGACATCAATGACAACATAACATTTAATGCAATCTTCATGCAAATACCAACTATCTCCCCCTTTGGAATTGATGTCAATACAAGTATCAATACCCTTGATTGCTATGATTGTGAATAGGAATCTTGGTTTACATTTTACCATGTATTCTCCTTCAACTGAGTCTCCATGTCTTCAGCTGGTAACTGGCTATAGATCTTCTCTCTGTCAATCATACAATTCTTCTCCTCAATCATATAGTTCTTCTCCCCCTTTGACAGCAATGCCAAAGTGAAAGTAAAACATGCAATGTCAAACTTCACTGTTCAGCATCATCAATCTGCAACTTGATGCTCCCCCTGTGGAATAACTTCCACTCTACACCAATCCTGCTGTAAAATTCTACAAGTAGCTCTAGGATGGATGTATTCTACATCATGCTCAATTGACCTCATGTAGGGGTACAACCCCTAGCTGACCTCTAAGATACTCAAAAGAAGTCTTAGGAAAATGTTTTGTAAAGAAGTCTGCAAGCTGCTCCTTTGTAGATACATGCTCCAATAATACATCTTTACTCTATACTTTTTCTCTCAAGAAATGTTACTTCAATTTAATATGATTGGTTCATGCATGCAAAACAAGGTTCTTTGAAATATTTATGGCACTGGTGTTGTCGCATAAGATCTTTACCGATTCTGAAATCTTCATCTTGAATCTTTCCAGAATATGTTTCATCCAGATAGCCTGGGTACAACTCATATAAGCTACAACATATGCAGCTTCAGCAGTAGATTGAGATATACAACACTACTTCTTGCTACTCCATGAAACAAGTCTTCCTCCAAGAAAGAATGCTCCATCGGTTGTGCTCTTCCTATCATCAACATTACCTGCCCAATCTGCATCTGTATAAACCTTCAAATCAAAGTTACCTACATATGGATACCATAAACCATAGTCAATAGTACCTTTCAAGTATCTGAATATCCTCTTGGTTGCTATCAAATGTGTTTCCTTTGGATTCTTTTGAAATCTGGCAACTAGACCAACTGCATGAGCTTTATCCGGTCTGCTATGAACAACATAGTTCAATTTCCCCATCATTGACATGTACTCCTTTTCATCAAAAAATGTGGCTTCATCCTCTTTAGACAATTTACAACCTGTAACCATTGGTGTCCCAACTGTTTTACAGTCACTCATTCCAAATGTCTTCAATACCTCTTACACATATTTAGACTATGTGATAAAAATACCACTCTTCATCTGATGTATTTGCAAACCTATGAAGAATTTCATCTCTCCCACTAGAGACATTTCAAACTCACTTTTCATCTCATTTGCAAAGTCATTACTCATGTCATCATTGCCTCCAAATATGATATCATCCACAAACACTTCACTAACCAGTATCTTATCTCCTTCAGATTTGAGATATATATTATTGTCTTCACTGGTTCTTTGAAAACCTATCTTCATCGGGTGTGAATGTAACCTTTCATACAATGCTCTCGGTGCTATAGTGCCTTGTGCAATTTACATACCATGTCTTTTTCATCAGTCAAAGCATAACCATCTGGTTGCTCAATGTATACTTCTTCTTCCGGTATTCCATTCAAAAATGATGACTTCACATCCATCTGATATACTTTGAATCTCTTATGTGCTGTAAATGCAAGTAAAGTTCTGACACCTTCCAATCTAGCAACTGGTACAAAAGTCTCACCATAATCTTCTCCTTCTTCCTATGCATAACCTTTGCATACTAATCTAGCTTTGTTTCGGACTACTACTCCATCTCCATTCAGTTTATTCTTGAATATCCACTTAGTACCGATCACATTTTTATTCATCGGTCTGGGTACTAGGGTCCATCTGTTGTTCTTCTCAATTTGATCAAGATCCTCCTCCATAGATTTAATCTAGCGATCATCTCCAAATGCTTCCTTAGCAGTTCTAAGCTCAATAGTGGATATCATGCAAGAGTTCTCTCTAATTCTTCTTTTGGTTAACACTCCAACATCTTTATCTCTGATAATCTGGTCAGGATTGTGATTGGGTCTCACATACCTCAAAATAATATGGTCATTATCTTCTAGTTCTTCTTCTTCATTATCATCATCTTCTTCAGAATCTACCTGTTCCGGTGGAACTGGTACATCAACATTCTCTTTACCAATTTCAGGTTTCATTGGTTCTTGCTCCAAAAATAGAACGCAAGGATCTTCTTCCTTTTTCTCCACACTGGTTTCCCTTGAGAGTTCAGGATACTCATCTAGTCTAACATCAACACTTTCAATGATTCTTTGTGTCCATTTGTTGTAACATTTGTAGGCCTTACTCTTGGTGGAGTAAACAAGAAATATGCATGTTGGCATTATGTGAACCGATATGAGGACATAATGACATTGTGTGTTGTCATTGATGTCAATATGATGAAGAGAAGAGAACCAGTATAACACTATGAACCGGCATTTGTGCCAAAGTGAAGCGGTGTGTTTGTTCAAGGTGAACCGACATATGGTTATGGGAACCGGCGCATGGAAGCATTGTATGACTACCGGTTGGTAGTCTCAACTTCAGGGTTTCTGGTTGAAGTGCTTCAAGCCTGTGTGGCTCAACCGGTGACTGTGTGTGATGAGTTAGCATGATAACGATGAACAGATCATGTTGCCACGTAATCCTTGTGTGTGTGAAGGATCTTGCATGAAGGAGATTGTTCCTATCTACCTCAAAAATGTGCAAAGTTTGTAAACGGTGATAACGTGTGATGGGTTATCAGCCGCCATGAAATCGATGGAAAATGAACGATGGAGAATGTCTTGAGATTGGATCAAGACTGTTGCATTTAATGCAGTGTGCTCAACGGTCAGGATTGAACCGTTTGAATTCCTTAACCTAACAGGTTTAGGGTTTAGGGTTTATGCTACCGACCTATCTGTTTTCCTATAAGGTCGATGTTGTGATTCTTTCTGAGGTTGTTGGCAAAATTTGTGTGTGTATAAAAGAGAAGAGGATGTGTGATTCTTGCCCGACCAGAGGAGAGAAGTGATACCTGCAGAGTGGAAGTACAGAAGGTGAAGAGGAGCTTAAGTGGATCTGCATTGGCATTGAGTGTTGTTACCAAATCATTGTAATACCTATTGATCTCTAACCACCTCAACAGTTGGAAAATCCCTTAACAGGGTAGCCTTAACCGGCTTGCTGTAAATCCTTTAACAGGGTGACTCAAAACCATTGAGTTCTTGAAATCCTCTAACAAGGTAACCTTTAATAGGGTTTAACCCTTAACCAAGTATTCTAGCCATCCCTTAACCGGGTGATCCCTAACAGGATCGGTTCCTAACAAAACCTATTGTATCAGTCGTTAACCAGACAAGGCTCCTAACAGAGTGGACTTCTAAAGAGTTCAAAAACAAGCTTGTGGGTATTTATCCCCACCGTGGTTTTTCCCAGTTGGGTTTCCATGTGAAAAATATGTGTGTCATGTGTGATGTCTTCTTCATGTGATGCTATGTTGCTTTCTATCAAACGGTGAATCATGTTGATCTAGTTGCTTATATATATATATATATATATATATATATATATATATCTTTGATGGTAGATTACCCGTTCTTGCATTAGGGTGAAATGGAAATGAAGTGTTAGATTGTATGAGAAGATAAGTGTCAGTCGGTTTATGCTTGTCTCGGTTATTTTGGGTTTCGCCAGCTATAGTATGTTTAAGGACCGGTGTTACTATTTGTCTGTCAATGCACAGTGTCTACTGACAAACTAGTTTAAGAGTGTGTTTGTGTCTGTACTGATTCACCCCCCCTCTCAGTACCGGTTTGGTACTATCTGTTCATCATTGAGTTATCAATTGGTATCAGAGCATCCTCCAGGTCCTCTATGTTATAAGCTTAACCACTTGAGGTAAAGATCCCAGTCTAATGATGAAGAGGGAAGGTCCCAAGTTTAACAGAGAAAATTTCAGTATATGGAAAGACAGAATGAAGATATACATCAGAAGCATGGGTGCTAAACACTAGAGCTATGTTGAGAATGCCTATGTTGCCCCTACCGGTACTCTCACCAATGACCAAAAGAGAGAGATGCAGGAGAATGGGCAAGTCATGGAAGCCCTAATTAGTAGTTTATCTGACATTGAGTTTATTGATGTCCAAGATAAGGTAAATCCCAAAGAGGTATGGGATACTCTTGAAAATATCTATGGCAGTGATGAGCATGTAAAACAAGCTAAGGAAGAAAGCCTTAGAGGAAAGTTTGAAGACATGTGGATGGTTGAAGGTGAGACCATTCAACAGTATGGAATAAGAATCAAAACCATTATTGGAGATATCAAGAGTGCAGGTGGTAAAATGGAAGATTCCACTGTGGTAAGCAAAGTCCCGAGATCCTTATTACCGATCTATGCAATAAGGGTTGCTGCTATTCAGGAGCTGAGATCAATAGACAAGACTAAGGTATCCCTAGACTCCATCATTGCAAAGTTGACAGCCTATGAGCTAAATAGTTTTGATGACAGTGTTTAAAAGACTGAATCAACTTTTAAAGCTTTTGTTGTACCATCCAGAAAAGGAAAAGAAGCTAGCACTAGTGTTGAACCAAGACATAGCAGAGAAATAGATGATGAGGAGATTTTGATGGCATTTGAAGCTCTCCTTGCCAGGAAACTTCCTAAAGGAATCGGCAAATACAGAGGTAAGCTTCCTTTGAAATGCTTTTCGCGTAATTGGATAGGACATATTGTTGTAAACTATCCTAATGGTGACAACAAGGACAAACCGGAAAGGTTCAAGAAATTCAAAGGAAGAAACCAGAGAAACTGTTTTGTGGCAGTTGATGAAGGTGTCACAGATGAGGAATCAGAGGATGAAGAAAATGAAGTTATTGTATTTGTTGTTGTCAAGGAAGAAGTGTCAGACAAGAAGGCTCTTGTCTCTCGGTTTGATAATTCCAATGAGTGGATCATTGACAGTGGTTGTTCTCACCATATGACTGGTGACCAGAGCAAGTTTCTATCCTTGGAAGAGTATGATGGTGGTGTGGTTCGCTTTGGCAATGATGCACCATGCATGGTCAAAGGCAAAGGGTCCATCTCTCTGAATGGAAAGAGTAGTGCTGACAATGTGTATTGGGTTGATGGTCTCAGATACAATCTTCTAAGTGTTGCCTAGCTGAATGACGGTTGTCTCACTCTGGAATTCAAGAATGGAGTGTGCAGAATCAAAGGAAAGAGTGGTGAATTGGTGGCCACCGGCATGCAGACCAAAGGTAACCTATTTCAGCTGAATGCAAATATAAGTACATGTCTTATGGCTAAATTTGATGATAGCTGGATATGGCATAGGAGACTTTGCCATGTAAACTTTGATAACATTATGAAGGCTAGTAAGATTAAGGCAGTTAGAGGGTTGCCGGTGCTAAGCAAACCGGATAATACCTTTTGCAGAGAGTGTCAATTGGGGAAAATGTCTTCCTCAACCTTTAAAGGTAAATGTTTCACTACTTACAATTTGCTTGATCTTGTGCATACTGATTTGTGTGGTCCTATGAAAACTAGGAGTGTGCAGGGTGATAGGTACTTCATGATTCTCACTGATGACTGCTCAAGAATGATGTGTGTCACATTCTTGAAAGATAAGTCTGAAGCATTTGTAAAGTTCAAAGCTTTCAAAGCATTAGTGGAGAAGGAAAGCGATAAAAGGATCAAGTGCTTGAGAACTGATCAAGGAGGGGAATTCACTTCCGGTGAATTCAACAAGTACTGTGAAGAACATGGCATCAAGAGACAACTGTCTGCCCCCCAGACTCCACAACAGAATGGCCTAGAAGAGAGGAATACCCAGACTATGGTTGAAGCAGCTAGAACCATGTTGATTCAAGGAAACGTAGCCCACACCTTTTGGAGAGAAGCGGTGAGCACTGCAGTCTATACAATGAACCGGGTACTCATCAAGAAAGGTAAGGATAAAACTCCTTATGAGTATTGGACCGGTAAGACACCTATGGTTAGCTACTTTAGAGTATTTGGTAGCAAATGTTACATCAAGAGGAGTGAACACCAGAGCAAATTTGATGTGAAATGTGATGAGGGAATATTCTTAGGGTATTCCACCAAGAGCAAAGCTCTCAAGTGTTTCAATAATAGGATTCAGAGAATTATGGAAAGCATCAATGTAAGAGTTGATGAAACCTCTGAGAAAACTGAGGAAACCGACAGTAAGCAAGTGGTAAATGAATCGGTTGTAACCTTCTGGGAACCAGTTGTCAGTCAACCAAGTACCAGTAACAGTGTTCCTACATCGGTAGATGTAGATGCTGATATTGATGGAGATGAGGATGAAGAAGAAAAGCAAGAGGAATCTATCAAGACCATTCCTCGATATGCGAAGTTGAATCATGATCCTAAGCAGATCATAGGAGATAAGGATGCAGGAATCTTTACAAGAAGAAAGGTCAGAGAAAACTCATGTATGATCTCTGAATTTGAGCCTAAAACATTCAAAGAGGCACATAAAGATGAAGACTGGATCTAGGCAATAGAAGAGGAACTTGACTAGATAGATAAAAATGGTACATGGTCTTTGGTACCCATACCGGAGCATAAAAATGTCATTGGTACCAAATGGGTTTTCAGAAATAAGCTGAATGAGGACGGCACAGTGATTATGAACAAAGCCAGATTGGTGTGCAAAGGATATGCTCAAGAAGAAGGAGAAGACTATGGAGAAACCTTTGTTCTTGTAGCCAGATTGGAAGGAGTTCGTATGCTTCTTGCATATGCAGCTTTTAAAGGTTTTAAAGTATATCAAATGGATGTAAAATCTGCATTCCTAAATGGTGTACTTGAAGAGGAGGTGTATATAGAGCAACCAGATGGGTTTGCCCTATCTGAAGATAGTGACATGGTATGTAGGCTACATAAAGCCTTATATGGTCTAAAGCAGGCACCTAGAGCTTGGTATGAACATTTGCATTCCCATCTTGTGAAGATTGGATTTGAGAGAACAAGTGAAGATAGCAATATCTACTTGAAGTCTGAAGGAGATCAGATCCTGATTTGTGAGGTATTTGTTGATGACATTATCTTTGGTGGAGATGACAAGATGAGTCATGAGTTTGCAGATGAGATGAAGAAAGAGTTTGAGATGTCACTCATAGGAGAGATAAAGTTCTTCATTGGACTGCAGATCCAGCAGATGAAAGATGGAATCTTTATCACTCAGCCCAAGTATGGCAAAGAGGTGTTGAAGACCTTTGGCATAGAAGACAGCAAACCGGTTGGTACACCGATGGTGACCGATTGTAAACTATCCAAAGAGGATGACTCAACATTGGTTGATGAGAAGGAATACCGATCAATGATTGGTAGGTTGCATTATGTAGTGCACAGCAGACTAGATATTGCACATACAGTTAGCATTATTGCAAGGTTCTAGAAAAGCCCAAGAGAATCCCACTTGGTTACAGTCAAGCGGATTCTTAGGTATCTGAAGGGAACTGTTGATTATGGATTGTGGTATCCATATAGCAAGGATTTCAACTTAAAATTATTTACAGATGCTGATTGGGCAGGTAATGTAGATGACCGGAAAAGCACAACCGATGGTGCATTCTTTCTCGGTGGAAGATTGGTCTCATGGATGAGTAAGAAGCAGAGTTGTATCTCTCAGTCTACAATGGAAGCAGAGTATATTGCAGCTTTCATGAACTGCACACAAACAATTTGCATGAAGCATGTATTAAATGGCTTCAAAGTTTTTTTATCTGAACCAGTAAGTATATTTTGTGACAATACTAGTGCAATTAATATCTCCAAGAATCCGATTTTACATTCTAGAACCAAGCACTTTAAACTTAAGTATCATTTCTTGAGGGAAAAGGTTCAAAACAAAGAGATTGCACTGGAACATGTTTCCAGTACGGAGCAGTTAGCAGACATATTCACCAAGCCTCTCCCAAAGGCTGCATTTATGTACTTAAGAGGTGAACTAGGGGTGTTGCCCCTTCAGGAGGTAAACTAAAGGCATATGATCCACATCAGTCAGGTATTGCATAGTCAATTTTTTTTTGGATTGATGTGTTGAAGGATGCTACTTCTTAGGGGGAGCAGCATAATGGAACAGGGAAGCTTGTGCCTTCATTTTGGCATTGTTATCAAAGGGGGAGAAGATGTGAAGAGGAGAGATATCTTTGTATATTGCCATCAATGTCAAAGGAGGAGATTGTTGGCATTATGTGAACCGGTATGAGGACATAATGACATTGTGTATTGTCATTGATGTCAATATGATGAAGAGAAGAGAACCAGTATAACACTGTGATCTGGCATTTGTGCCAAAGTGAAGTGGTGTGTTTGTTCAAGGTGAACCGGCATATGGTTATGGGAACCGACACATGGAAGCATTGTATGACTACCGGTTGGTAGTCTCAACTTTAGGTTTTCTGGTTGAAGTGCTTCAAGCCTGTGTGGCTCAACCGGTGACTGTGTGTGATGAGTTAGCATGATAACGATGAACAGATCATGTTGCCACGTAAGCCTTGTGTGCGTGAAGGATCTTGCATGAAGGAGATTGTTTCTATCTACCTCAAAAATGTGCGAAGTCTGTAAATGGTGATAACGTGTGATGGGTTATCAGCCGCCATGAAATCGATGGAAAATGAATGATGGAGAATGTCTTGAGATTGGATCAAGATTGTTGCATTTAATGCAGTGTGCTCAACGGTCAGGATTGAACCGTTTGAATTCCTTAACCTAACAGGTTTAGGGTTTAGGGTTTATGCTACCAACCTATCTATTTTCCTATAAGGTCGATGTTGTGATTCTTTATGAGGTTTTTGGCAAAAGTTGTGTGTGTGTATCCAAGAGAAGAGGATACGTGATTCTTTCCAGACTAGAGGAGAGAAGTGATACCTGTAGAGTGGAAGTGCAGAAGGTGAAGAGGAGCTTAAGTGGATCTGCATTGGCATTGAGTGTTGTTACCAAATCATTGTAATACCTGTTGATCTTTAACCACCTCAACAGTTGGAAAATCCCTTAACAGGGTAGCCTTAACCGGCTTGCTGTAAATCCTTTAATAGGGTGACTCAAAACAATTGAGTTCTTGAAATCCTCTAACAAGGTAACCTTTAACAGGGTTTAACCCTTAACTGGGTATTCTAGCCATCCCTTAACCAGGTGATCCCTAATAGGATTGGTTCCTAACAAAACCTATTGTATCAGTCTTTAACCGGAGAAGGCTCCTAACAGAGCGGACTTCTAAAGAGTTCAAAAACAAGCTTGTGGGTATTCATCCCCACCGTGGTTTTTCCTAGTTGGGTTTCCACGTGAAAAATATGTGTGTCATTGTGATGTCTTCTTCATGTGATGCTATGTTGCTTTCTGTCAAATGGTGAATCATGTTGATCTAGTTGCTTATATATATATATATATATATATATATATATATATATATATATATATCTTTGATGGTAGATTACTTGTTCATGCATTAGGGTGAAATAGAAATGAAGTGTTAGATTGTATGAGAAGATAAGTGTCAACCGGTTTATATATATATATATATATATATATATATATATATATATATATATATATATATCTTTGATGGTAGATTACTTGTTCATGCATTAGGGTGAAATAGAAATGAAGTGTTAGATTGTATGAGAAGATAAGTGTCAACCGGTTTATGCTTGTCTCAGTTATTCTAGGTTTTGTCGGTTGTACTCTATTTAAGGACCGGTGTTACTGTTTATCTGTCAATGCACAGTGTCTGCTGACAAACCAGTTTAAGAGTGTGTTTGTGTCTGTACTGATTAACCCCCCCCCTCTCTCAGTACCTTTTTGGTACTATCCGTTCATCATTGAGTTATCAATGCCTTCATCACTTTTAGCCTCAAACTTACTAACATAGTCACCTCTCTTAATAAAACTTTTACTGCCAAATATCTTAAAATAACTGACATTAGGTGATCTACCATACCAGTATTCATAAGGAGTCTTATCCCTACCTCTCTTTACCATTATCCAGTTCATAGTGTACAAAATTGTGTTGATAGCTTCTCTCCAGAAAGTTTTGGCTACACCTCCTTGTATCAACATTGTTCTAGCAGCTTCAACAACTGACCGATTGTTCCTCTTTGCAATATCATTCTGTTGTGGTGTCCTCGGTGCAGGAAGCTGCCTTTTGATACCATTTTCTTAATATAATCTAGTAAATTCACCACCTTGATCAGTCCTCAGACACTTTATCTTCTTACCACTTTCCTTTTCAGTTAAGGCCCCGAATGTCTTGAATTTACTAAAGGCTTTTGTTTTATCCTTCAAGAATGTGACCCAAATCATTCTTGAGCAATCATTAGTGAAGAACATAAAATATCTGTCACCTTGAATACTGTTGGTGTAAATAATTATTCATCATGGATATTATTACACTTTACTTAAGTTTACTTAGGAAATGCATTTCATAATAGTTTGGGTATGAGACACTTGGGTGTTTGTGCCACATTGGGATAGTGTGTGTAGAAGAATTTCCACCTTTTATGGTGTGATCTTGTTGTTACACTCCACATTCAGTGGGTGATCCACCTCATGTAGACTATTATATTATTTCTCCTACCTACCCACACCTATTTCCTACCTACCCTTGTTTCTTATTGAGTCACATGTCATGTTTGTGTGAGCTCACATATCCATATAGCCTTGCCTATATAAGCAGGCTTATATTCATTGTATGTAATGCTTAATGATCCAGTTGATCATATTTTTCATCTTGATAGAATACATTTTATTTCTATCATCTATTTTGTTCTCTCTTATTTTTGCTTTCCATTGCCTTTTGATCTTGGCAAAATCTCACATGGTATCAGAGCCATTAGAGTGTCATTGGTTTGCCAATTGAGAGAAATTTGATGCTATTTGGGATTTGCATTTTGGAATTTTCTATTGCAGATTATTATTGAAGCTTGATGGATCAAATATGAGGTTACCATTGGATTGAAGAGGTCCAAGAAAGTTAGTTTTTCCTTTTGTTTCATCCAGATCGGACTTCGGAGGCCAAATCTAGAGGCATTTGAAGTTTGACGCTCCGACGGAAATTTTCCAGGAATTATAATTTTGCAGGCATTTTTCAAATAGTGATATCTCACTCATCCGGACTCGTTTTTTCAAGCAATGTTTTTTTTTGGGGGGTAGAATTTCATGATCTATATAGTGGTACAGAATTTTTCTGATTTTCAGATACAGGTTTTTGGGAAATTGCGAAATCTCGATTTTTACAACTTTGGAGGCTTCATTTGGGCTCATATGGACTCCTTTTCAGGTGTCGTTTTTTTTTTAAAGTGCATATTTTTTCATCTACTTTCATAATCTACAATCTGTTTGTAGTGATTTTAAGTAGAAATAGTAATTTCAGTATTTGGCCATTTTTGGCATATTTGGTACTTGCATTTTGCTTGGATCTCAGTTTAGATCACTAGCAGTGTTTGTTGAAGTCTCTTAGATCTCATTTTGAGAAGTTGTAAATTGAAATCAAAAGTCCACTTAGCCTTGTTTTGCAAGTGGCCTATTATACATGCACTACATATAAAGTGCCAAAATCATCATTTTTGGGGGGTACTTTGATTGAGTGAATTTGGGGGGTGTCTCTTGTGCTTTTGTGCTCTTGTGTTCCTTCCTTTTTGCTGCTATGGGTTCTTCTAAGTTTCCTCTCTTAACTCCTCATAATTATGCTACTTGGAAAATTGATGCATGGAGTAAACTTATGGAAAAAGGACTCACTCATTACATTGATGGAACTATTGTTGCTCCCGTTGATCCTAAGGTTGATCCAGTTGGTCACTTGGATTGGCTCACTAAAAATATCATGGCAATTGGTACCTTAAGAAAGTATGTATCAAAGGATCTACTTTTTCATATTGAGAAATGTACTCTAATCAAGGATGTTTGGCAAAACTTTCAAGACTTATATGGTCAAGTTGATGAGATTAGGGGATATCAAATTGATAGTGATCTCACCATGTTGGATCCCAAGAACTTTGATACTATACAAGATTATGTTACTAAGGCAAATGAGTTGAGGGCACAACTCAAAGATTGTGGCATTGATAAGAAGGATACTCAATTGATATTCAACTTGATAGGCAAGGTTCCACAAGAATATGTAGCATTTGTTTCTAGTTTCCAAACCCATAGGATGATAATGGGTTCAAGCTACACAATGCCTACATTTGATGCTTTCAATGAAATGTTGATGATGGAACAAACTAAGTTGATAAGTATGGGCATTCTTAAGGCTTATAAGTCTCAAGCATTAGTGGAAAATCAAGGGAACAAAGGAAATCAAGGAAAGGACAACTCAAACAAGAAGAAATGGCAATCAAAGCCTAAGGACAAAGCACCATCTTCTCCACAACAAGGAGATTCATCCTCTTCCAAGAGAGGTAACTCACCAAAGAGGGAGAGATCTACTTGTGCCTATTGTAAAAAGTTTGGTCACGAGGAGCATCACTGTCATTCTAAGAAGATTGATGAGCTTACACATATCATCAAAAAGCATAACATTGATTTGCCTAATGTCTACAAGAAGGACGATTCATCAACTTCCACTTCCTCACACTCAAAAGGAAAAGGGCAAGCATTCATGGCTTCTACAAGTGGGAAGACTCACTCTTTTGGGACAAGAAAAGGAAAAGCTCTTTGTGCTACTACCAGTCATGATTCAGAGAGATGGCTTCTAGATTGGGGGGCTTCTCATCATATGGCATCTTCTCAGTCTATGTTCTCTACATTTGAGCCTTGCACCATGCCGCAGATTTTGATGGGCAATCATACATACATGGATGTGATTGGGAAAGGATCTATTGACATTGGGGATAACTCCTTCAATGATGTGTTGTGTGTACCCCACTTGACAAACAATCTCCTTTCCATATATCAAATCACACATGGCGCAACTAAGAGAGTTGTGGAGTTCACACCTGAGTCAATTTTCATTAGAGACTTGGAGACTAGAGCTATCATTTCAACTAGGGTGGTTGATCATGCATCTCGGTTATACTCCTTTTCAGATTTTATTGATGATGATGATTTCACATTTGATGATTCTACACATGATGATCACACTTCTTGTGATGGTTCAAATTTTGAGGAGAACTTTGGACACTTGAACATGGGGATTCTCACATGTGACCCCGTTCTTGAGTCTTGTATTCCATCTCCTCATATTGATATCACATCACCTATTACACCTGATGATGTGGATAGTGCGACAGTTTTGCCTTCATGTGATTCAGTGTAGCAGGATATTCATTGTCTTCCAGCTTCAAATTCATGGGATGATTACTTGACAGACATTGCAGGTTTATTTATGGAATCCTACATTGCAAATTTGGGTGACATCATTGATGACATTCATCTTCTCTTTGATGAAGATGGTCCTTCTTCGATTGTTGCGAGGGAACACTCTAACCCTCTTGTTCATTCTCTACATGATCATTCTTTCAAGGTTGACATGATTGTGGATACTTATGTACAGCAGTTGGAGGAGGTCTCTTTATTTTTTGAGGAGACATGTGAGTCTTTGGGACATGTTCTACATCCATCTCCACTGGATCTTGAAGTGCCTTTTTCAGCAGTGTGGCACAGTTTACCACCTTTGGAGGGGGTATCTTTCAGCATCAACATGGGGACACTTGAGCAGTTTTCAGAGATTCCTTTCATCATGAGTTTTCTTCATACATCTTCCCTTCATAATTGGGGAGACTTCATGGATACACCTTTGGTTTTGTTTCTTCCTAAGGGGAGGAATATTGTTCGACGTTCATGGAGCAGTTTCTTCATACCTTGAGCTTCTATCATTGGTACAGAATCCACATTGAGGGGGGGCTTCCTAGCTTCTCTTCTTCTCTCATATAGGGGGGACTTTTTCCTCACATGGGGTTTTGTTCTTCACATACTTCTATGAGAGTTCTTTGTATCTAGTTTTCATCTCTCTTTTGGGGGAGGGTTTTTTCCCATTGGGTTTTTCTCTCTTTCCCTACTTTGTGAGAGATTTCATTGTATTGGTTTTCATGCATTTGCATTTGTACATGGGTACCTAACATGGCCTAGTAGTCGGGACCCATCTTGCATTGCTTAGTTGCATTGTAGACTTAAGTGCATTCCCCTAAGTTGCACTTAAGGGGGGGTGTTGGTGTAAATAATTATTCATCATAGATATTATTACACTTTACTTAAGTTTACTTAGGAAATGCATTTCATAATAGTTTGGGTATGAGACACTTGGGTGTTTGTGCCACATTGGGATAGTGTGTGTAGGAGAATTTCCACCTTTTATGGTGTGATCTTGTTGTTACACTCCACATTCAATGGGTGATCCACCTCATGTGGACTATTACATTATTTCTCCTACCTACCCACACCTATTTCCTACCTACCCTTGTTTCTTATTGAGCCACATGTCATGTTTGTGTGCTCACATATCCATATAGCCTTGCCTATATAAGCAGGCTTATATTCATTGTATGTAATGCTTAATGATCCAGTTGATCATATTTTTCATCTTGATAGAATACAGTTTATTTCTATCATCTATTTTGTTCTCTCTTATTTGTGCTTTCCATTGCCTCTTGATCTTGACAAAATATCACAAATACTTTTAGTCCTTATTGGTCCACAGAGGTCTGTATGAACCAAATCTAACAGACGTTCTATTGAAAAAGATTTTCTCTTAAAAGTTGAGGATGTCATCTTTCCCAACTGACATTCCTTACACAGAACATTAACCAGTTTGTCCAACTGAGGCAAACCTCTCACTAACTTGGACTTACTGACCTTAACAATGTTATCAAAGTTTATATGACAAAATCTCCTAGGCCAAATCCAACTATTATCTACTTTAGCAATTAAATAGTTGTTGACTTTAGGATTCAGGTGAAACAGGTTACCTTTAGTCTACTTGCCGGTTGCAATCAGTTCACCTTTGCTCCCATAGATTTTGCACATACCATTCTTAAATTCTAATGGATATCCTTTATCATTAAGTTGGGCTATACTTAAAAGATTGTTTTTTAATCCTTCAACCTAGTAGACATCATCTACATTTCTCTTTCCATTAAGAGAAATAGTTCCCTTACCTTTTACCATGCAGGGTGACTCATTACCAAATCTCACAACTCCTTCATCAAATTCCTTCAAGGTAAGAAATTTTCTACGGTCACTGGTCATGTGGTGTTAACAACCACTATCACTGATCCAATCATCAGAATTATCCATGTGAGAAACTAATGCCTTCTGATCAGATGTCTCCTCTTTAATAGCTACAAAAACAATGTCTTCATTAGCATCTCCCTCAAATTCCTCATTAGTGATACCACCATCAACTGCAATGAGACAATCTATTTTGCCTTTTCCTTTGTACTTCTTGAACTTCTCATGCTTGTGCTCATTGTCACCATTAGGACAGTTAGCTACAATGTGTCCAATCTTATTGCATGCAAAACATTTCAAAGGTAATTTACCTCTGTACTTACCGGTACCTCTGGGAAACTACTTGGCCAATAATGCTTCAAGCTCAACCAAATTGTCTTCATCATAAACTTCTCCACTGGATCTAGATTCATAACTGTGACTGACATCTCTAATTTTCCTCATAGATGGGTTAGAAACTAAAGCTCTAAATGCAGATTCAGATTTCTAAACACTACCATCATAACCATTAAATTCAAAAGCAGTAAGCTTACCAATGATGGAGTCAAGGGTTACCTTAGTTTTGTCAATAGACTTTATCTCATGAATGGTTGCAACTCAGATAGCGTAGACTAGTAGAAGGGTTCTCAACACCTTACTAATCATTGTGGCATCTTCCACTTTATCACCAACACTCTTGATCTCACCAACTATCTCTTTGATCCTCTGATCATCCTGTTGTATATTTTCACCTTCAACCATCCGCATGTCATCAAATTTTCCTCTTAGACTCTCTTCTTTGGAAATATTCACATGCTCATCACTGCTGTAGATTTCCTCAAGTTACCTCATAAGTAGTCTCCAGACCATGTACATCAACATACTCTGCATTAGACAAAGAACTGATAATGGCCTCCAATGCTTGATTTTTTTCTTGTTTCTCTTTCTTATGATCATCAGTCATAATCCCACTAGGTGCAACATATTGAGTACCAACATGTTCCCAATATTGAATTCCTAGATTCTTGATATAGATTTATATTCTATCACTCCATATTCTGTAGTTCTCTCTATTAAACTTTGGACCTTCTTTCTTCATCATGTTCTTCAAGATCTTTACCTCAAGCCGTTAGGCTTAGACCTTAGAGGACCTGAAATGCTCTGATACCAATTGATGGTATGATGAAATAATAAGGATCCGATCAACTATTGAGAGGGGGGGGTGAATCAGTAGATAGAAAACTAACATAAACTTTCACCAAACAAAAAGCAACCTCTCAAAGCAAACTCTAAACTGACTGGTTCAAATACTGAACAAATGCAATAATACTAACAAGTTAAACAATATTTCAGATTGCTGCCGGTTAACATAACATATCAAAGTGGATTTAGTAGTTAAGCAATTCAACCATAGTAAACATAACCACAAAAACATTCACCACTTGACACAATATTTTTGACGTGGAAACCCAAATGGGAAAAAACATTGTGGGGATGAATACCCACAAGTATTTTGAACTCTTCATAAGTTCGCCTTGTTAGGAGCCTAGCCTATTAAACCTTTACAATAAGTCATGTTAAGAACAAATCCTATTAGGGACAACTCGGTTAAGGGATTGACTATAATGCCCTATTAGAAGCAATACCCTATTAGAAGTAACCTCGGTAGAGGATTTGAAATCCAAGCTAATGGACCACCTGGTTAGAGGATTTGAATAACACTAAGCTTGTTAGAGCTTACCCGGTTAAGGGATTTGACTGTTGTAATTTTTAGAAAAAAATAGGGGTTTGTTGATATGTTTGAATAGCACTAAACTTGCTTGTTTATATAATTTTCATGCTCCTATTTTCCTTTACACATACTGCAGATACATCATTTGGTTCGGCAACCACACTGTCTTACTCTCAACTACAAATTTCCAACACTTCAATAAAACAACTCATTGACCTTATAAACAAATCAATAGGTTCAAGTATGACTGTTGGATTACATAACAATCACTGCACATCATTCAAGATATCCTTGATCTCTCCTTGATCACTGCTTCATCGAACACTGTAACTCATCATGTGGTTTCCACTACATGAAATGAACTTGCTCATTCCCAAGACAAAAACCTTTTGAAACTCTTCTCATACAATACTCATCATTTGATCATAAACCAATACAATTGATTCACCAAACTCCATCGGTTAGGGTTTATCATATCAATAGGTAGGGTTTACCGGTTGATCTCACTTCATCTCTAGTAATATCGAGTTCCTTCACAAGCTCACTTACCAGTAGCAAAACAACATTATAACAACATCATTACCAGTTATAATTGACATCAATGACAACATAACATTTCATTAATGCAATCTTCATGCAAATTCCAACAAAGGATGCACTAATGCTTCCAAAGAAGCCTTGTGGCTTAGAAGACTACTTGAAGATTTGGGTCTACGTCAACATGAACCAACTCCATTGTATTGTGACAACCAAAGTGCCATTGCCTTGGCTAAAAATCCAGTTTTCCATGCAAGGACAAAACACATTGCTCTCCAACACCACTTTATTAGAGAACAAATTGAAGACAAGAAAGTTTCACTACTTTATTGCAAGGGGGAAGACCAAGTTGTAGATATTTTGACCAAACCATTATGAAAAGAGAAGTTCCAATTTCATTGTAAAAATATTGATTTGCAACCCATTGAAGGGTTTGATGTAAACTCCCCAAGTAAAGCTTAAGGGGGACTGTTAGAATATTTAATCTTTACTTGGCTGAGGTTTATTTGTATTTAGTTTAGGATATTCCTGTGAAATCTCTACATGTAATTTGTCCTCTAGTACATGTGTGAGGACAAGTAATTTATTTTATTTTCCTTTATTAAGGAATTTTAGATTTCCTCCATAAGAGGATGTGGACACATGGCACACACATTTTATGAATGGTGGCATTCATATATTTGGGAGTTACTTTGTAGCTCCTTTCCTCATCTCTATTTAAGAGATGTCTCCTCTCTCATTTCTTCTTAATGATATTATTGTAAAGAGATTATTGCTCTATTTCTCTCTCTTATTTTAGGCATTGCCTCATTCATAATAAAACAAGGGGTTTTTCTTTGCTTTTCCCCTTTCAAAATTTCTTGTGCTTCCTTCTTCACATTTGGGTAATTGCTCCAAGGTTTCTGCATTTATCTTGGTAACATTTACTTCATCAATAAACTTACTTGGATTTTGTTTTTCTTTCCTTTCTCTTGCATTTACTTTCAGGGAACATTCACTTATTCATGCAAGTCAATAGACTATGAAAAAAAAATTCAAATGTAGGGCCACTTTTGCAGATTTTACACAGTCCAGTCTGCGAATCTGAATAAAATAAAAATGGATTCAAATCAGAAAACTTATCAAAAGGATTCATGAGACTCTACAAATTGACATGGGGCTTCATTAAGATGCATACAATCACCAAAAAATATTAGTTTGACTTGACACTAAACTAGTGATGAAAGGAAATCCCTCAAAGATGGCTACTCATAAAAGATTAACAATGTGCAACAACAAACCTACCTCAGGACCCTAAAAGAAGGACTTTAAATACTTGTCAATTTTGATCCTAGAAATCTACAAATGATCGTATTCCATCTCCAATAATAGGTTGACACATATCCATAGTGGTTTTTTATAACAATCAATGGGTATCAAAATATTGGCCCTCAAAGTGAGCTACTCAAATTCATTCTGTAGGGATCATTTTTGAGTGTCATAAACAAAATTTTCAACATGGGACCTCAAAATTTGGCAGAATTTTTGAGGTCTCAACATCTCTAGCATCGTAAATTGTATCCGCATATAATTTTGTTCTTGGCTAGACCTCACCTTGGTATTTCAACTTATGATGCTTGATGCCTATTCTAATTTTTCTCACATCATCCATAATCTTGCAAATTCATCACCTTTCCTCCAAGTCTAAGCCTTATTGATAGGACCAGGGCGTTTGGTGCCCTGGTTCTCTCAATTAAGGCCCATTTTGGGTCCCCACAATGGTCATCTCAAATGAGCGATAAATCTGATCTCGTTTCAAACTATAAGGGAATGCTCCCCCTTTCTACTGCAATTATTCTACTTTCTTCTACCTAGTAGCTTTACACTAATCAAAGATACAACAACAACTTAGTTCTCTTCTTTCTAAACCAGTTCTATATAATTCTCTTATAATAAAAAACTTTCCCCTTATTTAAATAACTTGAAAACTTGCAGTATTCATGTGTTTCATTTCTCTTCCTACTCACACAAACCGGTTCTATAGTGATAGGTCCATTTCCATTGAGCTTCTTCAATCTATCCCACAAGCTCTCTGTAGACTTTCACGTATCCACCTTTGAAGAAACAACATCAGAAAGCCCATAGAGTATAGCCTTCATTACTTCAGCATTGCACTCATATCTTATTTTTTCTTTCAAATGTAGGGCCACTTTTGCAAATTTTACACAGTCTAGTTTGTGAATCTAAATAAAATGCAAGTGGATTAAAGCCAGAAAACTTATCAAAAGGATTCATGGGACTCTACTTATTGACATGGGGTTCCATTCAAATGCATACAATCATAAAAAAATATTGGTTTGACTTGACACTCAACTAGTGATGAAAGGTAATCCCTCAAAGAATTCTACTCAAAAAAGATTAACAATGTGCAACAACAAACCTACCTTAGGACCCTAAAAGAACGACTTAAAAAACTTGTCAAATTTTCTCCTAGGAATCTGCAAATGATCGTATTCCATCTCCAATAAGAGGTTGACACTTATCCAAAGTGGTTTTTTATGACAATCAATGGGTGTCAAAATATTGGCCCTCAAAGTGAGCTACTCAAATTCATTCTACAAGGATCATTTATGAGTGTCATAAGAAAAAAATTCAACATGGGACCTCAAAATTTGGCAAAATTTTTGAGGTCTCAACATCTCTAGCCTCGTAAATTGTATCCACATACAATTTTGTTCTCGCCTAGACCTCACTTTGGCATTTCAACTTATGATGCCTGATGCCTATTCTAATTTTTCTCACATCATCCATAACCTTGCAAATTCATCACCTTTTCTCCAAGTTTGAGCCCTTATTGATAGTACCAGGGTGTTCAGTGCCCTGGTCCTCTCAATTAAGGCCCATTTTGGGTCCCCACAATGGTCATCTCAAATGAGCGATAAATCTGATCTCGTTTCAAACTACTTGTTGGGTGAAAATTTTGTAAACTTGTAAAGGGTTACAAAAAGATTGTTTCACAGCAACACTCAAGATAATATCTCTCAGAAGGCAAGATACGCTCCCTCCTAATTATAAGGGAAGGCTCCCCCTTTCTACTACAATTATTCTACTTTCTTCTACCTACTAACTTTACACTAATCAAAGGTACAACAACTTAGTTCTCTTCTTTCAGAACTAGTTCTATCTAATTCTCTTATAATAACAAACTTTCCCCTTATTTAAATAACTTGGAAACTTGCAGTAATACTAAAACTAATTATTTTGGAAAGTAAAGTGTCCATGAAAGAACAAAAAATGACCTAGGGATGGGAAGTCACACACTTAAAAACTCAAAGATTCTTATTATGTATTATAACTCTTATCAACCACTATAACCCAAATATACAGTTAGCTCAAAGACTAACAGATATATTGAAAGATATTATACTCTAACTAGATAGTTTGCGCAACCCAAAGACTTCACTTTCTATCTTTTTAAATTTAACTCGAGGGATAATTTGTAAAAGCACAAAGACTTGAAACAATATTATCTTAACCAGATCTCAATTATTGAATCTTCAAAGTAACGCAAAGATTACTTGTAATTATTCAAAGTTCTGCAATATCTATCACCAATAAATTTCACCATCTTTAATCAATTGAGTGCATATGATACTAAATGACATAAGAACATCAATATCACACAAAGATTGAATTCAAAATAGTTTGAATGCCAAGCTTCACTCCTTCTTGATTAAATTGTAAATTCATAAAAAGAACACAAAGTTTCAATTTGTTCTTCACTTGGGCAGAGTTTTGTTGCATAAAATAAAGATGGAAAAAGATCCTCATTACAATAAAAACCCTCATATATATAGGAGAGGGGTGCAACATGAAAATAGGAAAATATAACTAATTATATGACTAAGTCAACAGAAGAGTTCAATTTGACTTAGGACTTGTGCACTCAGGAGGTGCACAAGAGCAACTACAAAAAGACACTTGAAGTGTCGTTGGATAAAACAAAAAGCTACTGGAGAATCATGAAAATGACTAAGTGTCACTTTCCTTAGGTAGAATTCTTCTTCTAAAATTCCTCAAACTTCTGAAAAGAATACTTCAACTGAACTCCATCGTGTCCTTGGGTATCTAGTGATGATCTTGACTCTAGTAATTGAATCCTCTAAATCGGTACAACATTTCTTATGCTTCCTCAGAACAGTATCTAATAAATCCATGAAAAATCGAAGGGTGACCAACTTATCGATCGAGGATAAAGATAAATCCTCTCTGTCATTTTCAGCAGTTACAAGTATATTGAATTCTTTAATGATCTCATCTACGGGTAACACTTTCCCATCCTAATCCAGGAACACAATTGGAATTTCTGAGATCTTTGTAACAATCTCTTCATTCTTGTCAACACATTCCTTTAAAGCCTTCCTCATATCCTTGATTAGATGCTCAAGAATGTTCATTTTGTGTTCTAAGGCTTCTCACTGCTCAACATACATGTGTCATGAAGAGATAACACTATTTTGTATGAGTTCATTAGAATCATAATATTCAAATTTCAACCAAGCCTCAAAGTCTCTTTCTTGTGTTTCAAGCTCCTGGGAGAATACCTCTATTGTGTTATATATCTCTATCCTAGCGATATCAAGGCTATTGACAATGGTACTAGTTGAACCTATGAGTCATGTGACTTGACTCAAAATACGATTCATCCATTCTTGCACAGCTCTACTATGAGATGCCACTTGCTTAGCTCTTTTAACAACTTGCTCTTCCAAGGAAGAAGTTATTAGTTCAACAGTCTCAGAAGACTTATTTAACTTGATCAAGATCGAAGTGAGTTGTCTGATCCTTGCTTTGAGTTGATCTTTCTTAACCTTTTCTTCATCATATATGGCAACAAGAGCTTCCAAATCCGATATTGCATCTCCTAAAGTAGAGTCATGAGTCTATTTTCCCAACTCAAACCTTTGAATAGTATAATCAGTATCATGTACTTGACCAATAATTGCATCTTGGGGAGGAAAAACAACCTCAACATACTTGTTCTTATTCTTATCAACCTTAACTCTTGATAGAGTCTTAGCTTTCTTGGTAGTTTTGGATTTGATAGGAACAAGTTGACTAAAATTAAAATCTTCGAGGGAATGAACTTGCTTCTTCCTTTTCGGGGCATTAAAAAACAACCAAGGTGGCAAGGTAGAATCATCTTCTCCACAAACCACCACATCTTGGGAAGGATTGGTAGAGTCCTGAATAATTGTAGTCATAAAAGGAGAGGCTATGGTGATCATATTGGTGGAAATTTTCTAATGAAGATTCATTTGACCTAGGAGTTGGCTCATTGACGAACTCATCAAAATCATCTAATATAAATGTAGACACTTTAGACAATGTGAGAAAAGCCAAGAAAACATTATCAATATTATCACAGGGTGTGTCTAGGGCTGAATCACTATCACTTGTAGAAGATATATGAATAATACTTGATGAAACAACACATGCAAATATTGGAGGCTCGGTGATGCAAAGAGTCTTGCAGCCTTGAATGTTTCACCTTCTTGAGTGACTTGTCCTACTCAACCCTACAACTACTCAAGTCCTTTCTATGGTACTTGGAAAGGGTTATGACAATGAGACCTCCAAGGTCTGAACCTTCTTGACTTGCCTCCTAGGTATAGCCAATTGTTTCTAGACAATCAACTCCTCCACTTGAGGTTGTCACCTTAGTTACTCACACACACCCTCCTGGACTCCAACCCCTCCTGCTAGGATCTTAACACACAAACTCTTCTTATGGTTTCCCAATGCATTAATAAGTTGTATTCATTGTGTTTTGAATTTTAAGACTCACCAAATCCATCTCCATGTTTTCTCAAGCCTTCTAGGTCTCTACCCGCACCTAAATAGGCCTAATTGCATTAGCCCTCCCTAAGCGGTTTTTTGGGGTTTAATTTGCAAAATTCCCAAACAAGCCTAGGAATAAATCATGGATTTGAGTACCCTTTTGGAAGTTGTAGACAATATTATAAAAGTGCATCTGGGTTGTCTGTACAGGTGTGGTTTCCAATGCTGCATTATTTTGTGGGGTTTTAGGCTTAACCGGTGGATGGACAAAATTGGTCTAGAACCTTTCACCAGTCAAATCTCCTACTCTAAAGACCCTAGGAACCTTCAAGGGAACTTAGAAGGATTTCCATTCATATGCCACTTGGGCCTACATCAATCTCCATGTGCTCACAAATCACACTTGGCTTGTTGTCCTAACTCACCTACTCCCAACGGTGAGCCTGGGTCTTCATTGTTTCTCCTCCTCCTGGACCTGCAACATCACACACCCTATTCAAAAACTATATATAGACCCTAACCTAGCATTCTTAATGATTTCAACAAGTTCCATCAAAGAATGCCTAGGCTAGAGCCATTTCTTTCTCTTAAACCCTACTTGCAGGGGTTTTACTCCTAGTTGCAAAGAATGAGAGAAATATCTACAACCTGGAAGGATCAAACCTACAAATCAACCTTATTGAAAGAAAATAAAATGAAAATACAAATATGGCAATGATTTTACACCATCTAGTCTGTATTGGACCGTACAAGCAATGAAAAACAAGACAAAACTGTCAAAAATCGGTGGAAACAAGATTGCTTCTCAAACCAAAAACTTGTTCTTGCAATTCCAATCCTTCCAACCTATACAATGAAGTGAAATTTGGCTTATATCCACTTTTTTCAGTCGGTTCAACCATCTTCTTAATGCCCATAACCAAAAATTCAACTTTTGCAAGAAATTGCAAAATGTTGCTCAACAACTTTTGACCACTTTTGCTCCAAGATGCAAATTTGCATTCTAAGACTCCTAAATCATGAATACATTCATCTGGAGTATTTTGCCTATGAACTACCTAAGCATCTCACTTCTCAGGCTAACAACATCCTGAGCAGAATTGACTCAAACCAAAATTTGGATAACTCAACCATGGCTCTAATGAGTCCTCAATGGTTGGTCCATTATTACATCACACATTACCTCACAAACTAAAAAAAAATCAAAGCTTACATTCTTGGAGTGCTAGGTGCCCTGCACCATACTCCCCTAGGTCAAAGAACTCAAGTCCCTTGAGTTATAAGGTTTGAAATCTCCACTCCATGTTGAAGTATATCTGCTTCTGACATCCACATGGCATCTGAATTTGGTAACCCTTTTCACTTAACAAGAGTGTTCTTGTAAACTCCTTTCCTTGTCTTTTTTACTATCTTGGTATCCAAGATACTCTCTAACTCAATTGGTTGACTAGGTGGCAAATCCTTTACCCAATCTGTATAAACCAGTGATGGCATGTCTGTCTGATTTATTGGTGACTCTCCCTTGTATGGATAGAGATCACATACATTAAAGATAGGAGATATCCCCAAGGTAGGTGGAAGTTCAACCTCATAGGCATTCTACCCATACTTGTGCACCACCTTGCGAGGTCTAATTTTATTCATCATGAGCTTGATAGGCTACCCTTTTGGAAGTCTCTCCTTCCTAAGGTATGCCAACACTAAGTCTCCTACTTGAAATTTTAGCTTCCTCCTTGTTTTATCAGCTTGAACCTTGTACTACTCAAATTTTTGTTGTAAGGATTGTCTTACCTTATCATGAACCTCTTTAATGCCTTCTACAAATTTCTCCCCTTGTGCACTCTTGGGTACCATTGAACTGAGATCTCTGGGCTCTAATATGCCCCTAGGATGGTATCCATGCACTATCTCAAAAGGACTTTTATTAATGCTACGGTTCACTGAGTCATTATATGCATATTCTGTCTGTCCAATTACTAGATCCCAAGTCTGCCCATGTTGCTTGGTAAGACATCTTAACAAGTTACCCAATGACTGATCGACTACTTCTATCTGACCATCTGATTAAGGATGATAGGTAGATGAAAAGGATAACTTGGTGCCTGACTTCCTCCAAAGTGTCCTCCAAAAGTAGCTCAAAAACTTCACATCTCTATCACTCACAATGCTAATTGGAAGACCATGAATTTTGACTATCTCCTTGAAGAAGAGGCTTGCAATATAGGTGGCATCATTGGTACTCTTGCAAGGTATGAAATGTGCCATTTTGCTGAGCCTATCTACTGCCACATACACACTATCAAATCCTCTTGGTGTCCTAGGCAAGCCTAACACAAAATACATGCTCAAACATTCCCAAGGCCTCTAAGGTATGACCAAGGGCTGATATAGACCTGCATTACTTGATGTTCCTTTTGCTCTTTGGCAGATGGTACATTTCTCTACAAATCTTCTCACTTCTGATTGCAACTTAGGCCAATAATAAAACCTACCAACCTGCTCCAAAGTCTTATCAATGCCAAAATGACCTCCTAGACCTCCTTGATGCTTCTCTTGAATAATATTTTGTCTCATAGAACATTGAGGTATGCAAAGAAGATGACCTTTGAATATAAACCCTATTGTACCATGTATTCTTAATAAGAGACATGTGAGGTATTAGAAAAATCAGAACAAACCTTATATATCTCTGCAAAATCCTTATCATCCTTGTAGAGGTCTTTTAACTCACTCAAACCCACACTTTGCAATTGAATCTCCTGCATGGTCATGATTCTCATACTTAGTGCATCAACAACTTTGTTGTCTGTCCCTTTCTTGTGTTTAATAGTGAATGTATAAGATTTTAGGTACTCAACCCACTTTAGGTGTCTTTGGTTCAACTTCTCTTGCCTATTGAGAAAACTAAGGGCATGGTTGTTAGTGAAGACTACAAATTCTTTGGGCAGCAAGTAGTGATGCCATTATTTCAATGCTTGAACCATTGCATACAAATCCAAGTCATATGTGGAGTACCTTTTCTTAGCTTCATTTAACTTTTCTGAGAAGAAAGCTATAGGATGACCCTCTTGGCTTAAAACCGCCCCTATTGCCCTTTGGCTTGCATCACATTCTACTGTAAACAACTAATTGAAATCAGGCAATTTGAGGGTTGGCAACTCTACTATCTTGGTTTTCAACATCTCAAGCCCCTTATTGGCTTCCTCTATCCACTTAAAGTGACATTTAATCCCTTCTTTAATAGTATTGAGAATAGGAGCACAAACATGACTAAAGTCTCTCACAAACTTCCTATAAAAAGATGCCATTCCATGAAAGCTTATGACTTCACTTATACCCCTAGGGATAGGCCAATTAAGTATTAATTTTACCTTACTTGCATCCATTTTTAAACATCCATGAGAAATAACAAAACCAAGGTATACAAGCTCTATTTTCAAAAACTCACATTTTTCAAGGTTAATCTTGAGTTGAGCCTCCTTCAACTTCTTCAAAACCATCTCCAAATGAGTGAGGTTTTCCTCCTTGAACTTGTTGTAGATCAAAATGTCATCAAGATATACAATTACAAATCTACCAATAAACTCAACTAAGACTTCATTCATGAGCCTTTGGAAGGTACTAGGTGCATTGATGAGGCCAAATGGCATCACCAACCACTCATATAGGCCTGCATTGGTTCTAAAGGTTGTCTTCCATTCATCTCCAGGTCTGATTCTGATCTGATGGTAACCAAACTTTAAGTCCACCTTTGTAAAGAAGCTTGCACCTCCTAGATTGTCTAATAGGTCTTCAATCCTTGGCATGGGAAACCTGTACCTTATAGTAATATTGTTGATTGCTCTGGAGTCCATGCACATTCTCCATTTGATTCCCCTCTTAGGCACTAACATAGTAGGAACAACATGTGGACTCAAACTCTTCTTGATAAAGCCTTTGTCTAAGAGTTCTTGCACTTGTTTGGCGATCTCTTCATTTTGACTAGGTGTCATTTTATAGGCAACTTTGTTTGGTAGATTGGACCCTAGTACTAAGTCTATTTGATGATTTACATCCCTCATTGGAGGAAAGGAACTAGGTAAGTCATCCCCTATCACTTTTGCATATTGTTTGAGTAGTCCTTGCACCTCTTGAGGCACTTCACTCATTGGATCTGTCTTAGCTTCTTCTCTAAGTTTCAACACTATAGCATGGCCTTGATGTCCTTGTTTCAAATCTTTGAGAAACTCTTTTCCACTCATTAGCATCACACTTGAGCCTATTTTATTTTCTTCCCTTGGTTCAAGTAGTGGATCCATTTGATACTTCTTCCCATTCTTGGTGATAAGATAGTTGTTCTTCTCCCCATCATGAGTAGCTTTCACATCATATTGCCATGGACGGACCAATAGCATATGACAAGCATCCATAGGCAATATGTCACACAATAATATGTCCTTGTACTCACCAATTTCAAAATCCACTCATGCTTGTTCATCAACCAATACATGTTGACCCCGGTTGAGCCATGATACCTTGTAGGGAGAGAGGTGAGGCAATCTTTTCAGTTTGAGTTTGTCCACCATTTCAACTGAGACAATATTCTCAGTGGAACCTAAATGTACAATCACTTTACAAATCTTCCCATGTGACCTACAAGTGGTCCTAAACAAGATTTTCATTTGTGGTGGCTCTTGAGCTTGGGGTATCTTGAGCATTGTTCTCCTCATCATCAAATTTTCTCCCTCTATCGTTGGGCCTGCCTTGTTGATTGAAGAAGTTAAACTCTAAGTGTCCTCCTCTTGCAATAATTGAGTTCTTCTTTCCCCCATGTATGAGCTCGCGGCTTTCCCCGGGCACTTACTCATGGTATGCCCAGCTTGATTGCAATGATAACACCTACCGATGAAAACTGTATTTCCTCTACCTGAGTTTCCAAACCTACCCCTAAAATTGCTCCTTCCTCTATAGGTTCCTCTAAATGCTACTCTCTGAGAGTTTCCACTGCGTTCTTGGCCTTGTTGCTCTTCACTTCTTGGTGATTGCTTCCCTCTACCAAAGTTCCCTCTACCTCTGAAATTCTTTCCTCCCCTATGTTTCTGATTTTACTCACTCCTCCTTTTGATCTTCTCTTCTGCCCTTAGGGCCAACTAAAAATACTTATGGATAGATTCTGGTGTGAGGATACTTATTTCATCTTGTATATTCTATCTAAGGCCATTCATATACCTGGCCAACTTCTCCACCTCACTCTCATGCTTCCTAGCCCTCAAACTGAGCTTATGGAATTCTTCAGTGTATGCATTGACATCTAACTCCCTTTGTTTTAGATTCTGCAGTCTCTTATGAATTTGAACTTCATAATCTCCTGAAAAGAATTGTGCCTTAAGTCTAATCTTCATACACTCCCATGAAGTTATCGTCTTTTTACCTTCTTGTATCCTTTCTTCTTACATCATATTCCACCAAACCAATGTTGATCCTCTCATTCTTGATTTGGATACATTAACTATTTTCTCTTCTACTACCTCTTTATAATCAAAGTGATTATTGAGAGCTTCTATCCAATCTAGCAACTCTTCTCCATTGAGGTTTCCTCCATATGTGGGTAATCCATCCAGGTTGTCCTTAGAAATGGACTTGACTGCATCTAGGAATAACTTTTGGTCTTGAGGCATAGCTATTGTTGTTGGTTGCTCTCCATCTTCCACTTCTTCATTAGTCTCATCACCCCATTCTGTCTTAACCTTTCCCTTCTCCTTCTTTACCTCTTTGGTTCCTCTACTTCCTTCTGCATCCTTCAATCCTTCTATCATCTATGCCACCATCTATCGGACGGCTTCTGGAGTCATTTCCTTTGGAGGCATTGACTGGCTTTTGATTCTTCACAATCTGAGATACACCAAATATTTCAAAGAATGGCTCTGATACCACTCTGATGCAGAGAGTCTTGAAGCCTTGAATATTTCACCTTCTTGAGTGACTTGTCCTACTCAACCCTACAACTACTCAAGTCCTTCCTATGGCACTTGGCAAGGGTTATAACAATGAGACCCCCAAGATTTTAACCTTCTTGACTTTCCTCCTAGGTATAGCCAATGGTTTCTGGACAATCAACTCCTCCACTTGAGGTTGCCACCTTAGTTACTCACACACACCCTCCTGGGCTCCAACCCCTCCTGCTAGGATCTTAACACACAAACTCTTCTTAAGGTTTCCCAATACATTAATAAGGTGTCTTCATTGTGTTTTAAAGTTTAAGACTCACCAAATCCATCGCCATGGTTTCTGAAGTCTTCTAGGTCTCTACCGACACCTAAATAGGCTTAATTGCATTAGCCCTCCTTAAGTGGTTTTTTGGGGTTTAATTTGCAAATCCCAAACAAGCCTAGGAATAAATCATGGATTTGAGTACCCTTTTGGAATTTTTAGACAACATTGTAAGAGTGCATCTGGGTTGTCCGTACAGGTGTGGTTTACAATGCTGCACTATTTTGTGGGGTTTTAGGCTTAACCGATGGATGGACAAAATTGGTCTAGAACCTTTCACTAGTCAAATCTCCTGCTCTAAACACCTTGGGAAACTTCAAGGGAAATCAGAGGGATTTCCATTCATATGCCACTTGGGTCTGCATCAATCTCCATGTGCTCACAAATCGCACTTTGCTTGGTGTCCTAACTCATCTACTCCCAGCGGTGAGCCTAAGTCTTCATTGTTTCTCCTCCTCCTGGACCTGCAACATCACACACCCTATTCCAAAACTATATACAAACCCTAACCTATCATTCTTAATTATTTCAACAAGTGCCATCAAAGAATGCCTAGGCTAGAGCCATTTCTTTCTCTTAAACCCTACTTGCAGGGGTTTTGCTCCTAGTTGCAAAGAATGAGAGAAATATCTACAACCTGGAACAATCAAACCTGAAAATCAACCTCATTAAAAGAAAATACAATGAACATACAAAGATGGAAATGATTTTACACCATCTAGTCTATACTGGACCGTGCAAGCAATGAAAAACAAGACAAAACTCTCAAAAACCAGTGGAAACAAGGTTGCTTCTCAAAATAAAAACATGTTCTTGCAATTCCAATCCTTCCAACCTATATAATGGAGTTAAATTTGTCTTATATCCACTTGTTTCAGTTGGTTCGACCAACTTCGTAATACCCATAACCAAAAATGCAACTTTTGATCACTTTTGCTCCAGGATGCAAATTTGTATTCTCTTGTATCCTAAGACTCCTAAATCATGAATACATTCATCTAGATTATTTTTCCTATGAACTACCTAAGAATCTCATTTCTCAGGCTAACAACATCCTGAGCAGAATTGACTCAAACTAAAATTTGGACAACTCAACCATGACTCTACTGAGTCCTCAATGGTTGGTCCATTATTACATCACACATTACCTCACAAACTAAAAAGAAGTCAAAGCTTACATTCTTGGAGTGCTAGGTGCCCTGCACCACTTGGGATCAGAATTAGAGATATGAACTTGCAATGTAGATGTAGGAGAAGATACCTGGAGTAAAGGTTTCTTCTGTCTGTGGCAACTCTTCTACATTCAACTCATCTTGTTCCTGATCACCCTCCCGTTCATTAACTAACTCTTCATCGGGAAGTTAGCCCTCCTCCTACTCATTTGGTGTATCCAATTTTGATATCTCCTGAACATTAGAACTTGAAGGCTCTCCCTGAGATTTACCTTTCTTGGATCCAATTATGAATTTCAATTTAGGAGCTTTCACTAGAACCACAACATCATGTTTGTTCTTGGTTCTAATCTTAGATTTCTTTCCCATTGGGCCAATAGTGTCATCATCAGAAACAAAGGATAAAGGTTTGAAGGTAACACCATGCAAAGATAACCAAATATTAGTATTTGTGAGAATACTCTAAAAATGTGCTCTAATGGAAATACACTCCTTTTGTGACTGTTGAATAATAGGTGAAGGAGTAAAAGCAACCATGTTTTTTTCATATAAGGATTCAAGATATCACCATCCTCTTCCAGATCATCAAGAACATCAACAATACCAAAGTTCTCAATTTGCTCAATTGTCAGCTAACAATAATCAAGTTTCCTTATATTATGCTCAAATCTACAATCAACCCAAACATCTTCAATCCGATGAACATGCACATAGGCCTTCTTCAATTTTTTTCTCATACCCCTATAATCAAAATCCTTCCCGACTTTGAAGAATCTCATAGTTACTCTTCTCATCTCATCCTCCATGGTTGTGGCCTTGAAAACATAATTGATAGAATATATTCCAATGGAAATAGAAAAGTTCAAACCTGTCTTATGAGAACCAGATTAGGACTCATGTACTGCATTCATCTGATGAGCAAGATCCATTAGCACAATTTTGTCAAAAGGATATCTAGGGAGCATGAAGGGCTCACCATTGAAACATCCAACCCTAATATAAGTAAAATTTGGAAATTGAAGAAACATGCATCCATATTGGTTAACAAATTCCCATGCATGATTAGACACCCTCTTTTAATATAGGTTTTTATCCATCATAACCATATAAAAACCAAAGAAGGCATCATTGACTCTTCATAAATGATATGACTTACTTTCAAGCCAATTGGGTATAGTATTCGTGTACCTCAACTTGCCTTTTGTCACCAATAGTAGTTAAGCCAGGAAAGTGTCTCATTGAGGTCATAACGTACACCAAGTAAGAAGTCATATAAAACTTGAGAGTAGTGGGAACCTTGGTGAGATGCTCATAGATGACATCACTAATTTTCTTTCCCCAAAATATCTTCTCTTTATTATGTCTGATCACATGGATGTATTGATACATCCACTTATAGAAAGTATTAGAAGTGGGAAGTCCTTTAACTCTACTCAAAAGAGTTATCAATTCATTGACGTCACACCTGGGAAGAGTTTCCAGCCATCTGGAAATATTTGGCCTTGGAGTTTTAAGCCAATTGTCATTAATACTATGTCTACACTTATCAGAATTTTTGTCAAAGTAAGCTACAGTTGATTGCATAGTGATATCTAAATATCTCTAGATACTCACACATTTGAACACTAAATCAAAGAACTCTTCGTCAAGTCTGATTAACTTATTTCCAGATTCATCTTTCATGCTTCTACTTTTAGGATCAAAATTCTTCACCACTGCCATCACAAATTCAGGATCTTGTGTTGACATGGGAAAAGTTGTAACTAAGTGTATACCATTATTAATAATTGCTTCCATATACTGATATGAAGGTGGTTTCTTGATTCTTTTGAGAAATTATTCTAGGTCAACATGACCTATCTCTGTGTCTCTAATATGATCAATATAAGAAGTAACTGAAGAAGAAGGAAAAATCTGATGTAGTCTTGCTTCTTGAATTTCATCCATCTTTTGTTTAGAGACATCTCTGTCATTATTATGATAACAATACTGAGAGAAAAATAAATTCATTAGTATCAACATGATACACTTGCTCAATTCATTTTGTTCATATAATTTGAGCAAATTCTGACAATAGTACATTTGAGAAAATTAGGTTTTCCAAAAACCTATTTTTAATAACTTGATATTTCCAAAGTAAATGGAACAAAATTTACCATTTACATGTGTGCAAAATAAATGAATTTCAAACAAAAATGTTTGAAAAAATCCATTTATAAAAGTTTAGAACGAAATACGTAGTTAGAATTCATTTAAAATAATCTAATTACACTTAATCCAATAAACAAGTGTAATTTGGGCTCATAAACCCGAAATACACATATTAAAGAAAAAGCACCAAAGTGTCACCCCATAGATAGTAGGGGTTAGATCCTTCATCCTTGGCTATTCCTTAAGACAAGTTACACATTCAATGAGTCCTAGCACTAGTATAAAGAAACTATTGCAACCCCTTAGGGTGGATGGTTCCCTTTAGAATAGTAGGGTTGGATCAACTCGGTTAGCTTGCTCAGATGCTTCTCTTGCTTCATAAGTAACTAGTGGATCATGATCATCATAAGGAACTGCAAAATCTTCCTCTCTATCCCTTTCACGAGCACCAGGTGAACTACGAATAGCAAGTTAGTCTCTTCCCTTCGATCTCTAATAGAGTCTTCATCTCGACCACTCTCACCTCACCGTTGGTTGGGTATATAGACCCACCATACACTTAAAAATTGCATGAAAACCATATAACACAGGGCGGGTTTATAAGCCTACACTGCACTTTAAAATATTTTGAAATGGTGTCGGGTGGGGTCATAGACCCGACATACACCATTATGTGGTTTACGATGGGCCTACGGCCCCGCAAAACACCACTTGGGTATTGTTAATAAAACTAGGGCATGACGGGGTGTTGGTCAGGGTCTCTGACCTATCATACACCATGTAGTGTATGGAAGATCGAAGGCCCTGCCAACACCACAATAAAAAATGCGAGATAGAAACAATGTGGCGGGTCGACGACCCATCACACACCACACTATGGTGTGTGACGGGTTGTCGGCCCCCCTCCACATCCCCACAATGATACAAATACAATGTGTAGATAATACTTGGTGTCGTGGTGAGGTCACAGACCCACCATGAACCAATCAATGGTGCGTGGTAGGCCTGCGACCTTGTCACGACACCACTATGACTTAAATCAATGAATCAAATAAAACCCGACTTGGATCAAAGATCCGTCCGGGTGAAAAAATATGAAGAATGAAAACTAAAGTGAAAAGAGTTATAAAAACCCTTAATTGAAGCGAAGAAATTCATACCCGAAAATGGAAGTTGAGAATCCTTCTCCTTCTAGCCACAAATTTGATCTTAGAAGGATTAAAATGAAGATTAAAGAGATAATTTAGCCTTTAAAAGAGGAAAATAGACTCCTAATCCAACACTTCAAAAATTCCACAAAGAGGTTTATGAACCCAATTTGCACCTATGAAATGTAATTAGGTGTAACCCGAATTAAACCTAAACGGTGAAACTAGCCAAAAGAGGTGTAGATCGGGTCTACAGACCCAAACTACACCTAAAAGGTGAAACTTGGTGTAAATTGGGTTTACGAACCCAAATTACACCTAAATTGTGAAAATCAGTGTTAATCGGGTTTACGAACTCAAATTACACGTAAATTCTGAAACTTGGTGTAAATTGGGTTTACAGACCCGAATTACACCTAAATTGTGAAACTTGGTGTAAATCAAGTTTACGAACCTGAATTACACCTAAATTATGAAACTTTCACAATTAATGAAGAAGGGGTAAAACAAGGAAAAACACGTTTTTGATTACACAAAACATTTCAAAAAGTGAGTCATAGAGCAAGAAGAACCACAAACGAGTAAAATTTTGTGGGGTAACCTTATTTTTGCTAACACTAAAAATGAGGATAACACTGATAGTTCTGATACAAATTGTTAAGTACAGATGCCAAGTTAACAAGATGAGAGGGGGGGGTGAATCATACAAACTTAATCTTCAATATATTCAACAGATTCAACCTCGGTAGCTTTAACAGATATATGTAACCAAAACTGTAAAACATGCAAACTTAAGAACACATAATCATAACAACACTCATAACACCATATTTAACGTGGAAACCCAAATAGGGAAAAACCACTGTGGGATTTCAGACCCACTAAGAAATATACTCTTCTAGAGTATGCTAGGCTAAAAGTAAATCATGTTAAAGATTGCAAACACATTGCTAGATGTGACCCGGTTAAGGGATTTCCCTCAGATCTGTTAGAATCTTCACTTTGTTAGAAGTGACCTTGTTAAAGGGTTTCAAACACTCAATCAGAATGTCACCTTGCTAGAGGATTTACAAATAAGACTGTTAAGTCTACTCAGTTAAGAGATTTTCTGTCACTTACAAATAAACAACAGTAATGAGTATGTCTGCAACTTTGCATCTAAAATGCTAAAGCAGATTCTTATTTGTTCAATATAATCTAGTCATAGGACTTATCTTGTCCCTCTGCTGGGCTCCTTACTCTGTTATTCAAACAGGTCTTCAAGCTTCTATGCTCGGTAATCACTATGTAGCATCCATGTGCTTACATTTGCCCGCATACATTGTTTATCAACAATACCTTATTTATAAACAATTTGCTAACCGCTTAATCTCTTTGATCACATTTCTCATGATCAATCATAGCCATCAGATTTTCAAACTTGGCCAGGTTCAATGTATCCTTCGATCGGAAAATGTTTTACCTTGCCTTGGAACTTGCATACATTTCTTGGAACTTGTGCTAGGGTATTGCGGTTCAATCTGAGTTGTAGATCTTCCTGCCAATCTTCCATTGCCATAGATCCTTAACAAACTTTATACATGTTGTATCAATCATTTAATTATAACCAGCTCATCAGCTTCCATCATTAAATAACGCATGTATACATCCAATGCATTCTGTTATTACTCGGTTGCAACTCGGTAAATACTAAACTTCACTTGGTAGACATTCTGCCTTCATTAACCGATAGTGATAACCTTAGGGTTTACCGACTAGGTTCCTTACTCGGTAACATAGTATAGTATTAACCTTACAAACAATAGCATATGTAGGATATCAAAACAATCTAAACAACATGATCTCATTATTGTCTAACTCGGTAATAGTTGCCCATTGAATAACTTATTCCTCCCCTTATTCATCACATTCTTTTTGTGTCTTTTACCAACATCTTAATTCTCTTCAGAACATACTTCTTAAGATATGGCAACATCATACTAAATCAGAAAATCAATTTCTTGACATCAATGAAAAAATAATATTGTGAAGATAGTAAACATCCTTAATCAGTTATATCCATAATTATCAACAACCTTCTCAATATCCTAATTGAAATGCCAACAATCTCTTATTGTCTGTTATAATGCCAACAATCTCTTATTGTCTGTTATAATGCCAACAAACATTACTCTAGAAATATAATTTATTTTTTGGTAGTCAAGTATAAAAGGAGGTATACCTCTCTCATTTCAAACTTAATCCTCTTAAGTCATCTAAATTACACTTTAGCAAATTCAAGTGAGCAAGAAATTGGTCATTCATCAAATATTGGAGCATAAGTGAAGTCAAGTTTATGCATTCAAGATGGCATCCATGATCATCTTTCTTTGATGATATTCTACATGAAACCCTACAACTCTTGCATCAAGATCAAACAAAACATCATCAAGTTATATTTCAATTACAAGCATTTTTTCTTTAGATTTGGCCCTTCCCTCAAAAGGGAAGCATCTAGCAGTAATTTCTCTTTCAATTCATATTTCAATTTCAAGTTTAATTCATAAATTGAGGTTTGAATTAAGGCAAACCAATATCCCCAACATCTTTCCCTTTCTTTTTGTGTGCAAGACTAAGGTTCACGAGTTGTACTCTGAGATTCCAATAGGGTAGATAACAACAAATAGGTTCAACTTTTGATGGAGCAAAATTCGAAGGACCAGGGTGAATCTGTACTACATGGTCTTCAAAAATCAGGCCAAACTTCTAGGAATAGGTTCTAAACATATTCTTTTGCCTAGATCTTAGTTTCTGACTCTGTGGAAATTTTGTAGCAGTTCATTTTCAACAATTTACTTCAATTATTCATGGTTTTACCCTAATTTCACACTTACCTTTCAGATTCAACTAAGAAAGAGGACAACTATTAACAACTAGCAAATCTAATCAGAATTGCAGGTCCTTCCATATTTGGATTGTGGCTAGATCTATTAAGTTCACCCCTCTTCGGTTTTTTAGTAAATTTGGCTTCTTAGTGGTTTTATTATCTTAATTAAATCCCTAGGTTCAAATTTCATCTAATACATTTTTGCGAAACCAACTCCTTTAATGTTTGTTTCTAATTTGTTGTCTTAGATATGATTTGTATGCACTTTGACAATAATTATTGCACTCGTAAATTTGATTTGCAATTGAATTATGTAAATTTAGAGGTTAAATTCATAAAAACCCTAATTTATTATTCTAAAGTTGACTTGTGGGCTACATAATTTTTCAATTGTGTTTATAGATCTAATTATTATGCATGTTATGTTCAGATTTAGAAGCATCTAGTATTCAAAATTGCAATTCAAATTGCTTAATTAATTGGTTAATCAATTCTTTTTACAACATATTGCATCGTTTGATCTTAGTTTTCATTAATTTTTCCTCCTTTGTGCATGAGTTTTGTTACCATTGGTCCTACTTACAATATTCCAATGAGAAGAAGTTGTAGACTTAAGGCTTCCCAAAGTTTGATCACTAAGGATATGGAGCCTCAGCTGGATAACTTGTTCCATGAGAACGTTGGTATTTCCTCTAACCCAACAAATGACATTATTTATCCTCATTCTCCTCATGCTTCTCATGATGTGGATGAATTAGTAACTAGGGTTACCATTGACCAATTAAAGAAGTTTGACAATGAATTTGAGAATCTTCAACAATGTATGAGTCAACAATACAATTAAAGTGAGGCAATCCCCTTTATTGAATGATTAAAAAAAATGGTGCAAAGTGATAAGATAGGTGTGGATTTTTTGTGTGGCCTTTCTCATATTGTTGAAAAGTTCTAATACTATGCTAATCAAAAGTTGTGTCGAAGTCCTTGGTTACTCTCAACCCACTATTCAAGTTAACCATTCCATTCCTATGCCTACATCCTTGCCTAGTGTGCCTACATTTACATCTTCTATCATGACTACTTCCACACAAAATGTTAATCCTACACATATTAGTCATGAGGGCAATCCTATTAATCAATATTTTTACAAACCTTATTCCATGAGTTCCATTTGTTTCACAATCGTCTCCCATACTGACATACCATAATGTTCCATCTCCATATTCCTAACCTCCACCTACATACAACAATGTTACTCCTCCATCACAATCCAATATGTCCAATTCGAATCCGTCCATTGAAACAACCATCAATAACAACCCAAACTATTACATCCTTACAACATCAATTAACTTCCATAACTCAATCCAAGTTCAATGTTCCCACATTTGATGTAGCAAGCCCACTATTTGACGATATTGTCTAATAAATTCCTCCTAAACATATGGAAGTTCCTCATTTGGAGTTGTAAAATGGAAAAGGTGACTCATGTGAAAACTTTTCAAACTTTGTGTAGTGATTTTTCTCACGACCAAAGACTTATGGCTTAATTGTTTGCTAGAACCTTTAGAGATAAAGCTTTGCAATGGTATTGTTCTTTGTTTCTTTATTATATTACTTCATTTCAACAATTGGCTAATGCTTTCATTCAACAATTTCAAAATGACATTGGTCCTAGGATTACTTTAACTAATTTGATTTATTGTAATTCAACAATTTCAAAATGACTTTGGTCATAGGATTACTTTAACTAATTTGATTTATTGTAATTCAACAATTTCAAAATGACATTGGTCGTAGGATTACTTTAACTAATTTGATTTATTGTAAGCAAGGAGTTAAAGAAAAAGTGATTGATTTTATTGGTGGATATAAAAATTTTCATTCTCAAATTGCTTATTGCCTAATCATGATAATAAAAAAATTCATTTCTAATTTACAAAAATACATGAGATATAACCTTCTATTTTCTGAGTTTACTTCCTTTACGTAATTGTGTGCAATGCTTCATAATTATCAGCTTCAAGTGAGTCAATTTGAAGCATCCTGTTCAATGGCTTTGGTTAATAAGAATGAGAGTGCTCAACAATTGTTAATGAAGCAAAAAAAAAACAAAGGTTTCATCAAAATCAATGACAACATGAACACTCAAGTGGCACCCATGACATCAGGTGTGGCCCCTTTATCCAAATACTTTAGAAAAGAATTAACTCCTCTTTCTGAGTCTTTGTATAGCATAATGTTGAGGTTAATGAATGTTAATGTACTGTTCCAACTTCCTCCCATCAAGCCAATTGACACTTCTAAGCCATTGTCACTTCTAAGCCATTGTCACCTTACCATGATCCTAGATCTTTTTGTTAATATCACCGTCAACTTGGCACTGACATTGAGAAGTGTTAAAAGTTGAGAAATAAGATCCAAGAATTCATTGTTAACAATATTATATTTGTAGCCGGTGTTAATGATAAGGGGAATAAATTTGTAGCTCCTCCTAATCAAAACCTCCATATCTTTACCAATCCATTATTGTCTCATTCTACCAATATTGCTGAGTCTAAGTGTCTTTCTTTTTCTCCTAATGACCTTGGTATGTAATCTAATAATGTTGTGAACCTTGTTGATAAAGCTATACCTCCAAAAGACTTATGCATTACTTTTGATCCTAGTAAGACTATTGTTGTGCCTGATGGCCCATTATATATCACTACCAAGATCAAAGACAAACACTCATGAGAGGTGCTCATTGATTGAGTGTGTATGGTGAATGCAATCACTAAAGAATAACTTTGTGTTTTACAATTGTATAAAATAACTTATAATAAATCTGATGTTGTCAAGGTGTATGATGGTTTCTCTTTCCCTATTGGTTCTATTAATCTTCCCATTGAGGTTGGTACTAAGTGTTTAGATGCCACCTTTGCTATTATTCCTACATCAGACTAGTTTTGTGTGAAATTCGGACATCCTTGGCTCTCTTCCATGAAAGCTATCCCTTCTACAATTCATAAATATTTGAAATTTCCTCATAATTGCACTATCATAACAATTAATCATAGCCTGTACAAACCCACCAAAAAGTGTGGCAATTTCACTCTTGATTACTTTTAGCCTAAACAAATTGAACCACTTAAGCTTCAAAATGACATCATTTTCTTATCTTATCAGAAATGGAAAAATGAGATGATCATATCCTTGAGTAAACCTAGACACCCTACACCCATGGATATTCCTCCTCTACATAATAGACCTAGTATTCAAGTCATACTCATATTCCTCCTATATATGCCTTCTTCTTACAAAGGAAAATGCTTGGCATTTAGTTTCCCTCAACCTATTGAGGTTTCTTCCATTCCTTCCCCTATAAGGAAAGAAAATAAGCCTATGTCCATTAACCCTAAATCTTTGCAAGTCTTGACTAAAACTGAAAGGAATTGTTGTGCGAGAATGTTGAACAAACTGGAATACTAAGAGAGGGGGGTGAATTAGTATTCCCCAAACATAACACACTGAAAATCTAAAACTTAATTTTATCTCACTTAACTTTAGCATGAAATGATATAAGCAACTGAAATGAAATCCAAAACATACACAACCATAATAGAGACACCAAATTTTTATATGTGGAAAACCCAAACGGTAAAAAACAACGGAGAGGGTTAACTCTCAAGATAATATAACTAGTTATATGGGATTACAAAAAGGCTCACTTCCCATATTACAACAACTTACTACCAAGAAAGATAAGAATGAACTAAGAAAATTGTGTCTACATGTGCATGGGATCAGTTCTTGTTATGCTTAGACAATACATCAACTGCTTGCAATAGATTTGGTTAAGAAACTCTACAACTCACTCACTATCTACCTACTCTAATCTACTCAAAATACTATTAGGCTAATTCTTTCCTTCTTCTTCACCCACAATTATCAACTCTCTCACACTCGCTCATCACCTTCACTCATATACAAGTTCACAATATGTATATGTATATATACATGTGTACATTAATAAGAATATACATCAAGCCAACCTCAAATACACTTTCCCAAAATAAATTCCAATAGTCAAACACACTACAAGCACCGGAGCAAAAACAACAATAAAAACATTCAAGGTTGGCCCGAACCAGAATGAACATAACCTCAAATTTTGACAAGAACACACTTCTGAAGCATAAAGAACATGATCCACCTCAGCATAGGAATGGTTAAAGACATGAGAAATGGATCATCAAGAGGATTATCATTAGAAATTAAAAAAACCAAATGAAATAGGAGCTCATAGAATTGTCAAACACTGCACAATCGAATATAATTTTGGAGCACAACATTCAGAGCAATAAAACTTGAAAACAACAAACTTAAGTAATGAAAACTATCATATAAAAAATGTGCTATCATATCTACAACAAGACAAGAATGTGAAGCATTGCAATCTTGAGAATTGCCAACTAAATATCACCAAACTACAATATCATTAAAGCATATACATCTAGATCATGAAACTGATTGTCACAATCAACACCAAAACTCAAACACTATGAGAAACATATCCACTGACTAACACTACACAATTCTGGAACTAACAATCTACCTGAAGAGATTACAAGTAACATACTTACAAACACTGTTGATTGCCTTGCATACATATATACCTATCTTACACTATTATGTATCATATCCGGACCAATCCAGATTACCAGGTTTGATATCAATGACAACTAAGACATATATTTCTAACAATATCCCCATATGTCATTGATGACAAAACTCTATCCTTTATTTTATGCACTTGTACATTTTTGTCATAGCTCCCCCTTAGATGATAATTCCTTAATTCTCAATATTTTTACCAATACTCAATATTTTCCCCCCTTTGACATCAAAGACAAAGGGTAACAAAAGGGGTTAACAAAATTGAGCTAAATAAAAATTTTCAATTATGCTTTGCCTGGAAAAATCTTTTATACTTCTCTTTGAGTTCCAGAAGAAAGGTCTTCCAAGAATTCACGGCCAAACTGAGACTCACACCTAAACTGTCATTTAATATCAACATATTGACAACTTCAGATAAGGAAATTGGGATGGAACAACTCCTCACAGACTTTTCTGCTTTAATAAGGAGTCTGGAAAGATTTTCCAGTCTAGCTTCAATTGACTCCTTCACTTTCCAAAAAATATTCACCACATCTTCTTTCTGCCTCTGGAAATATATAAGGTTAGTATGCAAAGAGTTTATCTTCTTTCTCCATTCACCATCTCTATAACTAAAAATGTCAAATGATTTACCCATGGAATTCAACTCAAACTCAATTGAATCAATTTTAGCTTTGAAATATTCCATAGCTGCAAGCCAATGAAGACAATACTGATACACTCTAGTTGCTTCTACAATACAATCTTTCATTTCCATAATGCATTCAGACTATCTCTTTTGTGCATAGGCACACCTCTTTTCCATATCTTCCTAAACTTCACCTTTTTCACCTGATTCTTTAAGAGGTTTCTTCATATGTTCTTCAAGCATTTCAAACAGAACATCTGGGAGGATATTTGCAATAATGTTTAGAGAAATACTATTATGAAGAAAATAATCAACTAAAACTTCTGCAATCCTATCTTGATCATACGAGGGTTGCAAGAGCTATAAATATCCAATATTTTTCAAGCCACCTACTTCCCCAAGCATACTTAAAATTTTTTCAACTTTGCAAAAATCATCTTCATCCATACCGCCTTCTTGTTTCTCAACTAAAGCCAACTTTCCCTTAGCTTTTGTAGATGGTTCTAGATCATCAAGGCAAATTATCTCTTTCTTTTCTTCACTCTTAGTTTTCTTCATCGGTTCTAGAGAATATACATTAGTTCTTCACTTTAAACTTTTATTGCTAGAGGAAAGATTCTCCTCAAAAGTACTGAAAATGCTAGGAACTAGACCCAAGCATAACATCTTCTAAAGGTTCATGAAATGATTCTTCCATGCTTGATCTTTTTAAGCCAAACAATCTCGATACCTGTAAAATTTTCTTTCCAATAGAAACATTCAATTTCCACACGACTTGCTCTTTCAATGGTAAGGATCTTATGAAGTAAAACATTAAGCACATGATCAAAGAACCAAATCAGAAATGATATCCTTCATTTTTCGTCAAAGTAATATTCTCTAGTAATTGTGTCTACAATAACTCAAACAAATAAAAAACTTTGCTTTCTTTCACCATTTGATGTGCAATATATATTGTTGTCGCCGAAGTTGATCCTTCTTTGTTTCTAAAATAAATTTTGTAAGAAATTCCATAAGCAACATACATTACTACAAGATCCATGATTGTATCAATTATCAATGCCCATTGATCACCTGTAAGTCCAGATAGGGTTTTGACTTCTTTGTTCTTGATAGATTTCTTCACTGAAATGGGTCCAACATTGTGCAAAGACCAAAAATGGTTGATATTGCTTCCTTCAAAATCATATAGGATTTGTCTAACATCATATGACCATCCTCAATATGATTTAAAAGAAACTTTATCAAATCCTTTTCTACAAACCATGTAAAATCGCTCCAAATATCTAAGCCTTTGTGCCCTAATTCCTTAATTTTGTGCAATTCTACATCTGACAAAGAACTTATAAATTCCTAATCCTCTCGTGATTATATTCCTCTAATTGCACTTTTTTAATTTTCTAAGTGTTTTTTAATACCTTTTTGTGATAACTCTGCTCTAAATTTCCTTCTTCTCTTCAACAATTTTGGTCTTCAAACTCTTTGATGCAAAAAATGATTTTGAAAAATTAGATATTTAACTTGTTCTCTTTTCCTAGGGTTCTGCAGCCAAAAATTGTCTTGTCATAGTGATGTCAATTGAATTTTGTAATTCTACATACACAATCTATTAGAGCATATAATACATAACACCAACAACACCAACATGATCAACACTAGCATGTGCAAGCCACCACATGCATTTCCTTCACGAGAGGGGGTACAAATAGATCTTTCTTTGAAGTTCCCCCAAAACCAAAACTATCAGATTAATTTCCAGAGGAAGAAGCACTTGTACCGGACTCAGGTGCAACCGACTTAGTTGCTTCTTTCTTTCTCCATACCATAGAATTCTTCATCTTAGATTCATTTGATTTTACCAGATCATTCACACTCCTGCATTTGTTAGTAAAATGTTCATATTTGTTGCAATTGTAACACTTGATATTCCTCTATCCTGAATTCATTGAATTTGTTCTAGATCTGCACTAATTAACTTTAATGTGACCAAAGTTAGCATATGTGACAATAAACTTGAAAGGGCTTATTCATATGTGATCCATTTACTCCATTCACAAATGGTCTATAGCTTCTATTCATGACTTGATTATTGTAGTTATTAGCCTTATGTCCAAAACTTTTACAGATAAAACATTGAGTATTCTGATTTACTTTACGTATGCAATCTACAACTTTATGTCTAAAACAATTGCACAAAAAATAGTAACCATTTAATTATGGATAACTTTGAGTATTAGGTTGTCAAACCAAAGGTCTATTTGCAGTAGGTCCTGGATTCTGAACCTTGGTTGAATCTTCAGATTTCTTCTTAGCTTCCACCTTCTCCTTGCCTTTTCTTTTGTTATTATAATTTAAGCATTCTTCAGAAGAGCCTAATCCTTCCTTGTCTTTATGAGATATCTGCATCATCATATGTTGATGACAGTAGTGATGTAAAATGAAAAGAGGACTTTGCCATATGCATAGAGATGGTCACAATATCACGAACCATGAAGTAGAGAACGATGGCCAAGTCAAGTCCTATCTAAAATCAAGGATGTCAGTCTTAGTCTCACCATTGGAAATATTTTATTTCCTTTACTAAATGTGGAGGTTAATGCCAAGATAAAGAGAGAACTTGACAAATGAAGGTGTAATGTAGCAGATGAATGCATTGTTATAGTGCATTATAGCAGTGCTATGTGGTAAAAATAAACGACTTTCCTTGTCAAAGTGACCAACAAAGAATGTTAATTATATTCAAGTTTAGTGGTTGATCTTCATGAGAGAAATTTTTTCTTGAAGAATCAGCATTACCCCAAGCAAGAAGATGAGGTTGGAGTTCATTGGCAAAGGATATAAGAACTATCAATGATGCAAATTGATGTTCCTAGACAAATACCTTCACTAATCTTGAATACTTCAAGTGCCAACATGAAGGCTTCTTAGACAGAGGATGATGTAAATAGAGTCATGTCTTAGCCACTTAAATTATTTTCAATTATGCATTTGTAATTTGATTTTGACAAATTACATGTAATGTCAAAAATTGCAATTGCAAGTAGTCACATTACTTGTATTTTTGCAACTTGTAATTACATGTAAACAAATTACAAGTTGAAAGACAATAGGACTGTAATTTGGAATAAGTCATAGTTAGTTGTGGAATAAATCTTAGTTAGTTGAACTTCTCCCACTTTTTGCTCTTAGCCCCTCTCCTATATATTGGAGGGTTCTCTTTGTAATATCATCTTTTTGGCAAGCAAAAAAAACTCTCTAGAGAAATTTATAGCGATAAAAAAATTGTGTTTTATACTTGTAAATTTGACTCTCAAGTAATATAAGGAGAACATTCGAGTTTGTAGACTTTGTGCTAATAATTTGTTCATATATTCATTGTATTCTTATGTTATAGTGATATATTTTTCTACATATACTTGAGATTCTATTAACGTTGTCAGAAAGAGCTTTAATTTGATTTCTTGCAAACTTTGTGTTGCAAATATTGAGGGTTAAATTAACATAGTTAAGTGTTCATGATAAGAAGAAGCTACAAGACTTTGTGCTTGTAATTGTTCCTATTCATAGTAGTTTAGGAGTGCATTATATTGACAGACTTTGAGTTGTTGTATGTTGTACGTTGTTACCATAATAATCATTTTAGAAGGTTGATAGGAGAATAGAAGAGTTGAAGACTTTGGGTTTTTGTTTTTATTTTCCCGTCCCGGGGAAGTGACATAAGACTTTGTGCTTTTATGGAAACTTTGCTTCCTATTGTATAAGCACTTTTGTAATCGTTGAAATTTCCTTAAAGTTTATGAATTTGTTACTCTAGTTGTAGTTTCATTTTTGAAAAAAGAGAAAAGAATATCATCTTTCTGAAAAAGAGAAAAGGATGTTGTCGCACCCAAGTTAAATTAGTATTTATAGGTTATAGTTAATTTTTAATCGTTAGAAGAAGCAGGAGAGGGGGAGCCTTCCCTTAGAATTAGGAGAGTTTTTAACCCACACGCTGTGGTTGAAACCATAATTTTGCATGCCTTCCCAGGTGTACACAATTTTCAACCAACACTACATATGCATGGGACCAGTTCTTGTTAAGCTCAAACAAGACATCAACTACTTGCAGGAGACCATTTAAGAAACTCTGCAACTCACTCCCTATTTAGGACACCTAGGACCTAGGAGAAGGTCCCATTTGCTGAGTAGACTTTTGCGACTTCCTGGAAGGTTTTGTATGTGTAGTAACACCTTGTTGACCTTGCCAAATATGTTCAGAGATATCTCCCCTTGCTTGGTAGACGTTTCATGGTCTAAATACTCTGTTAGTGCATTGTTGCAAGTCAACAAATTGTCATAAGTTCAAGGTTTGGGCCTTTGTTACTCCTTGTGTTGCATATGCTATACTTAAATGTTTCAAAAAGTATCATTTCCATGTATTCTTATGTCTATTTAGCTCATATCCTCGAGGGTTCCTTAATGGGACATTACAATATATCTAGTTGACAAGAGATATTAGTCTCAAGACATTGATATATTCTATATAACACATTCAACATCTATTTATTTTATGTAATGAATTTGATATTGACTTGTTTTATGTAACAAAATAATATAAGTGTCTTAAGATTGACATACATACTTGTTTCTATTATTATTTAAGTGCTATAATTTCTTATTTAAATATCTTCTAAAATCAACTAAATCCCTTACTTTGAATTAGATTCCTAATATTTCTCAATGACATCCACTTTAGAAATACAAAATACCCCCACAAAACCATAACCTAAAGGGCTACTTGGAACATTGTGTAAGCACTCACTAAATAAGGTATCTCACATGATTGGCAATAGAATTATTTTTGTGGAGTAGGAGTTGTCATGAGAAGATAAAATTATGATATACAATAATTTAGAATCTTATGAAAAAAATAAGAATCCTTACTTTTTAGATCCTAGACAAAAAATTTTAATTGTTTTAGAAATGAGTAAAAATTTTCCACTTATTTTTTTAATTTTATTATCTCACATTATTCATTTATAATATTTTAAATTTAATTATATAATTATAGATTTCGTATTCCTATTGAAATTAAATTTGGACACCACCAATTTTTTAAATATTAAAACTTAAAATTTTAAACTTATCCTTGAAACATTCTGATTATAAAGAATTCTTAAATTTCTCAAAAAAAAAAGCCCAGTTAACATGCAATGGAACAGAGCAAGCGATTAGAGAGATGAGCAAATGGGTTGTAAATAAATTACTGGAAATGATCAATATATCCCATCAATCACAAATGTGGCTAGGGTGAAACGCTCTATCTGGTCAGAGAAGCAGAGCAACAAAGCATGGGTGGCGGAGTTACCTCTTCATGCAATTTCTTGTTAAGGCCAAATCCAATCTGTTGTACGGGGAAGCAAATATCTTGCTTCACTAGAATTCAATTTCACAATGGAAATGGGCACCGCAGCGCCAAATTACGTAGCAGAAGAAGTGCAAAAGTTGTAAACTGTGCAGCTCTGCCTCTCCCTGAAGCGCTTCTTTTTGACTGTGACGGTGTGCTGGTGGACACGGAGCGCGATGGTCACAGGGTCTCCTTCAATGAAGCTTTCCAAGAGGTTTGAGATCTTTTGCTTTTTATCGTTCGTCCATTTCACATTTCAGTGCCTCCTTCAGCTAGTCTGCCTGAGCTCAATCTCGAATTGCTGCAGAAAGGCTTGAATGTGAGCTGGGACGTGGAGCTTTATGGAGAATTGCTGAAGACTGGCGGTGGAAAGGAGCGGTAACATTAGTACTCCCAACCGCTATTTTATTCATTTCTCTCCTAATAACTCAAATTTGTTTTCCACTTCTCCTCCAAAAGCTCGAATTTATCATCCACTAGAATTTGCAAAACGTTCTGTAAAATGCACATTTTGTAAAATTCTATGTGATACGAGTATCTATGATCCAGATAATCAGCTAAATTCCATTTGGGTGTTTCAACAAGTGAGACTAAACTACTGCAATGCTTGGTTAATCATACAGTAGAACGAAATGATTTTATTAACATCCACAAGTGTATGTAACCAAAGTTTTTTCCAAGGCAATCTTGAATTGTGCAAAGGGTGGATCGAATTCGGCACTGGCTATGCGGCCAGCAGAACGCACCCGATATAAATAACTTTTTAAACATAAAATTAAGAGTGCATGGGAGGCGGGTGCGTTCTGCTGGCTGGAGAATCAACACCATCAAATTCTGGATCTTGTGCTGTTAGTTTTGATTGGAATTTGCCTCCTCGCTCCTGTCTCTCCTCCATTTTGTACCCATACATTTTTTTTTATATAAAATGATAGGTCAGTCAAATGCTATCATTCTTTTCCTGGTGAGTCATTGCCAAATTCTTACTTCCCACGTTCACGGATGTCCTACTTTTAAGCTCTATTCAGTGTCTTTGCATAGCCAATGACAGACGTTTTCCAATGCATCAAATGAGATGAAAAACAGAACTTGGACGTGAAAGAAGGTGAAAAAATAGTGAAGTCATGAAAATGGACACAATGCGTTGGTAAACGCTAATACATTGCATGTCCGAAATAGCGTTTAACTGTAAGTTAAAAATTGGACATCTGACAATCAAGTCTAATGATCATCTTCAAAGTTCATTTCCCTTTTCATTCACATAGACATACAATCAAATCTATAACCCATACAATTTGAGTAAGGCGATCCACTTCCACACCACACATTAAAGACATTAGTAATACTCTAATATCTCATATCAAAACAAGCAAGACTTCGCAATATGCTACAACACATCAATACAAGCACTTGAAAAATACATAAACAGACAGATACAAGACAAGATAGTGACACACATGAAATACTATACCAAATTACAACACCTCAATGGTATACCAACCATGCTAAGATCCATCTTCCAACTGTGTAGTGTACCTACGTAACAACTAGCTCACATAAGAAAGAAGAACATCTATGCCAACAATAGATCATGCAACCTACACAAGTAGAATAGTACGCATACTAACAAATTAAGCCACATGAATTCATAATTGAGAATCTCCTATCCCAAGTCTGTGGGGAGGCGAGGAATAATGCATTAATGTCATGTGGACCTTTTCCCATGAGAACACTAGAGCCGCTGTGGTGTAGTGAATATAGCAAGAGGAGCAAGCTCAAATTCTCAGGTCAATCTATTTTAAGGGGATAATGATCTCCTAGGTGTTAGATATGAAGTAGAGATGATGATATCAGATGTATGCATCCATGACAAGGATATTTAAGCTCTCCTACTTTAAGACTGATCTAGATACTCGAATGGTTATCAAATTATTTAATTTATCATTATTAATAGGACAATTAGGTGTTGTAGAAGCTTGGGATTGAATTTCCATCGTTTGCTTAAATCATCAACCACTTTTAACCCTATAGTTCATAAATCACCAAGGAGTCAATAGAAAACCAAGTTGGGAAACACATGCACCCATCAAGACATTCCATTCTATTAGATTAGTCGAAAAGTGCATCACACAATAGAAATAAGCCACTTATACTTGGCAAAAACAAAGTCTTAAAACATTTTGGGCTTGTGTGTTAAGTTTTGGCTTCAAAAACACGAAGGAGAAGGTCTTATAATACCCAAATGCCCAAGGGTATGTCTTGGTCCTCCTAGGATAGCCTATCTAATGGCCCAATCCTTTTGTGATGGCTTGCTTAATTGTGTGGTCCTTGTGGGACAGCCTACCTAGTAGTCTAGTTTTGACAAAACATTCCTAGAAGCTAATTGCTTAGATCTCATCTTACAGTTTGTAAAGTTCATCTTATATCATGTCAAAAAATAAAAATGATGATTCCAAAAACAACATAGGTTTGAATTTCTACCATAACTTATATTTACATTCGAAGTATTATTTTGTGTATAAAATTATCTTGCTATGATGTTTGGTGAGTGGGAAGAGATTTTTTATTTTATTTTGTTGTGATTGACGCAATTCGGATGTTGATGTTGGGCTTGGATTTCCAGCCTCTAATGGTATTAGGTGGGGGGTCCCCTCTCATGCTTGGATTTGTCGAGTAGTTTGTTGTGGATTGTGTGGATGCCCTTATGAAAAATTGCGTGTTGGATGTTCTTTCTCCTTCTAGGGATGTGGTTTATGGTGGTGTCTAGCTAGATCATGGATCTTGAGTAGATTTGTTTCAACAATAAAGCTCAATTTTGGGAAGTTTTGATCATCGAAGGCTAAGGGGTGTTTGGATCTGCCCTTGATTCTTTTCTCATGCAATGATGAAGGCAAGATCTCTCATAGCATTTAAGATAGATAGCACTTTAGTTGGCAACTTCTTGGGGCTTAGGCCGAATATTGACTCGATTAGATGTTGGGCAGCCCAAAAAGGAGCCCTTAGGGACAATTGGAGGTCTTAGCTATGGCTAAAGAGTTTTTTCTCGTTCTCCTTCTCTTGTCCTGAAGATGTTGGTAGCACTTTGGTGGGAGGCCCTTGGTTTTTTGGGAAAACTAGTTTGTTCCTTAAGAAGTGGAACCATAGCTTTGATCTTTCTAAGGAAAACATCAATGTTGCTCCAATATGAATCAGGCTATCAAGCCTCCCTTTAGAATATTGGGAGGAGGAAGTCTTGAGAGGCGCAGCCAATTATTTTGGCTGATTAGTGTCTGTTGATCTAATGACTTGTGCTAGACACCATTTGGTGTTTACTAGAATTTGTCTTACTGTCTACTCTAGCTCAGAGCTTTCTCCTATGATTGTTGCCTTGTTATACAAATTTGGCTCTTGGAGCCAACCTATTGTGCTCAAGAACTCTTCCTTTATGTGTTTCTCATGTCATAGAATTGGATATCTTGCTAGAAATCAGACTTCTAGAGGGATTGGTGTGAGGGAAAGACCTCTCCCTAAGGATCCTCCTGTGTTTGGGGTTGATGTTGATCTGGTTACCACTATGATTGAGGGGTCCAATGGAAATCTTCCGAAGGAGGGGAGTTTGTCCTAATTAGCAAGGACAAATTTGTTACCCCTTTGGGTGGCTACTGTTGGTGAGGCTCATCTCCTCGCTTCTTTCGTTCATTTTGTGCTTGTTGTTTGAGGAGAAGGGGATTCCAAGGTAGTTAACTTGTTCTTGTGTTGAAAAATCTTGGAGTTGTTGTCTTTAGTGACCCAGACCTATAAGTCTTTGCAATTCAATCTATAAAATATCTATGAAACTCATCGCCCTTAGCTTGCAATCTATCCTTTTAGCTTTAATTTATCCTCGATAAATTGGCTTTGTTCATGGGAGGTAGATCATTGACTCCATTATCTATATTCATATTGCTGAATACATAGGCAAATATTTAGTTAACTTTTTAAGAGGGTAGTCACCAAATACACCAAATAGTTGTCTAAGTCTGAGATCAAATATTAGCTAAGTCTATGAAGTAACTGAGATCAAAACTTAACAGACAAAAATCCAACTACTGTTAGGAATTTAGTAAAAGTGGAAGCCATTTTGAAGCGATCCATGAATTTCATTGTGATTGAGGCAACGAGTTTTGTAGGGTTAATTCGATATTTTAGAAAGCTTATTAAATTATATTCCACATGTGCAATGCTTTATATCATAGCAGCAAAAATCATTTGGGGAAGAAATTGGCAAACCAAAAGTACAAGATTTTTTGAAAAAATAGGTAAAAAATAATAATTTTTTTTAGAAAAATAGTCACAAACTGTTTTTTTTAAAAACTTAAGGGCATTTCCATAGCATAGAGATATAGTGAGTAAATAAAATAGAGTTTAACCCATGAATTGTAGAAAATAGATTTTTTTGTTTATATTCTTTAATGTCCCCTAATGGGACCCTCTTATATTCTGACCTAGAATCTCAATTTAGTACATAGAGAGAACAATAGGACACTAATCTAAACCTGCACAACAAATTAGACAACATTTCCATCTTGTCATGATAGAACATATATTCAACATTCTTTATATATTGCCTAGTTTATATGAAGGATTCAACAACCCTTTCTCTCGCTACACCTGTCCTCATATGGAGCTCAAGGAGAATCACACAAGGTGCCTCGAGTCTATCCCTCTCCAACAAGCCCAAGAGCACCAAGGACCTCATCAACTTGGCCTCTTTGGCCCACACTTGGGGTCGACGTACCTGCTAGAGCCTAGTGCTCTTGTTTCCTTGTATTCTCCCTCCATAGTTGGATGGTGAGATTGAAAGGTATTACAGACTCCATCATATAATTTACTTAATCGTCATATGAACAGTTAGTGATAGAAAAACATTATTACACTGTCATACATATTGCAGTTTAAATCAAGATTACTATTAAATTCTGCATAAGAACATTATCAGGCGTCATATATTATGCATACATATTAAGCACATCCACATGCATACCGCCAAGACCAAAGATGTTACTGCTTGTAACTCAATAACAGTTCTGATCTGATCTGATCGATGGTGTTGTGACTAGATGCTTTGATTCCTTTCCCTTATATCTCTCAATGTGAGGGAGAGGTCATACCTCTTCATCATATATGCCCTTTTGGCAAGAGACACACCCTTTCACCATTAGCACCCTTTGAAAGAGTGCGACTCTTCATTATTTCTGCCCTTTGAAAGGGACACAACCTTTCACAATCAGATCTGCACTTCTTATTTAAATCGGATCTGAACTTCTGATTCCCAAATTATCCCCCCTTCAAATGAGTTCTCTTCTCCCTTTTATACCTCATATATGGGGGAGTGACAAATTATCATTTCATGCCTTTTGGCCATTCATTAACTTTAATCAAATTTTAATTATATTTAATTTTATTCTTTTATATTTAAATTTAATTTTTATTTTTATTCTTTTTGTATTTTAATTTCTTTATTGTTATTCATTATTAAATTATATTTCAAAGTGGGGACATTACATATTTATATTGCTGATAACATAGGCAAATATTCAGTTAACTTTTTAAAAGGGCAGTCATCAAATACACCAAATAGTTGTCTAAGTCTGAGATTGAAGATTAGCTAAGTCTATGAAGTAGCTGAGATCAAAATTTATCAGACAGTGATCCAGCTATTGCTAGGAATTTAGTAAAAGTGGAAGCCATTTTGAAGTGATCCAAAACTTTCATTGTGATTGAGGCAAGGAGTTTTCTAGGGGTAGTTCAATATTTGAGAAAGCTTATCAAATCATATTCCGCAGTTGCAGTGCTTTATATTCCCTGATGGCAATTGACAAGTCTTTTATATGGGGTATAATTCAACAAAAGGCATTTGTTTAGCTGAAGTAAAAGATTAGCAAGCCGCTAGTTTTGGCAATACCTAGCTTGCAACTCCTATTTTAGGTAGATAAAAATTTTAATGATTGTGTTGGAGGCTGTTTTATTACAAGTATGTAATCTTGTTTGTTGTCATTCAAATTTATTTCGTGGAGCACTTTGAATATATTGCTCACATAATGAATTGTATGTCTTTGTTTGAGCAAAAAATAACTATATATATTATATATGTCTTCAAACATTTAGTGTCATGGTAGAAACACTTCGTTGGTGAGGCAGCCACCAAGGTTCAAACCCTTGCTGGGCCATTGAGCTTGCAAGCCTTCTGCCTTTGTTGAGCCCTTGAGCTCATGGGTTTGAACAAGTCAAGCGTGGGGAATGATGACCCCCCAAAAATGGCCTTGTGCGAAGAGATCCTCTATAAGTGGTCTCTTTGAAATCAGACCAAGCTAAAAACCCGAGTTTCCTCCATTAAAAAAATATATATTATATATTATATTAAAAATTAAATATGTTTATTATAAATTTTACATTATTTTTAATTTATAGTTTATTATATAACTATTAATATATATTCATAGTCTATAATAGTTTAAATTTTAAAACTACTTCATCGTATTAATTGTAAACTATAGGGGTCCGCTCCTTCCCCATTAAAATGCCATCTATAATAATGCATAATAGTATTAATTTTAAAGCTAGTGTACAATATTAATTATATACTTGTTCGCATTAGAATCCATGGGGTGGGGTGTGCAGAGAGCTCGAGTCATATTGAAGCCATGATTTAGGGCAGACTTGCCAGCTACTTCAATACTTTCACATATGCCCCCCATGATTTAGGATGATTGAGGCCCTTTCAAATTGGTTGATGACCGCCATTGCTCCTCCACTCCTTTATTTAGGGGTTTTCAGAGGTCAGATGAAAACTAAGGGACAAAATAAAAAACTTTTTCAACGTTGATTTCTCACTGACTTTGATTTTTGTTGGTTGAAAATTTTGTACACCTAGGAAGGCATACAAAATTGTGGTTTCAGCCACAGTGTGTGAGATATGACTCATATACTCTCCTAATTTCAAAGGGAAGGCTCCCCTTTTGCTTTCTACTTCAACAATTCAAAATACTCTAAATCTATTTTAAATCTGGGTGAAACTCTGTCTTGTTCTCTTTTTTCAGAAAAGACACTTATTCTTTTCTCTTCTTTCAAAAAGGAATCACAGCTGAAAGCACAAATGATTAATGAAGTAAACTAAGTAAAGAAGCAAAGTTTCCATAAAGGAACAAAGTCCTCCATTGCTTCTCCGGGAGGAGAAAACAAAAAGAAAGCTCAAAGTCTTCAATTATCTACTCTCCTATCAACTTTTTTAGATGATTTTCTGGTAACCAGGCACAATATGTAGCAGCTCAAAGTCTAACTACATGATACAACTCTTATGCACAAACATAGAAAATAAAAGTAGCACAAAGTCTTCAAATTACCCCCTTTGCTTGAGCGTCCTTCAATAGTTTCAAACGTGACAAGCAGCTCAAAGTCTGTAGTATCAAATCTGAAAACCAATCTAAAACTTCAAACACAATAAACAGCTCAAAGTCTGCAAGATTAAGCTTGAATCCCTCTTGTATAACACCTAAAAACTCACAATCAATCTCCAAAAAATGTCGTCACATAACACCTTGAATCAACGTAAAGTTTGAAAGCAATTTGCCTCTTTTAATTGATTGCAATCTGATTTACAACTAAGCTCAAAGTCTTAGAGTGTACATACAAACTGGCAGAGTCTTGTTGCATTGCCAAAAGATAAAAACTACATAGGGCACCCTCGTCTATATATAGGAGAGGAGTCTTGAGAAAAAGGTGGGAGGATCCCAACTAACTTGAGAAATTCTCTCAACCACCATGACTTATTCCAACTACAATCCTAATTTAACTCAATTTGTAGTTGCTTTACATGTAATTACACTTTCCAAAAATGTGAGTGAGTGACACTTGCAATTACAAAACTTGTTTCTACATGTAACTTGTCAAAACAAAATTACAAATGCATAATTGAAACTATTCTATGCGTCCAAAGACACGACTCTAACTACATCATCCTTTGTCTGTGATGATCTTCATGCTGCTTTAGGATGCTAGAACTTGAAGTATTTAGGATTGGTGAAGACATCTTTAACCGTAATGGGAATTTGCATCTTGAATGATCTTTGTGTCCTTGGCCAACAAACTTCAATCTTATCTTCTTGCTTGGCATAGTACTGGCTTTTCAAGAGGGAAGTTCTTTGCAAGGCTGAGGTAAGAAGCCTATCTCTGTCTTGAAAGCATTCTATTATCTCAATCATTCATTTATATCACTTATCCATCTCCTTGTATGGCTCCGTCATGTTGTTGTTCTTTCTTTGTATTATCCTCCAATCTTGGAATCTGCTTGCAAAATAAGGCCCATGCCTTAATTTGTTGATTTGGTAGGTCATGTGTGCAAACGGGACTGACATGGATGAGACAAAGGGGCTGTAAAAGTGAGGCCAAAGCTCAATTTCGGGTTTGGGAAGGCTGAATGCAAGTGTGCAAAAACAAGAGCATTGACTTGCAATTGTGGAGAACAAACATGCAACTTCATATGTGCAATAGGAAAATACAAGTTTGCACTTGTAATTGGATCCTAGAGACTCATTTTCAAGTGTTTGTGAGTGCATTTTGGACCAATTTCGGGTTTTAGGAGGCTCATTACAAGTGCAATGTAGGGAAAGACTTTTACACTTTCACTTGTAATCGGGTCTTGAAGACCCGATTGCAAGTAAACCTTTCTTGCATGTTTGGGAAATAACATGTGGATAAACCACTTGTAGTCGGGTCTTACAAGTGTTCAAAGAGAACTTGCACATAGGAAGGAAAAACCCGATTGCAGGTTGGGAAATATGAGGGGGAAAAATCCGCTTGAAAAGCAAGTTTGCAATCGGATCTAAAAGCTATAACATGATTTGCATTGACAGTGCTAAAACCCGCAATTACATTACGCGATTTTTGCTTTGAAATAGCTTGCAATCGGGTAAATAAACCCGATTGCAAGTGAAATGCAACTTTCTATTCAAAACAATGAACTTGCATTAAAACGATCCCATGCACTTGTAGTTGGGTCTTAAAGGCCCAACTACAAGTGATGGTTTCACTTGCAATGTAACATAAAAGTCCCCCAACTTGCAAATAGGTGCTCAAGACCCAACTAGAGATTTAGGAATCAAAACAAGACCTTTTTACTTATAATCGGGTTATTTTTGGTTCATTACAAGCTGCTTTTTGAAAACAACCTATAATAGTAGTTTTGAAAACAACCTGTAATGGTAGTTTTGAAATAACTTGACAAGTTCAAATATGACTTAAAGTCAATTTCGGGTTTCTAGGGACACATTACAAGTTACTTTTTTGACTTGTAATTTCATTTACTTGCAATCACCTCAAAAAGTTTCTACCTACAGTGACTTAACTTGTAATGACATCTAAAAGTTCCCCAACTTGCAATGAGTTAACTTTCAATGACATCAAAAAGATCCCTACTTGCAGTGACTGCTCTAAAACCCGAAATTGCACAGAAAGCTATGAAAATGAAGGCAAAAATCAACCAAAACTTGGACAACAATGGCAAACACACCCTTGCATGTTTTAACATTAACAAATATGAGTTTTTGCACCTCGTAAAACGTGCTTTAGAGACAAAAATGACACATTTTGAGCAGAAATTCATAGGGGTTGTCAAATCTTTGAAAATCCAAAAATTGGGACAACAATTTTGTCTCGGATCAACCCTATTTTTGAGCAATTCAGTAATTTGATGAGTTTTTCTAGGGTTTTGCAAGTTTTTACAATGATTTTTTTCACTTTTTTTTTCCATTTTTGGGGTTTTTTAACATGATTTTGACGTGATTTAAATGCAAAAAATCATTGAAAATTGGGTCCACAATTGGTCAACGATTTTTTTGGGGAATAAATTGGCTGGCTCCAGGATTCAAGATTAATCGGGTATAATCGCTATTTTTTGCAGATTATTGCTTCTATGGTTTGTTCTTCTTAAACACCCCTTGGGAAAGACAAGAGAAGTTTGCTGGTATTTTAGGGTGTCAATTAGACAAACTGCCTTCCATCTATTTTGGGTTGCTACGGTTCAAAGTCACCTCTTGGATTTCTTTGGTCCCATATTCTAGACAAATTTAAGAGAAAACTTGCTAGCTAGAAAAGCTGCTTGCTAATTTAGGTGACTAAGTTCCAATTGATAAAATCGATGTTGTAGAACCTTACAGACTGTTTTATGTCATCATTTTTGCTAGAGAAGGTTTCTGTGGTATAGTTTAGAAGACAAAAACAGATTTCCTTTGGTCTCTTGGATCAGGTCTTATGTCCAATTTTGACAAAATCGACTTTATAGAGTCTTCTGGTATATTTTATGTCCCTTCTTTGGCTCCTAGCAAAAATTGTTGATAAAATGGAGAATATCTAGAGAAGGTTTCTTTGGTCCAATTAAGAAGACAAAAAATATTTCCTTGGATCAAGTTTTCCTTCCAAAGAAGTTGGGTGGCTTGGGCCTAAGAAAGATGAGAATGTTCAACACTGCCCTTATGGCCAAGATGGGATGGAGATTTGTTAATGAGAATAAGCTATGGACCTCTATTATGAAATCGAAATATTTGGTGAATAATGATTCTATCTATTAATTTCCAATGCTTTTCTCCATGAAGGATCATGCTTGTGGAATGGATTGTGCAAAATTAGAATTCTCAAGTTAAAATTAGGGAGAAGTCAGCCTGCAGATTTTATCCTTCCAGTCAGTCCAAAGCCTAGTTTCAACAACCTTTTTCACTTGTCTAGTTCATTTCTTTTTTTTTAATGAAAATCCTTGTAGAAACAGGTCCCCATCTAAACTGCACCAATTGAAAATTCAGAAAACCAGTTCAGTAGGCCTTTCCCACATGTCCAGTTCAATCGAACATTTCTGTATACTTAAGCTTTTGTAGGATCCTGATGCCCATTCAAATGTCTTGATTTTAACTGAAGGACCAAATCACTTAGATTTTTCTGCATAAAGGTTTTGTAAGAATCTAACCTCCATTTGAACTTCCTCATTTGAAAGTGAAACATCTGATTGACTTGACTTTCCTTTTATATGCCTGTCTTTAGAAAATGATAGTAAGGTCGGCTAGCATATGGTTTACATATTTATTCCATTGTATATTTCATAATACAAAAATGGTTCGGCCCATAACTAATGATCAAAAATTAACTTTTATATTGGGCACCAATGAATAGAAATTCGGCCAGCATTAATCAAGCAATAGAATGAAGTTTAGGTGCTGCCATGTAAGGGTGACTCATCCATCTTATAATAAAATATTGAATCGATTAGTGGTCTTTGTCCTTTTTCCTCCATGCCTTTGACATTAATGACAATATGCCATTAATCTCCCATACACTTTTGACATCAATGACAACAACATGACTACAATATTTCCAATAGTTGGCCATGGACCAAGAACTACATGCTATTGTATTCCCTATGACAATAAGTTCAATAAACAACACATTCAAAACAAATGAAAATAAAAAATTATATATACTAAACTAATTTAAAAAAATTAAACGTGTGCCATAGATTCATAGAAGAATGAAAACTATTGTCCTCCTTTTTGTTTTAAAAAATGAAGGACCATTACATAAATTTTTTTGTCAAAAAATGAAAATTTTACTCTGACACGCTTCCCGAGGCAGAATTTTGCAATCCTCAGTCCATCATCAAGCAACGTTTCAAATTTCATCGCATTCTGGGTTCGTTTGCTATGTCTTTCCTTCAACTTTGGGTTTTTTCTCCCTGACTACAGGTGGGAAATATTCCTTAAATTGCAAGTTTTAATGATTTCCTTTGTTTAAGTCTTTGTAGGGAAATTTTTAGCTAATTACAAGTGCACTTTGTTGGTTGAAAATTTTGTACACTTGGGGAAATATACAAAATTGTGGTTTCAACCACAGTGTGTGAGTAAAACTCTCCTAATTAAGGGAAGGCTCCCCCTATCTAACTACAACTTTAAAAATAAAATGGGATGGGACAACAGTCTTTCTTCTTCTTTCAAGAAAGCCAATATCCTTTTCTCTTCACAGAAAAGTGATAGCAATTTAACATAAAACAACAACAATAACTTTTTGAAATGAAATGAGAGAAAGGAAATGAAGTTTCCTGAAAGCTCAAAGATTTCCGTCACTTCCTTCGGGATGGAACAACAATATCAAGCTCAAAGTCTTGATTATATGAAGTCCTATCCACCCTTTTCTATACTAATGCTATCAAGAATAGATTATAACAGCTCAAAGATTGGAATATCTTATTCTTTTCTACATAAAACAATGGGAAGTAGTATAAGCTCAAAGACTCACATCTATTTTTCACAAAGTCTGTTTCTAAACTCTCGTAAAAATAAGTGCAAGCACAAAGACTTACAGCTCCTCTCAAAAGAATATTTATTCTAATTTATATTAACCTCAAATACTTGCAACACAAAGATTGCAAATCAAATTCGATTAAGTTCTTTGAAGAAACACTTGCAAGAAAGATAATATAAAACACAAACTCAAGAATGTAGCACAAAGACTCAAAGCTTGAGCAATTTCCTTCTATATCTTTCAATTCTTGAATTCACATATGAAAGCTCAAAGACTTTTTTGCTGTAAATTTGGCAGAGTTTTTGCTTGCTTTCCAAAAAATAAAGATTACAAAAGACCCCTTAAGTATTTAGAGAAGAGGAGTCTTGAGAAAAAGGTGGGAGGATCCTAACTAACTTGAGAGATTCTCTCAACCATCAAGACTTATTCAATAACTAACTAAGACTTATTCCAACTACAGTCCTAACTGAACACATCTTGTAGTTGCCTTACATGTAATTACAAAAGTGCAAGTAAAGACTTAACTTGCAATATACAAAAGTTTTTTTTTTTTTTTTACATGCAACTTGTCAAAAGAAAAACTACAACTAAGAGATTACCAATCTGGAAAAATACAACTAAGTGTTGAAAAACACTTAAGCTGCAGCATGTGAAGAAATGAATCCTTCAAACTTCTGGATGATCATTCGTAGCTCAGCGGGATTTGATTCGTGGGTGTTCTTGGCAACAACCATGGTCTTCACGATGGTATCATGGCAGCAAAGAAGCATAGAGTCGTTCTTCTCCAAGATGGACTGGATTTCGTGCAAAAAGATTTGATGTTTCATCAAAACCTGAATTGAAGCAGCTGAGAATTGTTTGCTCCTCCATTCATTATGAATCCTCATCTGTAGATCTGCGAGCACTTCTTCTTCTGGTATTAGCTCTCCATTCTGACTCATTATGTCGCAAGAGGCCTTCTCACAATGGGAAACAATACCTTGGAATACTTCACTCCGCAATCTCATTGCATCATCAATCTCCTCAATGAGGGATTTGAGAACAAGGGCTTTATTCTCCAGAAGTTCTTCAAATTACAAGTATATGACCCTGGAAGGAATAATGACATGCTCCTGAAGAGCACTCAACTGTTGTTGGGGCATGGTGCGCCAAATTGTCAAACTACCTTCAACCCTTTCCAAATTCTGTTTGAAAGTGTCGGAGGTATGATTCAATTTTTCTTTAATGGTCTCCAATTTAGACATCATTTGGAAAATGTCTTTCAACACTTGTGCACATAGATCATGAAGTTGATCCACCCAAGAATCCAACGCTTGTACTTTCTGAGCAGCTCTTTCAACTCCCCGAATTGATTCTTGGGAACTGGAAGAACTTGTAGGATTACTCCCTTCACCAGTAGGTTTTGTAATTTTATGAATAGTTGCAACAAGTTGCTGTAAAATTCTCTAACTCGACTTTGACCCCAATCAATTTAATAACCAAAACATTGTAGAGGTTTGTTGTGCAATAAATCTTATGGTGGAAATAACCTCTTATACAATAATTCCTAGTTTAGGATTCTTCCTCTTTTTACATTGATTTGAATTTCATTTAAGTAATCACCACTAAATAATCAACTAGAGCAGATATTGTAGACATGGAATCAATTAATGCTTTCAAGGAACAGAGATAAGTTTGTATCAGAATGCACTTGGCTGGACTTCTGTTGGTTAACTTCGCATCAATTCATCAGAGTTCCCAATGTTTATAAATTGATGAGTCTGGTACTCTGCAGTCCATAAATACATCACGATGCCTCCTTCGTGACAAGCAACTCTTTCTATGCTATACCCCGACGTTGCCACTATACTGTTGTATCGCTTTATCCAGGGGTCACGACTACAGTTTCTACAGTACGAGTATATTGCTTTTCCGATGATTTCTGTTATTCAATACGGGTTGTAGTGACTGGGAGCCACCACCGACCACAAAGATGGATAGAATCTGGTTTCCTCCCCCCCACGATTCTGTTACACACACATGCCGTGCAATATCAATCCTCCCGATAACTGAGATAAACTGTGTGGCATCGACTTGTACTTTCGGTGACATACACGCTGTTCGCATAATGGTATTCCCGTCAGCTGTGATAAGTTGTGTGGCATTGGGTTTACTTCCGGTGACTCTGCACTATAACATTCACTCCCGTAGCAACCTGGAACCCTCGGCAAGGTTCACTTCAATCCAGCAATTCGATTCCCTTCCAGAATCGATAAACCAATAGGCCAGTTGTAAAACTGACGAAAGGCAATATAGCTCTGGGTGTCACACACACAGATTCAATTATCTCTTCCACGCTTCCTCCTCTCTTTCTCGTCTCCTCCTCCATCATTTATTTGACAAAAGTTGGTTGCATTCCCGTAATCGTTAAGATTAATTATGGCTTAAACTATTGCAACATTAAACTATGGCAACATAAGACTTATTAATGTTAATCTAATTACAATGTATGTTAAATATTAATTATTTATATAAGTGAATGGAACTTTATATAAAATAATTAATATTCCAATATATTCATAATCGCTTATTATGGGGACATGACAGTCTCCCCTGCCTCGTGTTGCTTGCCCTCAAGCAACTCCAAAACTCTTTCATTTTCCCAAGTGGCATCATCTTGAGGCAGATGTTTCCATTTGATGAGATATTCCCTGATGGTTCTATGCCGCAGTTTCCTGTCCCGTGTCTCCAAAATTACTTCTAGTATCATTTCAAGTTTCCCCTCGTCAGTCAAGGGAGGTAAGTCTTCGGATACTGACACCTGCTGCCCCAGAGCTTTCTTGAGACAAGATACATGAAATACATTATGTATTTTGCTATCCACTGGTAAATCAAGTTCATACGCAACTGAGCCAACCTTCTGTACTACTTGATAGGGACTGTTAAACCGAGGCTTAAGTTTTTCGGATCCACTACGTTTGAGAGAAGATTGCCGATAAGGTTGCAACCTGAGAAATACTAAATCTCCCACTTCGAAGTGGCGTTCAATTCGTTTTTTATCTGCATAGATTTTTTGTTGATTCTGAGCTCTTTGCAAATTCTCCTTAAGAGCTGATAGAATGTCTTGACTTTCTTGAAGCCAATCACGGGTTCTAGGTACATTGCTCTGCTCAAAAGCAAGGTCAAGAAAAGAAAGTACATCATAGCCATATAATGCTTTGAAAGGAGACATACCAATTGACATGTGAAAGGTAGTATTATAACAATATTCACCCAAATATAACCAACGAACCCAAGCTTTTTGATGCCCAGCTACATAGTTACGAAGATAACCTTCAATCCACTTGTTCACTATTTCCGTCTGCCCATCGGTTTGCGGATGATAACTGGTACTATGATTCAACTTGGTACCTGTCAATCTGAAAAGCTCCCCCCAAAATATACTCAGAAATCTGCTATCTCTATCACTGATTATAGTTTTTGGTTAACCATGTAATCTAAAAACCTCTCTGAAGAATAACTCTGCAATCTGAATCGCTGTAAATTTTGTAGTGACAGAAAAAAAGTGTGCAAATTTAGTTAATCTATCAACCACGACGAATATACAATCTTTACCCTGGGATTTTGGTAACCCTGTGATGAAATCCATGGATATACTTTCCCATTTTTGATCTGGTATGGGTAGTGGCTGTAGTAAACCGACGGGGTACATTTGTTCTGCTTTATTTTGCTGACAGGTGGTGCATTCCTTGACATAGCGTAGGACATCATTTTTTAAGCCTTTCCAAGTGAACCTTTCTCTTACCTGACGATACGTTTTGAAGTATCCTGGATGCCCTGCTAAAGGAATGTCATGCATAGATTGAAGGATTTTTTCTTTTAACTTCGATCTTGGAACTAAATAGATCTTGTCCTTGTAATAGATAACATCATTAACAATTTGATATTTAGCATCCTGTATATTACCATCTAGCAAATCACATGCAAAAGAATCCTTTGAATACTCGACCGCCAATAAAGATTTTCTATCAGCTGTTACAACAGATAAAGCGTTGATTTCAAGCCTTCTAGATAAAGCATCGGCAACCACATTATTTTTACCTTTTACATATTCAATCTCAAAGTCATAAGCTTGAATTTTCTCGATCCACTTCTGTTGCCTGTCATTTAAATCTTTTTGACCCAAGAAATATCTCAGACTATTATGGTCAGTTTTCACCACAAATCTGCTACCAACCAAATACTGTCTAAATTTTGTCAATGCGTGCATGATTGCCAACATTTCTTTATCATAGATGGAATATAATTTCTCAAGTTTATTAAGTTTCCTGCTCTCATAAACTATAGGATGTTTGTTTTGCATTAAAACTGCCCCTATTCCATCACCAGAAGCATCACATTCCAACACAAAAGGCTGATTAAAATCTAGAAGAGCAAGTACGGGACAAGAACTCATTGCCTCTTTAAGCTTCTCTAATACCTGTTGAGCTTCCTCAATCCATCTGAATGCCCCCTTTTTGGTAAGATCTGTCAAGGGTGCCCCAAGCTGTGAAAAACCTTTGACAAACCTCCTGTAATAACTGCATAAACCAAAGAAACCCCTTAGCTCCGTAAGGTTCCGAGGTGGTGGCCAATCCAAAATAGCTCTTATCTTTTCTTGATGAACCTTTACCCCTGTTGCACTGATCATATGCCCTAAATACAAAATTTCAGTCATTCCAAATTCACATTTAGACGCCTTTGCATACAGTGATTGTGATTCCATAATACCCAGGACTATATCAATATGTTTCAAATGCTCTTCCCAAGTTTTGCTAAAAATCAGTATATCATCAAAAAATACTAGCAAAATTTTTCTTAACTGTTTGTTAAAAATATGATTCATACAAAACTGAAATGTTGCCGGAGCATTTGTTAGACCAAACGGCATTACCAGGAATTCATAATGACAACGAAAAGCAGTTTTATGAATGTCTTGTTCTCTTAACTTAATCTGGTGATACCCTGATCTCAAGTCAATTTTAGAAAAATAAACGACTCCATGCAATTCGTCTAACAATTCATCGATTTGAGGAATCGGATACCTGTTTTTGATTGTTTTCTTGTTAAGCGCTCTATAATCAATACACATTCGAAGAGTTCCATCCTTTTTTTTGACCAATACTACAGATGAAGCAAAAGGACTAGAACTAGGTCTGATATGTCCCATATCCAATAACTCCTTAATGGCCTTTTCTATTTCATCCCTGAATGTTTTAGGGTGTCTATAAGGAGTAGTAATTACTGGTTTAGCACCTTCTTCTAATTCAATGGTATGTTCAAAACCTCTATCAGGTGGAACTCCTGGGGGAATATCATTAAAAACCAGATGATGTGAATCTAATACTGTTAACAAATCAGCTTGATAAGATTTAGATTCAAAACCAGATACCTTGTTGGAAATTAAACATTGTGCTGACCATGCCACATCTCCATGTCTGAAAATAGCTTCCATTCTTTTCGCGCTGACGATCCTGGGACCACTGTTAGACATACCCCGAAGAACTACCTTCTTATCGTCAATTTTAAAAGAGAACTCCATTCTTTTAAAGCTCTGTGTATATTCATCTAATGTTTCCATCCATTGTATGCCCAAGACAACATTAGTGTCAGCCAAATCAATTACATAAAAATCATCAGTAATTGTGTAATTTCCAAGAGTAATATTCAATTTAGGCACTTTATGGGTGCTAGATAAATTAGTTCCTCCAGCTACTCTAACATCAAATCCTTCATGTTTTTTAGTCTGCAAACCACGTCTTTCCACAAGTGCTGCATCTATAAAATTATGAGTGGAACCACTATCTAACATAACAATTACCCTCTATCCATTCAAGACTCCTCTAACTCTGAAAATATTATAGTGTGGAGTTCCTGTCATGGATGCTATTACTCCTTCCCCCTGTTTAGTACCTGTTTCCGACTCAGTATTCTGAGGTATTCGTTCTATGTTAGGATCAACATTCTCTTCATCCTCACTGTCAGACATAACCTCAATATAATGAATTTTCCCCTTCCCTAAACATCTGTGTCCAGGCTGCCATGCTTCCCTACAACTGAAACATAGTTTTTTCCTTCTGAGCTCTTCTCTTTCCTCTTTATCTAACTTGTTTTTAGGGAAATCATCTTTATTGAAAGGTTGTTTGTCTTTTTTCGGTTTAGGAGGTGGTCCTTTGTTAAAAAAATTTCTTTTGGAAGATGGTTCCAATTCTCTGGCCCTTTTGATAGCTGTTTGTAAAGTAGGAGGGTTTAAGGATTTAACCCACCCTTTGAGGGAGTCAGACAATCCATCTATAAATATTACAATATTGTGCCTTTCAGAAATTTCAGTGACTAAGACTGCCAAGTTTTCAAATTCAGAAATATACTGTTCAACGGTTCCAGTTTGCTTAAGTTGAGTTAGATCCTTAAGGTGTAATTCAGGATCCTTAGAATCAAACCTATCAATAAGTTTTTCAGTGAACTCAACATAAGTGCCTATCAAATTATGACCTAAGGTTATTTGTCCGTGATGCCACCATTCATGTGCTACACCGTCAAGATGTAACGCAGCATATTTAATTGCTTCTTCTTCCAACATAGGATTTAATTGGAAGTATGTATCTAATTTTTGCACCCAAGCCCGAGCAGTTGTCTTACCTGAACCATCAAAATAAGGAATGGACATTTTTCCAATTTTTCTTTGTAATTCACTGTTATTTCCTTTGTGTCCTCTTGGTCTATGTTTCATTCTGACATCTAAATATTCTCTAAATGTCATTGTTGATCGGAATTCATCACCGAAATCTAACCAATCCTGATGTATTTCTGCCTGTATTTCCCTTATTGTTGGTTCATTTTCTAGTGGCTGGTTTCTAGCAATAAAAGTGGGCATAAATGGTCTAGCGGTTCCTGTTCTTTCTTGTTGATTGTTGACTGACTGTTCATCTCGACCCCCATTATTTCCCCCATTATTTTGATTTTGGTTATTCTGCCTTCCATTATTCTGATGTTGATTTATATTATTGGCCATAAATTGAGTCATCAAATTGGTCATTCTGTTAACATTATCTTGCATATCTTGCTGACTTCTGATTAATGCTGCCAAAAGATCCCTATTATTATCTGGGTCTCCCATGTTGGTTTCAAAGATAATTTCTTCGTCGGTTTCTGTGTGGCTATTCTCAATTTCAAATGGAATAGATGTACTACTCTGTGCTAGAGGAGAGTTTGTAAATCTGTTTTGACGGGCCCTAGTACTTTGGAAATTATAATTTCCCTGGTGCATACTCAGCTGTGCATTAACTTTTTTTGAAAGTATGCATTAATTTTTTTGAAGGTACCCTACAGGCTGGCAAGATTTAGTGCTCTGATACCACTGTAAAATTCTCTAACTCGACTTTGACCCAATCAATTTAATAACCAAAACATTGTAGAGGTTTGTTGTGCAATAAATCTTATGGTGGAAATAACCTCTTATACAATAATTCCTAGTTTAGGATTCTTCCTCTTTTTACATTGATTTGAATTTCATTTAAGTAATCACCACTAAATAATCAACTAGAGCAGATATTGTAGACATGGAATCAATTAATGCTTTCAAGGAACAGAGATAAGTTTGTATCAGAATGCACCCGGCTGGACTTCTGTTGGTTAACTTCACATCAATTCATCAGAGTTCCCAATGTCTATAAATTGATGAGTCTGGTACTCTGCAGTCCGTAAATACATCACGATGCCTCCTCCGGGATGATCAACTCTTTCTATGCTATACCCCGACGTTGCCACTATACTGTTGTATCGCTTTATCCAGGGGTCACGACTATAGTTTTTGCAGTACGAGTATATTGCTTTTCCGATGATTTCTGCTATTCAATACGGGTTGTAGCGACTGGGAGCCACCACCGACCGCAAAGATGGATAGAATCTGGTTTCCTCCCCCCCGCGATTCTGTTACACACACATGCCGTGCAATATCAATCCTCCCGATAACTGAGATAAACTGTGTGGCATCGACTTGTACTTTCGGTGACATACACGCTGTTCACATAATGGTATTCCCGTCAGCTGTGATAAGTTGTGTGGCGCTGGATTTACTTCCGGTGACTCTGCACTATAACATTCACTCCCGTAGCAACCTGGAACCCCCGGCAAGGTTCACTTCAATCCAGCAATTCGATTCCCTTCCAGAATCGATAAACCAATAGGCCAGTTGTAAAACTGACGAAAGGCAATATAGCTCTAGGTGTCACACACGCAGATTCAATTATCGCTTCCACGCTTCCTCCTCTCTTTCTCGTCTCCTCCTCCATTCTTTATTTGACAAAAGTTGGTTGCATTCCCGTAATCGTTAAGTTAATTACAGCTTAAACTATTGCAACATTAAACTATGGCAACATAAGACTTATTAATATTAATCTAATTACAATGTATGTTAAATATTAATTATTTATATAAGTGAATGGAACTTTATATAAAATAATTAATATTCCAATATATTCATAATCGCTTATTATGGGGACATGACAGTTGCCGGTTCTCCTCTTCTAGCTTGTCTTTCTTTGTTAGAAGTTCATCATACCGCTGCACTGGTGAGGCTACGGATTGCTGGACATCATGTTTAACCACTTCATGCATTTTTTTGCCCAATTCTATCCTTGTAACCTTGTAATCAGCAACTTGCATTTGATCACGTGGCTTATCCGCAAGGGGCTCAACAATTTCTGCCACTTTCATCTTATTGCTATCAATAGTTACTTTTGAGATTGTCTTGGCCTTTTTAGCAACCTTTGGCCTAGACTATTTGAGTTGCTAATAGTCAAAGACATCAGGAGAGATTTCCTGCTTCTTCCTCTTTGGGGTAAAAGAACTAAGCCATGGAGGTAAAACAACTAGTTCTCCTCTAGTAGTTGCTGAAGGCGAAGGAGAAGCAGTTTCTGCTTGAACAACCGTGGTCACCCTGAGAGGAGTATCTGTTTGGATGGCAACCGTGGGTTTTTCAGTATCCAATGGGCATGAAGATTGCCTCATTAATTTCTTCAAAGCTAGAAGTAGAGGTATCAATCTCTGACAAATGGATACATGCAGGAGTATCCTCAGGAATTTCCAGCGAACTCTCTTGTAGATGATCAGGAGGCGGCTTAACTGCTGAAATAGGAACGAAATTCTGAGGAGACTCTTCCAATACTATGTTAGGAGGAGAAAGAGGTATCTCAATGGAAACTGAGGAAGGAATCTCATGAGGTGAGTACGAAGCTAGAGACTTAGGAGCATCATTTGATTGCTGTCCTTCTTCTGGATTATCAGGATCGATCACATGAACATGAAACCGAGACTTTTCCTTTCCACGAACTGTCGTCTCCTCAGGAGGAAGCACTGTTGCCCGACTAACCCGCAATTTGATCTCGATGCTTGAAGATGATGCACCTTCCTTGTTGTCAATCTGAATCTTAGACTTACGTCCAAGAGGCCTCGTAGAGTCATCTTCTTTCCCAACTTTGATCTTGATGAGTCTTACACCATTACTTTTGAGCCAAGTGTTGGTGTTAGCCAAGATAGGCTGAAATCTTTCAAGAATGGACGTGCATTCTTTATGTGACCGTTGGATTAAAGGAAGTGGGGCTTCCTCAACCCTTCGTGAGATGTACTCTGGATCAAGCACATGACCATCATTGATCATTCCTTGCGGAATGTCCACCAGGTTCAGATCAATAACCTGCTCAACAGTAAGCTTGTAGTAGTTTATTTTGAGAACCTCCATTTCCGTACGGAGATCTACCCAGATATCCTCAATACGATGCACGTGCACGAAGGACTTTTTGATCTTTTCCTTCATACTCCGGTAATCAAAATCTGCCCTGGACTTAAACCTTTTGAGTTTAATCTCTTGCATCTCAGTCTCCATATCTTTGGCTTTGACGGATGTGAGAAGAGAATACTGGACAATTTTCAATCGGTTTGTTGTAGAGATCCCCATTCCGACCTTATGTCTGACAGATTGATGAGTGTGCACATCCATGATCTATCTTCCCAATTCCATAAGAATGATCTTATCAGTCGGGTATCTAGGGAGCATATATGGTTGCCCACTGTAGCATCCGACCCTCACATAAGTGAAAGTTGGGAATTGAAGAAACAAGCACCCATACTCATTGACTCTTTCCCATGCTTCATTTGACACCCTTTTGTTCTTTAGAGTCTTGTCAAACTGGCACATGAAGTAACCAAAGAATGCATCTTGAACTCTTCTGAAATGTAATCTGCTGGGTCTCAAAGGCAACTGATCATAATATTCCCACATAGGTATAAGCGAGCGGTCACCCTTGGTAGAAAGACCAAGGAAATGTCTGAGTGATGTTGCCAAATACACTAAGTATGAATTCATGTAGAAAGTCATGGTGGTAGGGATTGTTGCAAGTTGCTTGCATAAAGCATCACTAATAATCTCTCCCCATAATATATGATGGGATTGCCTTATTAACATGGTAAACTGATACATCCAGGGTTCAAAAACATTAGAGTGTTCAAGACCCATCATTCTGCTAAGGAGAGTTATGATGTCTCCAATTTCCTACTTAAAGTCACAATGGTACAACCTAGACCACCTTGAGAAGGCGGTTCGTGGCTCATGAATCCACCTGTTAATATGACGTTTACAGTCGTTTTCCCTCTTGACATAGTACTTGACTGCACTATCCTTTGAAATTTCCATATAAACAAGTGCTGGTGGTATTCTGAAGACTTTCTCAATTGTATCTGCATCAAGGCGGATTATTGCCTCACCATCATCATTTTTAATGGTTCTCGTCTCCTTGTCAAAGCAATGGGCGCAAGCGAGAACAAATTTAGGTTCTAGGGCAGCCACTGGATGGATGTGGCTGTCCAGCAACCACTGCATATCACAATCCTGCGGATCCTCCACTCTCTTGACGAATTCTGACATGTCCACATGCCCTATCTCCGTGTCTTTTATGTGATCCGAAGGAGAGGAAACTTGCGAAGGTGAAACTTCATTCTGGTACTTGTCATATTTATATTTCATCTTTTTCGGAATAGGAGAGGATGGTAAATCTAACATTGAAGGATAACCTGGTATATTGCGATGAAGACTTAAAAGTGTTAAGGCAACATCATAATCTGCTGCAACTAACATTTTTCCTTCTTCAAATGGGAAGAACTCCAACCCTTGCACTTCACAAATTTGTGAGAGAAAGATGGGAAATAAATGGGAATGGTGGAAATTTGACTTTGACCAATTTTGGATCTTGGGGAGAGTTTTACAAGTATACAAGTTGGGAAGAATGAACATGCAATCGGACTTTTAAAACCCGAATGCTAGTATACTTGTAAAATGGAAAATGGAGAAATGAGTGAAGAATGAGATTTAAACTTGTGGGAAATGACGTGAATGGAAAGTACGGATATAAGCAATATAGATGGATAAAAATAGGAAGGTTTTGGGAATGTCATTTTCAAGAAAATGAGAAAAACTTTGGACATGCAATCCATTTCAAAAAACCCGATTTTGGAAGGATGGGTATTTTTCATCTTTGCAACTTGGAATTTCACTAGAAGATGGTTAAATTCTTATAACCATAAGGGAAGATCAATTATTTTCATCCAACTTGTAATCGGGATTTAAAATCTTGAATACAAGTAAAAGAGGGAAAATGGGGAATAACAATGCAATTCACAAATTGCTTTGCAAAGGGGAAAATCTCTCTCACAAAACCGATTTTGCGGCAAAACCAACATATACACAAATTTACAACTAGAACAAGAAGGTAAGAAAACAAGAAAAAGAAACAAGAAGAAGAAAAGAAATCATACCTTGCTTTAATCCGAAATGCCTCTTCAAAAGATGATCAATCTTTGAAAGAAGAGAGGAAAACTCTTAAATAGAGAAAAAAACCGCATTCCAAAACCCTAACCACGTTTTTGCCAAAACGCCATAGGCAGAAAAACGTGGCACAAGATGCAAGTTTATAGAGCCAAATCGCTAAGGAGGAACCACGCCTAAGAGTCCCAAAGCCAAACACCTAGGGGAGAAGTGAAAACGTGGCACCAAAACCCCCCAAAATGCAGCTTGGAAGAATCACGTGGAAAATGGTTTTTGCAGAAAATGAGGGTTAAACCGTTTACCAAATCAAATGCAACGTGTTCCTAAACTCACAAAAATCGCCTTGCAATAATATCGCCTCCTTGCTCCATGAATCTCTCCACAAAAATCGAGAAGAATTACTGGCAAAATTGTTTTAGGAGAGGAAAATCGAGTTCTTGGGAAAGAATGACAAGTTTCATTTTACATGCAATAGAGGAAATCGGGTTTTTATTCTCATTTTACAAGTTTAAAATTTCACTTTTCTTTCAACAAGGCAAAATCGGGTTTTATAAATCCAATTGCAAGTTTAAAATGCCTCCATTTTCACTTTATGGAGCAAATCGGGTTTTTTAGACACAATAGCAAGTGTAAAATTTCACTTAATTCCATTTCTAAGCAAAATCGGGTTTTTGAGAGAGAAATACAAGTTATAATAACTTGTAAAGGGAAAATAAAATCCCTAAAACAAGTTTTGATAACTCAACATATGCAATAGGGGAATAAAATCCCCATTACAAGCAAAAACACTAAGGATTTTACAAAAGAATTACGAGTGACATTTAAATATGTAATTTAAAATTAACTTGTAACTTATCCAAAAAATCCCTATTTTGACTTAAAAAGCCAAAAAGCATTAAGGGGGAAATAAAAAGTAAGATACAAGTTCTCTTTTCAAAAAGTGCACATGTAATTAGCTAAAAATTTCCCTACAAAGACTAAAACAAAAGAAAACATTAAAACTTGCAATTTAAGGAAAATTTCCCACCTGCAGTCAGGGAGAAAAAACCCGAAATTGAAGAAAAGACAAAGCAAACGAACCTAGAATGCGATTAAATTTGAAACATGGTTCGAGGATGGACTGAGGGTTAAGCCAGTCCAAGGGCGAAGCAAAATTCTACCTCGGGAAGCGTGCCATTGAGTAAAATTTTCATTTTTTGACAATTTTTTTTTATGTAATGGTCCTTCATTTTTGAAAACAAAAATGAACAAAAATGAGGACAACACACTTTATTGAAAAAAGAACTTGTAAGTTACTTTTTATTTCCCCCTTGATGCTTTTTGGCTTTTTAAGTCATAATAGGGATTTTTTGGATAAGTTACAAGTTAATTTTAAATTGCATATTTAAAAAGTCACTTGTAATTCTTTTGTAAAATTCCTATTTTAGTGTTTTTACTTGTAATGGGGATTTTATTCCCCTATTACATGTGTTAAGTTATTAAAACTTGTTGAAGGGATTTTATTTTCCGCTTTACAAGCTATTTTAACTTGTATGTCTCTCTCAAAAACCCGGTTTTGCTTAGAATGGATAAAAGAGACATTTTAAACTTGCTATTGAGTTTTAAAAACCCGATTTTGCTTAGAATAGAGAAAAGTGAAATTTTAAACATGTAATATGAACTTCAAAGCCGATTTTCACTATTACATGCAAAATCGAACTTGTTCTTTATTTTCAAAAACCCGACCAACCAAGGAAGACGATTTTGTTGGAGATTCCAAGCAAATTTTGTGGAGATTTTTTGGGAAGAAGAGGCGTTTTGGATTCTTGCCTATTTCCATGCATTTTCAAACACATATCACACCATTTGGAGGTTATGTTTGCTGGTTTTTTGGTATAAAACAGCAAATACGTGCTTGCTAAATACCACGATTTTCTATTTCAAAACTCCACGGATCTTTCATCTCCCAAGTTGTTTTTGCTTGATATGCCTAGGCATTGGGGTTTGATGGAGATTTGACCGGTTCTTGTGCCTTTTTCCTTGCATCTTGCTCCACGTTTTTGCTGTTGAAGACATTTTTCAAAAACATGGCATGGCAAGGGTTTTCAAGTTTGTTTATTGCTTACTTAAGGGGTTGTCTTCTTCAATCAAAGATTGTTCATTTTTCGAAGAAGCATTTCGGATTGAAGCAAGGTATGATTTCTTTTCTTCTTGTTTCATTTTCTTGTTTTCATGTTTTCTTGTTTTTCCATTCTAGTTGTAAATTTGTGTATATGTTTATTTTGCCCCAAAAATCGATTTTGTGAGAGAGATTTTCCCCTTTGCAAAGCAATTTGTGAATTGCATTGTTCTTCCCCATTTTCCCTCTTTACTTGTATTCGAGATTTTAAATCCCGATTACAAGTGGGATGAAAATAATTGATCTTCCCTTATGGTTATAAGAATTTAACCATTTTTGTTGAAATTCCAAGTTTCAAAGATGAAAAACACCCATCCTTCCAAAATTGGGTTTTTAGAACCGGATTGCATGTCCAAAGTTCTTCCCATTTTCTTGAAAATGACATTCCCAAAACCTTCCCATATTTATCCATTCATATTGCCTATATCCGTGCTTTCTGTTCACGTCATTTCCCACAAGTCTAAATCTCATTTTTCACTCATTTCTCCATTTTCCGTTTTGCAAGTATACTTGTGTTCGGGTTTTAAAAATCCGATTGCATGTTTGTTCTTCCTAACTTGTATACTTGTAAAACTTTCCTCAAGATCCGAAATTTGTCAAAGTCAAATTTCCACCATTCCCATTTATTTCCCATCTTTCTCTCACAAAGTCGTGAAGTGCAAGGGTTGGAGTTCTTCCCATTTGAAGAAGGAAAAATGTTAGTTGCAACTGATTATGATGTTGCCTTAACACTGTTAAGTCTTCATCGCAGTATACCGGGTTATCCTTCAATGTCAGATTTACCATCCTCTCCTATTCCGAAGAAGATGAAGTATAAATATGACAAGTACCAGAATGAAGTTTCGCCTTCACAAGTTTCCTCTCCTTTGGATCACATTAAGGACACGAAGATAGGGCATGTGGACATGTCAGAATTCATCAAGAGAGTGGATGATCCGCAGGATAGTAATATGTAGCGGTTGTTGGACAGCCACATCCATCATGCATCTTCTTTTCCAGTGGCTACCCTAGAGCCTGAATTTGTTCTCGCTTGCGCCCATCACTTTGACAAGGAGACAAGAACCATTAGAAACGATGATGGTGAGGCAATAATCCACCTTGATGCAGATACAATTGAGAAAGTCTTCAGAATTCCACCAGCACCTGTCTATATGGAAATTTCAAAGGATAGTGCAGCCGAGTACTATGCCAAGAGGGAAAAGGACTGCATTTTAACAGGTGGATTCATGAGCCACGAGCCGCCTTCACAAGGTGGGCTAAGTTGTACCGTTGTGACTTTAAGTGGGAAATTGGAGACATCATTACTCTCCTCAGCAGGATGATGGGTCTTGAACTCTAATGTTTTTGAGCCCTGGATGTATCAGTTTACCATGTTCATAAGGCAATCCCATCATATATCATGGGGAGAGATTATTAGTGATGCTTTGTTCGAGCAACTTGCAGCAGTCCCTACCACCATGACTTTCTACATGAATTCATACTTAGTGTATTTGGCAGCATCACTCAGACATTTCCCTAGTCTTTCTACCAAGGGTGATCGCTCGCTTATATCTGAATGGGAATATTATGATCAACTGCCTTTGAGACCTAGCAGATTACATTTCAGAAGAGTTCAAGATGCATTCTTTGGTTACTTCATGTGCTAGTTTGACAAGACTCTAAAGATCAGAAGGGTGTCAAATGAAGCATGGGAAAGAGTCAATGAGTATGGGTGCTTATTTCTCCTATTCCCAACTTTCTCTTATGTGAGAGTCGGATGCTACAGTGGGCAGCAATACATGCTCCCTAGATACTTGACCGATAAGATCATTCTTATGGAGTTGGGAAGACAGATCATGGCTGTGCACGCTCATCAATCTGTCAGACATAAGGTCGGAATGGGGATTTCTACAACAAACCCATTGAAAATTGGCCGGTATTCTCTTGTCACATCCGTCAAAGCCAAAGCTATGGAGATTGAGATGCAAGAGATTAAACTCAAAAGGTTTAAGTCCAGGGTAGATTTTGATTACCGGGGTATGAAGGAAAAGATCAAAAAGTCCTTCGTACATGTGCATCGTATTGAGGATATCTGGGTAGATCTCCGTACAGAAATGGAGGTTCTCAAAATGGACTACTGCAGGCTTACTGTTGAGCAGGTTATTGATCTAAACTTGGTGGACATTCCGCAAGGAATGATTGATGATGGTAATGTGCTCGATCTAGAGTACGTCTCACAAAGGGTTGAGGAAGCCCCACTTCCTTTAATTCAATGGTCACATAAAGAATGCACGTCCATTCTTGAAAGATTTCAGCTTATCTTGGCTAACACCAACACTTGGCTCAAAAGTAATGGTGTTAGACTCATCAAGATCAAGGTTGGGAAAGAAGATGACTCTACGGGGTCTCTTGCACGTAAGTCTGAGATTCAGATTGACAACAAGGAAGGTGCATCATCTTTAGGCACCGAGATCAAATTGCGGGTTAGTCGGGCAATAGTGCTTCCTCTTGAGGAGGCGACAGTTCGTGGAAAGGAAAAGTCCTGGCTTTAGGTTCATGTGATCGATCTTGATAATCCAGAAGAAGGACAACAATCAGATGATGCTCCTAAGTCTCTAGCTTCAGACTCACCTCATGAGATTCCTTCCTCAGTTTCCATGGAGATGCCTCTTTCTCCTCCTGACATAATAGTGGAAGAGTCTCTTCAGAATGTCGTTCCTATTTCAGCAGTTGAGCTGCCTCTTGATCATCAACAAGAGAGTTTGCTGAAAATTCCTGAGGATACTCTTGCGTGTACCTCTACTCCTGGCTTTGAAGAATTTATGAGGCAATCTTGATGCCCTTTGGTTACTGAGAAAACCATGGTCACCATCCAAATAGATACTCCTCCCAGGGTGACCACGACTGTTCAAACAAAAACTGCTTCTCCTTCTCCTTCAGCAGCTACTAGAGGAGAACTAGTTGTTTTACTTCCATGGCTTAGTTCTTTTACCCCAAAGAGGAAGAAGCAGGAAATCTCTCCTAATGTCTTTGATTATCAGCAACTCAAACAGTCTAGGCCCAAGGTTTGTAAAAAGGCCAAGACAATCTCAAGAGTAACTGTTGACAACAATAAGATGAAAGTGGCAGAAATTGTTGAGCCCCTTGCGGATAAGCCACGTGAGGAAATGCAAGTGCTGATTACAGGGTTACAAGGATAGAATTGGGTAAACAAACACATGAAGTGGTCAAACATGATGCCCAACAATCCGTAGCATCACTAGTTCAAGGGTATGATGAACTTCTAGCAAAGAAAGACAAGCTAGAAGAGGAGAATAGGCAATTTTTTGCAGTTGTTCATAAAATTGCAAAACCTGCTGGTGAAGGTAGTAATCGTACAAGTTCTTTCGGTTCCCAAGAATCAATTCGGGGAGTTGAAAGAGTTGCTCAGAATGTACAAGTGTTGGATTCTTGGGTGGATCAACTTCATGATCTGTGTGCACAAATGCTGAAAGACATTTTCCAAATGATGTCTAAGTTGGAGACCATTGAAGAAAATTGAATCACACCTCTAAGACTTTCAAACAGAATTTGGAAAGGGTTGAAGGTAGTTTGACAATTTGGGGCACAATGCCCCAACAACAGTTGAGTGTTCGTCAGGAGCATGCCATTATTCCTTCCAGGGTCATGTACTTGGAATTTGAAGAACTTCTGGAGAATAAAGCCCTTGTTCTCAAATCCCTCATTGAGGAAATTGATGATGCAATGAGATTGCGAGTTGAAGTATTCCAAGGTGTTGTTTCCCACTGTGAGAAGGCTTCTTGTAACATAATGAGTCAGAATGGAGAGTTGATACCAGAAGAAGAAGTGTTCGCAGATCTACAGATGAGGATTCATAATGAATGGAGGAGCGAACAATTTTCAGCTGCCTCAATTCAGGTTTTGATGAAACATCAAATCTTTTTGCACAAAATCCAGTCCATCTTTGAAGAAGAATGACTCTATGCTTCTTCGATGCCATGATACCATTGTGAAGACCATGGGTGTTGCCAAGAACACCCATGAACCGAATCCTGCTGAGCTACGAATGATCATCTAGAAGTTGGAAGGATTCATGTCTTCACACGCTGCAGCTTAAGTGTTTTTCAACACTTAGTTGTATTTTTTCAGAATTGTAATCTCTTAGTTGTAGTTTTTCTTTTAACAAGTTACATGTAAAAACCTTTTGTATATTGCAAGTCAAGTCTTTACTTGCACTTTTGTAACTACATGTAAAGCAACTACAAGTTGTGTTCAATTAGGACTGTAGTTGGAATAAGTCATAATTAGTTATTGAATAAGTCTTGGTGGTTGAGAGAATCTCTCAAGTTAGTTAGGATCCTCCCACCTTTTTCTCAAGACTCCTCTTCTATAAATACTTGAGGGGTCTATTGTAATCTTTATCTTTTAGAAAGCAAGAAAAAAACTTTGCCAAATTTACAGCAAAGAAGACTTTGAGCTTTCATGTGTGAATTCAAGAATTGAAAGAAATAGAAGGAAATTGCTCAAGCTTTGAGTCTTTGTGCTACGTTCTTGAGTTTGTGTTCTATATTATCTTTCTTGCAAGTGTCTCTTCAAGAGCTTAATCGAATTTGATTTGCAGTCTTTGTGCTGCAAATATTGGAGGTTAATATAAATTACAATAAATATTCTTTTGAGAGGAGCTGTAAGACTTTGTGTTTGCACTTATTCTTAAGAGAGTTTAGAAACAAATTTTGTGAGTCTTTGAGCTCATACTACTTCCCACTGTTTTATGTAGAAAAGAATAAGATGTTTCAGTCTTTGAGCTGTTATAATTTGTTCTTGATAGTGTTAGTATAGAAAAGGGTAGATAGGACTTCATATAATCAAGACTTTGAGCTTGATATTGCTGTCCTGTCCCGAAGGAAGTGATGGAAGTCTTTGAGCTTTCAGGAAACTTCATTTCCTTTCTCTCATTTTATTTCAAAAAGTTGTTACTGCTGTTTTATGTTGAATTGCTATCACTTTTCTATGAAGAGAAAATGATATTGGCTTTCGTGAAAGAAGAAGAAAGACTGCTGTCCCATCCCATTTTATTTTTAAAGTTGTAGTTAGATAGGGGGAGCCTTCCCTTAATTAGGAGAGTTTTACTCACACACTGTGGTTGAAACCACAATTTTGTATATTTCCCCAAGTGTACAAAATTTTTCAACCGACAAAAACAAAACAAGAGTTCATTTGTCAAAAAAAAAAATGTAGAAAGAAAACCAAGAACTTGAAATTTTTTTAGCTCTAATTGCAAAAGTCTTCCTCTTCGATCCTTTTGGTAATGAATGGGCTCTTGCACATGCATAGGAATAGAAAAACGACCACTTGGAAACCTTCATCATCCAGTCTTCAAAACTATCCATGCATTGGCAAGCAAGAATGAAAGTTCAACAATGATGAATGATATTTTCGTTTTGCATTCATAATGAGGGATATGCATTTTTTTACAATCTTTACCTTGGAATCCATATTTTAGGGTTAGGGGGCATTTTTAAGCATGAGACAAAATTAAGTGCCGATAAAAATTTTAGACAAAAAACAAACCAAAATAGCAATGAGCTTGTTGTGGTAGGAGTGAATGGAGACAAAATATTTGAGACAAGTTTTCTTGGATTTGTAGAGCCTTGGATGGATCTCTCGCCAAACTGAACCTAGATTTGTGTCTAAGTTGGATCAAATCCGAATCTTTAGGGGTTGAAAAGTCCAAATCTTTAACACAATTTTCAACCATAGTCACTTTGATTATATTACTTCAATCAATTATCATTGACCTTGATCAATGGTTCAAATTTACTTGGGGAGATTGGTAGATACGAAGACCTAGTTAATATGCTCCATGTAACCTTGTAGAAGATATTTGGTTATCCCCTTTCTATGCCCACCATGGTGAAAACCCTTACTAATTTAAACCTTTTTTTTCTTTCTTTCCTCAGTGTTACAGAACATGCATTTTGTCAAACAGTTTGTGTAACTTTTTAATTGATTTTCTGATTTGCAATTTAAATATTTTCCTTGGTTCACAATGGTTCATATAACATTCACAATATACTATGATATTCATAAACAAAGGGAGGAACACATGCATATTACTTCCTGACCTCAGAATTTCAACAATGTTTGTCATCCGAGAGTAGCTGGAGGCAACATTTAATAACAATATTCCATTAATGAATGGACAACACATGAAGCAAGGTGCGTGCCTGCAATATAAAGCTTGAATTACCATGCCAAGGACCAAGAATGGCATCCAAAACTCCATGTCAACCTGCCAAGCCTTCCTGTCTATTCGCAACCTCAAATCGACCAGAAAAATATGCTTATTCGCCCATGAAATCTCAATGCCCACCAACTGATGTTAGTGGCCAGCAACCAAATCTTCACATGCTACATAACAAAAGTTGAACACTATTATTCCCAATGCCCAACAATGTCCCTCAATATTCATGCCCAAACAATTTCACAATCCTCCACACACAACAGGGATAATGGTGGCTAAAACATCTGAAATACTCCATCACCCAACTTAGTATATTAATGGTGTCCAACCAAGGTGATATAAATCGCCCCCAATACCACTTAAATTTCATTGCCCAGCCATAAGAATCAATCCTCCAATCATGGTGTCCACACTCTTTCCTGGCAAATTTTCAACTTTCCAAACTCAAATAATTTGTCTTGCTTATAAGACTTCACAAATTAGAAGTTGTTCAATCCAAGCGTGACACCTGTATGATTGTGCTTGCACTCAGCTAGGGAAGATATTGCACCACCGAAACTAATTTGCCTTAGGGTTTTCATCCTAGGATTTCACTCCAACAACAAGCTCCAATTCCACAATAGAGAAAGTAAACAAGCATAACCAAATAAGCTCCCAAATCTCTTTTTTATATTTTTCTTAGAACATTCTTGAAGGGCTTTTCAACTTCCCTTTTAAAATAATTTATTAAAGCATATTAATAAAGTGACTTTTAACATTTCCTTTTAATTTCACTTATAGTCACTTTATTAAATTAATTAAAATAATGCTATTTGTAAAATTTATTTTATTGGACAATTTTAATTAATTGGTTTAATTTATTCTTTAATATTAAAAATTAGCTTATGGGAATTAAATAGGCTAAACAGGTCATCTCCAACTAATCCTTGGAAGGGGACATTACAACTACCTATACTTGATCAATGGTCTAGGTTAACTCCCCTTCATGATCAATGGTCTAGGTTAACTCCCCTTCATGATCAATGGTTGAGAGAGATTTCCTTCATGGCTTGAAATTGCTTGAACACCTTTGAAGAAACCAATTGATCTTGCAAGCCAATCAGATTGAGCCTCTACCCTTTTACTTTTGCATATGACTATATCTCCTTGGATTTATTATGTCTCGGTTGTGATTGATGATCTAGAATGATTTGCTTTGAAGATCAACTTTGATAGATCTATAGATGCCCAAGGTGTAGGATGGTACAATCAACTGATTTATAAATATTCATAGGATCATGTCACATTGATACACTGCAACCTTTTGATGCCACTGCCTTGTGTCTCTCAAATTCCTCTTGAATATTGATCACAGTCAATGTTCTAGGTCGACATACCCCCAAATGAATGATTGTGATCAATCGGTGGATGGCCAAAGTGTTGGGTGGTTCAATCCACCAAAGTGAAACATCCATCAAGTTCATTGGATCATGCCATGTGGTCTTAGTAGAACTGCTTGATTGCACCATTCAATAAGTTAATTTTTCTCAACACTTCCTTGCCTTGCTTTTAGATCAATGACCTAGATATTCCTTCCTCTAAAATCAACAACTTCTATAGGTTACTGAAGCTGGATATATCGATGTTGAAGCTCAATCTATTGATATGTTACAATCAATCAAATTTTGCCACTTGGCCATATGATTCCAACATTGAAAAGTAACTACTCCACTCTGCCAATTGCACTTTTTGATGTGGATTTGTATCACTAAACCAATTGAAAACATACACGTCAACATGCCTCATAGAAGATTTTGAGTTGATGTTCCTTTCTAATGACATGGAAATTGTAGTGGATTGGTAGATGGACATTAAACTCAACAAGTCGGTCCATTGAGATTTATAGAACCAATACTTGGCCATTGAGCAAATAAAAGTGAGCCACTTAAGTGAAAAGTGATTGTTGGTAGTGAGCCAATGGTGAAATATAACAAAAGGGTGCAAGCTAAGGGTGTATGAATTGGTCTAAGGAATATTCTTTTATGAAATTCATTTGGGGTACAATCTTAAATTCATTCCTTTAACATAAAAAATCTTTACACTTTCAAATATTAATTCCTCATATGTTTTTTGTAAGCACTTCAATTTTATCAATAAAACAAAAATCACTAATGATTTAAAATTATTTAAAAATAATAATAAAATATAAACAATCACTTACAAACCATCACAAATGATTTAAAATTATTTATAAATAATAATAAAAAATAAACAATCACTTACAAACCATTTTTGTGTACCAAACAAAAATCTTCCTTAATAACTCTTGCATACAAATTTCTATCCATACACACACAACCTTTTTAAACATAATTTTTGTACATAGTACACAAAAGTTGATGTCTTATTGAAAGGTTCAACAAGTAGTTCTCAATCGTACATACAAGTAATTTGAATTTTCTATTATGTATACAAGTATGAATGTAGTAAAAGAATAAACCAATTCACAACTTAGAATGAAAGAAATTTAAAGCGTGGCTCTAGTAAAATAATTTTATAATGAGTCAATATGTTTTGATGACATGATTTAACAACATTTTCTACAGTTAATGTAATTACTAACCTACACAGTACTCCCAACCATCACCGAGTTGCTCTTGATTTTATGAAATCATTAAACCATCTGAGTACTTTGTGGCTGTGGGGTTGCATATGTTGAATTTTTGTACACTTTTGGATTCATTCTAGATCAACCCTATTTTGTCTCGATGAAGAGTTACATAGAGAAAAGTCAAGTAATAACATTTGTGTAATGTCCTCTACTAGTTTTAGGTCTGTTTAACAATAATTAATATACATTTTAATACATTAATGACTTAATTTAACTAGGAGACAATTACTATCCTTAACTTTTAATAATAGTTATTACTTAATGCGACAATGAATCTAGTTATTATCTCAATACTACAATATGATTATAATCATAAAATAAATAAATTAAGATTTGAGACTTACCTTATGTGAGATGAGTGGAGTCTTGTAAGGATAACCTGCACCCAAAAAGAAAGGCAAACACCTACATACATGTTCAATCAACATTAGTCCTAATCCATTCTAATGCAAGTAGACAAAAGTTGGTATATGAGACATGAAAGGGATTGCGTGGGTCCGTTGTCTACCAAGTCCAAGGAATGGTTGCTTCTCACCTCCTTGCTAGACTTGGCGGCTCATGTTGCTTGCCCTTCAAGCCCATTACCCATACAACATCATCTTGTGAGTTTGGCATAGAGAGTGCAATCTGGTTCCTTGACTCCAAGGGTCCTTATGGCCACTAGTGAGCCCCACATCACCACTGGATTACACCTCAAACCTCTTCCCACAAGATGCAGCAAACAGATTGGTCCACTTCTTCAAGTACATACATCTCTTAGGGAATAAATCTAAATAAATGATGCTACTGTATTTTTAAACATATCCAGTTTGGAATAGATTGTATCAAATATTTAGTTATAGATATGTTTCATACAACTTAACTAATATGATTGGTATTGATGCTTGGTTGCTGGTATAAGTGATGCCTACAATCTGCTGAAGATTGCATTTCTGCTTCCCTCTTATCTGATCTCCAGTCTCTTATCCATTGTATCCATAGAAGCTCCCTCCCCGACCTTATTTAAGTTGGGTTGAGGGACAAATGTAAGAGAGACTTCCTTTCCAAGAGACGGGATATTTCCCAAGGCTGCATCTCTATGAATTCTTACTAATAAATCTTGCTTGCTTATTAGCTTACCGCTTGTTAACAGACCTGTCTTGTGTTAATTCCTAAGTTGCCGGTCCCGGTTCGGAATTGGATTCGGGTTCACAAATTCGTTCATTTTTTTTTTGGCGGGGGGGGGGGGGAGGGTGGGTTTGGGTTCGTCCGTACTAAAACATATAAAAAAAAAAAAATATACATATATGCAGCAGCAAATATATACAAATGGGATTTGACATCTAAATCTAGATCAAGTTTTGAATATAAATCTATGCAAGCATTGAAATCATTTTCTATTGGATTCAATTCTTCGTTTTCTTGTGTCAACTTAACTCTAGGAAAGAATATAGGCTATGTAGGGTAGGTCCACAATTTTATTTGAGTTACTACCTTCTACTCCATTATTATGTGTAGATTTGGTGGAATTGTTAGAATTGTTCATGTTTTACAACATTTGAAGAAGTATTTATGTTTTTTGCTCTTGTTGTTTTGCCATTTGTTCCTAGCTATGTGCTATTTGTTGTATTTGCATTAAGGCTCTCCAATCCTCATCCCAATCCAACATCTTCTTACCCCTACCGTCAATTTCAGACCCTAACTATCGTGACTCTTCTTCTAGCATATTTCCAAGGCCCATGCTTAGCTGCATACACAACACACACTCAAAAGGCTGGCAGGTTTGTTGTCTCTAATAGCAATGTAATAACCCTAGGCTTTCTTTTAATTGCCCTAACCCATTAGAACTTACATAGCCACACCCCCAGTTTGAAGAGAAAATGACATGACAGTGAATAGCTATTTGTAATGAATTAAACACACATGAAACACAACTATAATAGAATTAAATTATAAACAGTTCAAAATATGAATCAAATTTGTTATCCATGCACCTAGCATAGGGTGAGTGATATCACTATTCTTTTCCCTTTGAAAAATACACTCTTTCGAATTTGCAAGACAGAAGAATCAAAAAGAAAAATTGAAAAAAAATTAAAAAATGGGTCAAATCGCCCAAATTCAAATTCTCCTCAGGTTCTGTTGTTGGGGTCAAAATTCTCTGGAAAAGCGTCAAAATTCTCCCTGGGTCCTGCTGATCGAACCCACAGGGCAAAATACGAACCTTGGGCGAATTTTGGGAGAATTTCCAACGAACCAGAATTTTGGGCGAACCGAACCAGGACCCAGCAGTTGCACAGAAGAATCTGGTAACTTAGGTTAATTCATATGATATGATAGTAATGCTATTGTTAATTAAGTCATGTTCAATGATGATGTTATATTAGACAAATCAATTGATAATAAATTATTAATTCAATCAATCAAACAATTAATTAGTAATCTGACAAACTAACAATTATTAATGTGAACCATATTATTAGAGCAAGTTATATATTTTGCACATGAATGAAATCGAATACAAGGTTTAGGAACGGCTCATGACAACTTGCCTTCTATTATTGTAGTTATTATTCTTATCAGCTATAGAGTCTCTTCAAGCATTATAGCCATTGAGATCTTTCCATACAACAAATTAATTCTATTCTTGAACAAAGAAATAGTAGTACAGTTTATTTATTGAGTATGAAAATCCCTAGGGCAGTATATATACTGATTATTGATATGCATATGTAGGGCTTGGTTGATTAAGTTCAACCAAGAGGAGATGGATCTGGCCGGTCCACTCCGAGGACTTGGGTGATGGGATGCATCACCCAAGGCAAGGAATGACACATGGTCTTCCTTGGAGGGCTTGGGCGTAAGAGGTTACACCCAAGACAGGATTCGAAATAACGTTCGATTTCCTAGAGGGCTTGGATGTAAGAAATTACATTCAAGACAGGAGTCGAATTCACCTTCGACTTCCTGAGGGCTTGGAACCAAGATGGGTTCCAAGAAGGCAAGCTTCACGACTGCCTAAGGACATACTTTGTATGGCATTCGTATTCTTTTTATTAGATTAAAATTATGATCATGTTAATTAAGTATTTTAAAATTCGGTTGCAATTTGGATTACATATATATTTATATGTTTGTTGTATTCTAACAATCTGTTTTTGCAGGATAGTGATCCCTAACTAGTAGGGACATTACAGTGGTATCAGAGCATGATCCTGCCATCCTGTAGGGTAAAGATGAATCATTCTAGTCAATAAGAAAAATCTGACAATGGGTGTATGCTTTGTGTTTGAAATTATCCATGTGTATGCTTCGTGTTTGTTATGTGTATGCTCCGTGTTTGTGATTCATATTGGGAGATAACTCCGTTTGAGAAAATTGTCAATTGCTTGAGGACAAGCAATTTTGAGAAGGGCGGACTGTCATGTCCCCTCCTAGATCGTCATATGTATATGGAGAGAAAGAGAGCGACCCTAAATGAAGAAATTATTATAATTAATTAATATAATAATTACCAATGAATGATTATTTAAAACTTGTCATTGAGGTCAAAGTAATTGCTATGTTTGCTTGTACAGTCCCCATATATATAATATATATAAGATTCAACATACAGAAGACTGTAGTATATACAGGTCACAGCATAAAGACGACTCAGAAATATATATTATTATATACAGTATGTGTACGCACACAGATATACAGTTCATGATTATATACACATAAGCCTATGACAATATGCAACAGTTCAGTTGTACAATACCCAGTCTGATCATACAGAGACAGTATAATCTATACTGAAATATATATATATATATATATATATATAGACAACAATTCTGATATAGGTCCAGTCTGATCATATCCAGACAGAATACTTTATATTGTAATGTATATAGACAGTATTATTGTCATACCTGTATAAATACATAAACAAAATATTTTATACTCTATATAGAGACAGCCATATATAATACGATAACAGTGGCAGGCCATATAGAGACAGCCATATATAATACGATAACCGTGGTAGGCCATATAGAGACAGCCATATATAATTTGATGACAATGGCAGGTCATCTTTCATATGTATGCAGATTATATTCATGTCCGCAACCAGTGGCAGATCATTTAGAGATAACAATGCAGGTATATTACGGCAAATTGTATTTCTAATACATATGGAAGTTCGACATCAAATAATGGATCGTGGTTCTATGTGGTCAAGGTTAATAAGATCAAAACATAATAGATTGTCTACGTACAGTCATAAGAGTAAAATGATTGTGGTCAAAGGATAATTTCAGTGATTAAACCAACAACAGTGGTTAACAATTGTTAATATTAAATATTAACAAATCGTAGCAAGTATAAGGGTGCGACATTTACAAGTTAGACAGTCGTGACTTTATATAAGGCGGTGACTGCTTGTATGAAGAAAGGCAACTCTTAAGGGAAGTTGAAAAGTATAAAGTCATTGGTGAATAGGATGTAAAGGGGGGGGTGGCACGAGAGTTTTATTTGGGGAGCGGGACCTTGCTACCAGCAGGTAAGAAGTAAGGTATTAAATATGATAATTAATTAATACATATTAATGTTAATTAATTTATATTAGATAAGGAATATGTTAAGGCAGTTAATAATATGCATTAAATTACCCTTTACTAAATATGATAATTAATTAATATATATTAATGTTAATTAATTTATATTAGATAAGGAATATGTTAAGGCAGTTAATAATATGCATTAAATTACCCTTTACTAAATATGATAATTAATTAATGTATATTAATGTTAATTAATTTAAATTAGATAAGGAATATGTTAAGGCAGTTAATAATATGCATTAAATTACCATTTACTAAGTATGATAATTAATTAATATGTTAATATTAATTAATGTATATTGTTCATTGAGCACAGGTAAGGAATATGTTAAAGCTATTTCTTGTGTGTATTAATGGATACAATTAATTAATACACTAATCTACACACGAAAGAATAATTAAGGAATATAGATGTTATCAAAGAAGATGTAATGCATATGTTAACAAGGATAAGGTACATTTGATATGTATATATGTTAAAGAATACATTAGGAATACATGTTAACATAAAATGTGGATTATGAAATAAAATAGTACTAAATCATCAAAGTGTATTATAAATGCAAATGTAAACACATGTTGGAGGCTATAGGGAGGAAACTCCCTTAGTCTAAAGGAGGGAGTATGGAAATCCCTAGGGCAGTATATATACTGATTATTGATATGCATATGTAGGGCTTGGTTGATTAAGTTCAACCAAGAGGAGATGGATCTGGCCGGTCCACTCCGAGGACTTGGGTGATGGGATGCATCACCCAAGGCAAGGAATGACACATGGTCTTCCTTGGAGGGCTTGGGCGTAAAAGGTTACACCCAAGATAGGAATTGAAATAACGTTCGATTTCCTGGAGGGCTTGGATGTAAGAAATTACATTCAAGACAGGAGTCGAATTCACCTTCGACTTCCTAAGGGCTTGGAACCAAGATGGGTTCCAAGAAGGCAAGCTTCACGGCTGCCTAAGGACATACTTTGTATGGCATTCGTTTCCTTTTTATTAGATTAAAATTATGATCATGTTAATTAATTATTTTAAAATTCGGTTGCAATTTGGATTACATATATATTTATATGTTTGTTGTATTCTAACAATCTGTTTTTGCAGGATAGTGATCCCTAACTAGTAGAGACATTACAGAAAGACACATAGGTGCATCATTTTTCTGCCTTCACTTTCATGATTGTTTCATTAATTCTTCTTTTACTATATGCTCCCTTAGCAAAGAGAAGGTAGAACCTCCACCTCAACTCTTGAGGAGGTCTACTTTGCATAGATAACAACTAGATAGGTATACTCCTAGTTCCCTTGCCATGGCTTATGGATTATAACCCAAGTTTGGGGTTGGCCAGGAGTTCAACCAAGGCAACAGTCATAGAGATTTCCGTAGTGGCAAGAAGATGATCACTCATCACATCACAAAGCCATGATAAGGCGATCTTAGCTTAGGTTCCGACAAGCTGGATTGCATTTACTCATCCTACAATCTATTTTACTTGATATTGCAATGTTTCTAGATTACATATAGGGCTAGCTCTCACATCGTTAGGATTTGAAATTTGACAGGTTCAGTGGATTCCAAATTTTGACAAATTCATGCCATAGGTTCAAGTTTCTACAAGAGAAAGATACTTGAACTGGTTGAAGTGTTGTTGAACATTCTCATTCAATGAAGGAATCAATAGGATATTCTTATTGTTTCCTTTTTTCTTTGTTCTCAGGGCGTGTTGTTCGTGTACTTGCATTGTCCTATATAGCATAGTTTTCGTTGTTTGAGAATATAACGGAGACCCCTGGCATGTTTTGTTGTGCAAGATCCTTACATCTTGGTTTCTATGTTAATGTAAATGTGCTTTGTGCTTTTGTCTATAACTTTGCCACCATACATTTGATTGATACTTTGTGATGTCCCTTATCCTAAGCATGAGGATGATGGAGTCACTTCCAACCCTGGCCAGGACTTTGGACTTCTGCATACCGTCATGCCTTCCTTCCATTCCCCACTAGCCTGCTATTATTGGATATCCCAAAACCCTATTTCCTTGTTGTTTGCAGACTTGTGGACTTCGGCTTCCTCAAGCACTTGGTATCACCAACCCTCAATCCCTAGTCCTCTATGCTTTTGGCAAGCAAATCCTTGGACCCTTGCCACATTGCTCTTGTCGGCATGCGAGCCTTGAACCCCATCATGTTGCGTCTTGGCATGACAGAAGTTCAATCCTTGAAACCTTAACATTGGGTCTATAGAATATTAATTGCTGGACTTTCTGGTAAGCATTTCCCTAAACTGGGGTATTTGGCATGCACTTTCATTTAACTTTGCTGTTCAAACAAGGAACTCACTGACCTTAAAATCTGACTAGGAGTGCCATTAATGGCCCAATTTTGAATGTAAATAGCAGGAAACTCTTAAACGACTCTCAGCATGTTTTGGCCCATGTGATACCTTCAACTTCTATATAAGGTGAGCAACTTCATCAATTGGGATCATCTTTTCATGACACCAACAATCTCCAAACCCCATTGTAAGCACTTGTGTTCAATGATTGAACTAAAGATGAAACTTCTTGGATTTGGAGGTCATAGGATGAAAATCCTTTAGCTTCTAGAGGGCAGCTTCATATAGAGTTTGCATTAGCACTTCAACATGGAGGATTTCAGTGGTAGTTGGATATTTCATCAGTTCGATCATTTTTTGACTATCTTTGCAATGATTGCTGTTTGATTATCAGCAAATATTTGTAGTAGCATATCCATGTAATCATTTGAATAAAATACTCCATTTCAACCAGATTATATGTGTACATCTGTTTATTCTATGTAGTCATCTCAAGTCTAAGTATTTTGTGTGATTGTTTTGGTTGATTTTCATTGCATTGTTCCAGATCTGAGCATTTTTTATGAATATTTTCAATAAGGGTAATCACATTATAGATCCCTGGCATCTATCGTTGTTCCTTGATGATGCTTTTTTGCAAGATCCTTACATGCGGGTCTCTATGTCAGTGTAAACATGTTTTGTGCTCTTGTCTATAACTCTGCCACCATATATTTGACTGATACTTGTGTAGTGGTTTGTGTATTCTTATATCTAGGTTTTGATTCTATGTTGTCATATTATTTGATCCAACCAATTATATAATTTTTAAACATTGCATATACTTGCCTGAATGCATTTTCAGCATCTATTTTGTAATTAACAGTTAGTTTTGAATGCAATTTATGATGAGTATCCGTCTGCTTAATGGGCATTTAAACAATCCTTTCAAGAGCCTTGGAAGAGCTTCTTTGTTTTTCTGACATGATAATAGTTTTCATTGCTGGGTCTTGCAGAATGACTGCCTATTTTAACAAGACAGGGTGGCCAGATGCAACTCCCAATACAGAAGGTGAAAGAAAGGAGTTTATAGCTTCTCTTCACAAGAGAAAGACAGAGTTATTTATGTCTCTCATTGAAAAACGACTGCTTCCTCTTCGTCCAGGTGTTGCAAGGTAAGATACAAATTGTGTTTGATTCTTCCTAGTTGATTTTCTTATGTCAATAAAGCCATCATTCATCTAGTAGTCCATATTCTTTCCACATGATAAAATACAAAAATAACACATATATCTGCATTACATCTTGTAGCTTAAAAAAGTGGCATAACTAAAATAATATAGATGCATTATTTAATGTAACACATTACAAATAGATGCATGTCTACTCATCTAGCAACCAATTTCATTGTGAATGTCTTATCCAACATTATTTAAAGAGAGTGAGATTGCCCTCATAAACTTTCCATTCTAGGAGCTTGAGAAGAAGAAATCTTAACATTCTTCAATGTATGTTAATCATCAACATTCACAACAGGGTTGCTTACTATATGCCTTCACAACCTATCATTCTCAGCAGGGGTATCAAAGGAATACATTTCATGCCCCAAGATAACCCAACTAAAGGAAGAGACAACATCTTGATACCTAATGGTTTGTCTTTCCCTATGAACCTCTATTTGGATTTAATCCGTTTCTTCAACTCTTTTTGATTCCAAACAACAATCTGACATGCAGACAATAAGAAGATGGCTGTTCTAGTTTCTGAAAGATAGGCTTATAGATGACCTCCTTGATGCACAGAGATTGTTTCTTTTGCTTTATAGCCCTTGGGTAGATGTCCTTAGTTTATCCTCCTCTTCAGGTTGCAAAAGGCATGAATGAAAAGGTCCTGAAAGGTATCTTCCAAACATAATAAATTGGGAAGATCCACCTGTTAATGCAGCTCAGATGACTTACTTAATTGTGAGGATAAAAGAACTTGGCTTTAAGTTGCCTACCATGTCATCTGTTCGCTATCCATGGCTTATTCATTCACAGTTGATAGACCATTCAGCAATGTTATAGGACAAAAGAATATCATAATATCAACAAAAGACACAATAAACAAGAATAATCGTGAGGATACAACGATTTAGTTGAACTGTGGAGATCCGCTTCTTTCTCATAATGTTCTACACTTCTACCACAATCTGTATAAAAATACAATTACCACCTTCTCATTGTTAATCAAAATGTAATAGTTTATCTCATAGATACAAGACTTGCTGAGTACTCAATGAATTTTTGAAAAATTGCGACGAGAGTTTTACTCACACGAAGTTTTGCTTGAAAATTTGCCAAGTTTTTGGTGAGTTTTTGCTAAAAACTTGGCAAGTCCATGCTTTTTACTTAGTCGCTCAGAAACATAAAGTCCATGGCAACAAAAAAGATGATGTCAACTTCATTTTTCGTTTTCTCTTTACCTCCCCATCCAAGAAAACCCTCCCAACTATCTAGCACACCATTTGCAGTAATTTTGCATTGAGGAGAGAAGATTTGAAGAGAGTTTTGGTTGAATTTCAAAGGAAAATTGGATTTAAAGGTAGGTTTTCTGATTTTCTTTTTCTTTCTTTTTTTAAAACAAATTACTACATTTTTGTTGCATTTTAAATTATTTTATCAATGCTAATACTAATTTGTCTAAAGAGATCTAAATTCCACAAAACAAGATTCATCACCCTTTTTTGATATTTTTTTCTGATTTTTTCATTGTTTTCATAGTTTTTTCATACCCTACTTATTTTTTTTTATATAAATCCTTTTTTTGAAGAAAATGTTTAAACTCTTAGATTAGATTTTTTTTTTTGATATCATGAGATAACCCAGTGACTTAGTCCAGCGACCCAACCACACCTTGCCTCGGTCTTACTTTTTGCTGAGTTTTGGTCTTAGTTACCGGTTCCGGTTCGGATTCGGGTACGGATTCGTGGATTCGGCAATTTTTTTTTTTTTGGTACGGGCACGGGTTCGTCCGTACACACACACACACACACACACACACACACACACACACACACACACACACACACACACATATATATATATGTTCAAACTTCAAACATCAAAATTATATATGTTCATATTTCAAACATACAAATATGAAACATACAATGTAACTTTCCCATACAATGATACATAAATGATAACAGATAAATCATAAATCATAAATCCATAATTGCCAATGCCAATAAATATTCTGTTATTGATGTATCGTAAATCATAAATGTAATATCATATTCATAATTTGCAAAAAAGATAATATTCAAGTTTCAAGTTTCAACTGATTCAAGTTTCAAAATGTTAAAATAAGATTAAAAAATTTGTTTTTTAATTGTTTTTCTTTGTTTTCTAACCCGTGGGCCCTGTTTTTGGGAACCCACGGGCTTGGGTTCACCCGGGTCCTCCTTGGCAGGACCCACAGGGAACCCAGCCGCCTGGGCAAGACCCGGGTGGGACCCAGGTCGAACCAGGCTCGGACCAGGACCGGGCATGAACCAAGACCAGGACCCGGCCATTTTTGGCAAGAACCGGTAACTGAGGTTTTGGGGTATAGAGGGGGCGAGCTGAGGTGAGAATACCTTAATGGATGACTAAGAAGGCTCAAACAACCCAACCATCGGGTTAACCCAGTCCGCGAGAGTTGAACCTTGGACCTACATGGGAAGAACCCAAAGCCTTGGCACAACCTTACCAACCATTTGAGCTATGGGCTGAAGCCCAATTTTTTTTACTGGTTTAAACTAATCTATAATGATTGAAACTAATTTAGGTTGTTTTTAACAAGTTGTGCTTCAACTTTGTATGTGTAGGTTAATAATAATGCCAAATACATAAGCTTCTGCATCCAGTTCAACCTCAAGGTTTGCCCCATCGATACCGCCATCATCATTTGTAGGCACTCGTCTTGTAGGAGCTAGAGACCCTGCTTGGAAATATGGCTATCAAGGACTAGAACCTGGGTCAATTTTTTATATTAAATGCAAAAAAGTATACTGTGGAGGCATAAACCATCTCAAATACCATCTTGGAGGCATTAGTCATCATGATGCCAGGGGTTGTCCGAAGACCACTGAAGAAATAAAAAGAGAAATGAATGCCATACTTGCAACCATAGAAGAGAGAAAAGTGCAAAGGGAGAGGGTAAAGGTAGCCATGGCAGCATCCAAAGTTGCTTCTCGAGGTGCTCTAGTCAGCTTTGAATCAGATGAAGATGCACTTCATAACATAGTGGTCTCTCTTCGTGGTCCATGTATCTAAAACAACTTCACCACCATCACATACACTTCATCTACTTTTAGTAGAGCACCAATATCAACACCTACATTCATGCCACAATTTTTCTATGCCCAAAAGCACACTTGGAGCACAACCATCATTGGAGGAAATTGGGTGGAACAAGGAGGTGCATGAGCATGTAGAAATTGCATGTCTTGATTTTTGGTACTTTAAGAACATCCTTTTCAATGTGGCAAATAATCCTTATTGGGAGAATTTGGTCACTGCATTGATAGTTATGGGAAAAGGCTCCAAGGCACCTTCTTGCACAAACTTGAGTGGGAGGTTGGTTAATGTAATTTTTTTGATAATTTATGTTCTTTAATCTATAGTAATTTATGTCGAATTTAAGCTATTTTTTGTTTTAAAATTAAAATTGTGTACTTAATTTCACTTTGTACTTCTATGTTGCTCATGAATGCAACTGATAGGGCAAGGGAAGTGGTGGAAGATCAAAGAAAGGAATGGAAGAATATGGCTACACTATTCATTATGATTGGTGGATGAATGGAAATAATCACACCATCATTAAATTTAAGTAGCTTGCATAAATGATGTGTTTTTTTTGAAATTGGTGGATGCCTCCAACAAAGTGAAAAATGTAGAACTTTGGCTTTAGTGTTGGAGTAAATTGTCATAGAGGTGGGAATTGAAAATGTGGTGCAAATAATGACTAATAATGCAATAATATATGTTGCGGTTGAGAGAATCGTCCAAGAGAAACACTAGATACTATTTTGGTCATCTTGTGTAGCACATGTCCTTGACCTTCTTTTGAAGGACATGGGAAAACTTGATTGGGTGACACCGATTGTAGAGGATGCAAGGAGGATCACAAAATTTATCTACAATCACTCTTGGGTTCTTCACTTGATGAGAGGTCACACCCAACAAAAATAGTTGGTAAGATTGAGTGTTACAAGGTTTGCAATGATTTTCTTAATGTTGCAAAGCATTTTTGGTTCATTAACGACTTTGAAACAAATGCTTATGAGTCAAACATGGCTAGACTCAACTTATTTGAAGAAGCCTGATGGAGAGAGGGTTGCATGCATAGTATTCGACAACCTATTTGCACAAAGAGCTACAAAGATTGTGAAGGTAACTTCAAAACTTCAAATTTAAATTCAAATTGAATATTTAATTTTTTTAATTTAATTCTTTCATTATAAATTTGTAACTTTAATCTTTTTGTATTTTTAAATTGTAGGTGTTGGAGCCTTTGGTTAGAGTTCTCCACTTGGTAGATGGGGATCAAACCCCAATGGGGTATCTTTATGAGGCCATGTATAGATAATAGGGCCATGGAGTCAATCAAAATTATTATAAGGGGGACCACCTCAAATTTGATCCCAAACGGGAGATTATTGATAGGAGGTGGAACAATCAACTCCACCAACCCATCCATGCAGTAGGGTACTTCCTCAAACCCATTTTTTTCTTCTTAAATGCTTTCTTAGATCCTAGTGGAGAGTTTATGGAGGGCCTCACTACATGCATTCAGAAAATGACACCCCATGTTGAAGTGAGAGACCTCATTGTCAATGTTATAGGGAATCAAAGGATATGCTCTTTTCTTTGAAGCTAGCTAAGAGAGGAAGAACCACTCAAACACTAGGTATAAAGTTTGAAGTCTTTCACATGCATCTTACAAATTACGAATTTCAAATTACAAGTTTACAACTATTGATAATTTGCTAAAATATGTTTTGACATTTGCTTTCTAACTCTTCAATATTTTATTTTGTAGTGTTGGTGGACAAATCTGGGAGGAAATACTTCAAATCTCCAAAGATATGATCTCTGCATTTTATGCCAACCTTGTACTGCATACAATTGTGAGCACAATTGGAGCTTGTTTAAGGCCATCCTTACAAAGAAGAGGAACAAAGTAGCTTAGAAACACCTCAATGACCTTCCTCAATGACCTTGTCTTTGTGCAATACAACCTTTAGTTGTGCGCAAGAAAGACTCAGGAAATATTTGGTGATCCAATTGATTTGGATGAGATAGATCCTTCTAGTGATTGGACAAGGCAAGATGAACAACCTCCATTGTTAACTGAGGATGACATCTATGATTTGGAGAGGCAGGCATTGGAGGAGGGGGGTGCATTGGGATTTTCATTCAATGACATTGAGGAGGATGAGGAGTCATTTCCACTAGCATCTACATCTAGGATGGAGGTCGAGCCACAACTTGTCATTTCGAGTGTGGTAGAGGAGCCACAATAGACTCCTAGGACTAGACCCTCTAGTTCTACTTGTCCCCTAGTTTTCATTAGAGCAAAGAAGAGGAAGTTGTAAAGTGTAGTATTTACTTTTGGAGCAAATAATGAAAAAAGAATATTTTATTGCTTCAAAAAGTTATTAAAGGAGGTCGAGGGCTCATTGTTTTGGTCAATGTTGAAAAACCCTATGAATACTCACAAGACACATGAGTACTCATGGGTTGAAATGTTGGCAAGTAAATTGCCATAAAACTCGACATGTTTTCTTAAAATGTGCGGCGATTTTTATTGGTAAAAATCACAAAAACGGGCTGTGATCCCAAAAAATCATTGCAAAAATCATCTGTATCGGTATTAATTTAAAACACATTATTTTTAGGTGTTTTCATTGTTTTCATGAATGGAACACAAAGGGTGCGAATGCGGACACAAACAAATTGCAATTGAGCACTGGACAATGCGAGTGAGGCCATAACAATGACAAATTGGTCTCATGCCTTCATTGCTTTGTTGATAGTTAACACATTGGTAAAAAACATAGAGATTAACGACTGCTTTAACATAAATATTGGCAAAGCAGTCAGTTGCTCCTCTTTTATCACAACCTTGCTTTCCAAAGGGCACAAGTGATTACAAACAAGTTATTCCTTTCCATAAGTCATTGAAAAATTCAGCTTATGATCAGCTTGCCAATCGATTACATTTCGTAGAAACAATGTTGTCAAATATTTTACCATGCCTTTTATTGTAATCTGTTATTAGTTTTAACTTGATTTTCAGTTTTTATAAGCATGTTAAATTTACCATGAAATGGATACTTTCATAAGTAGAACTTCTATTGCCATGTGAAATAAATCTTCTCAATAATTTTAATCTTGGTTTTGAATTAATAAGAATTAATCACTGTAATATATCTTTGTTTACTTCTTTTGATTAGATTGTGACTTAAAACTTGACATACAAGCTATAGCAGAGATATTTACAAAATCTGTCATAAGGGCTACGATTGATTACAAACATACAAAAAACTAATGCTATGAAGCGAAAAAGAGAAAACACTGCTTTGGATTGGTGATTGCAGAACTCAAAGCCAGCACCAAAAATACACCAAAATGAAACTAACACACATTCCACCTCCCAACACCTGAATTTTCTACTACACCCTATTCTATGAAATCGTCAACTTCCATGGCATTAAATTTCTGACCAGGATCCCTAGCAACTATAGGATTGAAGTGAACGCCGTTGAAGATTTCTTTACACTTTTGGGATCTATGCAGCCTATCAGCATAGAAGATGGGGATGATGAAGTTATAATTGCATGAAGGATAATTATTTTAGTTTAGTTGATCTCATAGGATCAACATCTCAGCCACCTACTGTGCTTATGGATACATTGGATAGTGTTTGTAATTTTGTAGTTCCATTTTGACGCTATTACCATAACTAGTCAGGTAACTACAGTGACGTGCATCAATAAAAAACTCAAAATCCATTGAAATGCAGCAACTGCCAAGTTCCAACAACCGTATACTTGTCAAAATGAAACAAAGAGTTGATATTTAATTATAAAGTACCTATTCAAACATTTGTAAAGAAATATTTATCATATTTATTCACGTCATTCTGGACACTTTGTTGCATTTATTTCAAAAAACATTTATAAATCCAAAACTGAGTATTACTTTTTTTTTTATGAATACAACATAGAATATGAAATCCATGGCACCAAAACTAAACATATAATTCTATGGCTTAGAGAAGTCCATTACTCATCCCACCATCATGACAAGTCATGTGTTGGAGTTTAAGATAGGTCTTGGATGATGATGTATCCATGATATTTGCTTGTTTCTCAGTGACTAGTGTGTATATTCAAGTGAGGAATCTATTGTTAAAGTTTTATTGAAGCCTTCAAGACTACATGATTTGTTGTCAAGCTCATTAACAAAGAGGAACAATTAAGTAAAAAGATAAATGGTTATCTTCTAGTTTGTCCTTAGCTAGGATACTAATAGATGGGATTGTTCTATGAGTTGTTTGTGTATGGCATTATTGATATATTTTTGCATTATGAAAATGGCATATCTTGCCAACCATGATTTAACTTGTATCCAGCAGCACAATGATTGCAGCACGCCAACTTTTCCTATTGCAGTCCTTGTATACTAAACAAATTTTCCAATGTATGAAGAAAGATATTTCTTGATTGTGTCTTTGATTGTGAAGATGCAGAGATTTGCAATAAGGGTTATGTATTTTGTATATTTTATGATCATGATTCATCAATTGCTTAATACTTGTTTAGATTTATAGTTTGATGAGGGTTTGGGGGCAGCACCCCTTGTAGGGTCCTAGGGCAGTGCCCCTAGCATGTTCCCTAGTGTGATATAGGGTAGGGTTGAGGGATGGAGCCCTTGCCATTGAGCATAAGTGAAGACCTTTAAAACCACACAGACCTTCATGGCAAATAGCATTTTCATTTTTTTAAGGAAATCCTACATGACATGTCATAAACCAAACAAGCATTGAAAGGTTGCACGTATTTTTTTAAAAGTAACTGAAATGATGAGTCTACCTTGCTAGACTCACCTAGACTTAGGGAGTCTAGTGAGTACTTAGTAGCCAAGTTTCCCAAACCCAACAAGGGTCACTCGCCTTGGGACTCGTTGAGTCTAGGCAAGTTCGGGCAATTTTGGGAATTATGGTCCAAACCATTGAAAAACTCAGACTTAGCAAAAACTTGGCAGACCCAAAAAATTTAAAAACTTGAGACTCGGCAAAAACTTGGGGAAAACATGGCAATAAATCAACAATTTTATTGAACATTTTAAAATATATAATTTTTTAAAAATATTCTTCAAAACACATACTACTAAATTTTTAGAGCATATTACTAATTTGTTTCATATATAAATCAAAACTAGGCTTTAATACATATCATAGATGAAAAAACAAGTTCAAGCTCTAAATGGGTTACGATGCCACTTCCACTAGCCATGCCATATGTAGAAGTTGCCTCATCTAAAGAGATTTTTGGCAAGTTGTGTGATAATAATGTCTAAGTTAGCACACTCAATATTTATATCCCAATTACTCGTCACCCCCTCATTTAATCAAGTTTCTTCTTTGACAAGAGATCCCAATAACTAATGGGGATTTGGGAGTGAAAAGTGCCCTTCATGGGATTTGGGGACAATATCGCCAACGAGGTCAAGGAATAGCATCCCTTGTAGGGGTTTGGGGGAAACAACCCCAATAGAAACACAAGGTGTTGCTCGTGGGGTCCTTTGAAACCACACAAACCTTCATCATCTACTGTTGGGTGCCCTAAGTCTCCAATCACAAGTGAAAATGAAATGAAAATCATGTGTTTGAGCAATACGCAAGAAAAAGGTTCTTATATGGATCTAGATGAGTTATTAACACAATTGTTTTTAGTTGACTTGTAGTTTTAATGGTATCAATTAAATTTGTAGGGTGATTAACTTGTCTCACAATTTGGCTTGTGAGTACTGACGAGTTTTGAAACTATGGTCCAAACAATCCTAGGAGATGATAAGATGGGTGCTTTTGGAGGCAATTTGTGTAGAATAGATAGAGCTAGTGGCCTTGGAGATTAGTATTCCATAATCTTAGAGCTGAGCATTGTCAATAGTGTTCATATAAACATAAGGGCATGGGTGGGGGTTGGAGCAATCTATTTTAAGGTATGGTGTATTGTGAATCATGAATATACTCTTTACTTTGTTGGATACAATATGATGAAGTTGTCTATAAATTCGTTGTCTTGTGCTGTTGATGTGTGTCATAGTTGATTGCCAATCTTTACTTAGTAAATCTATAACTTAGGTGTGAATGGGAAACTTGGAATTTTGCGATAATAGAAAACATTAAAGTCAGAGCCAACAAAGTATTTACACCTAGAACCCAAACATATTAACATAATTTAAAGATCATTGGCAATGAACAATCAAGTTCTAAGAGTGATAGATTTCTCAAATTTCATCTAATAATTGAATCCAGTTTTTGAAGAGTTATTATTGCCACAATAATACAACATTTTTAGAAAAAGAAAAATTATGTCTTGTACTAGTCTTCATCTTGTTAGGGTAAAAAGCCCCATTCCAAACTTAATCTTGGAGGAAAAAATATCCTAATACTTGACTTGAATTTGTAAAGCAAAAAATATTTCCAACTTTAATATTTAGGTCCATTGTATTATTTATCACATGACTTAGAATTTGTGAAGCAAAAATATTTCCAACTTTAATAGCTAGGTCAATTGTATTTTTCATTACAATAGTTTAAAAAATAAAAGCTCTTCAGATATATGAGATCAATTGAGTTTAATTTGTTTTTTATGATTGTTCTTGCCTTGAAAAAATTAAAGAAATTTTTGAATTGACCATTATGTTGCTATCCTGTGAATTTAAAGCAAGTATTTTATTTTCTATAGAAAAATAATATCATAAAATACCTGCCTATATCTGGTTGTCAACTAGGAAATAGTTTTTGGAAACTTAACATAATTGTTTAATTAATTTTAGTGTGTGATTGTGTGTAATAATTTGTAGGATAATTGACGAGGCATTGACAGACGGAGTCAAAGTTGCTGTATGCAGCACATCAAATGAGAAGGCGGTAAGTATATCAAGATTTTGATATATTGCTATCCTTTTTGGGGTTTGAAATTTGAATTATAAATGAAGATTGATAATTCATCATACTCTACTTTGTAGTTGTGCTTGTTGAGAATTTGAAGTCCACGAGTCTCTCAAGTATTATTGTAATGGTATTTGATACATTAACAAGAAGCAAGATCTCCTTATAAAGGAGAATGCAAAAGAGAAGTTTCTAAAAAGAAACATAACAGAACAAACTACAAAAATAGAAACTATCTAATATCTTACAAATGACCATTGATATAACAAATATAGAATATTATGCTAATACCCTCCCTTAATGGTCATTTTATAAATTGCACCAAGTTGCCCCCTAAATTTTACAAACTTGTTCGAGTTCAGAGACTTGGTGAGGATATCTGCAGTTTGATCCTCAGTTGGAACATACTGCAACTGCATTGATTCATCTTCTAAAAGCTTGCGGATGAAATGACAATGAAGCTCAACATGTTTGGTCCGCTCATGGAAGACTAGATTTTTGGCAAGTTTGAGCACCCCTTGATTATCATAGAATAAGGGAGAAGGACCTACTTGAGACATTTGCATGTCAGAAAGCATCCTTCGAAGCCAAATTGCCTCACAAGTTGGCTTAACAATTCCCTGATATTTTGCTTCAGTTGAGGAAAGAGCTACTTCTTGATGCTCCTTGCTGGTCCATGTGACTGCACATGTGCCCAAACTGAAGACATACCCTGCCCAAACTAAGTCTATAAAACCAATGAGCCTAGGATCTTTGCTTCTATTGTATAGAATGCCAAATTCAAGAGTGCCCTTCACATATCTTAGCACACACTTCATTGCAACCCAATGTTCAGCTTTTGGGGCTGTCATGAAGCGAGATATGTAGCTGACAACATAACTGAAAGATCCCCAAGTAGTCTGAACTAAATTTTTCCCTGATTTTAATGTTGCTGATTGAAGGTTTTAGGATAGTTTTCAAGTGTTTTTGCTTGGGTTGTGATGCCAATATTTGAATAAGGGTTTAATATGAAACATATGCCATTTCAACAATGATTTTGAACCCAAATTGCAGAATTATATCCAGAATTCTGATTTTTAATAACAACAAGATAGTAACTTTCAGAATTTATAGAATTGATTCAAATATGCATACCCAGAGTCCAACGCTCAATCAATGGAGGGTTTTATTGTAGAATTCAATGTAATCACAATACAGGAGTATCCATTGAGGTTTAATGACTCCAGTTGACTTTATTTGCACCAACAATAATTATCAAAAACAAATAATGAGAGAAATAGTGGAATTGCTAAGACCCACGCCTGGCTTGTAGGCAGGATTATTGGCTACAACTGGAAATTATTCAGTTGGCCAAACAACTGAATCATAGAATCTTCTTGATCCCTAGTGAATTTCATATTTGTTGATGACAACTTCTGATCACAATATCTGCTCAAGCCCTAGTGTCAATTTTGGATAGTATGGCCTGCATGAAGGAATGTATGGCTAGTGTATGGCTAGTGTAATGGTACGACTGGCTTAGGAAAGGTATGGCCAACTTAGGAGAATGTACAGCTGTCTTGAGAAATCTCAAATCCCTCCAAATCTATCATGTTTCATCTTATTTCTGCTACAAACAATTTTATTATTAACCCTTGCAGGCAATTTCACTAATTATCAGTAAAATCATTCTCTTGGCAACAATTATTTTTATTGAATTTCACCAATCTGATTGTACCAAACTCTTGATGCTTATTTGTTGGGAAATAACCAGTAAAGCTACTTGTAAAATACTCCAATTAAGCACAATTGGAAACCTTGTATAGATTTCCCACAACTATGAACTGGGTTTCCATCCAATTCACAAATCTCCAGGGAGTTTTCGTTCCCAGATGTCTGAAAGGCTGCCGAAATTCATCCCCACAGCTCAATTCTCCAATTGCTGATGTAAAAATGAATCAATGAATGCCCAAATGAAACCACCTCATGCCATTTTATTGTCTCCCAACCCTAATCAAACTTTTTAGGGTTTTCTCCTTTATTTTAATGAAGTTATTTTGTAATTTATCTCCCTTAAGTAGCTCGATCAGCTTGAGGGTCTAATTCATCATTAATAAAGTGCCCACCTTTTAAAACAACTTAACAACTCCTAGGGGGGCGTGCCATGGGAGGTTTTTAAGTTATATTTTATTTTAACTTTATAATATAAAATAATAAAGTTACATTGTTATGGCTTTTAATTATTTCTATAAATAGTCATCATAATATAAAATTACTCGTTTTAGCCATGGATGGCTTTCTATTTTTAGCAAAAAAGTGACTTAGCCATAAATATTATTATTTGCTCAAGGATGAAGACAACCAACTGCCAAACTGTAGCGTTTAAGTCCTTCCCTGCCTGGAGTAACATCTCCTATCCATTGGATTTGCCTATAGAGATGGATAATAGGCAAATCTCAACACCTGAGTGATCAACTAGGAAAGAGGGGACATTACAATAATTGAGGTCAGGTCTAGTGGCAGTGAGCTAGATGAGGCTGCCCACTAGTTGAATGAATAAGTAGTGAATCCGATTTGGCTAATAGTTTCAGCCCTTTCTCCATAGGTGTAGATGCAGGTTTGTAGTCATTCATCTGAAACTTATCAGGCAAACTTCAAGCATACTTGGACTAGGAGATAAAAATACTACCTTTAGTTTGCCAAACCTCTACACCGAGACAATAATGTATAAGTCCCAAATTTGTCATGTCAAAGGATTGACACAAATTTTGTTTGATTTTTTCAATCAAATGTGTCGAGCTCCCTATAGTGATTAGGTCATCAACATAGACAACAAGAAAAAGTATATCATCACTAGACTGTTTGACATACATATTAGAATTAGGACTCCTCTTAAAACCATGATCAACTAGGTAGTTATCAATTTTCATGTACCATGCCCAAGGAGCCCGTTTAAGACCATAGAGTGCTTTCACCAGTCTGCATACCTGGTGTTCTTTACCGACAACCTTGAAATCAAGAGGTTACGTTATGTATACCTCTTCCTCCAAATCACCATTGAGGAAGGCACATTTAATGTCCATTTGATGGACTTTCCAACCAAACTGAGCTGCAATGTCAAGGACAAGCTAGATGGTGCTATTCTTGGTTGTGGGAACAAAAGTCTCCTCGTAATCGATTCCCTCTTTCTGTGAGAACCCTCTAGCAACCAACTGTGCTTTGTACTTATCAAGAGTGCCATCTGCATGATACTTTACTTTGTAGACCCACTTACAACCAATAGGTTTCTTCCTAGGTGGAAGATCAGAGAGGACCCAAGTGTTGTTCTTCAGAAGACTATGATGTTAGCCTCCATAGCATGTTCCTACTCAGGTATTCCTTTAGCCTCTAAATATGTCTGAGGCTCATAGACATTGTGAATGTTGGCCATAAGAGCAAAGTTCATTGTGTTCTTTTGCTTGCTCTTTCTTCTAGTCAATCTACCCTCAATGAGTTCATCATCACGAAGATTACCAATGGTCTTGGCCCACCACTTAGGCCGGAGAGTAGAAGTACCAACATCCAAATCAAGAATGTCAACATGACTTGGGGTACTGTTGTGACCTTTTCACACATCGTCCCATTGCTAACGGGGACCCCCTCTTTTTCGGCTTCCTGCGTTGTTTGGTTAGGGTTTTGGCTGCTTAGTGGGCAATTTTGTGTTTTCCGTGCCGGAGTCTTGGAGTTTTGATCATGCCTAATGCTGTTTAGGGTTTTTGAAGTTACAGGATCAAGTTGCAAACGTTGGAATTTTAATGATCCTAATTTTGTCTAATTGTTGACCTTCTTCAGCGTTAACGTTTTTTAAACACGCACATCGATGATTTTAAAGTGCCAAGGTATTTTCAGACCTTTTGGAGTTGTTTTCTCGCTCCTAAGGTATTATTAAAGTTGATTTCGCAATTTATCCCGATAAATTTCCTTGTGTTTCCCTCAATTTTTTGGAAAATTTGCCTAGGTCCAATTGAGTTTTATCAAGTTTTAAAGTTTTCTAGTGATTTTGAGTGGTTAAAATGTCAAAATTTCTAAGGGAAATCCATATTCTAAGGGTTAAAAGGTCAAAATTCCATGCTAGAGGTGCTTTTCCCTTCATATTCCTGACTACCTCAAAATCCGGACTACACATGGGTTTCCCCTGAAATCCATACTGGCTATGATTTTCCACTACTGTTTATCCACGCCTGGGTCGTTTTTCCCCTGGAAGTATCAAATTTGACTAAGTGTTAGGATTTTTTTTGGACTGCCTTCGTTTTTCCACCGGGAGTGCGGATGAAGTTGAGGATGATTCCATGCCTCGATCGATTTTCCACCAGGTATTTGTGACAAGTTAATGCGGATTTTTGTGCAGACTCTTAGTCCATACCCAAGTCGATTTTCCACTGAGAGCAATATGATGAGTTTTGAGTCCGGATTTTCATCCAGACTGAGGTCGTTTTTCCACCAGGGAGTGTTTTTTTTGCAAATGGAGTGAATTTGGAGTGTGGATTCTTTATCCATGGCCATATCGATTTTCCCTTGGCCTATTTTATGTGCATTTTGATGAATTTTAGCATGGATTTTTATCCATACTGATATCGATTTTTCCTTGTGGGGAAAATTTTGGTGTTTTAAGTGATTTTTTTAATCCCTACCTATATCGATTTTCCCCCAGAGGCTTAATTTTGATTGAAATTGAAATATTTAATAAATGAGCCCCATTTTAATTGTTTTTAAATGATGATTGACGATTATTTAAAATTTTAAAAACAAAATTAAATAACTTGCAATGAGCATTTAATGTTTTTACCCTTCTAGAAGCAAGTTAGTTTTACCAAACAAGTATATAAGCAAGTGTTTTATCCCACATTGCTTGTGTGGTGAAAGTAAGAGGCAAAAGTAAGTATAACAGAGGAGTCTCCAGCAATATTTTATTATTAAGTTTGCCAGGGGTCTCCATGTTTGGTGATTTTTCTCTCTTATTGGCGAATTTTGGCGAAGTGTTGAAGTGAAGTGTTTGATTGAAGGCCTCCATTTCTTTTCCAGCTTGGCAATCCTCTCCATTGCTGCCATTGAGGTTTATTGCCTCCATATTTTTCAGATTTTCGATTTTTGGTAAGTTCGCCATTTTTGCTGAAAATCACGATTTTGTGGAAGGTGGCGATGTTTGGTATTTGATGAGCTTTGGCGATTTTTCCACCATTATTGCTTGGTGTTCCAGATTTGAGTTGGAGATTGTTGGCAGATTGGAGGTGCATTGAAGACATTTTTTCAGATTTTCCAAGGATAGCGCCATAGCTGGAAATTGCGATTTTGATTTGGCAAGTGTTTTGTGCCATTGTTTTGGTGAATTCCCTTCACACTTGGTGGCTGCCATCATTCCCAACATGCTGATATGTTGTAGATCTGAGTTTGTCCTCCATTGTTGCAGCTTGTTCAACCTCCATAGCTTGTTGGGAAATCAATTTTCAGACTTACATCTTGTTCCCAGCTATTTGGTGCCATAAGCGATTTTATCCAAGGAGCCGATTGGAGGCATTTTCAATCAATTTTCAGAGTTATCTTCCATTGTTGCAGACCTGAAACTCCATTGTAGGGGTGTTGTCCTCAGAAAATAAATCTTTCCAGCCACCTACCTACCTTGCAATTTCACTTGGGAAGCATATTTTGCTTCATTCCGGAGTTTATTTCTAAGTATTTTATCATTCCTAAGGGTGCTGGTAAGTCTGAAAACTTCATTTCTAGATTTGTCTTCAGACAAAGTTTTTATTTGCATCCCTACATACATGCTTAGATTTTCTTATGTTTGCCTTGGAAGGTTGATTCTCATCAATTTATGCATATCTAGGTGATTGCAACATGTTTTAAAAGTTTAATTTTCAGGTTGTCTTTAGATTAGTTGACCTCCATTTTTTACTGCGGAAGGTGTCCTCAGACATACTTTGTGTGAAAACACAACCTTTCACACCTTTCCTTAGTCACTGCTGATTCGATATACTACTTTGCACTCTAGTTTGCACAATTTCTAAGTATAAGGAGGTATTAATGAATTTCATAGAGGGTTTCCATACCGTAACGTTGTCACATTTTGAATCTAATTGTCGAGATCTACCAAGAGTGGACTATTTTTCTGACTTTATTCTCTAATTAGCTTAAAATCTTTAGAAAGTCAGGAACTTTATTTATTTTTCTAAGTTCTAAGTTCAAGCCTCGTACAGGTGCGATGTTGAAGTTTGGATTTAAGGAAAGGAAAGAACTACAAAAGATACTGGAGACTGGATTCTATTCAGAGCCTAAGATTTCATCCAGATGGAAGGAGATCACAGATACAAACATGCATTTCCTGGACCTGAACCAGATGCGACAGCGGATGGTCGGAGTCGGAAATCAAATTCGTTCCCCGACATAAGTGAATATTATGAAGAGTGGTATTTTTCATGCCGTTGGATTTCCACAGTCCATACAATGCAGTGAGCTTATCCTGGAGTGTGCACGATATTATGATCCTCTCACGCGAATGATCGAAACTCCTAAGGGCGTTGTTATTGGCTACCTTGCTGAGGATGCTATTGCCGAGGTATTCGGGATTCCACGTGGAACAGATACGAAGGATGCGAACAAGGATGAATATAAAGAGCGATACACGAAGAAGATGGATGCGTGTAAGAATATAATAAACAAAGAGTGGATGATTGAGCCTAGGCTTCATCATTCCAACGCTCCCAAGACACTCATGTGCACAGACTTCAAAGAGGAGTATAGTGACTCAGTATTCCTGTTATACAGAGTGATGGGGATGCCGCAGGGTGCAATATTCGATGGATGGATATTCTATTTCATCCAAGATTGTCTTAGAGGGACATTGGTAAATTGGTCTAAGATCATAAGTGACAATCTGGACATTTAGCTGAGGAATGTACATCGGTCCAAGTCATTCGCCATGACTTTTTACCTGATATACTTGCTTGCACGATTCGTTTCATACAGAGGATTGATATGCAAAGGTGAAGTCGGGAATGGGCAAGGACAATTTAGGAGTCATGAATGCTACCCCCAACGGAACATGTATAGAATTGAAGACTATAAGAGAGTGAATGACGTATTCATAATGTACATCACGCGGATGCTGCAAGGCGGAATCCACAAAAGATTGTCCAAGGAGGCAACAGAGCTAATAGAGAAATATGGATCGTGGTATATTCAGTTTCCCACTTTCACGTACCTTAGGATTCATGGGTTTCAATCCGAAGTCTACAGGCTTCCTAGGTATCCGTCCGACAGAATGATCTTGTTGGAAGTGGTGAGATAGCTTCTAGAGTTTGATGCCATTCAAAGAGAGAGGCATAGGACAAACATGACTTTCCTTATTTCAGTTGGGAAGACATCAGAGTTTTGTCAGTCTGCCTTAGCTACCAGCACTGCAAGTGAGGAGCTTGCATTCTATCGATTTGCAACCTTCAAGAAAAGATAAAGATTTGATCCAGATAAGAAAGTTGGAAGGATCAGGGGAGAGAAGTTCATCCATAAGGTAGACATAGAAGATTATTGGGCCAACCTAGTGGATGAGCAAGCAGTGAAGAGAAGAATGTGGTCCAGAATGTCACTGGATTTCATGAGGAAGTGTGGACTTTTCCTCATTCCTGATCAGGTGCTAGATGACAGGGATCATACACATCCACAGTATGAGAATGAAATGAAGAAGGCAATTTTATTACCAAATTGGTAGTTGTCAGAGGAGATTGATCTGAATGTTTTGATGAGAGATGTCTTGAGTTTCTCCCGTGCATGGGTAGATATGCAAATGAATAAGTTAGTTGATATGGGGGTTCCCTTCACTTATGAAAAGATGAGGCCAGAAGAGTCTACTTCCGAAGATGATCAGAGGACTATCAATGATGTTAGAATTCATGCAGACGAAGAGAGTCAAGCTCCCAAGAGAAGGAAGAACACGCCAAGAGGAGTCAAGGCCAGAGGGAAGAAGATTGAGGAGGTGAAGAAGAAGAAACAAAAGACTATCATTCCTCCACCTATCATTCCTTCACCACCTCTTAGTATCTCATCAATTAAAGTGATTGAAATAACAAAGTAGAATAAGGAAACCCAACAATGTTCCAACACAGTGATACTACTAGAGAATATTCAGGAGTTACATGCCACAGCAACATCTGCACCTTCAAATGAGAATGATGATCAGCGGGGATCCCCTACTATCCTTTTGGAAGTTAGTTTTGGAAATGAAGTATACAATTTGACTAGGAATAATCCTGATGATGATGATGATGTTATCTTGGCATTGAGAGGACTTGATCGAGAAATGTGTCTCGATGATGGTATGGAGATGGCCGCTATTCCTGATTGGCTGATTAGAAGTATGGATAAAAGTAAGAAAATGATAGAGGTACAACCTATTGATAACATTGATGATTACCTAACTTTGAGTGCTAAGGAGAAGGAACCTAAGAGAGCTGAGATTTTGTCACACATAGCTAGAGATGAGACAAGAATGCGGATTGCGCAGGTTGCTGTTCCTATTGTAGGCGTGACAGTAGACATTGCTACTCCTATGGATTTCCAGATCACTTCAGTTGCCCTCGGTCGTACATCAAGAGAGAAAGAGTTTCAGGAAGTTGGTGATAACCTCAAGGCGATCGACGCAAGGTTAGACAGAGAAATTGCAAAGAAGGAAAAGTACAGAGAAGAGAATATCAGACTTAGAGAGTATATTGCAGGTATAAGGCATAAGAATCCCACCCTTATTTCCCCTATTGCAGTTGACCATGGAATACATTCACACTATGAGGTAGCGAGAGATACACTCTTGAAGGTGGAAAAGTGGATTGAGAGCGCAAGAAAGCAGACAGATGATTTCCTTACTCAGTTTGTCGAGGCATATGATAGGACAATAGGGCTCGTGTTTAGAATCTAGTATTTGGACGGAGTTTGGGAAGAATTCCACTCTATTTAGGAGAAGAGTATTCCACGCCTCTAGTCTTTGAAGAAGATTCCTAATTCCACCTTGGCCAGCGAGCACATTGTGCACAGTGGAGACAGATACGATTTCCATGGCTGGTATTGTTCATTGGCCGTGAAGAGATCAACTTATGATAACGCCCAGTCGAGTTGTATGGAGATGGAGGGATTGATTCAGGACATTCGGATGAAGATCCTTGCCTCAATTGAGGAGTTATTGGGTGTTGATGTTAGTGATGCTAGTGGTTTACACTTAGCCGAATTAAGAGACAAGATGAAATTTATGTATTTTTGCCAGTTGGACTCTTTGAAGAAGAATTAGATAGATGACTTGGTCTCTTTGTTGATTCATGTTCATAGTTCGCAGAAGCTCATGCCAGATGTAATGACCCTTACTATAAAGGCCACTAATAAACCCCAAATCTGAACTGAGACAATTTGTCAAACACTTGGCATGCACTGAATTGTTTTGTTTGTGATGTAGTGTTTCAATATGATAGTTGTTTTGAGCATCAAGTACAATTGAGATAACAATACCAATATTGAAATGTAACACAATAAACAATAATGAAACTCTAAATATTCATGCAAGGACTTCAATGCTAATATATCAGGAATTTCCCAAATTCTGATTGCATTGTTCAGTAGACTAATTTTCTAAAAATGTATGACTGTTACAAACTCTTACACATGAGCACTGAATTTATGACAAGAGAATGTATAAACTATCACACATGAACAATGACCTTGCAATGCACCTTCTCTACTATATCAATCCAACTACAAGATAGCAATGTCTGATTACAATGGACTATTTTCTGAATACATATATGACTGTTACAACTGTGCACTTCTATCATAAAAATTGACAACAAAAACCATGCAATGGAACCTAGAAATCGCTCCTTGAACTCCGATTATGAAATGCTGATGAAAGGAGGACTGGACTGTCCCAAGAATGCCCTGCTGTCACTACCGTATTGTCCCTGCTGCAGGCCGTACCTGGGTCGTACTGTGCGGCTGCAGTACCAAATTTTGAGCTGGGATGAATTCAAAACCCTTATTCACCAAATACAAGCCCTCAAATCAACCTTCAATTGAAATCCAACATGAAATGGCTGAGTACCATCTCCAATAACGCAACCCTTCAGAAGATATTTCACTTCCTCAGTTATGCTAATCTAAGGGAGTTATCGTTCCCAAAGATCAATGATATTTGCAGACCTTCAAGCTCCACAAATGCTCAAGTAGATGCACTAGAGAAAATAGACTTCGATCCAAATGAGAGATGTAATGTCCCCACTCTAGCAGATTGACCAAGTATATGTGCGTTAGCCTAGCTCTACATGGTCCCGAGGGCTAACGAAGGGTTTAAAGGGATCCTGGAGTGTTTTGGCCTAGTCATTTCCAGTTTGGGCCAAAACGAAGTTGATTTACTTAGTTTCAGGCATACTTACTATTTTTAGTAAGTCAGCAGGACACAACGGGGGCTAGTTTTGGTGATTGGATTTGATACTCCTTGGCGAGAGCTTTCCGACGAGCTATCACTCACGCTATTCGGAGTCCGATTGCTAATATATTTTAATGCCTGAAGTTTTATTAAAGTAACATTTAATTTAATTGTAAAATATTAAAGTGTTACTTTAATATTTATTTTATGGAGATATGTGTAAATCAAAGGGGCAACCAAGGGAGACATAAGTGAATATTTTAATATGTTTTATATTGAACATGTTTTATCCCACATTGCTTGAGTGAGTTGGGTCGCCCCTTGGAGAAAGAATAAAAGGGAGCTTTTGTGGCTTCATTGGGCAGGTGGAATATGAGAAGAATTTGGTGTGTGAGTTGCAAATCCGTTCTTGGCATTAGAGGACGTCTATCCTCTCTTGTGACATTCTAGACGTCATTCCCTTGGGGTTTGGCCTTTGGAATCCTTTGCTATCAGCTTCATTTACAGGCAGATTGGGTGCTTTTCCAGCTACAAGCAGCAACATTATTTGGTTGCATTTCCAGCTACAGGCCGCGACACTATTCACGCGGGTACTATTCACGTGACACTATTCACGTGGGTACTATTCATGTGACACTATTCACGCGGGTACTATTCACGTGGCACTATTCACGCGTGTACTATTCACCTGGCACTATTCACGTAGCACTATTCACCTGGCACTATTCATGCAGCACTATTCATGTTACTGTAGCAGCAGAATTAGAAACTTTGGTTGGAACATTATGTCAAAATGCTGGAGTATTTAGTGAGTTGAAAATAACCTGCTATGTATTTGATTTTTGTTAATTCTGGAAATAATATTATAACAGCAGTAGTTCAATTTCCAGCTTGCCTATTATTGTAAATTCTTTTAGTTCATGTTATGTGGTTTCATACCTGTGCAAAGACTTAAAAACAAAAAAAACATTGAAACATTAAACGGAGGAATAAGGAGTTGGCTGCAAACTGTTTGGCTAAATTCCTATCAGCAGTGGGGTTAGTTTTTGGGCATTCTAGGGTGTCCATTACAGTGGTATCAGAGCAGAAGATTCTGCCATCTTGTGGGAAACTTTCACCAAAACATATTGCAGAAATAAAACAGGTCCAGAATGTATGATTGAGCATGCGACAGGGGCATTATAATTTTCGCAATACCAGGGCCAGACAAAATAGAAATCCGGATAGTCAGAGTGAGCAGTCTAGTTCATCCGTGCAGGTGGACATAGAATCTAGTCATACAGACATAGAGGAAATATTCTTCGATCAGGACAGCAGTATGGGTGACCGAGATGAGAGGAATATCGTTCCAGATCAGGGGGAGGTAATGTTCAGACAGTTGCTGGGTACGTTAGAGCAAGGGCAGCGTATGCAGCAGGAGCAGAATAGGCGAATGGACATGATGTTGCAGCTTATGGCTAGACAGATGGGCGTTAATATTAATCTAGGTGAGGCCAACAATGGAAACAATAACAATGGGGGAAACGATAACAATAGGGGCAATGATAATAATGGAGGTCGAGGCAACAACAATGGCCCTGAGAATAACATTAATGGTAATAATGGACATGGCGACAATGGAATTGAGGCGGATAACTTTAGACACATTGCACACCCAGCTCGAACAGCGAGCTCGAGACCTCTTCTACCCACCTTTCCACCTAGGGCTCCGGTTCAACCAGTGAACGAACCGCAGATTACTGAGTTACAGGGTCAGTTCAGGAGGGACTGGGAGGCCAGTGGACCCGAGTTTCAGGCAGATATTTCCCTCAGAGATTATATGGACTTGAGGATGAGACATATGCCTAGAGCAGGAGGGAGGAATCAGAATTTTGAGCTGAGGAAGAAAGTTGGAAAACTTTCCTTGCCTTATTATGATGCTTCAGGGAAGATGACTGCACGAGCTTGGGTGCAGAAGGTAGATACATACTTGCAGCTAAATCCTATGCCTGAGGATGAGGCTATCAAGTATGTGGCTATGCATTTGGACGGCGTTGCGCATGAATGGTGGCATCATGGCATGGTGACTCTGGGGCATAATCAGATTACATCCTATGAGGAATTCACAGAAAGATTGATTGAGAGATTTGACACTAGGGATCCCGAGTTACATTTCAAGGAGCTAGCACAGTTAAAACAGTCAGGAACAGTGGATGCTTACATCGCCGAGTTTCAGCGTTTGTCTGTACTTGTTACTGATATCTCTCCTAGGAGATTGGTGGTGTTATTTTGTGATGGGCTTGCTGATCCATTACGTGGTTGGGTGAAGGGACATGATCCACTCACCTTAGCAGAAGCAACTAAAAAGGCACGAGATTTAGCCCCTTCGGTATACAAAGGAAAATACCATTCAACAGATTCTTCCTACCGCAAGGACAAAGACAAAAAACCATTTCAGAAAGAGTATAACAAACCCAAAGAAGGATCAAAAGGACTAGACAGTGAAACCTTGAATGAACTTCGAAAGAAGAAACTGTGCTTCCAGTGTAGAGAGCCTTGGGACTTATCTCATAAATGCCCTCTCAAGGCTAAGGCAAATCAAATGGAGTATTTTTCAGCAGAGGAGTCAGAGTCAGAGGGGGAGGATCAGCACTCCGATTCAGATGAGGGTAACATGATAGAGGAGAGCAGCATTCCTAAGGATGATAGATCGTTGGCACGCTTGACAGGGGCCCAAAAGGCAATCACATTTAAGGTCAGGGGTACTATCCAGGGGCAGAAAGTGATATCTCTCATTGACACTGGGGCTACACATAACTTTATAGATACACAGTTGGTAGCCAGGAGAGGTTTACAGACAGAGGAGCATGATGGTTTTAGGGTCATGGTGGCTAATGGCCAAAAGCTATTATGTACTCAGAAGGTTTCAAATCTTCACATTAGATTTGGAGATGGCTATGAGTTGGAGGATGATTTCTACGTTGTGGACATGGGAGATTATGACGTCATCCTCGGTATGACATGGATGGCATCGCTGGTTGAGTTCACTTTCAACCTAGCGAAGTTGGAAATGAGGTTTCAGCATGAGGGTAGGACTGTTGTTCTCAGGGGACTTTCAGATGGGAGTTGCAGGGTAGTCTCTTTGAAGAGAATGGAGAGACTTTTTCGACATAATGACATAGAGTGGGCAACAGAGTGCTTAGTTATGCCAACTTCATCGGAGCCTCGGGTGAAGAGTCATCCACCAGATATACAGGAGATTCTTGACAGGCATGCCAAGGTATTCAGTGATATTCCTCACGGGGTTCCTCCTGACAGGGGTGCAGAGCATGTTATTGAGCTCGAGGAGGGAGCCAAACCAGTGATGATCACTCCCTATCGTCATCCTAAGAAACATAAAGATGAGATAGAGAAGGCAATTAAGGAGTTGTTGGAAATGGGGCACATCAGGCCTAGCAAAAGCCCCTTTGCTTCAGCTGTAGTTTTGGTAAAGAAGAAGGATGGGACAATGCGCATGTGCATCGATTACAGGGCACTGAATAAGAAAACAATTAAAAACAGGAATCCCATTCCTAGGATTGATGAGTTGATTGATGAGTTGCATGGGGCATGCTTCTTCACCAAAATTGATTTGCGATCCGGATACCATCAGATCAGGATGAGAGCAGAGAACATTGAGAAAACAGCCTTCCGATGTCACTATGGCCACTTTGAGTTTATGGTTATGCCATTTGGACTAACCAATGCACCCGCTACATTTCAGAGTTGTATGAACTAGGTATTCAGGGAGCAGTTGAGGAGATTTCTCTTGATCTTCTTTGATGACATCTTGGTCTTCAGTAAGACCTGGGAGGAACATTCACAGCATTTGGAGGAGGTATTATCTATCCTAGAGAGAGAGTCTTTATATGCCAAGGAGTCTAAGTGTGAGTTTGGTATGACAGAATTACTATACCTTGGGCATATTATTAGTGCAGATGGAGTTCGAGTAGACCCTGAAAAGATTAGAGCTATAGTAGATTGGCCTACTCCCACGAACCTCACACAACTTAAGGGGTTCTTTGGTTTATGCGGGTTTTACAGGGGGTTTGTTAAGGGGTTTTCACAGACTGCAGCAACTTTGACAGACCTCACTAAAAAGGGAGCCTTCGTATGGACAGAAGCAGCGCAGCGATGTTTTGACCACTTCAAACAAGTGATGTCATCTTGTCCGGTTTTAGCTCTACCAGATTTCACGAAGCCATTTGAACTTCAGTGTGATGCTTCAGGTGATGGGATAGGGGCAGTATTGATGCAGGAGAAACATCCCATTGCATTCGAGAGTAGGAAGCTCCGAGGTGTTGAGAGGAGCTATTCTATCTATGACAGGGAGATGTTGGCCATAATGCATGCATTGGCCAAATTCCGATCATACTTAGTAGGTGGACGGTTTGTGATCAAAACTGATCACAATAGCATAAAATATTTCATGAGCCAGCGTGATCTTAATGACCGGCAACAGAAATGGGTTACTAAATTGCAGGCTTATGACTTTGACATAGAGTTTGTCAAAGGTAAGAAAAACGTGGTGGCTGATGCCTTATCTCGGAGATCTCACTTATGTGCTCTGGCAGAGATTTCAGGAGATTGGAGAGATCAGATTATAGCAGAGTATGTCGGAGATGCTTGGGCTTCTGGATTGATTTCAGGTACTATACAGGATGATCGCTATGAGGTGATAGATGGATTGATCAGAGTTCAGGACAGGGTTTATTTGATTCCGTCATCACATTTGAGAGAGGTGATACTAAAGGCATTTCATGATGCACCCACAGCTGGGCATCCGGGGATCTTCAAGACCTACAGGCAGATCCGAGAGTGGTTCTCATGGAGAGGGCTCAAGGATGATGTTCAGAGGTATGTCAGGGAGTGTGCGGTTTGTCAACAGAATAAGGGAGAGCACACATTTCCTGCAGGTTTATTACAGCCCTTACCCATTCCTGATAGGAAATGGGAAAGTATTTCGATGGACTTCATCACTGGGTTACCATGAGTGCAGGGAAGGGATTGCATCTATGTGGTGGTGGACCGCTTGACGAAGTTCACTCACTTCTTTGCTATTCCGTCCATTTACACAGCAGCACAGGTGGCAGATCTTTTCTTTAGAGAGATATTCAGGTTACATGGGTTGCCCAGATTCATTGTCAGTGATTGGGATAGTAAGTTTATGAGTGTTTTTTGGCAGGAGTTGTTTAGGTTGTGTGGTACAGATCTTACACCTAGCACTAGTTATCGTCCGCAGACAGATGGGCAAACAGAGATTGTGAATAAATGGGTGGAGGGATATTTGAGGAACTATGTAACTGCACAACAAAAAGCTTGGGTCAGATGGTTGCATATGGGAGAGTATTGTTATAACACCACTTATCATATGTCCATCAGGATGACTCCTTTCATGGCACTCTATGGTTATGATGCACCTAGCTTCATGGATTTAGTTTTGGGGGACAGCAGAGTGCCCAAAGCCAAAAACTTATTGCAGGATAGTTAGGACATCCTGAAAGTGCTCAAGGAGAATATACAGCAGGCCCAGAATCAACAAAAATTGTACGCTGATCAGCACCGAATAGAGCGCAGTTTTGAGGTAGGGGATATGGTTTACTTGAGGCTACAACCATATAGACAGTCATCACTCAAGAAGAGCGGAGTTGAAAAGTTGAAGCCTAGATTTTATGGTCCCTACAAGGTGATTCGCAGAGTGGGCGAAGTTGCCTATGAGCTTGAGCTTCCAGAGGGCAGTCGGGTGCACAATGTATTTCATGTGTCTAGGCTTAAGAAAGCTATTGGTCAGAGTGTAGTACCTTCTGCAGATTTACCTCCTTTGGATGAGGAGGGGAAGCTCGTGTTAGTACTTGAGGCTATTCTGGACACCAGAGAGAGGAAACTCAGAAACAAGATAGTGAAGGAGTATTTGGTCAGATGGAGAGACCTGCCGGAGGAAGATGCTACATGGGAGAATGAGCAGGTGATACAGTAGGCTGGACTGAGATTGCTTGAGGACAAGCAATTTCAAGGGGGGCGGACTGTAATGTCCCCACTCTAGCAGATTGACCAAGTATATGTGCGTTAGCCTAGCTCTACATGGTCCCGAGGGCTAACGAAGGGTTTAAAGGGATCCTGGAGTGTTTTGGCCTAGTCATTTCCAGTTTGGGCCAAAACAAAGTTGATTTACTTAGTTTCAGGCATACCTACTATTTTTAGTAAGTCAGCAGGACACAACGGGGGCTAGTTTTGGTGATTGGATTTGATACTCCTTGGCGAGAGCTTTCCGACGAGCTATCACTCACGCTATTCGGAGTCCGATTGCTAATATATTTTAATGCCTGAAGTTTTATTAAAGTAACATTTAATTTAATTGTAAAATATTAAAGTGTTACTTTAATATTTATTTTATGGAGATATGTGTAAATCAAAGGGGCAACCAAGGGAGACATAAGTGAATATTTTAATATGTTTTATATTGAACATGTTTTATCCCACATTGCTTGAGTGAGTTGGGTCGCCCCTTGGAGAAAGAATAAAAGGGAGCTTTTGTGGCTTCATTGGGCAGGTGGAATATGAGAAGAATTTGGTGTGTGAGTTGTAGATCCGTTCTTGGCATTAGAGGACGTCTATCCTCTCTTGTGACATTCTAGACGTCATTCCCTTGGGGTTTGGCCTTTAGAATCCTTTGCTATCAGCTTCATTTACAGGCAGATTGGGTGCTTTTCCAGCTACAAGCAGCAGCATTATTTGGTTGCATTTCCAGCTACAGGCCGCGACACTATTCACGCGGGTACTATTCATGCGGCACTATTCACGCGGGTACTATTCATGCGGCACTATTCACGCGGGTACTATTCATGCGGCACTATTCACGCGGGTACTATTCATGCGGCACTATTCACGTGGGTACTATTCACCTGGCACTATTCACGCAACACTATTCACCTGACACTATTCATGTTACTGTAGCTGCAGAATTAGAAACTTTGGTTGGAACATTATGTCAAAATGCTGGAGTATTTAGTGAGTTGAAAATAACCTGCTATGTATTTGATTTTTGTTAATTCTGGAAATAATATTATAACAGCAGTAGTTCAATTTCCAGCTTGCCTATTATTGTAAATTCTTTTAGTTCATGTTATGTGGTTTCATACCTGTGCAAAGACTTAAAAACAAAAAAAACATTGAAACATTAAACGGAGGAATAAGGAGTTGGCTGCAAACTGTTTGACTAAATTCCTATCAGCAGTGGGGTTAATTTTTGGGCATTCTAGGGTGTCCATTACAAGAGACCCATGGGGTCTATTTATACACATAATAGAATCTTCTAGAAGCCTCTTAGTCTTTCTAGAAGTATCCATAACTTTCTAGAAGTATCCATAATAGAATCTTCTAGAAGCCTCTTAGTCTTTCTAGAAGTATCCATGACTTTCTAGAAGTATCCATAATGGAATCTTCTAGAAGCCTCATTGCACTTTTTAGATAAAAAGTTACTTCATAAAATAAAAAGTGCACCTCAATAACATTTTGGCCCCAAAGTAATAATAAATATAATGTCTCCAAGAGCATAATGAGCCATCCAATCACCAAATAAACGCCAAAATGACTCTCTCATCACAACCATCTGCCTACGAGAGTCTGGAATAGGCAAATCCACGTAAAGTGTCATGTCATACTAAAGAGGGGACATGACATTCCGCCCTTCCTGAAATTGCTTGGCCTCAAGCAATCTCAATGTAGGATGCTGCAGAATGGCTTCAGTCTCCCAAGTGGCATCCTCAACAGGAAGATCTCTCCACTTCACCAAATACTCCCTGATAACTCTCCTGCGGAGCTGTTTCTCCCTACTATCCAAAATAGACTCTGGCATGAATATCAACTTCCCCTCATCATCCAAGGGTGGTAGCACTGTGGAAGGCACAACATGCTGTCCTAATGCCTTCTTGAGGCGCGACACATGGAACACATTGTGCACCCTGCTATCTGCTGGAAGCTCAAGCTCATAAGCCAACTCTCCTACCCGCCTGATAATCCTGAAATGCCCATAATAGCGCGGCTTAAGCTTTTCTGACCCACTCTTCTTAAGAGTAGACTGTTTATAGGGCTGAAGCATGAGGTAAACCATATCACCAACCTCAAAACTCCTCTCAATCCGCTTCCGATCTGCGTACTGCTTGTACTGATTCTGTGCCCTGGCCATATTATCCTTGAGAGCATCAACAATGTCCTTGCTCTCCTGAAGCAAATCCCCGGCACGTGGAACTCTAACATCAGACATCAGCAAATCAATGAAGTTAGGCGCATCATACCCATATAGAGCTCTGAAAGGTGTCATCTGTATCGACATGTGGAATGTGGTATTGTAACAATACTCACACAAATGAATCCATCTCACCCATGCCCTCTGCTGACCAACCACGTAATTCCTCAAATAACCTTCCACCCACTTGTTCACTATCTCCGTCTGTCCATCCGTCTGTGGGTGATAACTAGTGCTAGGTGTAAGTTCAGTGCCACAAAGTCTGAATACCTCCTGCCAAAAGTGACTCAAAAATCTACTGTCCCTGTCACTCACTATGCTGCGGGGTATCCCATGCAATCTGAAGACCCCTCTGAAGAAGACCTCAGCTACCTGTACTGCTGTGTAAGTAGTAGTGATGGGAAAGAAGTGTGCATACTTCGTCAGTCTATCCACTACTACGTAGATGCAATCATGCCCTTGAGCCTTGGGCAAGCCCGTAATGAAGTCCATAGATATGCATTCCCACTTCTGATCTGGAATGGGAAGTGGCTGTAGGAGCCCAGCTGGAAAGGTGTGCTCTTGTTTGTTCTGCTGACAAACAGGGCACTCACGAACATACTGCAAAACATCTGACTTAAGCCCTTTCCAAGTGAACCGCTCCCGAACCTGTCTATATGTCTTGAAGTACCCGGGGTGACCAATTGTAGGTGAATCATGAAGAGCCCTCAATATAGATTGCTTCACCTTCGATCTTGGGACTAGAAATATCCTGCTCTTGTAGATAATCAAATCATCTACAAGTGTATACCGGGTATCAATAATTGACCCATCAACTATCCCTGACGCCCATGGGTCTCTAGCATACTCTGCCACTATCATATGTCTCCAATCCTCTGATATTTCAATCAATGCACTGAGATGTGGTCTACGTGACAATGCATCCGCTACCACATTCTGAGTCCCTCTCACGTATGATATGTCAAAATCGTAAGCTTGTAGCTTACTCACCCACTTCTGCTGTCTATCGTTGAGATCTCTCTGACTAAGGAAATGCCTCAAACTGTTGTGGTCAGTTTTAATACAAAACTTACCACCCACTAGATACTGTCTAAACTTAGCCAATGCGTGCATGATGGCTAACATCTCCTTGTCATAGATGCTGAAAGATCTCTCTGGACCACGGAGTTTCCTGCTCTCATATGCAATAGGGTGCTTGTCCTGCATCAACACAGCACCTATACCATCGCCGGATGCATCACATTGAAGCTCAAATGGCTTTGAGAAATCAGGCAAGGCTAACACCAGGCATGAGGTAATGATCTCCTTGAACCTGTCAAAGCAAGTCTGTGCCTTCGGTGTCCAAACAAAGGCCCCCTTCTTCAGCAAATCTGTCATAGGGGCTGCATGTCGTGAGTATCCACTAATGAATCTGCGGTAGAAGCCACATAGGCCCAGGAACCCTCTCAACTGTGTCAAGTTCTCAGGAATAGGCCACTCTACTATAGCACGGATCTTATCAGGATCCATCCTTACTCCCTCTGCACTGATAATATGTCCTAAATACAAGAGCTTAGTCATACCCAAATCACACTTGGACTCCTTGGCATACAGGGACTCCTTCTGCAATATGCTTAATACTGTCTCCAGATGCTCAAGATGTTCCTGCCATGATCTGTTGTATACCAAAATGTCATCGAAGAAAACCAATACAAATCTCCTCAACTGATGATGGAAGACCTTATTCATCATAGACTGAAAAGTAGCTGGTGCATTGGTCAACCCAAATGGCATGACCACAAACTCAAAGTGTCCACAATGACATCTAAATGCCGTCTTCTCCACATCCTGCTCTCTAACTTTGATCTGATGATATCCTGATCTCAAATCTATCTTGCTGAAGTAGCATGCCCCATGAAGCTCATCTATCAGCTCATCAATCCGTGGGATAGGGTATCTATTCTTAATAGTCCTCTTGTTCAACACCCGATAGCCAATGCACATACGTAACGAGCCATCCTTCTTCTTCACCAACACTACTGAAGAAGCAAAAGGAGACTTGCTCGGTCTGATATGCCCCATCTCAAGCAGCTCCTTGATGGTTTTCTCAATCTCATCCTTGAATCTCTTAGGATGCCTGTATGGTGTGATCATCACGGGTTTAGCACCCTCCTCTAACTCAATGATGTGCTCTATTCCCCTGTCAGGTGGTGCACCAGGTGGAATGTCACTGAACACCCTATCATACCGTTCTCTCAATCTCTGAATGTCAGGGTGATACTCTGCCTTCTGATGCTTCTCCTGTGTAGGCATGAGAGTACACATGGCTGCCCATCCAATCCCAACGTGTCTAACCAACCTCTCCATGCGCCTGAAAGAAATAGTTCTAACATCACTATTTCTGATAGCCCTCAATACATGCTGTCTCCCATCAACCTCAAACTTAATCTCCATGTCTCTGAGTCTGAGAGTGACCTCACCCAATGAATGTAACCAAGTCATCCCCAATACAATGTCTAGGTCACCCATGTTAACTACATGGTAATCCACTTTGAACTCATAATTGTTCAAGCGTAGAGGCATGTTTCTAATCATCCTGTTACACTTCAGAGTGTAACCATCAGCAACCTGTACTCGGAGACCCTCAAACTCCTCTGTCTCAATGCCACGGCGCTCAACCAATCGTGCATCAATGAAATTGTGCGTAGCACCTGTGTCAACTAGGGTAATCACCTTCTGTCCTGCTAGAACTCCACGCAATCTAAAGGACCCCTCCTGCTGAATACTGGACAAGCGTGCTTGCTGCAAATGTAACTCCAGCTCATCCTTAGGCTCTGTAGCCTCTGCCTCTACCTCCGGCTCTATGTCACTGTGCTCATCCTCATGTACTGTGCTATCTGAATCTGAGTCCTCATAGTATGCCCACATAACTCTATTGGCCTTCCCTTTAGGCTTCAACGGACAGTCATGTTCCCTGTCATAAGGACCTTTGCAATAGAAGCATAGCTTCTTCCTGCGTAGGTCATTAAGTGCCTCAGTATCCAAGGGTGTGGTGGATTTCCCCTTGGTATCAACCTTCCTCCCCTTCTCCTTATCAAACTTCTTATTATCTCTGAAAGAAGTAGAACTCCTAGGGGTGAATTTGCTAGAAGGTGCTGTAAGCTCCATACTGCGAGCTTTCCTCATGGCCTCCTGTAATGTCGATGGTTCAAATGCCTTGATCCAACCCTTGAGGGGTTCAGACAATCCCTCAGTGAATAGTATGACCAACCGTCTTTCTGATACATCCTGTACCATAACTGACAACCGTTGAAACTCACTGATATACATCTCCAAGCTGCCTATCTGTCTCAACTGTGCAAGATCACGAAAGAATATCTCAGGATCCTTCCTATCAAAACGCTCCACCAATCTGTCTACAAAATCCTGGTATGAAGTCACCTGGTTGTGCTGTAAAGTAACCATACCATGTGACCACCAGTCATGAGCTGCGCCCTCCAAATGCAAGGTGGCGTATCTGATGGCATCTATCTCCAACATGGGCCTCAATGCTAAGAAGGTATCCAACTTATGTATCCATGCCTGTGCTGTCATCCGTCCACTACCATCAAAGGAAGGTAAAGTGAGCTTGCTAGCAGCTCGCTGCAACTCACTGTCATGGCCTCTAGGTCTCCTATTCTGCTGAGTACTCCTCATGTGCTCTCTCCTCTGATTCAGGTAACGATCAAAATTAAGTAACTCACGTACATGTGGTGGTAATGCCTGCCACTCTGCAGTAGCAGCTCTAAGATCATCCTGAAACTCATCTTGTACATCGCCCTCTCCTGCCTCCTAAGCCTCCTCTCTAAGGAAAGTAGGACGAGTAAGTCTATCCGCTGTCCAAGACCTGTGCCTAGGAGCACCCTGTGAACCTGCTACACTCCTATTGTCATGATCAGGTGTAACTCTACCCTGCTCCTGAACTCTGGGCTGAACCACTCTCTCCATCATAGTGGTCAAAGCACGCAATGACTGGACTATCTCCTGCTGTCCAGTAGCCATGGTTCTGAAAAAGTCCCTAGCCTCATCATCCTCATTCCTGGGAATTCTAGGTGGGCTCTGTGACTGTCTCTCACCCATGGTAAGAATGTTTCTGTACTCCTGTTCACCCTCTAGTGCTGCTCTTCTGCGTGTGTAGTACCTGTGATGCCCCAATGCTGATGGATGCATAAAAGTTTCTTACCCAACAGGATGGCAAGAACACCGCTCTGATACCACTGTAATGACCCTTACTATAAAGGCCACTAATAAACCCCAAATCTGAACTGAGACAATTTGTCAAACACTTGGCATGCACTGAATTGTTTTGTTTGTGATGTAGTGTTTCAATATGATAGTTGTTTTGAGCATCAAGTACAATTGAGATAACAATACCAATATTGAAATGTAACACAATAAACAATAATGAAACTCTAAATATTCATGCAAGGACTTCAATGCTAATATATCATGAATTTCCCAAATTCTGATTGCATTGTTCAGTAGACTAATTTTCTAAAAATGTATGACTATTACAAACTCTTACACATGAGCACTGAATTTATGACAAGAGAATGTATAAACTATCACACATGAACAATGACCTTGCAATGCACCTTCTCTACTATATCAATCCAACTACAAGATAGCAATGTCTGATTACAATGGACTGTTTTCTGAATACATATATGACTGTTACAACTGTGCACTTCTATCATAAAAATTGACAACAAAAACCATGCAATGGAACCTGGAAATCGCTCCTTGAACTCCGATTATGAAATGCTGATGAAAGGAGGACTGGACTGTCCCAAGAATGCCCTGCTGTCACTACCGTACTGTCCCTGCTGCAGGCCGTACCTGGGTCGTACTGTGCGGCTGCAGTACCAAATTTTGAGCTGGGATGAATTCAAAACTCTTATTCACCAAATACAAGCCCTCAAATCAACCTTCAATTGAAATCCAACATGAAATGGCTGAGTACCATCTCCAATAACGCAACCCTTCAAAAGATATTTCACTTCCTCAGTTATGCTAATCTAAGGGAGTTATCGTTCCCAAAGATCAATGATATTTGCAGACCTTCAAGCTCCACAAATGCTCAAGTAGATGCACTAGAGAAAATAGACTTCGATCCAAATGAGAGACCCATGGGGTCTATTTATACACATAATAGAATCTTCTAGAAGCCTCTTAGTCTTTCTAGAAGTATCCATAACTTTCTAGAAGTATCCATAATAGAATCTTCTAGAAGCCTCTTAGTCTTTCTAGAAGTATCCATAATGGAATCTTCTAGAAGCCTCATTGCACTTTTTAGATAAAAAGTTACATCATAAAATAAAAAGTGCACCTCAATAACATTTTGGCCCCAAAGTAATAATAAATATAATGTCTCCAAGAGCATAATGAGCCATCCAATCACCAAATAAACACCAAAATGACTCTCTCATCACAACCATCTGCCTACGAGAGTCTGGAATAGGCAAATCCACGTAAAGTGTCATGTCATACTAAAGAGGGGACATGACAGAGATTGGGAGAACACTTTGGATGCTTGCTCGGATTCACTGGACGTGATTAATTTGCAGTAGGATACCTTGCCTAGCATTTCCATGGAGGAGTTAGATTCTGTATTGGCTAGATTCTTGGAGTATGCTAGGAGAGAGAGAGATACAGGAAAGAATCTTCTAGAAGATTCCCTATTTGATGACTGGGTATCTTTTTATTGGGCCATATGTTGGTGGCACCATTTTTGATGTAAACCCTAATTAAGGCAATTCTAGGGTTTTGTTGGCATGATCTTGGCCGTTGATCTATATCAATCTTGGCCATCCATTTTGTAAGAGACTATATATACCTTCTTGTCTCTCATTTGTAAGAGAGTTTTTGTAGAATTGTTGGTATATGCTGCAGCTATTTGTATCATAATCATTGTTGAATTGTTGGTGATTTTGCTCTTCAAGTGTTGTCTTTGCATTCATGGTTCTCAATTCCTCCAAGTTAGATTATAATTTTAGATAATAATTTATTGTCATGTATGTTAGATTGAGTGAAAGATTTGTTGAATATATTTGTGTGGAATCCTTAATCCATGCCACTAGCCTCTTGCCGCTGGTAAGTGTGCCTTGTGTGGTCAATTCGAAATTTGAGTAAGCTTAACTTCAACTATTATGCAACCTTTGACAAGTATCAACTTGGATGGTGTCAATGTGTAATGGTAATAGTCTGAAAATCCTTAAGTATGCCTTAGACGATTGCACTAAGCTTGTGTCAATACCTGTTTGTGAGACCTTGCCTAGTTTGATTCCACTAGATTTGTTCATCATTTCCGACATTCCTAGGCTTATAATAGATTTTTTGAAGCCTATTCCTTTTGCTCATTTTTTAGTAGGGATTAAGTCTTGATCCATATTGTTAAATCCTAAGTTGTCAACACACCTATTCTGCATTTTCACAATTGAAGAAGATAATCCTAACATTTGCGTAAGTCCACAAGTGAGCACAACAATTCACATCGACCATTGAGTTATCGACTCGTCAAGACCTGACATGTAGAAACCTTGGAATCATTTTAGTTGATCTTATCCTTAGCATCTAAGGTGATTTTGTTCAAGAGAGGGTAAATTACCTTGGTATTTTGTTCTGAAACGTTATGTGCATAAAACACACATCAACATTCTTTTGGCGCTAGAAGGGGGGCTGAGCATTATCAAGCCGTGTATAGCTGAACTGCAGATCATACCAATTCATATTCGCAAGGAGTTATCCAAGACTTTTGTCCCTCCTCCACGCTCAACATTCTTTGGGCGCTAGAAGAAGGGCCTGATTTGCAATCATCTTCAAAGATTATGTTCCAGAATGGTTTTGCCAGAGGAAGAACTTATCCAAGGTGAACAAAGAGATATCATTTCACAATTCAACACTCTTGCTTGGAGAAACCAAAGTAGTCACGTTGAATTCAGACAAGTGAGAAAAGTGATAGACAAAGAAGAAAAGTTGGGAAACTTGCCTCCAATTATCATTGTTCCTGGAGCACTTGATCGTGAGAACCAGTCTACCAATCAGCCTAGAAGAAATTGAACCAGTTGAAGATTTCAAGTTAGTATGAGATACAATGGTGCTGCCTGATCCTGACAGAACGAACGAGATTGAATTGGACGAACTTGAGTTCAAGCAACCGAACCTGGGAGATGAAAGAAAGATTATATCCAGTTTGAAAAACCTTGCCTGGGAAGTGAAAACAAGTGCATCACAATACATCGGAGTTTCTTTTATCTTGGACGAAGAAGAAGAGATAGCTAAATGAATTGACGAACAAATTGAGGAGTAAATTGAAAGGGATTTACTTGCTCAAAGATTACAACAAGTCTGGATTGATCCTAGATAGATCACGTTGGAGCACATCAATTCCTTTTCATCCGAGAAACTTCAGAAAATTCTAAGATCCACTCTTGGAAAATGAAGACATTGTGAGTTGAGGACCCCTCGCAGATCCAAACTTGGAAGATGAGAGGCTTCACCGAGTTCAGATATAGCAGATAGAGATAGATTATTCAATCAAAGGGACCTGCTGAGAGAAGACAATACTTTTCCAGATCCTCTATCTCAGGATGAAGATCCGAATCAAGAGGAAGCTCAGCAGTTTCAACAAGAAGACCAAGAGATGGCCCGGAATCAAGGATTACCTCCAAATGGTGCTACCTAGTTGGTTACCAAGCCGTCATCGCTCGCTTTCAATGACATTCATGAGATGCCAAAAAATACGGAGAATTTCTGTTCGAAGTACAATGCCAGTGACTCGAGTTGGACGACGGAAGATCACATCAAGATGTTTGAAGACCATTTGAGAAATAGACCAATTGAGTATGGAGATTTGGCTTGCAGACTTTTTTCTTATTCTTTGGGAGAAAAAGCATATCATTGGTTCATCCGTTTACCTGCAGGATCCATCACCTCATGGGAAGAATTGAAGGAGACATTCATTGGAAAGTTTGGAATCCAAATTTCCCCATCGGAGTTGCATAGACAGTTTGTTGAGTGTACAAGACAAGAGAATGAACCTATCAATTCATTCAACAACCGATTCCAGAAAGCTTATACAAGGTTGCAAACTCCTTATCTTATTCTAGATGCTCGAGAGATATATTATCATGCTCTAGATCCACTTACAGCTATGTTTGTGCGAACTCATCCCTCTCCAGCAAATTTGAACGAAGCATATGCAAAGGTGATAGAAGTTAGCAAAATATTGCGTCAGAATCTTAGTGGACCTTTGCTCAATTTGGGGTCGCCTGTGGCCGCAAATCAAATTTAGAATTTAAGCCAAGCTTTGGTGCATCATACGTCAATAATGAATCAAGTTCCATAGTCGATGTATCTAGTTGCTCAACCATCAAATTAGTTGGTACTTCGGGGCACCCATTTCTCAAGCTTTGCAGACGCAGCTAGTGTACCTGCAAAATGCTATGACATCTACAAGGACACAGGAGGAGAAAGAAGAAATGAAAGAGTTAATAGACCAAGTAAAGAAATTATCTACAGAGGTTACTCATTTGAGGAACCGGAACAATCAGCTCTATAGTATGCACAAAAATTATCAAGGTGGTAATCAAACTAACAATCAAGGTTACCAAAGTAACAATCAGAATTATCAGAGAAGCAATCGAAATAACCAAGGATATCGTGGCAATAATCAAAACTATTAGAAGAGAACGTGGAATATTGTGCCCAACAATGGGAATGTGCCGTCACCTCTTGACAATCCGCCAACTTTGGAAAGTCGACCGGCTGATAGAGTCTTCCTTGCAGAGGCTGCCTTATCAAATTGGTGCAGATTACACAACACTAGTCAGCATTCAAAATTACATTGCCCCGAATTCAAGGTTGCTGTTGATATTTTCCAGCAGGAAGTGCGAAATAATGAAGCATCAGAAAGCGCTCCAACAACGGGATATGAAATCGTTCCCACTACAAGATATGACCAAGCATTAATCATTGAGGATTTCAAGTTTCCTCCAGTTTATGAGAAAGTTTAATATGTGAACAAGGTGGGAGATTTCCTCCAGAATCGGCGAATGGACATATGGTTCCGCCTAATTCTCAGTTCCCACCTGCTTCAGCCAATGGACCTATTGAATATCCAGACTACTATTTCCCACCATTGAATAACATTGTTTTGGTTGAAGGAATTAAAGAAGTGTTTCATCAGTTGTCAGGAAACACTGGACCGAGAGTTTATCAGAGGAATCAGAGGAATCAAGAGCCTTTAACTACTTCCATTCCTTTGAACAATTTTGCTATGCCACCAAATCCAAGTGCTAGCAATACACCAAGCTATCCTCAAGATTCACATGAGTATAGACAGAAGAGCATTCCCCCTCCAAGAGAGGAGTTGAAGCGGCTGAGTCTGTGTGTGTTAGAAGAATTCAAGAAAGTCAAGGTAAGCCTAACATTGTTCAAACTAATGAAGGTACTTGATATCAGAGATGCCGGGAGAGCTACAACTCAAACCAGTTCCAACATTCAGAGAGGTGCAAATGTTGCTCAAGCAAGCATAAATGTGGTTCAAGATGAACCAAATATTCAACAATCATCAGAAGAGGCATGTATAGTTCAAGATTCATCTAATATGCCCAACAAAGAAGAATTAGTAAAGACGACAAATGTGCCAAAGAAAGAAGATATGTTAGAAGGCAAAGCTTTTCTCACAAGAGACAATGTAAAGATAGTTAAGGATTCACCAGTTATGATTGAAAAACCTACCAAGGGTGAAGTCCTTCCTAAGAGTGAGATTGCTTCCGTTGAAAGCGCGGTTAAAAATAATGAAGTTTCCAAAGAAAGTGTGAAAAAAGAAGAGAACTTGCAAGTCCATAGGGATAAGCCAATAGTGAATTATCAAGATGAGCCAGCCCCGTTCTTGCTTTCAGTAAGGATTTTCGGCAATCTTTTGCATAATTGTCTGGTAGATTCCAGAGCTTCAAGTAATGTAATGCCAAAGGCTATATGCGAGAAATTGGGTCTCATTCCCATACAGAGTAAAAGAGTTACGCAATTAGATAAAACAGAGGTACCCGTGATTGGAGAGTTAAACAATATTCATATGTAGTTGACTGGGGATCCAATAGTCCAGCACTTCATAGATATATCAGTTGTAGACATTCTAGATGGATATAGCATGCTCCTGAGTCGAGATTGGTCACAAAGATTGAATGGTTACTTTTCGACCGATTTCTCTCACATGTGGCTACCATGGAGAGGTGTACCAAACCAGATCAAGATAGATAGTACCCCAAGATTAAGATTGATGATAACAGAATATGGGGAAAACATTGAAATTCTTTTCCTAGAAACAAATCTGGGGAATTACAAACCAAAAGCTGTGGAGGTTTTGATGCTTCAAAACCCAATTGAAAAGATAGAAGAAAATCATTAGATTGTGAATTCCACAGAAGTCGTAGTAGAAAGTGATCATGATACAGATGAAGAAGTTGATATGTTTGAAAGTTTCAGAGGATTTGTATTCAAGAATATTCAGCAGGGAGTTGAGTTAGGCAATCGTGCTCGCATTCAAGGTTTATTATTGCCTACTTGGTGCCGAATTCACAATGCTGCTCATTCTGAATTCTCTTGCGCAATGTGCAGGGTAGCTTTGAATCAAATACACAAGAGAATTCCTGAAATTTTAACACTTGAAGAAATTAAAGAGGCCTCTCCTAGGCCAGATGAAGAAATTACAGATAAAACTGAAGAAGAAATACATGACAAAGATCAAGTTTGGACATTGAGATTTGATGGTTCAAAGTCAAAGAACGGATCGGGAGCCGGATTTGAATTAATCAGTCCCTCAAGGGAAACTTATTTGGCCTCCCATAGATTACAGTTTCCATGTACGAACAATGTTACTGAGTATGATTCTTTAGTCCATGGGTTGCTGTTAGCCATATAGAAGAAAGTGAAGATTTTACATGTTTTTGGAGATTCAGAGATTGTAGCGAGACAAGTGCAGAAGCAGTATGTCTGCTACAACAAAAGATTGACAAAATACCCCAATAGGATATGGGATCTCATCAAAAGCTTTGATGCTTTCAATATCAAGTCAATATACAGATCACAGTTTCAAGTGGCAAATGCACTTGCGCAGGCTGCTAGTTCCTTACGCCCATCTCCATGGAAGGATTGAAGAAGTTTACAGTGGAACTTGCATCAGTTCCATCCATACCAGACAATGTCACCAATTTACAAGTTTTTGAAGACGATAAGCATATATTGGATTTTCTGACAAATACATATATTTTCCTGAGTTAGGTTATTGATGAAGAGGAAGCCGAAGAAGCAGAATATTATTCAGATGGTATCCTAGATTTGAAGACAAACTTCATTCCTAAGGGGATGATAGAGCTAGAAAGAATATTTGTTAGAGATAAAATAAAGGTAGAAAGATTGCATGACTCAAGTGGAAGTGCCTGCGAAACGGTGAATTTGGGAAATGACAAAGAAGTTAAGAATGTATTCATAGGGAAAGCATGCACGCCCAGTGAAAGGGAAGGCATATTGAAGAACATGAGAGATTTTCCCGATGTGATTGCATGGGGATATGATGATTTGAAGCCATATGATACATCAATCATTACACATACTATTCCCTTGAAACCAGACAGGAAGCCATTTAGGTAGAGACAGAGGCCAGTGAATCCTTTGCTAGAGCCTCTCATATATCAAGAAGTGAAGAAATTGTTATCAACAAGGATTATCTTTCCCGTGCGACACTCGACGTGGGTCGCCAATTTGGTCCCAGTTAGAAAGAAGAGTGGAGAGATAAGGCTTTGTGTTGATTTCAGAAATTTGAATAAAGCATCAGAGAAAGATAACTACCCACTTCCATCGTTGGATGAGGTTTTATAGATTGTGAATGGATAGCAGATGATGTCCTTTTTGGACGGATATTCAGGATACAATCAGGTGATGGTAGAATATGAAGATAGATCAAAGACAACCTTCACCATGAAGTGGGGTACGTTTGCATACAAAAGGATGCCATTTGGCTTAATCAATACTGGAGCCACATTCCAGAGAACTATGGATATTGCATTTCAAGATTTGATTGGAAAATGCATCATTATTTACATGGATGACATTACCATTTTCTCAAGGAAAAGAGAAGATCACATTGAAGATTTGAGAAAGGTATTTCAAAGATGCAGAAAGTACGGGATATCTCTTAATCCCTAGAAATGCCCTGCGCATATGAGCCTTTCTCAGAAGAGAGCATTAAGGATTGAAGTGTCAACATTTTATGTTACAAAGCTCGGTTTTATACTAAAGAAATCATGAAGGAATATATTTGAGATGTGTTGGAAAGGATGAAGCTAAACAAATTGTGGAGCATTTTCACAACAGATTTGGGACAGGTCATGATGCAAGTTTGGCTACTGCGCACCAAATTTTGAGAGCAGGCTATTACTGGCCTACCTTGTTCCAAGATACTCATGAACATGTGAAGACGTGTCACACATGCCAGGTTGCTACCGTTCGAGAGAAGAATCCAGCTATGCCATTGCAGCTTGTGATCGAGTCTAGACCTTTCGCTATGTGGGGTATCGAATTCATTGGTATGATCAATCCGCCTTCTTGTGTGCAACACAGGTACATTCTAACCGCGACTGATTACTATACTCGGTGGTCAGAAGCTCAAGCTTTGAAGTTATGTACAACTGACTCTGTGATTAAATTTTTAGAGAACATCATTACCTTGTTTGGTTGTCCACATGCTATTGTTTGTGATAATGGTTCTGTGTTTACATCACTTAAATTTTCGAATTGGGCTTTTGAATATGGTATAACCCTTAAGTTTTCATCGAATTATTATCCTCGGGGTAATGGGTTAGCCGAATCAACGAATAAGAATTTGCTGAGTGTGATCAAGAAATTATTCGAGAAAAATCCAAAAGACTGGCACACGCAATTGAGATTCGCCCTTTGGGCAGATAGAATGAGAGTGAAGAATTCATTAGGGACTTCCCCATATTTTCTGGTATATGGCCAAGAGCCTGTCTTCCCCGTACAACTGAGGATTCCCACATTGAGATTCATACAAGATTACATGGAGGGCGAAGACAGAGTGCAAACAAGACTGACACAGTTGATGAACTTAGAAGAAAAGAGAGATAAAGCATTAGAGAATTTCGCCAAATATCAGGGCGTAGTTAAGAGATGGTTTGACAGACAAGCACGGGTAAAAGCCTTTAGGATTTCAGACCTAGTGCTATATTGGGATAAAGCCCACGAAAGAAGGGGAGATCACGACAAATTTGACAAACTATGGAAAGGTCCCTATCAGATTGCTGAGATACTGGGAGAGAATGCATTCAAGATGAGAACCTTAACTGGTGAGGATGTTTCGTTGCCCGTCAATGGACAATTCCTCAAGCATTACTTCCAACCTTAGGTTTCTTTTGAAGCCTACCCCTTGTATTATAGTTAGAATAGGTCTTCTTTGGTTTGCTTTAGTTTAGGTTTGCTTCCGGTTCTGCTTTAGGTTTTAGGTTGGTTTTGCTTAGGTGTTGGTTCCGAGGGATATCCGCTTGTGATGTGGGAGTTGTTGTCAAGACACGTTGCGTTTCACCAGGTTTTGTTCAATCCATTTCTTGAGTGATACCTCATGAAGTTCTTTGAATTAGAGATTATTTTTGTATAGTGTATCATAGGTTGAATCCGTATTTGACAAAATTGGAAAACTTTTATTGTATTTTGACACAGACATAATTTGATTATTATATTTTACACATTAATTTTATCCGAGTTATTATAGATTCTCAGGTGAAGCTGTGACTAGTGAAAAATCTTATATCCTACTTCAGTGCCATTGTAATTCTCGAACCCTAGTAAGTTCATTACTTACGAGCCAAAGCAATTGACGAAATTTATGTGAAAAGGAAATATCAAAAAAAAAGAAAAGAAAGAAAGAAAGAAATGCAAAGAAATGAAATATCTAAATTGGCTAATGGGAATATGCAAGTAACTCCACCGGGGCTATAGATGCCTGGTTGGCAGTGGAGCAATATTCGTGAGGTTATAATTGGCCGCTCACGAAGTATGGACATCTTACGTAGCTAGTCTCACTGGATCCTTTGACTTTACAAATTTCTCGTGAAGGTAATGAATGCAATTGCACACACATGGATAATCGATGACTAAGTAACTTGATACAATTCTTGGATTCCATCTTTTCAAATGTCTTTTCTGACCTTTTGCTATGTTATGCAAGGATTAATTAAAGATTCTAAGAGTCTGATTGAGCTTTGTTCTTGAAATGTTCTAGAACATTTCCTCAATGGAGTCGCCAGATGTTGTGACCTTTTCACACATCGCCCCATTGCTAACGGGGACCCCCTCTTTTCCGAAATGTTCTGAACATTTCCTCAGTGGAGTTGCCAGATGTTGTGACCTTTTCACACATCGCTCCATTGCTAACGGAGACCCCCTCTTTTCCGGCTTGCTACGTTGTTTGGTTAGGGTTTTGGCTGCTTAGTGGGCAATTTTGTGTTTCCCGTGTTCGAGTCTCGGAGCTTTGATCATGCTTAATGCCGTTTAGGGTTTTTGAGGTTATAGGATCAAGTTGCAAACGTTGGAATTTTAATGACCCTAATTTTGTCTGTGTTGACCTTCTTGAGCGTTAACGTGTTTTAAACATGCACATCGGTGATTTTAAAGTGCCAAGGTATTTTCAGACTTTTGGAGTTGTTTTTTCGCTCCTAAGGTATTATTCAAGTTGATTTCGCAATTTATCCCCATAAATTTCTTTGTGTTTCGCTCAATGTTTTGGAAAATTTGCATAAGTCCAATTGAGTTTTATCAAGTTTTAAAGTTTTCTAGTGATTTTGAGTGGTTAAAATGTCAAAATTCCTAAGGGAAATCCATATTCTAAGGGTTAAAAGGTCAAAATTCCATGCTAGAGGTTCTTTTCCTTTCATATTCCTGACTACCCATTGTTTTCCCCACTCAAAATCCGGACTACACATGGGTTTCCCCTGAAATCCATACTGGCTATGATTTTCCACCGCTGTTTATCCACGCCTGGGTCGTTTTTCCCCTGGAAGTATCAAATTTGACTAAGTGTCAAGATTATTTCCAGACTACCTTCGTTTTTCCACCGGGAGTGCATACTGGAGTGCGGATGAAGTTGAGGATGATTCCATGCCTGGGTCTATTTTCCACCAGCTATTTGTGACAAGTTAATGCGGATTTTTGTGCACTCACAGTCCATACCCAAGTCGATTTTCCACTGAGAGCAATATGATGAGTTTTGAGTCCTGATTTTCATCCAGACTGAGGTCGTTTTTCCACCAGGGAGTGTTTTTTTTGCAAATGGAGTGAATTTGGAGTGTGGATTCTTTATCCATGCCCATATCGATTTTCCCCTGGCCTATTTTATGTGCATTTTGATGAATTTTAGCATAGATTTTATCCATACTGATATCGATTTTTCCTTGTGGGGAAAATTTTGGTGTTTAAGTGATTTTTTTAATCCCTACCTATATTGATTTTCCCCTAGGGGCTCAATTTTGACTGAAATTGAAATATTTAATAAATGAGCCCCATTTTAATTGTTTTTAAATGATGATTGACGATTATTTAAAATTTTAAAAACAAAATTAAATAACTTGCAATGAGCATTTAATGTTTTTACCCTTCTAGAAGCAAGTTAGTTTTACCAAACAAGTATATAAGCAAGTGTTTTATCCCACATTGCTTGTGTGGTGAAAGTGAGAGGCAAAAGCAAGTATAACAGAGGAGTCTCCAGCAATATTTTATTATTAAGTTTGTCAGGTGTCTCCATGTTTGGAGATTTTTCTCTCTTATTGGCGAATCTTGGCAAAGTGTTGAAGTGAAGTGTTTGATTGAAGGCCTCCATTTTTTTTCCAGCTTGGCAATCCTCTCCATTGCTGCCATTGAGGTTTATTGCCTCCATATTTTTCAGATTTTCGATTTTTGGTGAAGTTCGCCATTTTTGCTGAAAATCACGATTTTGTGGAAGGTGGCGATTTTTGGTGTTTGATGAGCTTTGGCGATTTTTCCACCATTATTGCTGCTTGTTCCAGATTTGAATTGTAGATTGTTGGTAGATTGGAGGTGCATTGAAGACATTTTTTCAGATTTTCGAAGGATGGCGCCATAGCTGGAGATTGCGATTTTGATTTGGCAAGTGTTTTGTGCCATTGTTTTGGTGAATTCCTTTCACACTTGGTAGCTGCCATCATTCCCAGCTTACTGATATGTTGCAGATCTGAGTTTTTCCTCCATTGGTGCAGCTTGTTCAACCTCCATAGCTGGCTGGAAAATCAATTTTCAGACTCGCATCTTGTTCCCAGCTATTTGGTGCCTGAAGTGATTTTATCCAAGGAGCTGATTGGAGGCATTTTCAATCAATTTCAGAGTTATCTTCCATTGTTAGAGACCTGAAACTCCGTTGTAGGGGTGCTGTCCTCAGAAAATAAATTTTTCCAGCCACCTACCTACCTTGCAATTTCACTTGGGAAGCATTTTATGCTTCATTCTGGAGTTTATTTCTGAGTATTTTATCATTCCTAAGGGTGCTGGTAAGTCTGTAAACTTCATTTCTAGATTTGTCTTCAGGCTAAGTTTTCAATTCCAGCCCTACATACATGCTTATATTTTCTTATGTTTGCCTTTGAAAGTTGATTCTCATCAATTTATGCATATCTAGGTGATTGCAACATGTTTTAAATGTTTAACTTCCAGGTTGTCTTCATATTTGTTGACCTCCATTTTTTACTGCGGAAGGTGTCCTAAGACATACTTTGTGTGAAAACACAACTTTTCACACCTTTCCTTAGTCACTACTGATCCGGTATACTCCTTTGAACTCTAGTTTGCACAATTTCTAAGTATAAGGAGGTATTAATGAATTGCATAGAGGGTTTCCATACCTTAACGTTGTCACATTTCGAATCTAATTGTCACGATCTACCAAGAGTGTGGACTATTTTCTTGACTTTATGCTCTAATTAGCTTAAAATCTTTAGAAAGTCAGGAACTTTATTTATTTTCCTAAGTTCTAAGTTCAAGCTTTGTATAGGTGTGATGTCGAAGTCCGGATTTAAGGAAAGGAAAGAACCACAAAAGATACTGGAGACTGGATTCTATTCAGAGCCTAAGATTTCATCTAGATGGAATGAGATCACAGATACAAACATGCATTTCCTAGACCTGAACCAGATGCAACAGCGGATGTTCGGAGTCGGAAATCAGATTCCTTCCCCAACATATGTGAACATTATGAAGAGTGGTATTTTTCATGTCGCTGGATTTCCACAGTCCATACAATGCAGTGAGCTTATCCTGGAGTGTGCATGATGTTATGATCCTCTCACGCGAATGATCAAAACTCCTAAGGGCGTTGTTATTGGCTACCTTGCTAAGGATGCTATTGCTGAGGTATTCGGCATTCCATGCGGAACAGATATGAAGGATGCGACCAAGGATGAATATAAAGAGTGATACAGGAAGAAAATGGATGCGTGTAAGAATATAATAAACAAAGAGTGGATGATTGAGCCTAGGCTTCATCATTCCAAGGCTCCCAAGACACTCATGTGCACAGACTTCAAAGAGGAGTATAGTGACTTAGTATTCTTGCTCAACAGAGTGATGGGTATGCCGCAGGGTGCAATATTCGATGGATGGATGTTCTATTTCATTCAGGATTGTCTTAGAGGGTCATTGGTAAATTGGTCTAAGATCATAAGTGACAGTCTGGACTTTCAGCTGAGGAATGTATAGCGGTCCAAGTCATTCACCATGATCTTTTACCTGATATACCTGCTTGCACGGTTCGTTTCATACAGAGGATTGATATGCAAAGGTGAAGTCGGGAATGGGCAAGGACAATTCAGGAGTCATGAATGGTACCCCCAATGAAACATGTATAGAATTGAATACTATAAGAGAGTGAATGACGTATTCACAATGTACATCACACAGATGCTGTAAGGCGGAATCCACAGAAGATTGTCAGAGGAGGCAACAGAGCTAATAGAGAAATATGGATCCTGGTATATTCAGTTTCCCACTTTCACGTATCTTAGGATTCATGGGTTTCAATCCAAAGCCTACAGGCTTCCTAGGTATCCGTCCAACATAATGATCTTGTTGGAAGTGGTGAGACAACTTCTAGAGTTTGATGCCATTCAAAGAGAGAAGTATAGGACATGCATGACATTCCCTATTTCAGTTGGGAAGACATCAGAGGTTTGCTAGTTTGCCTTAGCCACTAGCACTGCAAGTGAGGAGTTTGCATTCTATCGATTTGCAACCTTCAAGAAAAGAGAAACATTTGATCCAGATAAGAAAGTTGGAAGGATCAGGGGAGAGAAGTTCATCCACAAGGTAGACATAGAAGATTATTGGGCCGACTTGATGGATGAGCAAGCAGTGAAGAGAAGAATGGTCCAGAATGTCAGTGGATTTCATGAGGAAGTGTGGACTTTTTCTCATTCCTGATCAGGTGTTAGATGACAGGGATCATACGCATCTACAATATGAGAATGAAATGAAGAAGGCAATCTTATTAGCAAATTGGTCAGAGTTAGAGGAGATTGATCTGAATGTATTGATGAGAGAGGTCTTGAGTTCCTCCCGTTCATGGGTAGATATTCAAATGAATAAGTTAGTTGATTGGGTGTTCCCTTCACTTATGAAAAGATGAAGCCGAAAGAGTCTACTTGCGAAGATGATCAAAGGACTATCAGTGATGTCAGGATTCATGCAGACGAAGAGAGTCAAGCTCCCAAGAAAAGGAAGAACACGCTAGGAGGAGTCAAGGCCAGAGGGAAGAAGATTGAGGAGGTGAAGAAGAAGAAACAAAAGATTATCATTCCTCCACCTATCATTCCTTGACCACCTCTCAGTGTCTCATCAATTAAGGTGATTGAAATAACAGAGCAGACTATGGAAACCCAACAAAGTGATTGCTACTCCTATGGATTTCCAGATCACTTCAGGTGCCCTCGGTCGTACATCAAGAGAGCAAGAGTTTCAGGAAGTTGGTGATAACCTCAAGGCGATCGACGCAAGGTTAGACAGAGAAATTGCAGAGAAGGAAAAGTACAGAGAAGAGAATATCAGACTTAGAGAGTATATTGTAGGTATAAGGCGTAAGAATCCCACCCTTATTTCCCCTATTGCAGTTGACCATGGAATACATTCACACTATGAGGTAGCGAGAGATACACTCTCGAAGGTGGAAAAGTGGATTGAGAGCGCAAGAAAGCAGGCAGATGATTTCCTTACTCAGTTTGTCGAGGCATATGATAGGACAATAGGGCTCGTGTTTAGAATCTAGTATTTGGACGGAGTTTGGGAAGAATTCTGCTCTATTTAGGAGAAGAGTATTCCATGCCTCTAGTCTTTGAAGAACATTCCTAATTCCACTTTGGCCAGCGAGCACATTGTGCATAGTGGAGACAGATACGATTTCCATGGCTGGTATTGTTCATTGGCCGTGAAGAGATCAACTTATGATAACGCTCAGTCGAGTTGTATGGAGATGGAGGGATTGATTCAGGACATTCAGATGAAGATCCTTGCCTCAATTGAGGAGTTATTGGGTGTTGATGTTAGTGATGCTAGTGGTTTACACTTAGCTGAATTAAGAGACAAGATGAAATTTATGTATTTTTGCTAGTTGGAGTCTTTGAAGAAGAGTTAGATAGATGACTTGGTCTCTTTGTTGATTCATGTTCATAGTTCGCAGAAGCTCATGCCAGATTGGGAGAACACTTTGGATGCTTGCTCGGATTCACTGGACGTGATTGATTTGCAGTAGGATACCTTGCCTAGCATTTCCATGGAGGAGTTAGATTCTGTATTGGCTAGATTCTTGGAGTATGCTAGGAGAGAGAGAGATACAGGAAAGAATCTTCTAGAAGATTCCCTATTTGATGACTAGGTATCTTTTTATTGGGCCATATGTTGGTGGCACCATTTTTGATGTAAACCCTAATTAAGGCAATTCTAGGGTTTTGTTGGCATGATCTTGGCCATTGATCTATATCAATCTTGGCCATCCATTTTGTAAGAGACTCTATATATACCTCCTTGTCTCTCATTTGTAAGAGAGTTTTTGTAGAATTGTTGGTATATGCTGCAGCTATTTGTATCATAATCATTGTTGAATTGTTGGTGATTTTGCTCTTCAAGTGTTGTCTTTGCATTCATGGTTCTCAATTCCTCCAAGTTAGATTAGAATTTCTTTGCATGTGATGATGATGAGAAGAGGACTTTGATTAAGTCTTCTGAAACTATTTGCTTCTTCAACGTACCCTTGCACTGACCTTGGTTGATCCTTCTTCGTCTTTGATATACTTGATGAATGATCTACCCTTTCTAGACCCTCTTATGTTTGATGAAGCTTCCTCTTGATCTCATAGTCAAATGATTCCTTCTTCTCTAGTAGCTTCTCTCGCCTTGAAGTGTTTGTAAAACCTCTTTTTGACATCTTGTGATTTCTTCATGTGATAGAATGAGGACTTTGAGGATAGCTTGCTTTATTGTTTGCAACTATTTGATCACTTGAAGTCTTCAATTTAGTAGTACCTTGAGTCCTCTTTTATGCATTCAAGGCATCCTTGATTCTGATGAAGCATGAAGAGGTCCTCTATGTCCTTGCTTGATCTCCCTCCATCTTGATCTTGTTGATCTGCAAATCAAACGAAAGATGGTGTTAAGTACATGATATATTTATGGCATTTCTCACTCCAAACTATCAACAAGAAAATACTTAAATCAATTTTGCTTGAAGTTGGGAGGAAAGGGCACACTCATTCTCCCTGTTCAATCTAGTTATTACCTTCTCCTTGTCATTATAGCCTTAGATTGCATCCTTCTCATGTGAAGGTACTATCATTTTGACCCCCAAAAGGCTTAAGAGTAGGTTTTGCTTGGGTGCTTTGACAAGGTACATAGTCTCTTTGGTAATTCACTCCTGTCCCTTTGAGAGGTACAAAAGCGAATTTGACAAGTTACGAGTGCATTCAACAATCTTCTCCATTCAATCTAATTATCTACCATCTAATATGAAGATCCAACAAGAAACCATGCATATTGCAAAAAACAATACATTTCACCATAACTTCAATGAAAAATGAGGTTTATTGTAATATTCCCACTTATTTTTTCGGTTTTCAAGCACAACAAATAGTACAATGCACCTGTTAAAGTTAGGAAATATAATCCCAATGCTACTGAAAAGTAACCCTTCCACTTCCTGATCACCAAGTGCCCAATGTGGGAAGGTGAGAGCATAAGGTGATAAGGGGTTCGTTAGCTCACTAATCCGCTGGAAATTACAATGCAAATACAATATCGGGCGGTAAGCCAGGCCCTTCCACTTTTCAGCTGGATGAAGAACAAGAACTTGGCGGCAAATCAGCCAAGGCAACAAGAGCATAACAAGACCAAATCACTCTACCGCTTATGCAACGGGTGGACTTTTACATAAAACTATCACTCAACTGCATATCTCAGCGGGAGGACAATATCACTCAACCACTTGCTCAGTGGGAGGACAAAACTGAATTACAAAACATACAGGTGGCTAAGCCATCCTCTTCCACTTGTTGAGCAGTAAATGCAGCATAAAATGAATTGGTCAATACTACTGAAGCAATTCTTACAAAAAGATGTGAAAGAAGATAGAATGAAGTACATATTTCAAGAATTCACTAACACACTCTCACCATAAACACTACTTGCTATTCTGAAATCAGACTCAAGGAAAATGCAGAATCAGCCATCTCGAAACCCACTAAAATGCTTGTAACTCTCTCAAAACCGGATAGAATCATGCCAAACCAAAAGCAAATGAAGCGTATGACATAAGCAAACAAATCAATACCTTGAAACTACAACTGGAGAGCAACAACAACAATGCATGCAACCCAAGGCAATTCTGGAAATGGCGTTTTGGCTGAATAGTTTGATCTGCAACTGTAAATTGGAGAGTTCTCCAAATGCCACACCAATGTAGGATAATTATTGTCTCTCCAATACGCTTCCAACAAGCCCTCACCCTGAATGATGCACTCTGACTCAACACAAAGGTAGCTACGAGCAAAATACACTTCCAGTCGGCACACACCAGCAACACCAAAAAAGACCAGCAGCACACAACTCTTCACCAACACACCCAAAAGTCACCAAATAGCTCACAACTATGAACCACAGCTAGGAGTGATATCTCACACTCAAAACCAGAGGGAAAGGTCTAGGAGGTATTCACCCTCGAAGAAGTCTGGAGTCATTCCGACATCATAACGATATATTTTCTCTGGATAAACAAATGAGGAGCCAAACACCTGTTTATATAGCTTTTCAACTCTGAAATTCAAATGAAACTGCCTCCAAATTCACCTCATTCCAACTGTGTTTCATTTCATGTAGTGGACCGAAAGTGGCGCCCACTTCCCAAGTCCAAAAATTGCGCCTAGGAAGAAGACCACGATTTTGGCATGATATAACTTTGGAGTATTTCGAAAATAAAGTCTCCTTATATCCATTAAATAATTCGCCTAGGCAAGACTTAGGAAAAATATCAATTTCTGCACAATTCCCCATAACATCAATTAGTAATAAAATAATTAAATAATAACCTTAGGATAAGAAATAATATTTAATTAAATCGCTTGTAACTCCAGTACTGATTATCAACAGGATCCGGATGAGGCTGAGCAATGAGGATCACTAAATTGTGCTGGAACAGGACCAAATCCAGGACTGCCAAAAATAGAATGCCCCAAACTGCCACTTACTAAAAATAGTAAGTAATGAAATAATGCTCCGAAAATCGTTATCTTCGTAACCAAAGAAAGTGTTTGGCGAGCTTAGCAACTCTGTACCATCCCGACGGCCAAACCCTAACTTACTCAAAATAGTAAGTTCACATTCCTCCCCTAACAAGTTTGGTTGGAACTCCAAGGAACATGGGAACCCTTAATTCATCTTTCCACATAGCCTACGGGTCTTCAGAATAGGCCAATGGACCACTGAATGCAACATCACAAGGAAGGGGACATTACAATCCGCCCTTTCCTAAATTGCTTGTCCTGAAGCAATCATAAGCCAGGATGCTGTAAAACCTCCTCATTCTCCCATGTAGCATCCTCCACTGGTAAGTCCTTCCACTTAACCAAATACTCTCGGATGGTCCTTCTCAACAAATGTTCCCTGACATCAAGGATGGCCTCAGGAATTAGCACCAATTCTCCCTCTTCATCCAAAGGAGTCAAATCAGAAGAGACTATCACATTGTGCCCAAGCGCCTTTTTGAGGCGTGACACGTGGAAGACATTATGTACTCGGCTACTCGTTGGTAGCTCCAACTCGTAAGCCACAACTCCCACTCTCCTGATGACCCTGAATGGTCCATAAAAACGTGGCTTGAGTTTTTCCGCTACACTTTTCTTGATAGTAGACTGTCTGAAGGGTTGAAGTCTTAGGTAGACCATATCATCAACCTCAAATGAGTGCTCAATACGCTGCTGATCAGCATACAACTTCTACCAATTCTGTGCAATCTGGAGGTTGTCCTTCAATGCCTTAAGAATATCCTAACATTGCTGAACCATATCCCTAGCTTGAGGTGCTCTACTATCTCCAAACACTAAATCAACAAAGCTAGGGGCCTCATAACCGTAAAGTGCCATGAAAGGTGACATCCTAATGGACATGTGATAAGTGGAATTGTAGCAGTATTCACCAAGATGTAGCCATCTTACCCAGGCCTTCTGCTGCTCTGAAACGTAGTTCCTCAAGTAACCCTCCAACCACTTATTTACTATCTTTGTTTGTCCATCTGTCTGGGGATGGTAACTCGTGCTTGGGGTGAGCATAGTACCACATAATCTGAAAATCTCTTGCCAGAATGAGCTTAGGAACTTGCTGTTCGTATCACTCACAATATCTTTAGGCAGCCCATGTAGCCTAAACACCTCACGGAAGAACAAATCAGCAACCTGAGCTCCTGTAAATGATCTAGTGATGGCAAAAAAATGAGCAAATTTTGTCAATCTATCCACCACCACATAGATACAATCCTTCCCACTGGCCTTTGGCAACCCAGTGATGAAATCCACAGAGACACTTTCCCATTTTTGACTGGGAATTGGCAATGGCTGCAATAAACCAGCGGATGCTGTGTGTTCATCCTTGTTCATCTGACAAGTATGGCATTCCCTAACGTACTTCAAGACATCTCTCTTCAACCCTTTCCAAGAGAATCTCTCTCGGATCTGCTTGTAAGTCTTGAAAAAACCTTGGTGGGCAGCAAGGGGAATGTCGTGAAAAGTCTGCAATACCTTCTCCTTCAACTTCGATTCAGGTAGAAGAAAGATCCTTCCCTTATACAAAATCAATCCATCAACCAAACTGTACTTTTCACCATGAAAAGTGCCTTCAACAATGCTGCTTACAAACTGATTTTTGGCATAATCAGCAAGCAATAGGTCCCTCCAATCAGCAGTAAGCTCACATATAGAGCTTAGATGGGGTCTCCGTGAAAGGGCATCGACCACTATGTTGTTCTTCCCCTTTGCATACTCAATGTCGAAGTCATAAGCTTGAAGCTTACTAACCCACTTCTGCTGCCTTTCATTCAAATCTTTCTGGTGCATGAAATGCTTAAGACTGTTATGATCAGTCTTAACAACAAACCTACTTCCCACCAGATACTGCTTGAATTTCACAAGGGCATGCATTATGGCAAGCATCTCCTTGTCGTAGATTAAATATAGCCTTTCAAACCCTCTCAACTTTCTACTTTCAAAGACAATAGGATGCTTGTCTTGCATTAGAACTGCACCAATGCCTTCTCCTAACGCATCACACTGCAGCTCAAAAGGCTTGGTGAAATCTGGTAAGGCCAAAACTAGGCATGAGCTCATGATTTCCTTAAACTGATCAAACACTGTTTGTGCCTTTGCAGACCACTCAAAGGCTCCTTTCTTAGTAAGATCTGTGAGGGGGGCAGCCAACTGAGAATAACCCTTCACAAACCTTCTGTAAAAACCGCATAGACCCAAGAATCCTTTCAAATGAGTTATGTTCTCAGGTGGTGGCCATTCAAGGATAGCTCTAATCTTTTCAGGATCCACCTTCACACCCTTTGCACTGATGATGTGCCCCAAGTAGAGCAACTCCCTCACTCCAAACTCACACTTAGATTCTTTGGCAAACAATGATTCAAACTCCAAAATGCTAAGAATTTCATCTAAGTGTTGTAAGTGCTCCTTCTAAGACTTGCTGAAGATGAGAATGTCATCGAAGAATATGAGCACAAACTTCCTCAATTGCTTCTGAAAGATCCTGTTCATGTAGGACTGAAATGTGGCTGGAGCATTAGTCAAACCAAAAGGCATGACTAAAAATTCAAAATGCCCAAAGTGGCATCTGAAAGCAGTCTTCTCAACATTAGAAGCCCTCATTCAGATTTGATGGTAGCCCGATCTTAGCCCAATCTGAGATCTATCTTGGAGAAGTACACGACACCATGCATCTCATCAATGAGCTCATCAATCCGAGGAATGGGGTACCGATTCTTGATGGTTTTCTGATTCAAGGCTCGATAATCCACGCACATATGCATGGTCCCATCCTTCTTCTTCACCAATACAACCGTCGAAGCAAAGGGGCTTTTGCTTGGCCTAATGTAACCCATGTCTAGAAGCTCCTCAATGGCTTTTTCAATCTCGTCCTTCTGCTTCTTTGGGTAACGGTAAGGAGTAATCATGATAGGCTTAGTACCCTCTTCCAACACAATGATGTGTTCAATACCGCACTCAGGCGGCCTACTCGAGGGTGGAGTCTCAAACACCTTGCTCCTCTTTGAAATCAAAGCCTGAATGTCTTCAAGATAGCTTCTCCTTTCTTCGGATGAGTGGGATGGCATGACCATGCACTCAGGAGATCTTCTAAGTGGCGGATTTCCAAAGACCTTGCTCTTGTCTATGATTAGAGCTTGAATATCAGTAGTGTAGCTACCCTTGTCTTCCAATGGGTTTGATGGCATTAACACACATTCTGCTGCCCACTCTATTTGGTTATGACGGATCAGCCTCTCCATCCTCTTCAAGGATACAATCCAAGGACCCCAATTAGACATCCCTCGCAAAACCATCTTCTTCCCTTCAGTCATGAACTTTATGGTTTGCAAGTTAAGAGTGATCTCACCAAGAGATTGCAGCCACTGAATGCCTAGGACCACATCATCGGTCCCTCCAATATTGACAACATAGAAGTCTTCCTTGACTTCATAATTACCAAGCTTCATTGGCATGTTCGACACCATCCGTTTACAACAAATTGTTGATCCATCAGCCACCATGACCTTGAAGTCTTCAACATCATTAGCGATAAGACCTCTCTTGGCAACAATCCTAGCATCAATGAAGTTTTGAGTTGCTCCTGTATCAATTAGAGCAACAAGTCGGTGCTCTCCCAATGCTCCTCGAACTTGGAATGATTCATTCTTGTGGAAGCTAGAGAGTTGGGCAACTATACCCTTATCATCTTGATCACTTTCAGGCCCTTCTGGAGCCTCTTCATACTCACTTTCCTCCGAATCAAGCTGCTGTTCTGAATTTTCAGAATCTGATCCATCAGCTGAATATGCTTCCATTTGCCAAGCATTACCCTTTCCATGGCATCTATGACTCGGAACCCAAGGTTCCTTGCATGAATAACACAAATTCTTCCTCCGAAGTTCTTGACGGAGCTAATCATCCATCCGGGGAGGGAACTTCTTAGGCTGATTAGAAAATTTCTTCTTGTCTTTACGAAATGGGAAAGGCTTTGACTGAAATTTAGACTTAGGGGCAGCCAACTCCATGCTTCTAGCCTTCTTGATTGCATCAGCCAAGGTGGGCGGGTCAAAGGCTTTTACCCAACCTCTTAATGGTTCTTCAAGTCCTTCAATGAATAGGACCACCAGTCTTTTCTCCGAGATACTACTAACCATAACTGAAAGACTCTGAAATTCAGTTATGAAGGTGTCCACAGAACCCTGCTTTTTGAGTTGTGCTAGCTCTCTAAACTTCACCTTCGGATCCTTGGTATCAAATCTTTCTATCAACTTGTTGGTGAATGTAGCATAGGTATGGATCAAGTTGTGACCAAGGGTGATCAACCCATGGTACCACCATTCATGAGCAGCTCCATCTAGGTGCAAGGTGGCGAACTTGATGGCCTCTTCTTCGGGCATAGGTCTCAAGGACAAGTAGTTGTCCAACTTCTACACCCAAGCTCGAGCTGTGCTCACACTGCTTCCATCGAAGTGTGCTAGAGTGACCTTCCCAAGGGCCTGTTGAAAATCTCTGGGAGTGGAGTAACAATTATCATATCTCCCTTCCCTTCTCTTCTTTTGATTCATGTATTGGTCAAGAGACATAGCATTTCGAATCTCTTGGAGAAATGTTGCATACTCCACAAAGCTGGCCCGAATCTCCTCAGCGACAGGAACTTCCACTTCAGGAGGCGATGTTTCCCTTGGAAGGAAAACAGGTTGCAATGGCCTAGTCACCGATCCAACAGGCATTCCATTACCATGGCTGCCATTGTTGCTGCCATTTCCATTACCACCGGAGTTGTTGGAAGTACTGCCATTATTACCACTCATATTCTGATTTGGATCTTGATAATGCCCTTCTTTAGCACTCTGCCTAAAGGTGGCTATCATCTGGGACATCCTGTCCATCATAGTGTCAAACTTCTTCTCTATTTTCTCTACAACCATTGCTGTTTCATTCTGTCCAAATAGTCTTTCCCCCATTGAATCTGCTGAGTCCACTGAATCAACTTCCTTATCTTTGTTTCTCAAGACTTCTGAAAATGTCTCTTCAAAAGGCACTGTAGGAATCTGATACTGCTGGCGTCTCTGTGCTTTGTTGTAGTAGCGGACGTCCTTGTCACTCATGGAGAACTCTGTTTACCCTGACTTCACAGGCTGGCAGGAAAAACCAGCTCTGATACCACTATAATATTCCCACTTATTTTTTCGGTTTTCAAGCACAACAAATAGTACAATGCACCCGTTAAAGTTAGGAAATATAATCCCAATGCTACTGAAAAGTAACCCTTCCACTTTCTGATCACCAAGTGCCCAATGTGGGAAGGTGAGAGCATACGGTGAGAAGGGGTTCGTTAGCTCACTAATCCGCTGGAAATTACAATGCAAATACAATACCGGGCTGCAAGCCAACCCCTTCCACTTTTCAGCGGGATGAAGAACAAGAACTTGGCGGTAAACCAGCCAAGGCAACAAGAGCATGACATGACCAAATCACTCTACCGCTTATGCAATGGGAGGACTTTTACATAAAACTATAACTCAACCACATATCTCAGCGGGAGGACAATATCGCTCAACCACTTGCTCAGTGAGAGGACAAAACTGAATTATAAAACATACAGGTGGCTAAGCCATCCTCTTCCACTTGTTCAGCGGGAAATGCAGCATAGAATGAATTGGTCAGTACTTCTGAAGCAATTCTTACAAAGATAGAGATGTGAAAGAAGATAGAATGAAGTACATATCTCAAGAATTCACTAACACACTCTCACCATAAACTACTTGCTGTACTAAAATCAGACACAAGGAAAACGCAGAACCAGCCATCCCGAAACCCACTAAAATGCTTGTTACTCTCTCAAAACCGGATAGAATCATGCCAAACCAAAAGCAAATGAAGCGTATGACATAAGCAAACAAATCAATACCTTGAAACTACAACTGGAGAGCAACAACAACAATGCATGCAACCCAAGGCAATTCTGGAAATGGCGTTTTGGCTGAATAGTTCGATCTGCAACTGTAAATTGGAGAGTTCTCCAAATGCCACACCAATGTAGGATAATTATTGTCTCTCCGATACGCTTCCAACAAGCCCTCACCTAGAATGATGCACTCAACACACAGGTAGCTACGAGCAAAATACACTTCCAGTCGGCACACACCAGCAACACCAAAAAAGACCAGCAGCACACAACTCTTCATCAACACACCCAAAAGTCACCAAATAGCTCACAACTATGAACCACAGCTAGGAGTGATATCTCACACTCGAAACCGGAAGGAAAGGTCTAGGAGGTATTCACCCTCGAAGAAGTCTAGAGTCATTCCGACAACATAACGATATATTTTCTCTGGATAAACAAATGAGGAGCCAAACACCTGTTTATATAGCTTTTCAACTCTGAAATTCAAATGAAACTGCCTCCAAATTCACCTCATTCCAACTGTGTTTCATTTCAAGTAGTGGACCCAAAGTGGCGCCCACTTCCCAAGTCCAAAAATTGCACCTAGGAAGAAGACCACAATTTTGGCATGATATAACTTTGGAGTATTGCGAAAATAAAGTCTCCTTATGTCCATTAAATAATTCGCCTAGGCAAGACTTAGGAAAAATATCAATTTTTGCACAATTCCCCATAACATCAATCAGTAATAAAATAATTAAATAATAACCTTAGGATAAGGAATAATATTTAATTAAATCGCTTATAACTCCAATATTGATTATCAACAGGATCCGGATGAGGCTGAGCAATGGGGATCACTGAATTGTGTTGGAACAAGACCAAATCCAGGACTGCCAAAAATAGAATGCCCCAAACTGCCACTTACTAAAAATAGTAAGTCATGAAATAATGCTCCGAAAATCGTTATCTTTGTAACCAGAGAAAGAGTTTGGCGAGCTTAGCAACTCTGTACCATCTTGACGGCCAAACCCTAACTTACTCAAAATAGTAAGTTCACATTCCACCCCTAACAAGTCTGGTTGGAACTCCAAGGAACATGGGAACCCTTAATTCATCTTTCCACATAGCCTACGGGTCTCCGCAATAGGCCAATGGACCACTGAATGCAACATCACAAGGAAGGGGACATTACATTTATTTACAATTTTGTGCAACAATCTCTTGCCTTCTCCTCGTACTCTATTCTAATTGCTATCTAAGCTTCTATTCTTCTATCCTATTCACAAACTAGTCATTATTAACCCTTACAAATGAAGAGCCAGAGCTTTATATAGAGAGCTCCTTACAATTCAATGGCTCAGATTGATTTACAATCAATGGCTAGGATTATAAGATGGAAACCTTAATTAGGGTTTATTACAACAGACGCTCTTAGCCAATGAGAAAATTACATTCAGTTTATGTGGACCAATGAATGTTGAGGGTAGGTACATCGAAGTTTGTGCCTTCATGTATAAGTGTGGTTCATTGAATCTGGACATGCTAATGTGGACCTTTCTGACTAGAGGAACAGTGACTGGGATGCCACCTTGTATTGCATTTGTGCTTGGTCAAGGAACGTTGAGCAATATCTCTTGATACTCAATGTGATGATGATGAGAAGAGGACTTTGATTAACTCTTCTGAAACTATTTGTCCCTTGAAGAAGTTCGCTCCTGTATGTTTGGAAGGGTCAAGAGCGAATTTGTTTCTTAGCTCAATTCATGCTTCTTTTCTCATCACCTTATTTTAGACTTGACCTTTGATCCTTTTCTTACCATACTCAAGCCAATTTTCTCTCACTATTGCTCAAAATGATATCCATTCAATGTTCTAGGTGAAGTATTAGGTTTTTCCAAGAAGTTCGCTCTTGTACCTTTGGAAGTGTCAGGAGCGAATTAGGAACATGAAGCTTAGATGTCTACCAAATGCTCATTCTTCTCCTTTATCCACGTTGCTATGGTCTTGAGGCATACTAAGAAGTCACCTTTAAGGCTTACTTGCTCAAAATGTTGGATCAAAAACATGTCTCAACCTTTTCACTTGTGTACGTTAGAGAGGTACATGACCTCCTAAGTAAATTCGCTCCTGTACCTTTGGAAGGGTCAGGAGTGAATTTGTCAAGTTTGCACAAATTCTTCATATTTCATCTCTCAACTTTGTTTGAATTCACTTCAAGGGCATGTTTGAATCAAGTCCCCTTCACTCGAGCCCTCAAAGCGTGAATTTGGATCCAAGTAAAGGGCAAGAAGGTGCTCTTAGGGAAATTCGCTCCTATACCTTTGGAAGGGTCAGGAGCAAATTTGGCTTTTGAGTCAAATTCCTCACTTCTTGTGATCAAAGGTTCATTCAAACGTTGTGTCTAAGTTATTTCCACCTTAATCAACACTTTGGAGCATAGGTTTGATCCAAAGTAGAGGCACAAAGGAGGCTTCAAGAAAATTCGCTCTTGTACCTTTGGAAGGGTCAGGAGCGAATTTGGCTTCATGGCTCAATTTCATCATCCAATCTTGTTGCAACTTACTTCAAACGCATGTATAGATCAATTTTCATTCAATCAAGGCATGGAATCAAGGATTTTGATCCATGTTAGAAAGAAGAGAGGGTTCTAGGGAAATTCGCTTCTGTACCCTTGGAAGGGACAGGAGCGAATTTGGCTCTTCAGCTCAAATTCTTAACTTTTCTTCCAAATTTCTAAGTCGAATCTTGTTCAAATTCATTTTTAAGGGCAAGTTCAAGCTAATTTCTTTCCAATCCATGCCCTAGAGTGAGGATTTTGTCCAAAATAGGAATCAAGAGGGAGCCTTAGAAGAATTCGCTCCTCTACCTTTGGAAGGGCCACTCACCGACTTACTCAAAACACAAGGGGACCATCCTATCCTAATGAGCCTCCTGGAAACTCCTCAATGCAAGGATTAATAGCAAAGACACTACGCTAAGAAAACCAACCCTAGAAAGCAAAAAGTAGGGGTCCCCATTTGCAATGGGGCAATATGTGAATACCTCACAACATCTAGTGCTACCTCGAATAAATGTTGCTGAACATTTCAAAGATAAAGACTCAATCAACACTTAGAACCTCTAGAAAATTCAACCCAACTTATCAGGAAATTAGGAAACATACTCAACAAGGAAGGAGAATCTCAAACTAGATCAAGACACTTAGTCTTTGATTACCTATGTGTGTGCAAGTGTATTCATTCCCCTCAACAAGACAACTATGATCTTTAGGTTCCCCTATCATTAGCTACGTAGTGTATCTAAACTTCATAAGCATCCTGGATAGAGCCTCGCTGCTAGTCAGACGTCTATAGCCCCGACGAGGTTATCACTGCAATCTCACGAATATTGCTCCATTGCCGACTAGGCGTCTATAGCCCCGATGGAGTTACTCGCATGTTCCCATTAGCCAATTTTTGATATTTGATTTTCCTTCATTTTCTTTTCAATTTTTCCTTTTCTTCCTTTTTCCTCGTTTTCTTCTTTTGATATTACTTTTTCATTCCGTCAATTCCTTTGGCTTGTAAGCAATGAAGCTTACTAGGGTTTGAGGATTGTGGTGGCGCTGAAGCAAGATTTTAGATTTTTCACTAATCACAGCTTCGCCTGAAAACCATAATGACTCGGAGTTTATTAGTGTGTAAAGATATAGTAATCGAAAGATGTCGATATCAAGACATAGAAAGTGATTCTCTTCCAGGTCAAGTACAAGTCCTAAACAAATGATAAAGCTAGAGAGGAATAACCTCGGATTCAAAGGCACTTCATGAATAGATATCTGAGAAATGGACTGAACATAGAATCCAAAATGTTGTCAGTGTGTGAGCAAACGACACAAACACCCTTCTCACAATTGGAAGCTCGTTCAAGAACCTCCTAGCTACAACAAAATACAAGAGCTAGTTTCCACACTCATAAACTCATCAACACCAATAATGAGAAATCTTAAAGTCTGATTCAACTTAGCAAATGCATTGGACAAACAACTATCCCTCAGCGCTTGAGCAAGGGTGATTCATCAAAGTACCACAACAACATATAAACACTTGTAGGCTCTATAGAGAAGCTAGACGCTGAGCACAAAGCCAAACTCCTTCAAAGGCCCAATCGCTTGCCCTGAAGGTGTCACATCATGATTCAAGGGATAGTTTGGCCAGCCCATGGGGACTTTCAACCAAGAATAAATTAATCCCTGCAACAAAACAACTTCAAACCATTTCCAAAGTGGTTGCTTTGGCAAGAATAAGCAAAGCCAACAAGGTTTCAAGGAAAATCAAACAATGCCAAGAACTTCTTTCAAAACAAGGGGGTTCACCCTCTTCAAAAAACCAAGGCCTTCCTTAAAGGAAGGATAGAATCCTTCGAATTGATCAAGATAAATGTCATTCTTTGCAATATTGAATGTTCCCATGCCCAACTTGGTGTGACTCTGTTGACCAACTTAAATGGCTTCAAAGACAATGAAATGAAATGCCTAGCTAGAGCACACTCCAAACTCAGATTTGCCCATCAAATATGATCAACATGCCAATAATAAGGGTATCCAACAATTAGTTTAAATATCAATTGCTGAAAGACTGAATCTTCCAATTCCCAGCAAATAACTCTCTCTGTGAATCTCAGCAAAAAACTTCACATAATAATTTTCAAATGTACCTACAAAATCTCTTTTCCAATCAACCTATAACTTAAAATGAGCCACACCGTATTAGCCAAGGAGGATCTTTCATCATCATGATTAATGTTTGTCATGAGGGTTTTCGTCCCTAGGAAGGCTTAGATGAACCATGTTCAATCTCACTAAACCACAAGGGTTCCATAACAGGGAATCAAATAATCTTCATAATCCAAATGAGCTTTCTAAAATGCCTTTTATACTTTTTTCCAACAAACTTTCCAGAAGACTCATTTTTAAATTCATTTTTAATAAAATAGCTCCTTTTTGCTCCAAAAGACTATGCTTATGAAATAATAATAACAATATTGGATATGCAAGGTCCCCTTTTATGTGTCCATGATAAAAAAATTTAATCCCCTTTCCAACAAGCTATTACACTAAGGTGCTTTTTCTAAAAATTATTTTATAAAATTAAGTAACCTTTGTGAAATAGATAATTATTGCTCAACAATTCATCTGAGTTGCGGAAATTGCCGAAAAGCATTGGAATCGAAATATGATCACATTGGAATCGAAATATGATTACATTGGAATGATACTGATTAATAAAAATTGAGGTTGATTAGGTGACTTTCTATAATTAGACGCTCTCTCCAAAAATATTGGAGAACACACAAAAAGTAGGAATTCACTTTGGAAAGGGTCATAGGAGTCCTTAAGATCAATTGAGCTCATTGCCAACCTCAAACATCCCCTCGGACAAGGCTGGCGCACACCGAGAAAGCTAGAGCTAAGTAAAATGTTGGTGTGAAAAAAAATTGGGATGTTACAATCCTCCATCCAATAGTGCTTGTAATGTCCCACCCTATTCACTCTGAACAAACTGTAGAACTGAAAATAATCTGCTTGTTCCCTATATATTTTTTTTTTGGTTGATTTTATCTTTCAGAACTAGACAGAAGTCGCAGAAGGGGTTTTGTGTTTTGTTTTTCAATGTTTTGAGTTTAATAATATTGAACAACAATATTTTGCAATAATAGACACAAGTATTACAAAATACACAATATCAAGTATTATGCAACTAGAGAACATTTAAATTCCAGATTTCCTTATAGTATCAGTATTACAAAATTTGTAGACAAAGAGAATAACCTAGTTCAGGAATAGGTCTTACAGATCAGATTTAAGCATACCTAGTAGATGTCCTTTTGAATCTGGATGAAGAAAGCCCTCTAAACAATAGACTTATGGGTCTGAAACAACAAGCTAATAGCCACTTAGGTCACTCAGAAATCTGATTGCAGAGCCTCCAAATCTGTCCTCTTCTACCCAAAATACCTCTTGATTTGATAGTCTGATTTGGACGCTCAAGAAGTGCAAAAAGGTGTCACCAAAACCTAGGCAACTTAGCCTAGGATCACCACTTTTCTAAGGAGCTGGTTCAGCCTGGCTGAATCTGATTTTTAATTGTAATAACCCTTTGAACCTCTGAAAACTGTTGTAAACTTTCTCCAATCTGCCGTGAATGAAGTAACTGATGTAGCCCAATACTAAACAGCAGTAGGGTAGCTTATTCCAACTCCAAAATGACTAGGAAAGGGTGAAGTTAGATAAGCAAGCTTCTCACTCAGGAAATAACAAGCAACTGCTCCAAAACTGATTTTCTTTGATGCTCTAATGAAATCCTTGAAGTAGGTTTTCCTCACACACCCTAGGAAGATCTTTCACTTCTGCAAGTGTAAACCTTTATGAAGGGTTTCATCTTCACAAAGTTGCGATAAACCTTCAGGTTCAGCTAACTCCTTAGGAGGCAAGAAAGGAAATATTCAACATTTCCTAAAAATGACTCCAAGTTGCCTTTTATGACCTCCTCGTGTTCCTATGCCCTAATTGTTGTTTTTCCTTTCCAAGCGCCCACTTTTGATTATATTAAGTTTACTTACTTTTAATCTCTCACTAATAAACCTTTTTCTCTCTCATAAAAGGGGCCCACTCACTCTCTCTCTAGACTTTATCAAGTACACTTTGGAGAAGTTTCACTTAGTTTTAAATATTTATTTAAATTAGAAACTAGAGATATTATAAAATAATAACTAATACCTCCCAAACCATTCTAGCAAGCTGCCTAAACCATGAGAAAATCAACCCAATCATGGGTCCTCTATCCACCTTGTTAGTCTATGAGGACCTGATGATAGACTAAACTTGATTATTGAAGCTAGCTAGGAAGGGGACATCACAGTGCATCATAAGAGTTTTTTCTAAAGGAATGAACACAAAATTCAAAAGGAAATCACTGAGTCCCGACTGCTACCTTCAGTGCCGTTAACAATACTAATGGTGTGATCCCATGTTGGTTTTCTCCTACTAGTTGGAATGTCAGTGACCAGAGGGTTGGTTTCCCCAGGCATTTGCATATATCTTTTCTCAATATGTTTACTCCAGATCCCTCATCTACAATTGTGTTTGTCAAAATTCTCCCTAGAATTTGCATATGTACAACGATTGGTTTCTTCCCCATATTTATTGCTAGTACCATTGGATCAATGACTTGATCATCATATAGTGGTTATCTGCAAGGGTTTAGATATGTAGCCTTCTTGGTTTGCGCATGGGTGAGGGCCATCGTCTTATCTTGTTCTTCCATGTCTATCATATTAATGTTGCCTTTTTGTTTTGGATAGTTTGTGTCTTAATGGTCACCTGGTCCACACCATTTGCATAACAATCCTGCCTTATTTTGGTTACTTTGACATTCTTTGGCGAAATGGCCCCATTAGTTGCATTGATGACACTAAATCATAGGTCGTTCTTTTGCATTGTACTAGATACAACTTTTCACCCCACTATTATCGTTGAACCTATTGTTATTTCCTTTTCTATTTCAAAAATCACCAAGTGATCCATTTTTGTTATTGTTATTCTATTGCTTTGGCAATGTATTTGGTGGGGTAGATTGGTCGTCTTGTGTAAGAGCACTTGTGTGCTTCTTGTTTTTGATTTGTATGGACATACCTTATTAGAATGCCCAAAACCTAGCAAATGTAACAAAATAATTTCTTTGGGCAGTTTGTTTTAATATGACCATCGTTTTTTCATTTAGTATTGTTGTTGCGTGGTACCCTCAACCCTTCTTGACACCTTAACCTCCCTGGTGGTGCTCTCACTAATAGTTCGAGCTTTTGGTGTAGTGAAGTTGGTTTGTGTTAACAAAATTGACAACTTTGTTGGGGAGGGTTCGACTCCCATTGGCGATAGCTTACTCGCCTCGTGGTCGATTGTTGTCACTAAGGATTGTGCCCAAATGCTAAGCTCCCAAGGCTTAGCAATCCTATGCAACAAGTACACCATAGCTGCTTACTATCCTTAGTGGCTTTTTTTCAGCTTTCAATTCTTTCATCGTTCACATCATACCATTTCATAGGGCTTGAACGGTTTTAGATTCATTATCACTATTGCCATCTATACTCTCATCTTTTTCAATCTTCCATTTCTCTCGAGAAGACGTTTTATCCTCACTTTCTATGCCCATTGCTCAATTATAACCATCAACATAGGAGGGGGGTGGCACTACATTCAACTTTTTTCTCAATGAAGAAAGTAGCTCTTCAATGAACCATCACTTTTTAGACCATTGACCTGTTGGTTTTCCAATTTTACCAGAAATTCTTTGAGCCTACGATTGTAAGCTCTCATATTTTCATGCTTCCCCTACTTTGTATTCTATATTTTGTCAATAGTCTCCTATTTATCCCATAGAAGCTTGAATTATTCCTGAAATGTTTTTTTCAACAAGTCCCATGTAGCTCCAAAGGTTGCTTCAAGCTTTGTGTACCAGTCTATTGCTATACCCCTTGGAGTAGCTAGAAATTCTCTTGACTAGTAGGATCTATCATCTTGGCCATTGGCTATCCATATTGTTTCACACATTTTACAATGCTATACAAGATCCTCCAATTCGTCAGTTTTTGCCTATCCACATTTGGACTTACAAGAGAAGTCACCATCTTTCTCCTTGATGTAACCTTTAAGACTCAAGCTTGGTTGGGAAGTTTTGATTTGTACATTGTAATGCTTCTCTTGCACTCTTGACCATGTAAGAATCCTCTACTCATCCTTCCTCAGTGCTCTGCATGCTTGAGTTGCCCTTGGAATCTCCCTATGCTCCCTTTGTCCTAGAGTTTGAGGCTCAATTCCTTTGACTATTGGTTCTTCTAAAAGTAGTAGGTCCTCAATGGTCGGATGTTGTTCTTGTATATTTCTAAGAATGAGATTGTGGACTCTTCTTCCCACTCTTCTTCCCCTTGTGGTAATTTTTAGGTGGTTTCTCAGTTTGATCAGCAAGGTCCATGAACATTTCATCAGGGAGCGGTAAGTGCCTTGCTATTTTTTCCCACTCTACCTTTGTGTATTCTCTTGTCATGTAAGTCTTTTCTCGTTGTGACTACGACTTTGACTTACACTTCATCTTTTACTTTGTTCTTGGGATGGGCTAGGGCTTTTGGTAAAAACCCTTTAGTTTCTTGAACTATTCCCTTCGGTCTTCTTCTTTGTTTCCTTTGTTCCCTTATTCTTAGGGTCCGTCTAACTTTTTCCTCTAATGGCTTATGACTGCTTTGTGATCTTTTCCCATCCTTATTCAGATATAAGGGCATTAATTTTGACAAGTGTGTTGTCAGTATGTGTTACCTTCTTGTTGATTTCTTTCCTCATAGCATTGGAGTATTTGTTAACGATGTTCTTGTTTTTTTCGTGTGCAAATCTTGTAAAATGATGAAATGTCATGCTAGGAATCTCATTAGTTGGTTCAAGAGATGATCTACTTCTTCGTTTACTTGCAAATTAATCCAAATTATGTCTTGTGGTATTTGTCTCCAGATGGCTTCCCTATGCTCCTTGATAGACATGTCCCGCAAATTTGCAAGATCTCATGTAAGGTCGTCTTCTCCTCCGTTTGATTGTAATGGTTCTTCCGCTAGTTGCCCCATTTATTTAGCCCTTTTCACCAACCTAGCTTCGTACTCAACCTGACTTCTTGCAGGCAATGGCACCAAATGTTTATTGCCTAATTCAATGTTCCTTGAATGTAACCCAATAAACATAACAGATAAACTATTAACTATAAAAGATTCACACCAGCAATTTGGATGAAGATATCTGAATATATTTATTCATATGCACTTATATAAGTTTCATTTAGGGAATGCCCATACATGTGGTCCCTTTTCTAATGTACAATAGAAGGATAAAAACTAATCAACAGTTGCTGAGAACTTCCAACCGTTGGCAACTACCAAGGGAAACTGGTTACATCTGAAAAACTAACTATGCTGACTAACCGAAAAAATAATAGAATTATTATTCTAACTACAGTTGGCTTGGCAAAGACATTGACTATAGATGACAAATACAACAGTCAACCTAGAGAGACAAAAATTCAACAACTCAAAAGACAAACAATGACAATATTGTGTTTTGAAAATTGACAATGTTCTTTTTATTTGTATTGATATAACAGAGACATCATCAAGCATGGTATGCTCTCTGTCTAAAATGTCATTCTTTATCTTGTGTATGTTCCTCAACTAGTCATACATTTTATTGACACCCTACATATTTTGATCATGTATGTTTTCAATCCACTACTATGTGACCTCTCTCATGAGCAACAAGTTGAGCCATTTTTTTTTATCATCTAAGGGTAGTATATGTGGCATGGAACATCCCTTGTCAATGTAAGGCCTATGATGAACATGGGCATCTAGAGAAGGCAAGGCCCTCACAACCCTAGGAAGAGAAACATAATGAAGTTGAGAAGAATCCAGTCAAGACACAAAAACAAAGGGAATAAGTATATGACGTTCCAATTCACCAACTTCTTCTTCAGGTTTAGATTAAAACAGTTGATCAGAATGGGAAAAATTGAAAAGTTTCTTTTTAAGAACTGTGAATAAAAAATTTAAAAGTGAAATTACTGATATATTGACTATAACATTTAATCAAGCTAAATTTAGTTCCTAAGTTTGTCCTTAAATAATGACTATTAAGCACATAGGTAACTTCGATGTACATACTTGAAAAGGCTAAGTTATGTTCTTAGTAGGATATATTTTAACCCTCGCACTTAAAATTATGTGTAGTTTCCATTTGTTTTGTTCTCATCTTTTATTTGTAAACTAAATGATAAACAGGTTTCAGCCATAGTACAAGGCTTGTTGGGTTCAGAACGGGCCCAAAGGATGTCAATATTTGCTGGGGATATTGTGCCTCGCAAAAAACCTGACCCTGTAAGTGCTACTTTTCTTTCTAGATTTGAAATAGATTCAACTAAAATGCCTTGAAAAGTATCAAGTATAGTTTCGACTGTGTTAGAGGGTTCCTTACTAGTTAATGTATGGGATATTTCAACAATCACAATTATGAAGATTTGATCTTTCAATTAGATTTTTTTTTTTTTTTTAAATAATTAAAGCACAACAAAGTTGATAATTAAAAGATATCAGGATCATTAATAAGTAAAATAAAGAATTCCTGGCCAATAAGACTAGAGATATGAGAGCTATTATAAAATATAGGTTGAAGCCTAGGATAGAAGGCAAGAGACAAGAAAATAATTCAATCCATAGGGATAATGAAATTACAGTTCAAAGTATATGCTACTAACATGAGTAAAGCAGTCATTTGTATAACCATTGAACATTTGATCAACTTATTAGAGATCTTCAGTAAGGCATAGAGCAGCATCTCTCTAATTAGGTTGGAGCATGTGTGCACTGTATTTTTGCCATTGATTGGGCATGAAAAGCATGGTGTCTTCCTTCAAGATGGGGCTGGTATTAGATCCATCTCATAGCTTCTTCCTTTCATGGTGACCTTGTATTGATGCTTCTTTCTTTCATAGGAGGAAGTAGTTTGGAAGAGGAGGGTTGATCTCAAGGGTGGTCCTTATGGTAGCTACCTACTCATTTTGAAGTGAAATGCCTTCTCTTTGACTTATCCTTTGACAGTATGGCCTTAGTTCAATTGAGAAAAATCTGGTGACCTTTTGGAACTAATGTAAGCAGTCTTCCTCCTTGCTGAGGTACCTTTGTATAGCAATTTGATTTTCCCATAGGAATTGGAAATTGGCAACTGACAATTTGGTACATTTATGGCTTATAATTTGATCCTCATTTTTGGCTTTTACTGTCTTGTTTAGCCCTTGGCTATCATTAATGCTGGTTAGTACAATATAAATAGCAATATCCTCAGAATACACTTAGCTTGCTGGATATATATTGGGATCAATAGGGTTAAGGTGAGGATGGGTTTTTTTAAGGGGAGTTGCTGAGCTATTCTAATTCCAAAAGAGTGCAAAGGTGTTCGAGGTTTTAATAGCAGTGGGAATGAAAAAAGCATTCTCAGTTGAAAAAATGGGGGTAAAGCCCGTGGGGTTGGGAGATACTGGGGATGGCAGAGGCGGGGGAGATTATGATTTACTTTGGGTGTTATGGTATTTACAATTCCTTATGGGTGAGGGATATTCAGCATTTTAGGGGTACTAGACTTTCCAGTAACAAGGTTAGTAAAGAACTCTTGTGGGTTGTGTAAGACAGCGATTTACTTACACTTTGAGGTGAAAATGCAGATTTATGAGAGAAATGATTTCTTTAGTTGATGGAAATGCCCTTAGGAGGTTGATTATTGGCAGTATCTTTGTCAGAAGACCTGACAATAGGAGGGGTACTTTGTTCATTCTCGTCCAGAAAAAATAAGGATGAATCTCTTCTCTACTGAGTCCCTTGATAATGTTATCAATAGGGTTTAAGCCCTCCTGGTGGCTGTTTTCTTGTTAGAGTTATTCCTTCATATATAAGTCTGTAGGGGAGCAGAGATACGCAGACACTTGCATTTTAGTATCTCAAATGGCCTTGAATTAGCCTGTTACAATAGCAATATTTTTTCCATAGGCCAGGGTATTGAAATGAAAAGACTGCACATGCAATGCAAAGTTGCAAACCATCTGCAACAACCTATTACCTACATTCTGACAGAGAAAATCATCAGTATTCAGGACATTTTCTTCACAACTTTCCTTCCCAATTCTTTTGGAGGGAGATACGAAGAGGGGTTAGATCTCCTTTTCTAGATGTCTTGTGCCATCATGGACAATATAAAGGAGCTGGTCGTCACTTTGAGGCTCAACGCAAATTTAAAAGGTTCTATTTCTGCTTTGTTTGGCCATCATGTAGACTTTGCCAATCAGGGTTTTGTGATGGCATGTAGTAATCTCAAGCCCTTTAACATACATTCTGGACCATATTTGATACTGATGTAGATCAAGACTCATCAAACATCATCTTACTGTCATCAGTAAGAGATATTACCTTTGTATCAGAGACATTGTTTTGCCCAGGTTGTCCATCTGAAAATGCCTTTGAAATGTCGTTGTGCATGCATAGAGTAGGTGTGAAGTGGATATAGGTGTTCAAGATGAAGAGGGTGTATTTAATGGGAGAAAAAATATAGAAATTTAAAATGGTGTCCTGTTTGTCAGGTTCACTGCTTGATTGCAAGCTTTGGGACGTGTCTTTTAAGTGGGATTGGGGGTTTGTTGTAAAGTGATCTTTAGCTGTATTTGCTTGTGTGGCAGGAGTCAGATGATAGTATTTTTGGCTCTTTCTCTACATAGGAGGGAGCATGGGAGGTAGAAAGGTGGTGATATGGAGAGTAAGTTCTCAAATCAAAGGTTGCTGGATTGAATCTCACTAAGTATTCAAAATTAAATATGGGTGACAAGTGAGGCAACTATTGTGGGGGAATTTAAGAATATCAACTGTTGTGGGGGAATTTAAGAATATCTTTGGGTGTTATGCTATTTACAATTTCATATGATTGAAAGATGAGCTGGGAGGATACACTTCTTTCACTAATTTAGTGATAATTTAAAATCTCATAAAGAGAAAATGTAATGTCCCCATTTTAGCAGACTTGGATTTTGTGAGATTAGCCTATTATCCTGACCCTCGTAGGCTAATGTGTTGGATAGAGGGTCTTTTGAGGATTGGTATCATCTCCAGTGTTCAGAGTGCTTCAATTTGGTCTTCGTTTGGCATCATTCGAACATCATTTGCTCTACTTCCTATTTTTAGTAAGTCTTGGGATGTTAGAGATGGACCCCTGCTATTTTTAGTAAAGGGGGTATGGTCATATGCAGTCTCCTCATGTTAGCTCCTAGTTCAGACGACGTTTGAAAATACAAAGTATTCATGGAGATATTAATGTTTAATTGGCTCAATTAAACATTATTTATTTGGAGATTATATTATTAAGTTATAAAATGACTTTATATTATAAAGCACTTAAATGAGGGTCTATTTATCATGATAAGGGGGCCAAGTTTATTAATAATTTATGAGCACATAACCCAAGGTTTAATTACATTATTGATGCCAATGAAATATTATAACATTTTAATGTTAATTAAGAGCTTTTTGAAGAAGTTCGAACTTTTTGAGGAAATATAAGTGTGCAAAAGGAATCGAACTTCATTATGTGATTGGAGTTTTTGATTGAAGTTTCTCTGAAGCATTGAAGTGTAGAATACCAAGGGTTTCTGCAGGATTCAAGGCTTGTCGGCATTGGAGAGCGTGGCTTCTTCATTGTAACAGCATATAGAGGGTGTGCAATATCATTTGATTATGCTTGTGAGAGTTGGCTTCATTTAGAAGTCAATATTGAGCTGATTGGAGGGTTTATTTCAGAGTTTGTTTGCAAATTGAAAGAGACTACAGTGCGCTACAGTGCCGTGAACAGTGCGCTACAGTGTCGTGAACAGTGCGCATGAACAGTGCGCTACAGTGCCGTGCCGTAAAACCGGGGTCTCAACTTCTCTGCTCTGCTCTTCTTGAGCGATGACTGTCTATATGGTTGTAACCTCAAATACACCATGTCACCAACCTCAAAACTGCGCTCCACCCTATGTTGATCAGCATGCAACTTTTGCTGATTCTGTGCCTGATGTATATTCTTCTTGAGCGCCCTCAGGATGTCCTGACTATCCTGCAATGAGTCTCGGGCTTTGGGTACTCTGCTATCCCCCAAGACTATGTCAACAAAGCTCGGTGCCTCGTAGCCATAAAGTGCCATGAAGGGTGTCATCCTGATAGACATATGAAACAGTGCGCTACAGTGCCGTGAACAGTGCGCATGAACAGTGCGCTACAGTAGTTTGAATTCTATAGAAGGGGATTTAGAAAGGTGAATAGCTATATATATTTGACTAGGGCTTTGCGTATGAGGAGAATCAAACCAATATATCAAGGCAGCCATTGAAATTCCAGGTTCTCTATCTATGGTAATTGTATTAGAAAATCATTATTTCATTGCATCATTTTCTATTATGATTATATCATGAAATACTTGGAGGTTGCATATGTTTAATGGAGATATAAGTTGCATATTCCACATTCATGGTAACATTCAACATTGATCAGCCACTTAGCTTTCATGCCAATTGTTTGCTTAAATGCCTAATGGCTATAGGTATACATTGGGATGCATGACAAGTGTTTGTCTTAATGTCAACTAGCTGTACTAGTTAATTTCAGTCATTACATGTGTGTGTAAAGGTCTAAAACAGCTAGTATATCATTTCTATAACAACTTTGCATTGTTAGAAGCTTTCCATAACTTCATTTGCAGCCTACAAACCCAAAGAAGACAAATAAAGAATTCACTACAGCGGCTTCAAACATTGTATGCCAAGTGTTTGACAATATTCCTTGGGGTTCAAATAAGCGAAACAGGGTCAGATTAGCCAAGGGATATTACAGTGGTATCAGAGCGGTCTCCTGCCAACCTGTTGGGTAGATTGATTCAGCTAGTTAATCATGGTTACTTCAAGTACCCAGAATCAGTTGGACCAGAATAGGAAGCAAGTGTATTCCTCATTGGAAAAGTTAAAACAAAACCAGAAGAAGCTGGATGAATTGATTTCGCACCTTGCAAAACTTGATAGAATTGCTCGGTATATGACATCTATTTTTAAGGATAAAAAGGTGAAACTTGAAGAGAATGTGGTGATTATTGGCACTCAAGAAGTTGTTAACAGTCATGATAACAAGTCTGATTTTCATGACAGCAGCCTTACACTTGAGCGTAATGATGATTTGAAAGTCATGGAAAGTTCAGAAAGTGTTGTGGGAGTGATCTTGAGTATTGGCACTCGTGATACAAGTGTCAAGAATGAGGATTGCATGGGAATTTTGGCTCATAAGAGTTTTGATCTACATGACAGCAGTGATGAAATTTTGCATCAGCATGAGAGAGCGGTGACTACACATGTGCAAGATGCTTCTATTAAGTTGCCGCATGAAGGTACTCGAGATTTGGGTACTAATGGGGTAATGTGTGATGTGGATTCATGTCATTTAGAGTCTGATTTTTCAGATCAGACCTTAGAAAACAAGTTTGAAGATTCATGCTTTGGCATAGGATCTCAGAATCATGAGTTGGATGGCCATGTAGTTACATTGGAAGTGGAAGTGTGTGAAGATATTGTCATAACAACAACTTCTACCTTGCCAGTTGAGCCATCCTACGAGGTACATAGCAGCAGTACCTTAGATATTGATGTGTGCACAATTGATTGCACGCATGATGTTGTTGATCACGAGGTGAGTGATGTTGATTCAGTTTCATACCATAGTGCAGATTTGGGTGGAAAGAATGAGTCACAGGGGTATCATCATCTGGCTGGGCAGTTGAAGGTTAATGATGATATGATTGCTACAGCTTTGGAGCATTTTGATGTCGCTCGACAAATGTTGGCAACCTTTGGTTGGAGTACTCCTGAGACATATGAGCACGGTGATAGTAGCCTTTCCCTAGCAGAGTTCCATGCACTCCGAGCAGCTATTGGGATAATGAAACAGAATTACTTGTAGTTACTTGTTGATAGGGATTATCTTCTCGAGTGGGATTGCACTTGCTACGATGCACTAAAGGGAAAGGAGGAGGAGGTTGATGAGCTCACCCATGAGCTTGAGGTGACTATGGACTCGTTGGAGAGCGCTCAGTCAGCCCTTCGTGAGTCACAGTCACAGGTTGAGGAACTTACCGTGGCGTTGAGTTTAGCACAGTCTTCACCATCTGTGGATACAGTTGAGTTTCCTATAGCATCACTTGGTGATGAGTTTACACCCACGGGTTGTAGTGATGGGTATGTTGACGATGTTACATCCGTCACTGATGTAGGTCAGGTGACTTAGCTGGGATGAGTATTTGGGTTGAGAGTAGCAGAGAACCACTCGTTGCATCAGGTTCTCTCAAGGTTAGTGCTATGACAAATGATACAGGTCAGATTGTTGATAGCTCTTGTGTGGCAGTGGTGGACTCTCCAGAGAGTTGTGTGTTAGTACGCGACGTTACTCCATCCACTTCACATGGAACTCGCATAGTGTCATCTGGTTGGGAGTATGGCTCTCATGTAGATTTGTTTCCCTCTCCTGGAAGCAAATCTGTTACTTCATCCCATGCAGCTGATTTTGGACGCCAACTTGTTGTTCCTCAGAGTCAAAGTGATCAACTGCAGGTCTTAGAGGATAAGGTTGACTTGGCCTTATATTGTTTTTATTGCACAGATTCATTTGTTGAGTACCCTCTTGAGAGTCTTGAGTTTCGAGAGGGTCCGTTTGGAGCTACCAAGGATACTCTCATCCGAGGTTCTCTCGCCATCAGGCGTGGTGTGGGAGTAATTATTGATACTCTGACTACAATGCTTCCTAATAGAGATTTTGTGATTGGGTTTGCAGAGAGGGTTACCAGAGCCCCTACCCAATCAACTGTTCGGGGTCAGAGATTGGAGCCATCTCATGATTCCAATATTGTTAGAGATGAGCCCTTGACCGAGGTTGGAGCGTTTTATCGTAACTACACAGTGAGGAGTGCTCATCACTTTTCTTTTGATCCACACGTCGACGACTTGATGATGCATCGATGTGGATTGGCTTCAGGATTATACCATCCATTGTGGGATGGAGAGTTACCATTTTCAGTAGATGGAACTAGCAGTTGCAAGTACCCGACTCAGTTGATTGTTGGTGGCTACTTGCTCGAGCAATGTTCAGTTTCCCATCATGTTGATGTGTATCCAGTGGAGATTTTTACTCCTATGACACAAAGGCTACCTTTGGATACATGGCTTCAGAGAGACTATGGTGACAATGGGCATGATGGTTTAGTTGGATATCACATCCATGAGGGTTTAGCAGAGGTTGTGGAGAGATGTTGCGTAGCAGATGTTTCCAGGTACTCCTATCTTCACAGTACAGATGGATGTGTGTATAGATTGCACTGGGATCCAGGTGATGACAGAGTTAGTGTTGCAGTTTGGATAGGTCTCATGGGTTGGCTTCACCACATCTCGCATAGTGAAGTGGCGATCAGTGTTGAGCAGCGAAAGTCTGAGGGAGGTTTACATGGCAGATTTCTACCCTGGATTTGGAATCCAGGTATACTATGTGGGACACTAGCGAGTATGTTAAGGGATCCTTTGTGTGCATCCGCGTTCCGGTTAATGTTCCCTAGTAGGTTTCATTGCATGTACATGGTGTGTATCGTTGGTAGTCTCATTTCAGGTTCTCATTTACATGATTTGTCTCAAATGCATAGTTCAGTTGTGCATGTGTTAGATGATATGTTTGGCAACTTATCTTGCGCAGTTTTGGGAAGCAAACATTGTCAGTTTTCAGAGTTGCTTCCACTTGATGTTCATGTTCTTGTGACACCTGCTTTGATGTTGATTTAGTTTGGCAGGTCTTGTTAGTTGTGTCCTTGGTGTGGGCATTACAGGAGTTGGTTGGTAATATCAGGGACATTACACAGGTCTTCATTTGGGATCCAGGTGGAGGAGTTTCTTTGCAGTCGATATTGCTTGGGGACAAGCAATTTCAGGAGGGGCAGACTCTAATGTCCCCATTTTAGCAGACTTGGATTTTGTGAGATTAGCCTATTATCCTGACCCTCGTAGGCTAATGTGTTGGATAGAGGGTCTTTTGAGGATTGGTATCATCTCCAGTGTTCAGAGTGCTTCAGTTTGGTATCATTCGGACATCATTTGCTCTACTTCCTATTTTTAGTAAGTCTTGGGATGTTAGAGATGGACCCCTGCTATTTTTAGTAAAGGGGGTATGGTCATATGCAGTCTCCTCATGTTAGCTCCCAGTTCAGACGACGTTTGAAAATACAAAATATTCATGGAGATATTAATGTTTAATTGGCTCAATTAAACATTAATTATTTGGAGATTATATTATTAAGTTATAAAATGACTTTATATTATAAAGCACTTAAATGAGGGTCTATTTATCATGATAAGGGGGCCAAGTTTATTAATAATTTATGAGCACATAACCCAAGGTTTAATTACATTATTGATGCCAATGAAATATTATAACATTTTAATGTTAATTAAGAGCTTTTTGAAGAAGTTCGAACTTCTTGAGGAAATATAAGTGTGCAAAAGGAATCGAACTTCATTATGTGATTGGAGTTTTTGATTGAAGTTTCTCTGGAGCATTGAAGTGTAGAATACCAAGGGTTTCTGCAAGATTCAAGGCTTGTCGGCATTGGAGAGCGTGGCTTCTTCATTGTAACAGCATATAGAGGGTGTGCAATATCATCTGATTATGCTTGTGAGAGTTGGCTTCATTCAGAAGTCAATATTGAGCTGATTGGAGGGTTTATTTCAGAGTTTGTTTGCAAATTGAAAGAGACTACAGTGCGCTAGAGTGTCGTGAACAGTGTGCATGAACAGTGCGCTACAGTAGTTTGAATTCTATAGAAGGGGATTTAGAAAGGGGAACAGCTATATATATTTCACAAGGGCTTTGCGTATGAGGAGAATCAAACCAATATATCAAGGCAGCCATTGAAATTCCAGGTTTTCTATCTATGGTCATTGTATTAGAAAATCATTACTTCATTGCATCATTTTCTATTATGATTATATCATGAAATACTTGGAGGTTGCATATGTTTAATGGAGATATAAGTTGCATATTCCACATTCATGGTAACATTCAACATTGATCAGCCACTTAGCTTTCATGCCAATTGTTTGCTTAAATGCCTAATGGCTGTAGGTATACATTGGGATGCATGACAAGTGTTTGTCTTAATGTCAACGAGCTGTACTAGTTAATTTCAGTCATTACATGTGTGTGTAAAGGTCTAAAACAGCTAGTATATCATTTCTATAACAACTTTGCATTGTTAGAAGCTTTCCATAACTTCATTTGCAGCCTACAAACCCAAAGAAGACAAATAAAGAATTCACTACAGCGGCTTCAAACATTGTATGCCAAGTGTTTGACAATATTCCTTGGGGTTCAAATAAGCGAAACAGGGTCAGATTAGCCAAGGGATATTACAGAAAATAATATTTTTTTGTAATCAATTTGAAATCCTAAGACATTCTCATATTTACTGTATGGCGTTCTCAAATTATCAGTTCTTGGGAGATCATTTCTTTCTTGTTGATAATTTTCTCTTGCAACTGTCAATTATGGGCAATAGGCTAGTTGTCAATTTGAATTAGCTTGTTCCACCAAGTGAGGAGGAAGGAAAGCTCAAGCCATGATAGAGGTAATAATATTTTGAGTTAAGGAACTTAGCAACCTGTTGCCAAGTCTTCCAAACATTGTTTACAAGAGCAAAGGATTTAATTTGAAAGGAATTTGGAAGAAGGTTGTCTTGCCAATCAACAGTGTACCATTTTCCTTTAACTAATGCTGTAGAAAACGTGTCCAATGAGAATTTTATAGGGTTCATATCCTAGGTATTCCATTTAGAAATCAAGCATGTGCCTTGAGTCTTAGTGTTAATAATACATGCCCACCTCTAGATTTAGGCCTTTTGCAATGAGACCAAGAAGTGGCATGAAATACAACATTACCATCCCATTTAGATGACCAAAATTGCCTAATAAGTCTGTTGATCTTCTCATAACAGGTGTTGGAAGGCATCAAATAGAATGAAAAGTAGATATGATTGGCAGGAATGATTTTATTGGCCACTTGAACCCTAGTTGCAAAGGAGAACTTTTTAACCTCCATGTACTAATTTGTTTTTAAGCCTGTGGAGAAACCCAAATCACATTAATGATAGAGAGATTCCCAAGCTAAACTGAATACCAAGATATCTAATGATCACACCATGTTCAATTTGTTTCCATTCAACAAGAATCTAGGTTGGAGTTGAGATACCCTAATCATTAGAATGCAATTTTATGTTTGGAAAGATTCAAACTATAAGTAACACAATAGAGATCCAACACTTCAAAGTTGTGTAAGAAGAAGAGATGGTCAACAACAAAGTATGAGTTCACTTGTGTGGAAGAGAGATACAAGTGCTAGTTCTATGATATGATGTAGGAGGTATCCAAGAGCATCAACCATTACCACATAAAGAAAGGAGGCAAGAGGGTGTCCTTACTTGATAGAGCATTATAATTGAAAGAAAGGAGTGAATTGAGTTGTTGTGGCTTGCTAACACAACATGCCCAGGTTATCTTGAAACTCAAGTTCCCTCTTGCTATCTTTGCTATCTTTGCTTTCTTTTTTAGTTTTCTCCTAATAGTTTCCATGGTTTGGTTCCTCAATTTAAATTTGTTGTCATTTTTTCCCCATAGTTCACATACTTGGACTTGGTAGACCAAAAAAATTCCAACTTGACCAAACTTTACAACTTATAAAATAGTTTTAAAAAAACTTAAATTTCTAAAATAATATACTTTTTTATTCAAAATAAAGCTAGAAAATGTATCATTAGTGGGGGGTGGTTCCCCTAGTGGGGTTGAGGGGTGGTGTCCCTTGTGGGGGTTTGGGGTTAGTGCCCCCTGTAGGGTTGAGGGGCAACACCCTTCACAAGGGTTTAGGGGTAGTGTCGCTAGCGGAGTTGCGAGGCAACACCCCTTGTAGGGTTCAAGGAAAGTACCCCTATTGTGTTCCTTCTTGTGATCTAGGGTGGAGTCAGGGGGCAGAGCCCCTATCACCAAAACCAATTGAAATCCTTTGAGACTAGATAGACATTCGTGATGCATGTCCTTTTCAATTTTTTTGAATAGGCAAAACACCTTTTTTTTGGGATGAAAATCACTTTTTTTTTTGTATTTTTCAATCTTTTCTGTGCATTGTGAATTTTGCACGTGGTATTAGTGGGTATTCACCTTTAACTTGCTACTTGACTCATGAAAACTGACCAAATACTTGCCCTAACAAACTTGGTGAGTTAAACTTGAAAAAAATTGTTGCTTTGAAAATCTCACAAATGCTTGGCAACTCACCAAGTAGTTAAGCTATAGCTTGTTCATCCAAGTAGTAGCTTTATATGAACTTAGTTGTTTATTCCTTGTAATCATGTGTCATCTCATGTTGAAGTTGTGATACCTTTTAAGTCTTGTTTACATTTGATTGTTGATCTCTATTTTAGCTAGGAGGTTGTTGTGATTATGTTTAGATTAGTTGTTTTCAAATTTGTAAAAAATATGAAGTCCCACTCATGAAATGAGCTGTTACCAATCTTGTGCTCATACCCAAGGCATAGGTAGATAATTAGTTATTTTATTTATGTAAAATCCCTTAAAGAGAATATTATACAGCATTCATAAATGTATATTTTGTCTATGGCTCACTGTCTAAGGTAGTTTTAGATCTCAAGGATCTTCCCCTCATAATTTGAAGACAGGTTTTATTTCACATATTGTTCCGGTTTGATTTATCTTGAAAGAGACAAATTAAGACAGTAGCTTCATATTTGTTGCTATATGGCTTTGTATGTGTGGAGATATTGCTTAATGTTTATTATTCATTGCTGAATAATTCTCATTGTTGTTAAAGAACACCTGAATCCAATACAAGTTAACATTTCCCATGATTGTGTCTGGTGTGTTCATTGATCAATGAAATGGCTGCTCAATAAAAAAGTTTAGATGGATGTTCATTTATGGCTGAAAACATGCTCTTAAACAAGATTTCATTTGTTTACAGCTACTAATTGTTGATTATAAGTTTGAATTCTGTGTCTTTAATATTTTTTTATTGCTAGTAGTTGTTGATTATAAGCCCTCAGACCGCACCAATGACAACATCAAATGATCACCTTGCTAAACAAAACCCAACACAATATTAATTATTAAACCTCAAAATGATGGGAAATGGAAGTTTCAGGACTACTACTTGTGTTTTTAGTCCTTTAGACAAACTCAACAATGACAAGGGTGCTGGAATAGGATGGTTGTGATTGATATCTCTAGCTTGGGCACCACAAATCATGAAATCAAAATCACCAAGAACTCAAGCGCTAACCTCCTGAGGTCTCATGCCACACTCTAAACTCTTTCTTAGAAAAAGATGCAACCTACAAACTGCTTTCAAACCCCTTCACACAGGATCACCCATCTCCTAAAGCCTCAGCAAACAAATGTTTAAATAAATTTTTGATCATGCAACATCCATTCCAAGCATCTCATGGGTGGTTTGACTAGGTAGCCAGTTTGGAAGTCAAAAACTCATCTTAAACATACCAAAATCACAACAATAATCACCAAAAACCAACCCAAAAAGCTTGGAATCAAAACAAATTTGAATATCTTCATTTTTTTGAAACCCCAAAACTGCAAACGTTGTGAAAACAATGGTGAATCCTATGTAGAATTACTCCAACCAGCTAGGGACCATCTCTCAAATCCAAAACTAATAACCAAAAAAGGTTTTTTGTCCTCAATCGCATAATCTCCCCTATTAAGAGGCAGTTAATTTCTAAAGAGCAACATACATTACTACTTATTATGCTACATTAATTACATATTAAATAACTATGGTTGCTCATAGTACAACTGATATTGTCCTTATTCAAGCTCTAATTGTAATCCCTTCTAATTCTCAACCCTGGATCGGAATTTACTTGTCTAGGGCGCAATGATACCACCTCAATAATGCAGCCCAGATTTCAGGAACATCAGTCCATTCACCCTTGGGGCACATAATGCAGCCCAGATTTCAGGATCATCAATCCATTCACCCTTGGGGCTCATCTATTTTTGGGATGGATTTACTCCGCCTCTCCCTAACAACACCACATCTCTCCTTATAGGGAGAAGAATTAGAATTGATTAAGTAATTAGGCTGTGAGTACACTAACTTCTAATGCATATGAAATTAAGTGTGACTGTCATACATATTGCAGTCTATATTAATATTACTACTAAATTCTGCATAAGAACATTATGGGGCTTCATATTTTAAGCATACATATTAAGCACATTCCCATGCATACCGCCAAGAATGAGGATGTTACTGCCTGTAACTTAATAACAATTCTGATCTGATCTGATCGATGGTGATGTCACTGGATGCTTTCGTTCCTTTCCTTTATATCTCTCAATGTGAGGGAGAGGTCACACCTCTTCATCATGTATGCCCTTTGGCAAGAGACACACGCTTTCACCATCAACCCCCTTTGAAAGAGTGCAACTCTTCCTTATTTCTGCCCTTTGAAAGGGACACAACCTTTCACAATCAGATCTGCACTTCTGATTCCCAAATTATCCCAACTTCAAATGAGTTCTCTTCTCCCTTTTATACCTCATATTTGGGGGAGTCACAACTTATCATTTCATGCCTTTTGACCATTCATTAACTTTAATCAAATTTTAATTATATTTTTTATATTTTAATTTAATTTAATTTTTATTCTTATGTATTTTAATTTTATTCTTATTATTTATTATTAAATTATATTTCAAAGTATGGACACTACAAATCGATTCTTGAAAGAACTTGTAGGTTCAATCTGGCAGCATCTTTTTAAGTGTAATCTTCTGCATAAACCAAATGAGAGCATAAGACCTTTTATAGATGGAAAAAGAGTAATTTGTATTCAAAATAATTCATTTTCCCTCAAATGTCCTTTTCAAAGATTTAAAATAAACTATTTGTGCAAGCCTTCTTTCCCTAGGCATTCACTTGAGGGGACATAAGTAACTTTAACAATATAACACTGAAGTGAAATATTGCAACATTAACATTAGAATGTTAGTGCATATTAAAATACTCCTGTCTGAGTTGTTGGAAGCACTGCCAAAGCATTGGAAATCCAATCTGAGCATACCAAGATGAAATTGAGGCAATGGGATGAAGAACGGTGCCAACTTAGGAACTTCCTAAAAATAGACATGCTCTCCAAGAAGTTTGGAGAACACCTTGAAACTCTGAGAATGCTTCGGAAAGTGTAATTGCAATCCAAATCACCAATTAAGCTCTACCGCATCAACAAAAACCAAGAAAAATTGAACCATCATACTCCAAGAATAGTGGAGCCCCCTTACCAATACCAATCAGCCTTTTGGAACCTGAGAATAGACAAACAGTCACCTTTGCTGACTAGGCTCAAGAAGGGGACATTACAACCTCATGCTCCTAATTCACTTCCAAGTACATCCTTTCAATTGGCTCAGCCATTTCCTGTTCAACACAAAGAGGAAACTATTCCCATAGTTTAGACTCATGAGAACAGGTTGAGGGTGCTCCAAAGTTGCTTAAGGCATCAATTGCCATGAACAGGGAAGTTATGACAGTTAGGGCACTTAATTTGGGCACCATTTATTCTATGAGGGTGCCCCAAAGTTGCTTAAGGCATCAATTGCCATGAAGAGGGGAGTAATGACAGCTAGGGCACTTAATTTGGGCACCGTTTATTCAATGTTAGAAAAAGAAGAAATGAAAAAGGTGAAGATCAAGAAACAAACTAGGTTCAAGATAAATGAGGAGGTACAAAACATTGTTGAGATAGTTTTACGTCTCCAAAAGATTAAAATGTGCAAGAGGTACAAGCTGCAGATTTATAGATCACTCAAACTGATTTGGAGCCTTCAATGTTTCAAGGAGACATGGATAATATCAAGAAAGGGTCACAAAAGATGTTGAAGAGAAGACAACTTTGAAATTGGAAAACAAAGAACTAAGGGCCTTTTCTGCACACCTGGTCAATCCTTTGATTGAATTCATATCTTCATCACCACATAGAGTTGAGGAAAGCGTATAAAGTAGAGAGAAAAATAAGTACTTAGAAGTGGATTGGTTGTTTATGTGATAGAGTGCTAAAAAGTATTGATGAGTTGTATGAGATACCAAAGGATATCAAAGGAGCATGTTGGAGCTCAAAATTGCAGGTTGCCAAACCCTAAAGGTATGCCAAGCCTTATGCTCAAGTTCAACAATCAATTCTGGCCAACGAATGGAATGAACCAGTATGGTTACTATTCCCTGCACTTCTGGTTCTGCTAGACCAAGGCGGGTGTACCTTCTCTATGATTGAGCAGATCATACAATTGCAATATCTTCAATTACTTCTTTGATTTATCTCAAACTGGCATGAAGGTTTGAGATAACGGGTTCTAATCTAAACCCTATTTCTATCCCTACTCCTACAACATGAAACTAAAAAGTGAAAGTAGTTTAATTGTTTTGATACGAGATATGATCAGTGCCTCCCGTCCATTGGGCAACAGAGTCAATCTTCTGCTCCTACACCGGTTTTACACCACTTTGTTAGACAATTTTTACATCCACACTTTGCATGAATCTATCAGTTGTTTGAATCCTTATACATCAATGATTATATCCTTATTACTATGACTTGTCAACATGAATTTAATCTCTCCTTTAGAGAACCAAGCCAACCAATCTTACAAAGATACTAAAAGCTCTTTGATCAATCTGAAATATTCTTGATACTCAAATTAATATAATAGGAGAAACATGACATATAGGAGTTCTGTAATGTTCCCTTGTCACTATACGACAAGATTGAGAGCGTGCGGGTGTGACCGTACGGTTGCCACTTTACGACAAGATTGAGAGTGTGCGGGTGTGACCGTACGGTGAGGGTGAGGGCGTACGATGGAGGTGACCGGTGAGGGTGCTACGTACGGTGAGGGTGTGGAACCGTACGGTGCAAATGAGAGTGTACGGTGGGGATGTAGGGAGATGATGTACGGTGGGGTGAGATGTACGGCGAGGTGAGAGGTGTATGGTGGGAAGGTACGGTGGAGGTATGGCCTACGATGGGGATGTACGGTTGGGGGTGAGTTTGGTGGTAGGTGTCTTCTTTTTGAACCCAAGCTCGTGCCGAGGTTGCTCCGGTCCCATCAAAGGATGACAGGTTGATCTTGCCAACCTTTCGCTTGATGTCATTGTTATGGTGTCCATAATAGCCCCGACTTCTGCCACCCGAGTATTTCATCCGGAACTCAGCATAATTTTTTAAGGATATGTCCCCCTCGAGATTTGCATCCCTCCAATCTTGGTTCAACTGTGCTTGCATCTCCTAAAAGGTGGGTTCATGCTCCCCACGTGGCACTTCTAATTTTTGAGGAAAAGTCGGCATCAATGGCCATGAATGTGAGCATTGGACGTTTGACCTTCCAGTGACCGAATCATCGCCATGCCCATTCTGTTCTCCATTCGTTTTTCCCAAGGCCAATTGTCATAAGGTTTCCTCCATGATTTGTTGTCGTTGCTCCCCTCTAGTTATGGTGTCGTTGAGCTGAGCTTGGCTTCTAGTTAGCTCCCTTAATAGTGCCATGACTTATTTTGCAGGATCCTGTGGTTCCCCCATTCGATCGGCCGAATGGTACCTCCTTCTAGTGTACACTTGCATCCACTACACGACAGGCTAGCAAGATCGTAGGCTCTGATACCACTGTAATGTTCCCTTGCCACTGTACGACAAGATTGAGAGTGTGCAGGTGTGACCGTACGCTGAGGGTGAGGGCGTACGGTGGAGGTGACCGGTGAGGGTGCTACGTACGGTGAGGGTGTGGAACCGTACGATGCAAATGAGAGCGTACGGTGGGGATGTAGGGAGATGATGTACGGTGGGGGGGATGTACGATGGAGGTGGGAGGTGTACGGTGGTATAACCGTACGGTGGGCTTCAGTGGATGTGCGGTGAAGGGGTTGATCGTCCGTAAGCAATAAATTCTGAATATTAGGAATCCCTTGTGCATGTATCAGATTAATAGATATGCAACTGGAGAAGTAAACAATTATGAGATTCAAGATTTGCCAGATCCGAAATGAGTACAAATAAACAGAATAGGGTGAGGGGTGAATCTCACCGAAACTGCAAATACCAAATAGGGAGGCTCTTTCACCTCCGAAATGGTGGATAACAGAACTCCAACAGGAATTTGCACAATAGAGAAAAATACCAAAACTCGCATACCTATGACAAAGACTAACTCGGCCATATATATGGGCTCCGAGAAACTTCCCGAAGGGTTACAAATGGGCCGACACGACCAACCAAGACGTCTAATCTAATTAAATAAAAGGGCCCGAAAGATTGTTATTAAATTTGGGGCCTTACAATAAAGTAATTAAATTTATTATTCAATTACATTGGGGACATCACAGTCCTCCTGGGCCAGAAATTGCTTGCCCTCAAGCAATTGCAAGCTTGGATGCTCCAGAATTTGCTCGTCTTCCCAGGTGGCATCCTCGATGGGTAGATTCTTCCAGCGCACAAGGAACTCCTTGACTATGCGTGATCTCAGCCTCTTTTCTCTGACGTCAATGATCTCCGCTGGCTCCAAAATTAGTTTTCCTTCTTCATCGATGGGTGGTAGATCCTTGGACGCTGTGACATGCTGCTCGACGGCCTTCTTAAGACATGACACATGAAAAACATTGTGAATCCGACTCCCCTCAGGAAGCTCCAACGCGTAGGCAACTTCATCCACCCTCCGAACCACCCTATAGGGTTCATAGAAACGTGGCTTCAGCTTCTCCTTACCACTTGTCTTCAAGGAGGATTGTCTGTACGGTTGAAGTCGGAGGTATACCAGATCGCCAACCTCAAAATTTCGCTCAACCCGGTGTCGGTCAGCCTACATCTTTTGCTCGTTTTGAGCCCTCTGAAGTTGCACTCTCATTTGCACCGTTCGGTTCCACACCCTCACCGGTCACCTCCACCATACGGCCTCACCCTCACCGTACGGTCACATCCGCACACTCTCAATCTTGTCGTACAGTGGCAACCGTACGGTCACACCCGCACACTCTCAATCTTGTCGTACAGTGGCAACCGTACGGTCACACCCGCACACTCTCAATCTTGTCGTACAGTGGCAAGGGAACATTACAAGTTCTCAAACAACCTTGGCTACTTTAGCCAATATAACAGGTTAAACCAAATTAGAGAAGATTGAATTGTATTCTTTGCACAGTATCAAGAAGCTCTACACTTAGGTCTTTATTAAAAATGGTATGTTACAATTATTTTGCTCTAAATTCTGCCCCAGTTCTAATTCTCTCTCTATCCAATCTTGATTTCCCTTTTTTAAACACAAGGGGTCTTTCCAGATTGGTTACAACTTTTGGCTATGAAATAGTATGACTATTCATCTAGAAACTAATTAGCTATCCCCAATAAACTAATTAACCACCCACAAAAACCAAAAGACATTTACAATTATAATCGATTTACAATAAAATTCTTGCACATCAGGTTGTATGAAAATACTCATCCTTAAGGTACTTGGTCAAATACTTCAATGGATATGTCTTTGTTTCTTATAAGTTTTAAAATTCATACTGCAGTGTCTCATGGTATAGTCTTTCCAGTATGATCGGTTCATATAAATCTTCACGTTGTCCAGCACATGTTCTTCATCATTGATATCTTCTAACACTTCGGGAAACTCTTTTGCCAATATCCCCTTCCACTATTCACAAGGAGTGAGTGAACTGTTATCACCATGGAGGATAGAAGGGAGACTTTCTGTGTTTTCGATGTGAGATGCCCTTTCGGTGAGACCCTTTTCTCCTTTGTTTGGCATTCACAATTATACCGAACTCCAGCATTTTGGTGTGACCTTTAAATATCTCTCCGAGGCTACCACTTTTGGTGTGAGATCCTTCTTCGGCGGGACTCTTTTTAGCCGTATTAGACTTTCATTGTCTCCTCGATAGATCACTTTCGGTAAAAATTTCCTTGTCGGCAGGATCTCCTTCGGCTTTGGCAGACTTTGTTGTCACACCGACATCTTCATTTCGATGAGACTCAAAGCATGCCTTTCCGATGAGTTATTTTTCGATGTGACACTGCTTTTCAACACAGTATGATTCACATCCTATCGGCCTTCGGTGTTATGCCGATATGATTTTTTCTATCGTTAGGACATGTAAGGAGTCTTGGCGAAAAAGGGTTTCTTCTTGTTTTCAAACAATTCGAACATGGTTCAGGAGGTGCATTGAAGAATATGAAATGAGAGATGGTTGAATCATAACACAAGAATTTGTAAAATTCTCTTTGTTCAATAGCATGTGGAAATAAGTTGTCTCATCTGGACTATTATTAATCATTGCAATCTATGAGACCAAATCTTTTCAGGACACTGTTTTCCCGAAGTTCATGTGCCTTGCCTTCACTTTTAAATTGTGCACCCATGTCTACCATTTGACAAAATTCCTCTATTCTTATTCTTTGATGGATATTCAAACCTAGTCCATGGCTCTTTTTCGGTTACTGCCAATAAGAAACCTTAATTCTTTGTTTTTGCCTTATCGCAGTTCATATTTTCTCCAGCCTCACTCCCGCTGTGATATGGCGAAAGCCTTTTCGCAACTGCTCCGTAATTTTGCCCTTTTCCCTTTGCGATATGGCGATAACTTCTTGTCTTGGATTCTTCGTATCGCTGTTTCACAGACCATCTAACAAGGGTCTTGCAAAATAGTGACACCTTCATGGTCTTTACTATCCTTGTCGCTATTTCGCAAACCACCTAACATAGTGAGACAAAGATCCTGCGAAATAGCAATGATTAATCATATATCCATATTTGGGCTTAGATAAAATGACGGGTAAGGTATAAGGACATTTTTAGGGAAAAGGTAAGGGTTATGAATTCTTTTAATTGGCAAATAAGGCATAATTCGGTTAAGGTCTTTGGATGGTTTGAACACTTTATTTATCATTTGATTTTTTGAATTTCTTAGGCTAGAAAACACATTGATCTATTATATGCATGGATCTCCTCATGGGAACTGTATGTTGGGCTCTACCCTTGTGGGAGCCACATTTTAACCCCACATACAATGTGAAATTTTGGAAATGTCAAGCTTCATTTGATCTTATAATGGTCTTCATCTCTATATGACTTCACAGTGGATGCAATTTTAGGGTTTCTACCACCTTCTTCACCTTTAGGAAACTTTGAATTTTGCAAAAATTTAAGGTTCCAATAGAGCACATGAGCATGTGGCTTTGGGTTAGAAAATGCTATGACGACTGACATTTCCACATGAAGAAATGCAATTGATCACTTGGAGTTGATAGGAACCTTGGGCACACAAGAATTAATTAGATTGGGGATGATTTTCGATCCAAAAGAGAATCTTCTTTTAGATTGGATGACAGCATGTAGTTAGTGATAGAATTGTGGATTCTTATAGTTGAAAGTAGAGAGAAAAATAAGAAGTTGCAAATTGTGGGACAATCTGTTTTTACTTGTCCATTCATGGAAACTAACATTGAGGAAGTTGTTGTGACATTCTCACATATCACCCCATTGCAAATGGGGACCCCCACTTTTCGCTTAGCCTAGGAGTCTTAGTTCGATTTGCAGCCATTTCTTAGGTGTCAGTAGCCTTTGCTTGTGAGAAGAGATAGGTTTTGTCTGGATAGGGTTGAGGAGGCATGATATTAATCATACAGATGTTGTCAATGATGCTAAGCTTGCTAGGTTGTCAAAGCTGTCAATATGGTGAAAGTTGCTCATATTGCAAAGTTGTCAAAATTGTCAAAGATGCAAGAAATGTTGTCAAAATTGTTGAGAGGGCGAAAATGCAAGTTGAGGTGTTACATTCAAATTGGAAAAGTTACTTATGATTCCATCAGGAATTGCAAGTGTTACATGCAACCTTGACATTAATTGTTTGAAATCATGAGGGCAAGTTGTTGTAATGGGTTGAAATGCAAAAGTGTAAAAAGTTGTCAATTTTGTCAAAAGTTTGAAAGTTGTAAAATTATCAATATTGTCAAAGTTCATAAGGTTATAGGATGTTTTCTATGTGTGAGTGAGGTGAATTTCCACTATTGAGGGTAAGGTAGATGTAAGTTTGTTGATGTAAATACATGAAGTCTTCCAATTTTCATCTTGTTCTATGCATGCTTGAAATTGGTGAAATTCCACCCCCTTGGTAGTTTATGCATAACTCTTTGCTAAGTCTGCCATTGAACTTAGAGCAATGCAAGAGAACACACAAAGTCCGCTATCCACTTTGATCCAATGCAGTAGTTGACTCAAACTTCGCCATTAAGTTTTGATCAAAAATTGCACTAAGGTTGGTTTTATGCCAGAATTTGATCAAACTCCGCCACTACAAAGTGATGAAGTGTGGAAGTAAGGCAAAGTCCACTCTTGTGACTGCAAAAATGCAAAAGTTTGACAAACTCTGATCCACAAGAGTGCAAAACTGTTACAAAATCCGACAAGGTGAAGAACAAAATGTTATTGAGGGATGAAAACAAGTCTCTAACTCCACCATTTTGAGAAGGTTTTATGCCAGACTTGCCTTGAAGTCTGGCATCATGCAGGAAAAACATTGGTGCATCACCCCTAGAATCTGCCACAATAGTGCAAAGTGTTTCAAACTCCGCTGTGGCAACAATGAATTCCAGACTTACATCAAACTCCGCCATTCATTTGGTGAGAAAATGTCGGACTTGCCTTAAACTCCACCAATGCTAGGGTAAAAAATTGTCAAAATGATTCAAGTCTGATGGTGAAAATGTCAAAGTGGTCTAAAGTCCGATCGGCAAAAGTGCAAGCATGAGAAAAGTCCGACCTCCCAATAATGTAAAACATTTCAAAGGTCCACCACAAAGGAGTGTGTAAAATCAATGCAAAGTCCAATCTTGTAAACATTGCAAAATCATTTAGAACTCTGACTTTGTACATATTGCAAACCATTCAAAAAGTCCGACCTGATTCTTTCTAAACCCCAAAAAGGCAGCTGACCTATTGTAATGCAACGATTTAAATTTGAAAAAGAGGAGTTGAAGTTGGCTAAGGGTGAAGGGGTATGTATCTTAGGATTATCGCCTATATAGAGGGGTGAATTCCAATCGGTTTCAACCATTTGAAACATTTTCAATTCAAACTACAGAGTGAAATCACCTTAGATCAGACGATTTTTGGGCAAATTTGGTCATTCTATTGAGCAAATTTGCTATTAGGATTGGAGTGATTTTATCAAGAGCAGATTAAGCCGAATTCAAGAGCAATTTCTATCCATTTTCAGACCAGAATTGTTGTAAGGATCAGAGCAGATTTTATTTCATTAGCAATTTCTGTTTTGCATCATTGAGACTAATCTTTTCCAGATTTCAAAACAAGAAAGCATCATTGAAGTCTGTTATTTTAAGTTGTTTCCAGAATTCTATGTCTGAAAGTGAAATCAAAGTTCATTGCAAAGGGCAAAGACTTAGGAAGAATTGATGGAGAAAATTCATGGATTGTTGATTATTGATATAAATTAAAGGGCCCAAGACCTTATATTATTAATCTTCTTGTTTTTTATTCACATAAGATTTCATTCAATAATCATTTTCTCTTTTCATGTGATTTTAGGGTAGATGATGGAGACGGATGAAGAAGAAAGATAAGGGAATCGCCAAGGCTCTACAAAAGACTTCAACAAAATGATGAAACTTTGCAAATATTTTGAATTTCCTTCTGAAACCCAAGATTTGAAGTTAGTATAGAGTGGAGATAAAGATCAAGAAGATTGTTGTCAAGCTGTTCGGGATCAATGCAAGCATCACACAAGGATTCTACAACAAGATCAAGGGATGGAACTCAACAAAATGCACAAGACATTACAACATCAAAGTATTCAAATGAAGATCAAAGTCAAAGTACATTCCAAGGCAACAACATGTTCACATTTCAAGAGGATGCAAGAAAAAAATTCAAGATATCATAAGGACAAGGATTCCTAAGTTAGAGGATTGAAGGGCAAGCGTGATCAAGGAGAGATAATTTCAGAAGAGTTGATCAAAGTTAGATAACTTGATCACTTAGATGATACAATTTGGGAATATGTCCTACCATCTTTGTCATGTTGAGCAAGCTGGATAATGTTGAGTATCAAGAGATATGCCTCAACCACAAACACTGTGTGATGATCTACAGAGCAAGATGAGGTGGCATCCAGTCACCATCAACTCAATTACATCATTCCAAGTCAACACGTCCAGATATAATGAACCTAACTCATCCAAAGGTGGAGCAAGCAACGCATGGCATTGCATTGGAGATTGTTCCATGTACCTAACCTCAATCCCTATTGGGGCACATTCAAAGAAGGACATGTGTCCCATTCATTATAATTATTTCATTGGTCAAATGGAGTTAGTTATAACTAACCCTAATTAGGGTTTTGTCATGTAATCTCACCCATTGATCTTGAATCAATCTGAGCCATTTAATTGTAAAGAGATCTCTATAGAAGGATCAGTTCTCTCATTTGTAAAGGTTAATAGTTGTTAGATAGAAGTAGTAGTAGAGTAGGAGGAAAGGAGATTGTTGCTAAGGCTTGTTGTAACAAACATACTTTTTTCATTGAAGTTATGGTGGATTTGGTGTGCTATTTCAACTTGTTGCATGGTCTCTACTTCTCATAGCGTAGATGTTAATTAGATGAATGGAAGATATTGTTGATGAATGGTGAACGTATGTTCATACCACTTGGAGTTTGTTGATTGCAAATTGCAGTGTGTGGTTAAAGTGAACTTGATTAAAAGCTTAACTTCAATTGCTATATGCTCATTGTTCATAATGTTGGTGTGCATAAGTGATATGAAAATCATTTTCTTATCCTTAGGAGATTGTACCATCTTTGTGTAGTTGTTCCCACATGGTGAAGCAAAGCTTGGTTTGGTTGCATCGAGTCAACAATGGTTTCCTACATTCTTAGGAGTAGATTAGATCTCTAAACCCTTGTCCTTTTGTCTTTATTTCCTAAGCATTTAGTATAGAGTCCATGTTCTAGTGGAGTTCATAAAACGTAAGTCCCCTTGTGATTCCAGCAATTCATATCATAAACATTGAGTCTATCCTAAGTATAAAGTCGATTGTTCGCATTGTAAACCTTGGAGCTTTCTCATTTGATCACATTGTATAACATATGAGGTTTCTTTGATCAAGAAAGGATAGAATACTTAGTATTTTATTCTGTGTTCGAGGAGCATAAAAAACACATCAACATAAATGAGGGCTAGTTTGATCGATTAGTTCAAGGAAAACTGGGAGGCTTGTCATGTAGTCTAGATAGCATGGATGAATTGATGGGCCTTGCTATTAGGATGTTTTAGTAGGAAAAAAAAATTCTGATAATTTAAGATATGGTTGAAGAATGGAGTAGTTTTTAGCATAATTATCTTGTTAGGGAAAGAATCATTTCAAAGCACATGGATGGGGAGATGAATAGTTTCATTTAAAGAGTTCAATGTGAGGACAAAATGCCAACTCTAGATTCTCCAAAGTAAGAGCAAGGATTTTTCAACTTATTTATTTTTAGCTTATCATTGTTTTAGAGGTCTTATTTTTTTGGCAGATTCTAGAGACCTCATTTTTACTTAGTTTTAGTGATCTTTTATCCGGACATCATTTTAATTCATTTTAGCTCTAAGTGCGTATTCTCAACTTTTAAGGTATTTTTCGTGGGTGAGCTTTAAAGAAATTGATTTTTGAAATTATTTAATGGTCATCTTAAAGTCCAAAAAATAGATTTTTTGTAATCTTATAAATAAGTGCTTCGTGCACAATATTGCCTTAATGATAGTTGAAGCTATTCTTGTGGTGCTGAAATTATTGTTTAAGTATGTGTGTTCAATCTGATTTCCATGTGTTTGTAATTACTGTGTTTAAGGTTTCATCAATTGAATTGAAAGAGAGCAATAGCATCAAGCCTGATATCAGTGTTTTCCATCTAATTCAGAGCTTTGTATGCTGCTTTAGCTATTTGATTTTTGAAATCTAATGTTATTTGTGTGTTAGATTAGTTTACTCCTCAAAACCTTCATATACACAGACTTGCTGGTTTCTATTTTTAGCTGATAGGAGAAGTGATTGTTGTGTTCATAAACGTTGTTGATTTATATAGTTCATAGCCTTAAAATATAAAATATTTTTTGTGAGAGAAGAACTTGTCTCTGTCTTGTGCTTATACCCGAGTCTTAAAAGATAGGGCAAATTTAGTTTAGTTTAGTTTATCTCCGTTAACAAAATACTTAGATACCTATTTATTGTGCAGTGTGCCCACTTGTAGATTTTGTCTATCATATAGCTTCTAGGGTTAATTTTAGGTTGTATGTAACAAGGGAGCATCCCTTCAATTTTAAGGGAAGTGTACCTCACAAACTGTTCCACTTTGCATTGCCTTGCAAAAGACAAACTAAATTGCTAAAATGTTCTGCATATAAAAACTTCTATAATGAACTCCAACATTATTCTCTTCTAAGCTTCTAGAATCCTTCAAGGATATGGTGTGCTAAAAGTATGTGTTTAAAACTTTGATGTCCTTGTATGTTGGTTGGTCTTCCAACCTTTCCCCTTTCAAGTTTTTTACTTTCCGTTTCCAACCTTTCTCTTTCTCAATATTTTATTCCTTATCCCTTAATTTTGGTATTATTTGATTTAAAATTTAAACTTCGAACAACATTGATATTGTGAATCAAGTATTATGGCTAGTACAATTAGATTTAAGATGCACATTTCAGAAATTTCTTAACTACATTCATCTGGCTATGTTTATTCATGGCACATTGATGGGGATTGGAGTTTCGGGTACATTGCCAAGTATCCCTCAACCACGAAAATAGGCTTGGGTATTCTATAATATGGAATGCAATTTCAAGATGTGATTGGTAATTGGTTTCCTTTCAAAACTGGGTTTCACTTTTATGGAGACACTTAATAAAGGGATAAACTACAAAATTCTTTAAGTCTACCATATCTGTCATCTCTATGATGCTAGATGGAACAAGAATTATCATTTTCTGATTGTTATTTATTTTCCAATGTTTGTTCTGTCAGTGAAGGTTGCAATGGTTATTTTAAGTAATAAATGATTCTTGTTGGAATAATATGCTATTTGTGTTTGCAATTATGTCGTATATGTTTGAAGCAAGCTTGAAAAACTCGGCGATTCAATCAGAAAATCGCAAGTACTCGCGCATCATATCCCAACGCGAGTGACTCGCTGATAAAATCGGCGATGGGTTTCACAAAAAATCGCGGTGATTTTCCCTTTAAAATCACTAAAACCCGTTGAAAATCGCCCAGAAATTCAGCAGGAAAAAACGAAAAAAATGTTTAAGGGCTAGAAAACCCTAAAAAGTTCACGATTTCATTTTTTTTTCGGACGGGAGCCATATTCACACGACACACGATGGCAGCCATATTCGCGCAACACGATTAGGGCACATTTGCAGACAAATCGGAGGATACAACAAATTTCAGGTTCCCAATCCGTGTTAGACTAAAAGTTTTTACACTATTAATTTTTTTTACATCATCTGTCCTTCAATTCTTCTACAATCTGCGATTTTGCACCACTTATATTTATCTTTGGATTTTTTTTGTCTGGAATTTGTTTGATCAAACTTCAAAGAATGACCATCATTGCGATTAATATGACTACATAGAGTTTCCATCAATTTATATTTATGATAATTATATTTACGATTAATTTGATTAATTTATGATTAGTTATATTTACTTTATCAGAGTTTCCATCAATTTTAACTGTTGATGACTTCACAGTCAGTCTTGGGCATAGTAGTTTCAATTTTTTACATGCTAGTTAGATTTTAAAATTTTAAAATACAGTCACCTAAATTTTAAAATTTTAAAATACAGTCACTGCTTTTAGTATTTACAGTGACTGTTATTAAAAAATACAAAAATACAATACAATTTAACTAGCATGTAAAAAATTGAAACTATTGTGCCCAAGACTGACCGTGAAATAAAAATAATAGTATACTCGGATACTGTATTTTTAGTTTTACAATGACTGTATTTTTGTATTTTTTAATATAGTCATTGTAATAATTTATATTTTTTTTTACTGTGATATAGATAGGATTTATACTTGTAGGATTTATAGGAATGTAATAACTAAATAACAGTTTTATTGTTCTCTAAATGTCGTCTCTCTCTTTTGCTAGGTTCTTTTCCAAAAAAATTTTGAAAGACAATGTCTTCTACTTCTACAGTTAAAGTTGGTGGCAAAAAGAGAGACCCTTGTTGGAAACATGGGACACCAGGTCCAAAACGAGTAGATGTCCTTTGTAACCATTGCACTAAGATTATAAAAGGTGGCATTAATATGTTCAAATATCACCTTGCACAAATTGAATGCCAAGATACCAAAAAATGTAAGATGTGTCCTAAAGAGGCTACGAGGGATGCAATAGCAACGCTTGAAGCATATGATCAAAGGAAGGCAACAAAAAAGAGAACAACAGAGGCAATGGCAGCCCCAAGGGCAGATTTGAGTTCTATAGGGTCACATACAGATGTGGGGGCATCTAGTTCTTCCCTTGGGCCATAGATACGAGGAATGGGAAGTGTGGGCAGCCATAAGGAAAAATTCTTTGTTCCACGTAACACTCCTGGTGCACAACCTAGATTGCTAGGCACTGCATGGAATAAAGAGGCTCACCAACAAGCAAAGGTGGCGTGTGCTAGATTTTGTTTCTACAATGATATTTCGTTCAATGTTGTTTCTAGTCCATCTTGGGACCAATTGGTCACCGCATTGACTGTGGCAGGTAAGGGGTTCAAGTCCCCAAGTTGTTATGAGATAAGTGGACTGTTATTGTAGGATGAGGTCCAAAACACTCACGCATTAGTGGAAGAGCAAAGGACTATTTGGGAAAAGAATGGCTGCACCATTCTTCTGATGGGTGGACGGATGGTAGGAATAGGACACTCATCAACTTTCTTGCTGCTTCAGGGGGGCAATTAGTATTTTTAAAATCAATTGATGCCTCCAATGAAGTGAAGAACACAAAGACCTTGTGCAACATGTTGGATGAGGTGGTGATGGATGTGGGAGTGCAGAATGTTATCCAGATTGTGACTGATAATGCAGCTGCATATGTGGCAGCCGGCAAACTTCTAATGGCTAGACATCCAACATGATTTTGGAGCCCTTGTGCTGCCCATTGCCTTGACTTGCTCCTTAAGGACATAGGGAAACTAAGCTAGGAAAAGAAAGTGGTTGAAGATGGAAGGAATATCACCAAATACATCTACAATCACACATGGGTCCCGAATCTTATGGGAGAGCACAGTGATGGTAAAGATCTTGTGCGCTCAGGGGTCACACGCTTTGCTACCAATTTCCTCACCTTGCAGAGCATACTTGCTACATTGCCCAACCTGAAGTGGATGTCCTTGAGTGAAATATGGTTGGGGAGTCCTTATGCTACAAAGCTTGAAGCGGAGAAGGTTGTGGTTGCCATTTTTTACTCTAATTTTGCCAAGATGGTGGAGGAGATCATCAATGTAAGTTTTGAAACTTTAATTGATGATTTATTATTTAATTTTCTAATATTTCAATCTGTTGATTTTGTTAAATTTTTTATATCTAGGTGTCGGAACCGTTGGTGAGGGTGCTACGAATGGTGGATGGGGATCATAACTCCATGGGGTATCTATATGAGGCCATGGATAAGGCCAAAGAGGCGATTCATTACTTGTATAGGTCAAACAAGACCAAGTATGAACCCATATGATGCATAATTGATCGGAGCTGGAACCATCAACTCCACCAAGATATTCATGCTGTTGCCTACTTCTTGAATCCCAATTTTTTTTACTCCCCGAGTTTCAAAGCAGATGTAGAGGTTAGAATTGGCCTTGACACATGCATTCAGAGATTAGTTGATGATGAGAACCTTCGAGACCTAATACTTGATGAGTTGCAGAGCTATAAGAAGGCCACAGGGGCATTGTTTTCTTCACCTGATTGCAAACGTAGGAGAGACATCTTACGACCAGGTAAAATAAAACACATGTTTAATTTTATTTTACCATTTATTTCTCTCTTTAAAATTATTAAAATCTTTACAAGTTATAAATTACATTTTTTATCCTTGCAGATTTGTGGTGGGAAGATTATGGTGCCACAATGCCTAATCTTCAAAAGCTTGCCATCCGCATATTATCGCAACCTTGTAGTGCTTTTGGTTGTGAGCGCAACTGGAGTGTTTTTGAGAACATGCACACAAAAAAGCGCAATAGGTTGACTTAACAACGCTGAATGATCTTCTCTATGTGCGGTACAACGTTCGATTGCATGAGAAGGTGCTAGGGCAAGATTCACATGAAGCATTTGACTTGGATGACATTGATCCATTTGCAGCAGAATGGGTTGCTGCTCCTGATAATGTTGATAATGAGTTGGATCCATTCCTTACTGATGAGTAGCTAAGTGAGTCGGAGAGGGCAGGAGAGGAATGGGATGCGGAAGTGGTACCACGTGAGGAGGAGCACGAGGTTGATCATGCAGCAGAGGCACCTATTGAGGATGTTGCCACTACTTCAGCACCACCCCCCAGCAACAAGAATCTGTTTTGAGCTTTAGTCATAGGCACAATTTATGATTTCTCATTTTCATTGATACCAAAACTTGAACTTGATATGTAATCAGATTTTCAGAGGTTGTTGTTTTGTGGTCTATGACTCTATGACTCTATGTCACTATGATAAATTAATATGTATTGAACTCTTATTCATATGTTGCACTTGTTTTTTGGTTTATGCTATGTATTTAACTCAAACTTTGATTTATATATCATGGAAATTAGTATATGTTATACAAATTTAGTGTAAATGTGTTTTTGAATAATATTTTTTTTTAAAATGTATTTTCAAATTTTCGATAAAGTTGCCAACTATTGCCGAGTTTTTCCCCGAGTTTTGGCGAGTCTTGAGTTTTTTAAAAAAGTTGGGCTTGCCAAGTCATTGCCAAATCCGAGTTTTTCAAGCTTGGTTTGAAGTGTTGTTAGTTATTGATTAGGAATAACTCCCAACTCTTATCTCAACAATCTAGAGTGTTGTTGCCATTTACATCAACCCTAAGTAATTTCTATGGTAGTTGTGTCCCATGATAAACCACTCAAGAATTGATATCTAGATGCCTAGACTTGAGGAGCTCAGCCTCCTGAAAATTTCTGTTTAGGATCTTCCATTTACTTGATATTTATTTTTAAAATATGGATTCAAAGCTCCATCTTTTTATCATTGTTTTTAGTTGGCTTCCTCTTTAAGGAATTTACTAGGGATTGTTTTTATAAACTAGTTTTGACATGGGATCTGGTGAGCATATGTTCCAATTTTTATTTTATCATTCTCTCATTGAAACATACTTGTATTTTTCACTTTGTACTGAGTTATTATTATTCATATAGATGATGCTATAATCATTATATAGTGAAGCCATGGTTGTTTTCTCTTGCAGGCCATCTACATCCTTGCAGCAACAACGCTTGGAGTTAATACATCAAGGTGGTTCTAAAGCAATTTAAATTCAGTGTTTGGAAAGTTGAGTACATGCAATAAGTAAAGAAAGATTAGTGTTTCCTTTGTTGTCTGGACTGGAAATCAGAGATGAATGGAATAAGTTGAGAAAAGGGAAATAGAGATATAAAATCCTGTAATTGCTTTATTCCCTTATTTTTGTTTATAAAAAAGTCTATTTGTCTACCAAAGTTTGAAAAAGACTTAACTATTGAGCTTAGAAAAGTTACATAATATGAGACAAGATAATGGAAGAAGTTTATGTTCTTTCCCTGTACAAAGACTAGCAAGCAATTGCAATGCCATCTTGGTTTATTAGCTTGGTTTATTAGTAACCAAGAAAATAGTTTAGTTTGAAAATTCCTTATCATGGTCAATCTTAAGCCATCTGACAACCACTCAAATAATAGGAGGAACAGTCAAGACTCAAAACACATTCATCAAATGTGGAAAGAGAGGGAATATCTGGATTATTTAACTTAAGTTATTTAATGTATTTCATCTGCTTTTACTTGAATATTCCAAAACTTATAACCTCTGTTTCCATGGTTCTCAATTACATTGTATCAACCCAACTTCCCCATGCATCTGTCCAGTTTCATCATGTGCAGACCATTTATGCCAAAATTTTACTGCTCTCATTCTTTACATGATCAAGGATATCTAAGTTATTGTTCATGTTTTTTGGAATAATCTGACTGTTTTGGACTCATGATTATCCATAATAGAAAATACTATAAGGGGAAACACAATCAATGTTGCTCTCAAATTGCCTTTAGTAAATGCACAAGTGTTTTGTGAACACCTTAACATCATTTTAGTAACATTATTTTATATCTATGTTCCCTCCCAAAGGAGACAAGGTGGTAGCCATGAAACATTAGTTTACCATATTTATAAGAACTGTCAGAAATGTATGTGTTCTTGCAGGTAAAAATGAATATTGCTGACAAGAGAGAAACCCTGTTTGCCTCTCAAAGAGCACGTTACATGGAAAGTGACATTTTTTGCACACCCCCAAAAATTGCCACAATCCTGTTTTAACATAACTTCACATTTACTGCTCCCATTAATACCAAATTATTTTCCTTTTTGATAGCAAGACAATATACTATATTATTAGAATGCATCCTTTCGAAAAGCCACAACGTCAGGTGAAGATGTATAGATTAGAGGGGGATGAAGGCAGCAAATTACATGATACAGAAACTGGGATGTGATCCAATTATTCATGAAAAGGCAGAATTAACATTAGATAACCAATCATTTAGTGCAACATTTACAAAATACTTTTAAAATGAAGAAGCAAAAACAGAAGCAAGTGGAAAGCGACAACTTCTTGGTGAGTCCCTTTGAGGCACTGACATTGATTGTGTGTCCTACATCCCTGAGACATCATGCAAAATAAAATTTTCTGGTCTTCAAGAAGACTTCAGGATCATCCCCCTTATCAGATGTTGGTCTATGACAGGCATAGAGGATCCATCAAATGTCTCTCTGCATGGGTGGTTTGCTACAAAGTCTCAGTGAGTTGGCACTTTTGTTTCTCAGTTTTGAGATTGGTCTCAATTTCCTCAGCTCTGCTTTCCAATATCTTAAAATTGTGGCTGAGATAGCAGAGGCAATTTACAAGTACTCCATTACCCTTCTAAAGATGATAAACTCTTTCATCCTTCTGATGTAAGCAGTTCACCATCACTTTCATTAGAATCTCTTGCACTTCTTTGTCAGATCCTTGAACCTCAATCTTCCCAGCAACCTCTAGAATAGCAGCGGGAGTCTGGACAATACAAAATGGAGATTGTCTTTAAGCTGGCCAAGAGCCTATAGATCACTCACCAATTGGCACGAATGTTTCAAGGCATATGTGCCTTGGTGAAATGATTTGTGAGTGGGTATTATGAAGAGAATTTGCACTTCTGAGTTCTTGGGTTTAGATAGGATGAGGGAGTGCCATTGATCACCATGGAAGGTCTTATTAGAAATTTGGGATGTAATAGGGCTGTAATTGGGTAACTGAATTATGTTGAAAGGCTTTATTAAAGAGGGTAAGGAAGAGATCCCTTGTGCATAGGACTTGAGTTGGTCTTCTATAGTCATCTCACACCCTGCAGCAACAAATGAGGATTAGGAAAGGTATTACTTAAACTTATTGAAGCACTGCCGTGATCTGAGGGTTCATGGAGCACTTGACAGGGGATTATGGCTTCATTTCATCCACATTTATTATGGGATCTTGAAGTTCTAGATTATGGATGCCTTCTAATGTTTTTTTGTAGATCTTCAAAAGAGAGTTTGGATTATGATGGTTCTTGCATTTGTAGTAGTGTAGTCTTCCATTTATAGACTTTTGTAGGAGGCAATTGCTCTTTCTATTTTGCATCTTTGTGTATATATAGTCGGCAAACTTTAGCAAATCTAAGACCTATGGCTACCAATTGACTATTATTTTACAAAGGTAAGTAACCCATGACTCCAAAACAACTTAATAGATCCCAACTTTCTTTGCTCCACTTGGAGAATCTCTAGGCACTAGTGTTTATTCCAACATTTTATAGTACGAAAAAAGAATGAAAAGCTTATGAAAATATCCAATGCTAGATTTTAATGGTGATATAAAATAAGTCTGCCACATCACTAATCCAATGATGTGTTAAAATTAGATATATATTTGGATGCCCTTGATCCAATGACATCAATCTTTTTGATAAGATCTTTGAAATTTATATGTTAGGCTATTTGCATAGGAAGGCAATTACTAGCACAACGCTATATTCTTAACAAGCAACATTACCTGTGCTCAATCCAAGGCTTTTGTACATTGTTTATCCAAATAGTGTTGGTACTCTATAATGCTCCTTTTCAATCTATTCCTAAATCCAACAATATTTTTGTGTTTTTCCGATTTATGCAAACTGTAATAATAAGAAATACCAGACAACAACTATTGAAATTCATTAATTGTCAAATATCATGGTTAAGGAAATAATTTGAAACTCGTGATATTGATGCAAGGTACTGCAAAAAACCTTTTCATAGTATATTGAGTAGAAACTCCAAATTACATTAATAATAATCAGCAGCAATAAATACCATAAGTAATTTTGGAAACCCTTAAAGGTACTGCAAAAAACTTTTTCATAGTATATCGATTAGAAACAAATTGCATTAATAATAATCAGCAGCAATAAATGCCATAAATAATTTTGGAAACCCTTAAACATCAAAGGCTGTTACTGTTGTCGCAACAATCTGAGTACAAATAGATATTGATGCAAGGTACAACAAGTACTCTTAACATTTATCATAACCAACTTATCACAATGCTATATGTAATGTCCCCACTAGTTAGAGATCATTGGCCTGCAAAACAGAATGTTAGAGTACAACAAATATATATATATATATATAACTAATCTAACTTGCGATTTAAAACACTTAATTAACATAATCACAATTCTCATCTAATAAAAAGGATACAAATGCCATGCAGAGATATGTCCTTAGGCAGCCGTGAAGCTCAACTTCTTGGAACCCCTCTTGATTTCAAGCCATCCAGGAAATCGAACGTGAATTCAATTCTTGTCTTGGATGTAATTTCTTACATCCAAGCCATCCAGGAAATCAAGGGTTAATTTGATTCCTGTCTTATTACACCCAAGCCATCTAAGAAATCGAAGGTTAATTCGATTCCTGTCGTGGGTGTAATTTCTTACACCCAAGCCACCCAAGGAAGACCCTATGTCAATTCCTTTCCTTGGATGATGCATCTCATCATCCAAGTCCTCAGAGGGGACCGGCTAGATCCGTCTCTTCTTGGATGAACTTAGTCAACCAAGCCATAAATATGCATATAGATATTCAGTATATATACTGCCCTAGGGATTATCTTAATCCCTCCCTTAGACTAAGGGAGTTTCCTCCCTATAGCCTCCAACATGTGATTACATTTATAGTACATGTTTGCATTTTATTACCATTTTCCTATTCCATAATCCATATGTACATATTCCTGATTTAACATGTAATACCCAACATATATAAAAATGTTCATTAACAAATATTCACATTTATTCCTTAACATATATTCCTACTATTCATTGATATGTATTTACTACTTATGTTTATACACATTCCTTAACATCTAAGAACCTTTCATTTACATATGAATTCAAATGTTCATTATTTATATTTTTTAATATATATATTAACTATTCATTATGTTCATTAATATATATATTAAATATTATTACCTATATCTATTGATTCATACATTCTATTTATTTGGTATATATACTGCATACATAATCTTTTCTATTTATTGAATTGATAATTCAATCTGACTCATAGTTTCAGATTTATTTTATTCATTTAAATTACTAATTCTATATATATATATATATTTATTTTCAGATAGTATTAAACCATGTGTTTTACTGCAGAGTAGTTCTTTATAAAATATCATTTGTTTGATCAACCCTTGTTTGTATATATATATATATATATATCAATTATATTTCCTATAATATAAATTACTAGCACTGCCATTTACCAAAACACTGATCATTATTCTACCTAATGGTTGTGAATCTTGTGATGGCAGACAAATCTGACATGCATCAAATCTGGTCTGCCATATAATGTGAAATTAAGTAGGAATGCCTTTATATTAGTATTACTATTATACATATTGTTGTAGTCTTATGTTAATATTATTATTATTAAATTCTGCATACAAACATTATCGGGCTACATATATCAAGCAAGCTTTATTAAGACACATCCCCTATGCATACCACCCAGAATAGGGATGTTACTGCTTGTTACTTAATAACAGTTTTGATCTGCTCTGATCGGTGCTGCAGATAATATACCTTTTTTCCCCCTTTATTTCCACCGTCAATGCTTCCTTTTATATCCTCTCATATACTTGGAGAGTGGCGACTATATGGAGGGAGGCGCGTATTCAAGGAGTTGCATCCTTTAATAATCCTTTTTTTATAATAGAGATCGCACCGTATAGTGTGGAGTTCCTCTAAGGTAATCGCACCCGAATTATTAATTAATTTATGATTAGTTATACATGGTCATTCTTCCATGGAGGCGATCTTATTAAGGACATCATGTTGATCGCTAAGTAATAATAAACGATTGTCTTGAATCTCTAAAAGCTTATTGTTGGTTGGATGCTTCGTGGTAATGGCCACTGACTAATATTGCCTGATGGAAACATGGGATCCCTCGAATAATCATCATGTGGTACGTCTGGTGCAATAATCATATGGTCATGTTGTTGTAGTCACTCCTAGTGTAGATGAAGGTGATCGAATTGGTTGATTTCAATGTTCTTATGTCTAACCACGTTCTTGGTCAATGATCATCAAACAATCCATGGAGATCACCTTGTTCCCTAAAGATGGTCGAGAGACTAATTTATAAATCTGTAAGTCCTTACTTTGTCGTCCTTCAACCTTTAAAGGAAAATCGTGAAGTCTCATAAATGAGACAATTTTCCAATTTCATTTATATGATTAAAAAAATATTATTAAATAATAACATTAAATAAATATTTAATAATTTCAAATAATCATTCGTTAATAATTATCATAATAATAATAAGTGTTTCATTATGCTATATATAATGATCAATTTTCCAATTTCATTTATATGATTAAAACAAATATTATTAAATAAATATTTAATAATTTCAAATAATCATTCGTTAATAATTATCATATTAATTAATAATAATAAGCGTTTCATTATGCAATATATAATGATCAAGGAGGGGACATGACAGTTCATCCTTCCCGAAATTGCTTGTCCTCAAGCAACTAACAATTTTCTCGACTAAATCATCTCCCAATAAAAACACAAGGTATACATATGTAAAGGTATGAAACACACATGAAGTTTATGCACAATACCTGTATTCATCATATACAGAAATACACATGGATATGAGTACATTCAAGGTGTGCAACATATGTAATACACATGGATACAATTAAGGCATGCAGCACACATGTGAAATACATGTAGTATATAGAGTATGGAGTATCCACTTGAATTTGCTTAAGTAACATGGAGTTCACCTAGGCATTCACTTAGGTCAAGAAGTGAAATGTATATAGCACATATAAATTCACTTAAGCATGGGATATATATCTAAACACGAGTATGAATCATATATGGAAGTATAGGTGAATTATCCACAAGAATTCATTCAAGGCATGAAGTATGTACATAAGACATGTAGGGCTTGAAGCAATGCCCAAATGAATATAAGGTACCACGTATGTATAAGAAAAGGCAGTCATGGTGTGATCGTGCTACAGACACCTTAGTCATCAGGCACACATAAAGACACAAGGCATACATGCTGGAAGCATATCGGACATGAGGCAAACACATGAATATACGTAGTATATAAGCAAGGAGTACTTGAAGCATACATGCAGAATAAATTTGGTGTTTCTCATTTGAAAAGTACACACATATTAAAGAGAAATGTTGTAATTTTGTCCCACAGGTTGGTAGGATTATGCTCTGATACCACTGTAATGTCCCCACTAGTTAGAGATCATTGGCCTGCAAAATAGAATGTTAGAGTACAACAAATATATATATATATATAACTAATCTAACTTGTGATTTATAATACTTAATTAACATAATCACAATTCTCATCTAATAAAAACGATACGAATGCCATGCAGAGATATGTCCTTAGGGGGCCGTGAAGCTCGCCTTCTTGGAACCCCTCTTGGTTCCAAGCCATCCAGGAAATCGAAGGTGAATTCGATTCATGTCTCGGATATAATTTCTTACATCCAAGCCATCCAAGAAATCAAGGGTTAATTTGATTCCTGTCTTGTTACACCCAAGCCATCCAGGAAATCGAAGGTTAATTCGATTCTTGTTTCTTACACCCAAGCCACCCAAGGAAGACCCTATGTCAATTCCTTGCCTTGGATGATGCATCTCATCATCCAAGTCCTCAGAGGGGACCGGCCAGATCCGTCTCTTCTTGGATGAACTTAGTCAACCAAGCCATAAATATGCATATAGATATTCAGTATATATACTGCCCTAGGGATTATCTTAATCCCTCCCTTAGACTAAGGGAGTTTCCTCCCTATAGCCTCCAACATGTGGTTACATTTATAATACATTTTTGCATTTTATTACCATTTTCCTATTCCATAATCCACATGTACATATTCCTGATTTAACATGTAATACCCAACATATATAAAAATGTTCATTAACCAATATTCACATTTATTCCTTAACATATATTCCTACTATTCATTGATATGTATTTACTACTTATGTTTATACACATTCCTTAACATCTAAGAACCTTTCATTTACATATGAATTCAGATGTTCATTATTTATATTTTTTAATATATATATTAACTATTCATTATGTTCATTAATATATATATTAAATATTATTACCTATATCTATTGATTCCAAAGAAATGGGACTCGGACTTGGCTCGGACTCGGCAAGGCCAACTCGGACTTGGACTCAGGACTCGGCGCCAGACTCGGCTGGACTCAGGAAAGTGAAAAACTCGAGAAATTTAGAGATTTTTAAAGATTTAAAACTTGTTTGAGACACCCTTTATTGAATACACCTTAAAGACACAAAAAGATCATCAAACTCGGCTCATTTGATTACATACACAAGTATACATCAATCACATAAGCATAAACGCAAATTTTAGCTGAAGAAAATAACAAACATAGATATATAAATATTGTCAAATGTATACAATATTACAAAACTCATGGAATAAAAAATCCATGTCATCATATGATCATCATCAAATGTTTCATACAAATACCAAAGGTAAATAGTAAATAGTAAATACAACTACAAGTGTACAAGCCTATGGCTCAGAGGGCCGTGCACCCTCTCGCTCTGCCCCCCTGCGAAGGCATTTAAAGTAGGTCCTGGATGATTCAATAGCCATAGTCGCTCCCCGTGACACCATGCCATGCTCACCAACATCAGGAACAACTGTGTCACTCTGAGTCTTAGTATTTCCTGTCTTTGCTCGTGCTCTTTGCTCCTCCTTCGCCATGGCTACAACCTCAGTCTCTATATCTACTTGGTCGATCCAATCAATGTCATCATCACTAAAGACAGCTGTAGGAGTCCCAGGAGTTGTCTGATTCTCATTGGTCCACTCTGCTTCAAGATCAACCTCATCTAGAATGATAGGAGAGATGTCAGCTAATGCATTCTTTCTCATTCTCAGGCAAAGGTTGTAGTGAACAAAGACGAGATCATTCATCTTCTTCACAGATAATCTATTGCGCTTCTTGGAGTGTATGTGCTCAAACATACTCCAATTGCGCTCACAACCTGATGCGCTGCATGGTTGGCTCAAGATGCGAATGGCCAACATCTGAATATTTGGTGTCTCTAGGCCAAAAAAGCTCCACCAATGATCTAAGTTTGAAATGAGAAAAATAAATAAAATCAGTCTCACTCGTGAACTCATTTAACAAGTTACAATATAGTATTGAATAAAACTAAAATTAAGCCTTACAATTTATTTTTACCTGGCATCATAGTTGTCTTGCCGTCTTTGGCGACAGGACGAGAGAAGGTCTCCCCTTGTGCACCTGAGAACAACTGTAGCTCTCGAAAAAGGTCTATCTGAGAAGTACTAGCAGGTCCCATCTCCATGATTGCGTATAGCCCATTAAGGACCTCCACATCAGCCTTGAAAGAAGGGATAAAACGGAATGCCGGATTCAGATAATAGGTTGCCGCATGGATGGGCCTATGAAGTTGTTGATGCCATCTCCTGTCAATGATCTCCCAAATGGGACCATACTTGCTCTCATCTCCTCCATAGACGAATCTGATGGCCTCCTTCGCCCTATCCATGCCCTCATATATATAGCCCATTGCGGGCTTATCTCCATCCGCAACTCACAACAAAACCACCAAGGGCTTAACAAACTGCAAAATTGAAAATATTGTGTAATTTAGAAAAATGAGCAAATAAGAGAATACATATAATAAGTTATAAAACATAAGTTAAAATTTAAATTGTAGAATTTATAAAAAAATTACCTTCACTATCTCATCACAAGGGACCCAAAAGCGTTGCTCATCAAAAATGCAGTCTGCCATATCTTTCCCTGCAGGGGTGGTAGCATAGGATGAGGAAGACCACTCCTCACCAACAATCATACGTCTTAAGGCAGACTTAGACCTAAGCATGGACTGCAATGTGAGGAAGTTTGTGGCAAATCTTGTGATTCCTGGACGAGCTAACTCCTTCTGCTCTGTGTATTGTCTCATAAGAGCAAACACCCATGAATGATTATATACAAATTTGCAGACATTTCTTGCCCTTTCTACACATCTCTTGACCCATGGGATTTTTCCAATATCCTCCAACATGAGGTCAATGCAATGGGCAGCACATGGAGTCCAAACTATAGATGGGTGCCTCTCCATCAATAGTCTACCTGTAGCAACATAATTTGTTGCATTGTAAATTGTAATTAATGGAGGTACAAACTACAAGATAGTAATTAATTTGCAAACAAAATTAGTTTGTAATCAAAAGTTTACCCGCAACAACATAATTTGCTGCATTGTCGGTCACCACCTGTACCACGTTCTCCTCACCCACATCTTCAATCACCTCCTCTATCTGCTCACATAGGTAGGTGGCATTCTTGCAATGGGCGGAGGCATCAATGGACTTGATGAAAACGGTGCCCCCTGAAATAAAAAAATAAAGCTAGGTCAATGATCATTCAATAAACCATTAGATAAAAAATAAAAAATTAAAGACTATATGAAACTAAAATTAATCAATCACCTAGGGAAGAAACAAGAAAATTAAGGAGAGTTCTATTTCTCCTATCCGTCCAACCATCAGTCATGATGGTGCAACCTTTAGTGCTCCATATCTGGCGTTGTTCATCTAAATCCTTCTTCACATCATCCACCATTTGAGACAAAATGGGTCCCCTCAAGTCACTCTCACTAGGGGCTTTGAACCCCGCCCCGCATATGGTAATGGCATCAACCATTTGTTGCCAATAAGGAGACCTGTCTCAAAGAAACTCAACGAGATAAGTTAAGTATAAAAATTAAAACAATCAAAGTTATCAAACATAAAAGTTAGTAAAACATTCACCTAGCTACAAAGAATGGAATACAGTTGTAGCTCCAAAACCTGCCAATTGCCATTTTAGCAGCATCATGGACCTCCTTGTTCCAACCCATGCCCTCAAGCGACGGTTGGGACCCAGGAGTAGTGCGAGGCACAAAGAAGGAATCCAACCTAGATTTACAAATCCTAGGTCCAATGGCAACACTCCCACTACAACTACTAGTGCTAGGAGCATGAGAAGTGGCGGTGGCGCTGCCACTTATAGAAGCAGAAGCAGAAATGGAAGCACCAGCAGTAGCAAACTGAGTGGGACGATATGGAGGTAAGGAAGAAGGGCCTCCAACACAACCTAACTGTGTCCCTCTTCCTAAAACTATCTCTCTCCCAATGGCTGCTCGATCCTCCTTTTGTTTCTTTTTCCTTTCAATCTCCTCAACCATTACATAACATTCACGCACGGCCTCGGGGACTACTTTTAGGCATGGTTTGGCTTCATGTCCACGCACACCAACAATATGATATTTCAGCCTATATATACCTCCATGGAATATTGTTTTTCAAAACATAATATTTGTTTGCCCCTTTCCTTGCCCTGGAAAATCCTCATGATATTTCCAAGCAGGGTCCTTTCTAATGGGGGGTCTAGAAGCTGAAGTAGACATTTTAGGATAGTTTTGTGAAACTTGAAGTTGAAGCAAATAATAAAGTGAAGTTTGCTGCAATAAAACATTACAAATACAAAATAAAATTAATACATATTACATACATTCAAAAAAACTAAAGTAGGGTTTGTCAAACCCTACTTTTAAAAAAAAGAAATTTACAAACCCTACATAGTACAACACTACAACTACATACTACATGCTACATACAAACATACAAAAGATTTTGAAAGAAAATGTAAAACTTTCAAAATAAATGAATAGAAAATGGAATTTTTGCATACAAGAAACAAACTAATCTTCAAAAAAACAATCTTACCTCTTACAACAAGCTTGAAATGAGCTACAAAGTCTTCCTATCCAACTCTTGATGCACCAAATTGAAACACAATGCAGCTCCAATGTGACAAATTGAAGAAAACTTGAGCTTCCTCCTTGCTGGTTTTTCTTCTATGCACCCTTGTTTTTCTTCCCAACTCACTTTACTCCTTTTTTTGCAAGTGAATGAAATGAAAGTCACTTTTAGGGATAGAAGATAATTAACAAAAAAAAATGGACTTAAAAAAACATTGCATAATAAATTTTTTTTGTGTTTTTCTTTTGGCTTGACGCTGGCCGAGTCTGAGGCTCAGGACTCGCCGAGTTTGGCGAGTTTGGGCCAAACTCGCCAACTCGGCGAGTCTGGCGAGTTTTACTCGCCAAACTTGGACGAGTCCGAGTCCGAGTCCCTGGGACTCGCCGGGCCTGACTCATACTCGGACTCGTCGAGTCTGGGCGAGTCTGGGCGAGTCCCGTTTCTATGATTGATTCATACATTCTATTTATTGAATTGGTATATATACTGCATACATACGTATATATATACTGCATACATAATCTTTTCTATTTATTGAATTGATAATTCAATCTGACTCATAGTTTCAGATTTATTTTATTCATTTAAATTACTAATTCTATATATATATATTTATTTTCAGATAGTATTAAACCATGTGTTTTACTGCAGAGTAGTTCTTTATAAAATATTATTTGTTTGATCAACCCTTGTTTGTATATATATATATCAATTATATTTCCTATAATATAAACTACTAGCACTGCCATTTACCAAAACACTGATCATTATTCTACCTAATGGTTGTGAATCTTGTGATGGCAGACAAATCTGACATGCATCAAATCTGGTCTGCCATATTATGTGAAATTAAGTAGGAATGCCTTTATATTAGTATTAGTATTATACATATTGTTGTAGTCTTATGCTAATATTATTATTATTAAATTCTGCATACAAACATTATCGGGCTACATATATCAAGCAAGCTTTATTAAGACACATCCCCTATGCATACCACCCAGAACAGGGATGTTACTGCTTGTTACTTAATAACAGTTCTGATCTGCTCTGATCGGTGCTGCAGATAATATACCTTTTTTCCCCTTATTTCCACCGTCAATGCTTCCTTTTATATCCTCTCATATACTTGGAGAGTGGCGACTATATGGAGGGAGGCGCCTATTCAAGGAGCTGCATCCTTTAATAATCCTTTTTTTATAATAGAGATTGCACCTTATAGTGTGGAGTTCCTCTAAGTTAATCGCACCCGAATTATTAATTAATTTATGATTAGTTATACATGGTCATTCTTCCATGGAGGCGATCTTATTAAGGACATCATGTTGATCGCTAAGTAATAATAAACGATTGTCTTGAATCTCTAAAAGCTTATTGTTGGTTGGATGCTTCGTGGTAATGGCCACTGACTTATATTGCCTGGTGGAAACATGGGATCCCTCAAATAATCATCATGTGGTACGTCTGGTGCAATAATCATATGGTCATGCTGCTGTAGTCACTCCTAGTGTAGATGAAGGTGATCGAATTGGTTGATTTCAATGTTCTTATGTCTAACCACGTTCTTGGTCAATGATCATCGAGCAGTCCATGGAGATCACCTTGTTCCCTAAAGATGGCCGAGAGACTAATTTATAAATGTGTAAGTCCTTACTTTGTCGTCCTTCAACCTTTAGAGGAAAATCGTGAAGTCTCATAAATGAGACAATTTTCCGATTTCATTTATATGATTAAAAAAATATTATTAAATAATAACATTAAATAAATATTTAATAATTTCAAATAATCATTTGTTAATAATTATCATAATAATAATAAGTGTTTCATTATGCTATATATAATGATCAATTTTCCGATTTCATTTATATGATTAAAAAATATTATTAAATAAATATTTAATAATTTCAAATAATCATTCGTTAATAATTATCATATTAATTAATAATAATAAGCGTTTCATTATGCTATATATAATGATCAAGGAGGGGACATGACACTATAGTGGCATCGTAGCAACACTATAGAGGCATTGTAGCAAATTGAAATCAAGAACAAATTGTGAACTTTTAGCACAAATACAATTCTTGGATGGAATCACTTCAAACGGACAAGAGGAGTTTTGTTCTACAAATTGTTGGCGGTAATATTGTACGGGAATAAAACAGTAGTTAATTAGGTAGTACTTTACTTTGTTAGTAATGTAACCGAGGGATGGTAGTTACGGGTGCGACGGTTGTCCCTCGTATCCCCTCGGTACCTTTATATACCATGGAAGGTAACTTGTAAAGACACATGATTATGAATGGAAATAGTATCTTCTCTGTAATAATTGAATGTGCGAATAAAGATATGTTTTACTGCTGTGTCTGGTATGCATTGTCATGTACATTATTATTTCCTGTATTTAATTTACCAGTTGTAGCGGTAAACATTATGGCATCGTTGCTTTTAAATTAATTTGGAGCACGGGAATATACTACATGGCACGTGGATAATGGGATAACCATTGCCCGAAGGTACGAGCAGTAACCCCGACGAAGAGCCGGGAGTACAATAGAGTCGTACACGCCATACAGAGATGTCGAGACCAGGAGGAAGACGAGACAGAGACCGAGAATAGAGAGGCGGAGGATACCGGTGCGACCGAAGGTGTCGGGAGGACACAAGGTCACGGTAGTAGAAGCAATTTGTTCGGGGCAGGTTCATCACACCCTGGTAGTCAGAGCAACTTGGTGGGACCCAACAGACCAAATCTCGACGAAGTAACTTCGGGAGGACCAACGTCTGGAGGAGTTCCTGGAGGGACAAGTTCAAGTTCCGAAGGGACCGGGCCGCCGCCAAGGAACGTAATGGCAAATCGGCAAAAATTGTCGAAGTTCACTGGACATGGGAAAGAAGACCCCATACGGCATTGTCGTACATGTGAGACAATCTGGTTGGCCAATGGCATGGCCGATAGGGCGAAATGGGTGGTGCAATTCCCCGCCACCCTACAAGGAGTAGCCATCGATTGGTACTCGGATGCTGATAAAACCAAACTGACAACTTGGGATGAATTGCACAAAGCCTTCGAAAAGGAGTTTTGACTCCTCAAAGACGATAATGAAATTGTAGCAAAAATCCTGAGCACCAAGCAAGGGAAAAGTGAGACCATTTGAGCATATAGCCGACGCCTCAAGGAATTGTTGGGAAGAATGGATAACCAGCCCGGCGATGGGTTGAAGAAAAGGTGGTTTTTGGAGGGCTTAAAATCGTCACTCAGAAGGAAAATGAAAATTGTACCCCCCACATCCTACGAAGATGCCTATAACCGGGCAATGGACCTGGAGAGTGAAGGGAAGACATCCAAGAAAAAGAAAGATAGATCCTCTGAAGAGGAGGACTCCTCCGACGGAAGTAGCAGTGATGAGGGGTCGAGTAAAAAGGTGCAAGCCCTTCAGAAGGATATGCATCGCATGATGAAGGAATTCAAGAGCATGAAGGGAAGCACCAGCAAAAATGAGGAAGTATGGTGCACAGAATGTAAGGAGGAAGGTCACACAAAAAGCTCCTGTCCAAAAAAGGCCTTCTGCGATATTTGCCAAGTGTTGGGACACTCCACCAAAGAATGCCCCTACAACATGAAGACACGGGGGAACCAAGTGCTCTTCACCCAAGAGCAACCATCAGTGACAGCAAGCACATCGCACCTCAAGCCAACACCACGACATCATTTAGCGGTTACAGAGGTAACCGAAGGGGAGGAAGAGGCAACAATAATAATAGCAATAATCGGAGTCGAATGCAGTATGATGCCAAGGGACGGCCGATGATTCAGTGTCAGGCATGCAACCAATGGGGACACTTGCGCGGGATTGCCAGAAAGAGGAGGCACCGCAACACTTGTGCAGATGGTGTGGTCCTGGAGACCACGATGAGACAAATTGCCCCAAGCCAGGGGTTAATCTCCTCAACATTGAGAAGACTGGTGAGAAAGAAGTAATGGCAATCACCCGTGCTCAGACCAAAAAGGCCACTTATCCTAACCCCCATACGAAGAAGAGATTACGGGAGGCAAAAGCCAACATTGAGCGTGAGATGACGGCAAAACGATGGAACAATGCAGAGGTGGTGAGTACATCATCCCGTACTGAAGCCGAAAACAACATAATTGGGCAAGTATTGCAGATGGAGGTGCCGATAAGGGTGAAGGACCTTCTAGACACAATGCCACAGTTGAGAACCGCCATTTTCAGTTCCGTACAAACCACTGCACAGGCACCTTCGAGTGTGACATGGGCGAAAGTTCCAGTCAGCCCCTCGGCTGACCCAATGTTGTTGGCCTTAAATAGTGGTCGGCATCCTACAATAGTAGAGATGGGAATTCTCGGGGCTATCCTCAAAGACACCATCGTGGACGGAGGTTCGGGGGTGATTGTGCTGTCGGAGGATACATGGAAGAAGCTCGGGAAGCCAACACTATGGCCACCCACATTCAACTTGGTGGGAGCAGACCAGCACGACATCAAGCCACTCGGCACCCTAATGGCCCAGCTGGTGACCATCAGCACACAACCCTTCCTATTGGATTTTGTGGTAATCCCACTGAAGAAGAAGGGGTATGACGCCATCTTAAGGAGAGGGTGGCTGGTTACCACAAAGGTGAACCACAACTGGAAGAAGAACACCCTTTCCATGGAGAAAGGGGGCCGGAAGTACATCATTGACCTAAGGACCCAGGTCGTTGGCGAGGAGCTTGCATCATTTGACTCGGATTCAGAGGAATCAAACAGATGGGAGTGGGATTCCTACGAAGGTAAAGATGAGAGGGAACCAAATGATGAAGGAGTGCTTGAACTCGATGGATGCTCAAAAGATGACATTTCCTCATTGAATGGACTCTTCCACTGGCAAATGGAAGATTATGAAATGTTTCACCTTGCTTGTCACATGCTGCAAATTGAGGGCAAGCCAAGCAAGGAGGATTTTCCACCAGAATACACAAAGTACAAGGAGGGAGATGCCAAAGTAAATGATGTTTCGGCGTACGAATTTTCAAAGGACAGACCAATGCAGTACGAAGACCCCACCGTGAAGGAGACAAACTTGGGAGACACTGCCACCCCTCAAAATATTTGGGTAGGCAACGATTGGAGCCCGGTGCTAAAGGCCGCAGCATTCAAAATCTTCATGGAATACAAGGACGTATTCACTTGGTCCTACAAGGATCTGAAGGGGGTCTCGCCAAAATTGTGCGTCCATCGAATACCATTGGTCCCGGGAGCCCAATCGGTACGGAAGAGGCCGTACCGAATGAATAAGAACTATGCTGCCAAGGTGAACGAAGAGATTGAACGAATGCTGGAGGCCGAAATCATATTTCGGGTGGAGACAAGTGAGTGGGTCTCGCCGATTGTGATCTCACTGAAGAAGGAGGCCAACCAGATCCGCATCTGCGTGGATTTTCGGTGCCTCGATGCAGTCACCATCAAGGATCCGTTCCCTATACCTTTCACAAACAACATCCTAGAGGAGGTGGCTGGCCATGAAATGTACTCATTTCTAGACGGCTTATCCGGATACAATCAGATTTCGATAGCTGAGGAGGACAAGTTGAAGACCACCTTTGTGGTGGAGGATGGAATCTATGTGTACAACCGGATGCCGTTCGGGTTGTGCAATGCTCCCGCAACATTCCAGAGGATAGTCCTTCACATCTTCGATAAGATGTCTATGGAAAATTTTAAAGCCTTTTTGGATGACTGGTCGATTTTTAGTAGCGAAGACGCTCACTTGGTGGCGCTGAGAGAGTGCATGGAGAGATGCCGAAGGGCTAGGCTCGCCTTGAATCCGCGGAAATGTCGATTCAGGGTACCACAAGGAAAGTTGTTGGGCCATATCATTAGTAAAGTTGGACTGAAGACTGACCCGAATAAGGTATGGGTAATTGTAGAGATGGAGTCGCCCATTGATGTGACTGGAATCAAGTCCTTCTTGGGACACATTGGATACTACCGAAAGTTCATCAAGAACTTTGCCCAACTTTCATTCCCACTGGACAAACTGACAAGAAAGGGTGAACCGTACATATGGGAATCGGCACAAGGGGAAGCATTTGAGGAAATCAAGAGAGTGGTGGCAGCACCCATTCTGGCCTATCCAAACTAGAACCAAGAATTCCACGTACACGTGGATGCCTTGAACTATGCCATTGGGGCTACACTAGCACAAGAAGGGGGACATGGGTTGGATCATCCCATCTATTTTGCCAGTCGGTTGATGTCGAAAGCCGAGAAGAACTACAGTACCACCGAGAGGGAAGCCCTCAGAATGGTCTTTGCCGTATAGAAATTTCGGCACTACTTGTTGGCGACACCCTTCACTTTCTATGTGGATCACCAGGCGTTGATGTACCTAGTAAATAAACCCATTATCCAAGGCAGGATAAGCAGGTGGCTACTGCTCCTTCAGGAGTTCACGTTCACAATAATTGTACGGCCAGGCAAGAGCCATGTCATTGCTGATTAGTTGTCCCGGATTAGGTCGGGAGAGCCACCAGAGGGGGTGAATGATGAATTTCCAGATGCTCACCTATTCAAGATCGCAGTACTACCATCGGGGAATATCTCCCCACCTCCATGTTCCCACAAGGTATGCCACTGGGAGAACAGAGGAAACTCGTGTTAAGAAGCCGCACATTTCAGTTGATTAATGGATTGTTATATAAAATGGGACCCGACCAGGTGTTGTTTCGGTGTGTGATGGAGGAAGAAGTGCCAAGCGTTCTAAGGGAGGCACAAGAGGGGCCTGCGGGAGGCCATATGGGACCAAACACTATGGCAAGAAAGGTGCTGCTAGCGGGCCTATGGTGGCCCACATTGTATAATGATGCCAGAGAATGGGTAGTAGGTTGTGATACGTGTCAGAGAGCGAGGAAGTCGTTGAAGAGGGATTTCATGCCCCTCAACCCTTTGCATGCTCAAGAACTATTCGAGCGCTGGGTGTAATGCCCCGCCAGAAACCCTAAAGGAAAAACAATACATCTAGGCCACTAAAAGGGCATAATAAATTTTTTTTTTTTTAAAAGATTAAGTGCATAATTATATCCATTGCACGTCTAATAACACAGCGGAAGACTAACACATGATTTCCTAAGGGTTACCAACAAAGATTACTTCGTAGACTTTATTGACATCACGGTTAATCCTATTGTTCAGCTAATTAGGAAAATTAATTGCTTAAGACAAAATCTACCATACATCTAAATTCCATAATGAAAGAATCAAAGTACTTCAGTGCATTCATTTCTCATAGATCATATATACAAAAGATTAAGGCAACTGAATTAATAAACATTCCAATGATTCCCTTTTACAATATCCATAAATACATGGTTACCACAAATACCACGGATTACAAAGTTACAATATCAAGGTTACATAAAAGTTGATACAATGACCACAAGGTCTCAACTGAACAATGATCACAAACATGAGCTGGTACATGAACCACGAACCATGAACACCAGCGAAGCTCTTCCTCGCCTGAAGATACATTCCAGAACATCCGATGGCAAGTGGCACTACCACCCGACCATGTGATCTCGAAATGGAACCACCCCACCGTGCTAGGAGATAGTAGAAAGCCCTCAAGCAAGCAAAGTAAGACAAGTACGAAAGAACTACAAAACTCCGCAAACATCCATGTGACTCAACTCACAAACACTAGTGACTCTAAGGAGAGAGTGTCATCGCATAGCTTAAGATGGATACCATGGTACAACCTCCATAGGTCCCGGCCCCCATCCTGGGTTATCCTGGTAACCTCTCCCGAACCTCCAGTTCCAACTAAGTTTCATGCAGACCCTACCAATCCTTTCATGAAGACAAGGTGGTAAGTTTACCATTCCAGGCCTTCTCGTAACATTATGAGCCCTGTACAAGCACTACACCTATGCACGAGGCACATTATCTTAATTAATATTTATTCTAACCACCCCCTAATCAATTTTTAGGTTATCACTTTTTATCTGACTTCCGACGGGTTATACTGTCATCCACTTCGGGCACGACCTCCGCTCGAAAGCCACTCTCTCTCATAGGACACTACAGGAAAGGTCTCTCTACGAGAACTCTATGGCGAAACAGATAGCCATACCTAATCCTGACAAACCACAGGTGAAGGATACACAATCACTAACCAAAGGTTGACCATTTGGACAAAACACATAATGGCTCACATCAATAAGGTTATACATCAACACTTGACCAAGGAAATATAATAACATAGGACACAATGACAACTCAACCAGAATTGCAACGGAATTTAAACTTGACTGAAAACACCATTTACACAAGATCCTAATACAGGCAATCTTTTCTTAAAACAACAAAATGCATAAATAGCTTTCAAATTAAGACTTCAAGAAAATAAGAATTACAACTATATTAATACACTATTTAATAAGTCATAAACCTAATGTTTCATCTTTTTCGTAGTTCAATTTCAGAGTTTCTCTCTCTATCCTCTGACTCAGTTTCTAAAGGATTGGGTGATCTAATTTTCTAAGAGTTTCACTAAGTTTAATCTACCAACTTTCATGAAATATATCATTAATGCATCTATACTTGCATGATCGTAATAAATTGATTGATATTGTGACTCTAACTATTTCATAAATATAAATCTAGATCATTCTTAATCTCTTAAATCCTTTCAACAAAACATACTAGATTTGAGGCTACCTCAAGAAACGCGATCCATGGCTATTACGATCCTTGATAACTTCAAACTGTTTGCAATATGTCCGGGTTCCAATACTTTCCACCTCGGCGCTCTTCTATCTCACGAGATCTCTATTCCGAGTCCTTACCCTTTCTATATTTAGAGAATTTCTCTGATAATAATAAAGTAATTAACACTCATTTAAGAGCGTAACCCCTAAGTTCGACACTAAATCGGAGATGATCATCGTTGATCTTTTACGACTTGATCGTAAACACATCAAAATCTCCACTATTCCATTTTCCCTAATCTCTTGTCACTCTTCTACATTCTTGCTCTCCTCTATCTTGCTCTCTTTTTCTTTATTTCTCTCTGCTCCAACTTGCTATTTGCTATCTTCCTCTATATCTTTTCCTACCTTCTCTTCTTCATTCCATTCTCTAATCCTTCGTTGCATCTCACCTCCAATCTATTCCTATCTCTATCTCTCTTCGATACCTTAAAAGTATCTTCTCTATTCCTCTCTTCTATTCTATTCTTCTCTTCATGAACCTATCATCCTTCCTTGCTTGCGAATCCTCCCTCTCTTCTTATCTCCCACCTCTATTTATCCAAATATTCCCTACGATTTCTCCCTATTCAAAGGCTTGGTGATTGTAATTAATTAGGAGTCTATTACTTTTAACTCTTCAAAAATTCCATCCAAAAGTATTCAAAAACACTTTTTCAGTTAAGTATTACTTAAAGCTATGATGTCCATTTATATTGGCATTTTAAAAAAAAAATTATATTTAAGTTGCCCTTATAAAATAAATTTATTGGGTCCAACTTTAAAATATTATTATGAAAGTATTTTGAATAGGGAACATGACAGTGTGCCCTTCCCAAAATTGCTCGTCTTCAAGCAATGCAATTTCAATATTTCCAACTTTTTCGTGAATGATAATCATTGTAAGATGAGGATCCCAAATCGTTCTTGGTAATTTTCAATTCCATTTTTTGAATTCCTCGTATGATGCAATATGTTCCTTTGGTTGCGTAAATTTTGCTAAGGCTTGCTTATGTAGTTCCCTTGAAGTCTTCTCCATTTCTTTGTTTGATGCACGTATTCTGTCTTTCTCATTCTAAGATTGCTTTGCTTGCTGATCCACAGTCCTAAAGCTCTTGTAGTATCCTTATATATCTATCTAACTTGGTTGTTTGTTTTGTTTCCACAACTTCCAGCTTTCTTAAGGGCTTCCTTATGTGAAAAATGAGCTCATCACCATTCTTTCATTGGACTATGATTCAATTGTGTGTTGAAAATTGTGCACTAGAAGACCCTTTTGCAACTATATTTTTTTCTGAAACTTGTTTTTTCATTAGGCTTAGAATTGTCTAAAGGTTGTGGCTGTGACATTGAGTAAAGAGAAATGGGAAAAAGTAAAACAATTTCCACCTCACCTACTAGTATTGTATGTAATACAGACACAATTTATTTGATACATTGCCATTTTCATATTTCTTTGTTTCTACAGCAAGTGAAATCATTTTACATGAAAACTCCAAGTGAGTGGTAGGAAAAGCATCATTGTAACTGGTGTTGCAAAACTTTTCGAGTACTTGCAATCCAATCTGCCAGGTGAGTTACTCACCCAATAAATTGCTAACGAGATTTTGTAAAACTCTCAGCGATTTTCACCTGAAAAACTCACGAGTAAGTACTCATCCAAATTTCTTATAATTTATTTTTTCTTGTTTGTAGTTAAAAAATTGCGATTTTCATGGTGATGAAGGTTTCAAAGGCTCTAATTTGGGCTTGGTGGCAGGGGCTCTGCCCCTCGACCCTGCCTTGTATTGCGATAGGGGTGTTGCCCCTCAATTCCATTGGGGGCATTGTCCAAAACCTCCACAAGGGGTGTTGCCCCCAGATCCCATGAGAGGCATTGCCCCTCAACCCCATCAAGGTCTCCACTCTCAAATCCCATTAGTTATTGGGACTTGTCAAAAAAGAAACCTGACTACCTTGAGGGGCTAATGAGGACTTGGGATATAACTCTTGAGTGTGCTAACTTAGATGTTATTATTACACAACTTGTCAAAAATCTCTTTAGATGAGGCAATTTCTACACGTGACATGGCTAGTGGAAGCGACATTGTAACTCATTTAGAGGTTGAACTTGTTTTTTGGTCTATGATATGTATTAAACTCTAATTTTGATTCATATATGATGGAAAGCATGCTCAACAAATTCAGCAATGTGTTTTTTTATAAGAATTTTTAAAAAAAATATGTAATTTAAAATTTTCAATTAAATTGCCAAGATTTTCCTTGAATTTTTACCAAGTACTGAGTTTTTAAAATTTTTGGGGCTGCCGAGTTATTCCCAAGGCCAGGTTTTTTATTTATGATCTTGAATTCTTTGTATAGCAGGTAGAGATTTATTGTAGTTTTTATTATGCCTAGGATGTATCTCCACAAGTTTTGTCATTTTTACAGACTGATCTGTTATTATTAGCAATTCTAAAATGTAGAAATGTGCACACTACTAATTCATAGTTATGGGAACATCTTGAACTTCTTCAAAGCCTTCTTGTGCAGCAATGTCTTCAAAAACTTTCACATGGAACTCATCTAATTTATCATTAGCTTTGAAAACTTCATTATTTCGTATCAACCTATTCTAGCATTTTGAAATTTTATTCCATTAGCCACCAGCTGAAAGTATAACTATAAAATTTGATAAATACATAATTATACCTTCACTTGTCCTTTGCTACAAGCATCTTCTTGTTGAAATTTGACTTTTGCATGTTGGAATTCTAATTTTTTATTTGTTGCATAAATTGTTGTTTGCAAATTGCACTGAAATGTGTCCAATTTGGGATAATAAACAATTTACCAAATTTTTATAATATTTTGTGAAAATGTAGAAGTAAAATATTCTTTTTTTTGGATTTTTTTATTTTTTTGAATTTACTATTATTAGAATAATTGAAATAGACAAGAAGTGCAAACTAAAGCTAGACTATCAAACCCTAAGCTAACTTTGCATTAATTTGTATAAAAATTGGAATAAGATTCTTATAAAACCCTACTCAACAAAATTAAATTAGAGTGACTAAACTAAACCCTAGCAGGTATGATAACTTTTATAAACATGGCTGCCAGGAGACTGGTACCGATACAAGTACGAGAAATTAGTATTGGTACTGGTACATCTATATTTGAAATATAGGAGGCAAGGGGTACTTGGAGATGCCTTTTTTTTTAAATAATTCAATGATATATTAAATTGTTAACCTTAAAATTGAAAATATCATGACACTGAACTTTCAAATCAGAATTACTTAATTTCCCAAAAAACCATGGGCAACGCCATTACAAGTTGCCCCTTATCCTTGAAAAAAATATTGGCATAATCATTACAACCACCTTGAACATTGGCAAACCATGGGATTAGTCATTAAAAATTTAAAACTGTTGGATTAGGCATTAAAATCGCCTAATTTGCATACAAATTTAGTGCCTAGGAAATAAACAACACTGAATGCATACATAGTGCAAGCACAGAGAGGATTATATATGCAGGTTTTACATTACAAAATCCCCTTAATCGGCAAAATCCACTGGTTTTTCCCAAATTTTCACTCCATAACTACAAAAATTAGATTTGTATTGGGTTTAAATAGCAAGGTGGTTAGATTTTTAACTGGAAACTTAAGAAAAAGTGGGTGGGGTGTTTCTTGTAGATAGGGACGTCTCTGCATGCACTTCTGATATGAGAAACACATCCCAGGGGGTCAGAGACGTGTCTCCCTGCAACACAATTTTTAAATAGTAAAGATTTTTTTTTTAAATGGATAGAATAATCTAGATTAATATCAGCGCAGAATCACTTTATTAATTTGCAATTGTGATAGCGTTTATCATAATTTAAACAATAGAAAATGAAATCAATACCAGATTGCAATTTTTAAAGAGCGAATAACTAATAAATTAAGCCATCATTGCAGATTAATAACAAAACAGAGAAATAAAATTCAATGGATTCAATTGGGTTCATGATACATTGCTGCACATCGGCTTATAAAGCCATTGATTCCCATACAAAACTAACCGGCTTATTCGTGGGAATAACTCCCAAGAAACTAACATCTAATTATTTATTAAATCTAACTTCATTCACTAACATTATTTATTTACTAAACTATAAAGCCTATCTAATTAATGTAATACTCCAGCATTCCCCCCCTTCTTACATCAATCCAAACAAAAGTGGAACATTGTAAGGGTTAAACACAACCCTTCTGGAGACTTTGATGAAGTGCCTTCACTAACCCTCCTTGCTCACCCAAGAAACACCAAACTGACTACATCAGTGGATCTCCTGGCTGTAGAATTCGCAAACATCTGTGTTTACCTCACTGGGTAAATAGGAAGAATACAGAAATCGAATAGTAATGCACAATGCAAATACAAAAGAAGTACCAGAATAATCTTGCCATTAATGTCAAAGGATGTTCATATTATATCTGTCGTCAATATTACATGTTCTCCAACATCCGGAGGTGGTACAATATATGACTGCCGAAGGGGTGCGACACAACCGTCGCGACTCCAACTACCTACCCGTCGGCTAACTAACTTACTGCCGTAACTCATTATTACCGACGACAACATAAACATAATATAACAACATAACATAATGATTATTCCCGACAACATCATCCCCCCCAAGAAAAGAAGTCGACTCCGACGACTTAATACAAAATAGAGATGAACGGCAGGAACTACTGACGCTAGTCGGGCCCAGATCTTATACACTTGTTGCGTCCTCGCCTGAAAACCTTTTCTGCTACCAGCCGATGCTCAAGTGCGGATTTCACCAATATTGCTTCCTTTGCCATCACAGTCCTCCTGTGCCTAACCCAAACTTGTCTACAAAACACGTTTTTCAGTCTCAGCTTCCACCAACTGCTACTCAATTGATATTGTCTCCCTAGCCAATTTGTCCTCGATAGCCACCCGTGCTGCTCTCCCAGCATCCAACTCCTGGGTACGCTGAACTAAGTCTCACGCGACTAGTGCCTCCAACCTGGTGGTCGGCTCCTCCCGAGCCCTCTATGCATCCACCACGACAACCTCACGTCCCGCCGAGACATCCTCCGAGTTCCTCAAAGCGTACCAGTCATGCCTGGAGGTGGCCACAATCCACTGGCACAAATGCTAGGAGACACCTGAAATCCTCCATCACACTCCCCAAAGGCTAAAAACTGAACTGAATAACTCCCTGGTGTCATACAACTGCGTGGACCTGCAATGCCTTCCCTCAAACTCTGTTTGTTCCCAACCTCCAAATCCGTCTCCCTCTACGGCTTATGGCTTCCCCGCCAATGCTTAGCTGCAGGCTTCTTTCTCACAAGACGGACAACCACAACACTTCCCGTGGTCTTCTGTAGCTCAAAATAAACTGGGGGTCTGGGGGCAACGCCCCCAGCGGGGTCGAGGGGCAGCGCCCCCGCGGGGTCTGGGGCAGCGCCCCAGCGGGGTCGAGGGGCAGCGCCCCTCGCGAGATCCTGGGGCAGCTCGCAGTACAGGGCGGGGTCGAGGGGCAGCGCCCCCGCCGCCAACACCAATTTACAACCTTCAGAACCCCACGAAAGTCCATGGCGCACTGCATTTCTGTGATATTTCAAGATGCCAAAAACCTTTCTTTTCTACTCTGAATTTCCAGTGTCCTGGCTTCAAACTCCAGCAAATCATTTGAAATCTGGCCGTCGTCGTTTTTTTTTTTTTTTTAAGGCTGCTGCGCGTTGGTGTGCGTAACCCTTGCTGTGCGTGTTGATCAGGCCGTGCGGTGCGTGGTCGGTGTTGTGCGGTGTGCGGTGTGTTATCCTTGCGCGGCGGTGTCTTCTTTCTATCCTCCGTGTGCGGCGTGTTGTTCCCGCGGCCTTCGGTGGCTTCCACCGCACGATGGTGCCACCGTCGGTGGGTCCACCGCACGGTGGTCCCACCGTCGGTGGTGCCACCGCACGGTGGTCCCACCGTCGATGGTTCCACCGCACGGTGGTGCCATCTGCTGTGTCCACCGTACGGTGGCCACTTTTTCTTTCTTTCTTTTTTTTTTAATTTTTTTTACCGTACGGTCGCCTGTCATACGACCGTACTTTTTTTGACCGTACAGTCGCTATCATACGACCGTGCGATTTTTCCCATTTTTTTTTTTTTCAAGTTGTCTAGAGAGTCTTCGGCTCGAGACCCCTGTCTCTGGAATCGCTCTTCATCCTTCTCGGTTTTCCTCGCCCAAAAGTCTCCTGCTTTTGTCCCGTGCCTCTCGAGTCGCTTGCCCGGCCTCTCGGGTCCACTTCCATCCTCTCGAGTCCCCCTCCGGACTCCCGGGTGTCCTTCCGGCCTCTCGGGTCCCCTATGCGCCTCTCATGGTAGGGTTTCAATTTGAACCTATTGGTGGCAATTTTATTTTCCATGGCCATCCGAAGACTTGGAACCACAAATTCTACAGGGACCATGGTCTCCTTCCCGTACATAAGAAGAAGAAGAATAATAAGGATTTTGAAGATTGTGGTCTTCCACACAGGGTTCCAATCGTTGCCAACATTCTTCGGATTATTTACGTCGCCAGGGTTTGGGGCGTCTCCCTTCCAATATTCTTTGTATTCTGGCAGGTACACCTCTATTGGTTGCTCTGGTTCCTCTACTTCGAGCCTGTAGCTTTGGAACATTTCGTAATCCTCCATTTGCCAATGGAAGAGCCCGTTAGTCGAGCAAACCTCATCTTCAGAACATCCCTCCAATTCTAGCACCCCTTCACTGTTCGGCTCCATCACGTTCTTGCCCTTACTTTCATCGGGACCCCCTTCCCCTTTATTAGAGTCCTCTGAGTCCGAGTCGGAAGAGGCGAGCTCTTCGCCGACATCTTGGGTGTGTAGGTCAATGGTATATTTTCGCCCTCCCTTCTCCATGGAAAGTGTATTTTTCTTCCAATTGTGGTTTACCCTCGCGTTGATCAACCACACTCTCCCCAGGATGGCGTCATAGCCTTTCTTCTTCGAGGGAATAACCACGAAATCTAACAAGAATGGTTGCGTACCAATTGTCACTTGCTGGGCCATCAACAGGCCGAGTGGCTTAATGCCGTGTTGGTCCGCTCCCACCAGGTTGAATGTGGGTGGCCATAGGGTGGGCTTCCCTAGCCGCTTCCATGTTTCTTCTGGTAGTACATTCACCCCAGATCCACCGTCCACAATGGTGTCCTTCAGAATGGTCCCACGGATACCCATTTCTACCACAGCTGGGTGTCTACCACTGCTCACGGCTAGTAACATCGGGTCAGTCGAAGGGCTAACGGAAACCTCCACTTGTGGTGTACTCTTCGAAGCGGTGGCGGGAACCCCTACCTGTGGTGCACTCGACGATGCGGTGCCTTGCACATTGGTGAGGATGGCAGTCCTCAATTGTGGCATAGAGTCTAGAAGGTCTTTTACCTTTATCAGCACCTCTATCTGCAAGATTTGCTCAATGATGTTATTTTCCGCTTCCGTACGGAATGATGTACTCGCCACCTCGTTGTCCCGTCGTTCGGTCGTCATCTCACGTTCAATATTGGCCTTTGCCTCCCGTAATCTCTCCTTCTCCGTACGGGGGTCGGGATAAGTGGCTTTTTTCGTCTGGGCGCGGGTGATCGCCAGTACTTCTTTCTCACCAGTCTTCTCAGCCTTCTCAATGTTGAGGAGATTAACCCCTGCCTGCGGGCAATTTGCGTCCTCATGGTCGCCTGGCCCGCACCAACGGCAGAGGTGCTGAGGGGTGGCTTCCTTCGTGCAATCACGGGCGAAGTGCCCCCACTGATTACAGGCCCTACATTGGATAATTGGCCGGCCCTTGGCGTCATACTGGAGACGGCTTCCGTTATTGTTCGTATTGTTATTATTACCTCTTCCTCGCCTGTTGTTTCGATAGCCGCCAGACGAGGCGTTGTTGCTCGCAGGCTGGGACGTGCCGGCTGACGCAGATGGTTCTGTAAAGAGAACCTGTTGGTTACGGGTCCTCATATTGTACGGACACTCCTTGGTAAGGTGTCCGGCAATCTGGCAAATATCACAAAATGCTTTTTTCGGACAAGACCCCTTGGTGTGTCCGTCGGTACGGCAGTCCGTGCACCATTACTCCCCTTCGTCGCCCTTGCTTGTGCTTCCTTTGGTTGCCTTTATCTCTCTCATCATTCGCTCCATATCTTTCTGGAGAGCCCGTACCTTCCGTTTAGAGTCATCACTGCTATCGCTTTTGTCAGAAGAGGAATCATCCTCCGACGAGGATTTATTTTTCTTCTTCTTGGACATCTTCTGTTCACTTTCTAAATCCATTGCCCTGTTATAGGCGTCGGAATATGAAGAGGGAGGTACTATCTTCATTTTTCGTCTAAGGGATTTCTTTAGACCTTCCACGAACCACCGTTTTTTCAGTCCGTCTGCTGGCTGGTTCTCCATCTTTCCTAGCAGCTCTTTGAGCCGCCGGCTGTAGGTTCGAACAGTCTCGTCCTTTCTCTGTTTCGTGCCGTATATTTCGGCTACGATCTCATTATCGTCTCTTAGGAGACGAAACTCTGCTTGAAATTCCTTCTTCAAGTCTGGCCATGTGCCAATTTTAGCCTTATCCGTATCCGAAAACCAGTCGATGGCTACGCCCCTCAGGGTTGCGGGAAACTGTGTTACCCACTCGTCCTCATCGGTAACACCATTCGCTCCCCAAATTGTTTCACAAGTGCGACAGTGGCGGACAGGGTCTTCTTTCCCATCCCCATGGAACTTTGGAAGTTTTTGTTTTTGTGCCATGCCTTGTCTTTTTACTACTGGTGGCTGTTGTCCTACTCCGGATGGGTCAGATCCTATAAGGGTTGCTTGACCGCCGTGCCCCGGTGTCCCTCCGACACTCCTGGCAGCCCCGGTGTCTTCTCCCTCTCCTGCCTCCTCCCCACTCCTTGGAGTTTTGCTAGCCTCTGGTGTGTGTGGCAAGTCCCTCAACTCCCTCAACTGAGTTTTGGTACACTCTATCCTGCGGCGGGTTTCCGCAAGTAACTCCTCCCGACTCCATGGGTGGCCGCTGGCCTCACCGTCCCCTTCGGAGCGTTCCTCCTCTCTTCGCTTATACCTCTGTCGCCTTTCCGCTTGCTGTTCAAGGATCAAGGTACGTTGGGCTACTGCACGTTCATCTATATATTGTGGCTTATTTTTGTCTTTATTCAGTGTATTGGGCATTAATTCCCAAACCGCTTTCTATATACTTGACATAAAAAGTAGAACACTTTTATTCATTCATAATGTGGAAGACAAGTTTATGCCAACAATATGACATAATTATTACAATAAGTGTTCTTTTATTCCGTCCCGTATGGCTCACGGTTCAAATGCCCCTGACCTGGTGCCATCTCGTTCTGCTTCCCATTCCTCGTACTGTTGCAAAATTTCTTGGCGTCGCTCCTCTCGGGCAATCTCCTCCAGGCGAGCTTGTTGTGCCAACGATGCTTGTGCTAGCAGTCGGGGGAGATGGTTCATCAACCGATTTACCTCCGGACTCACTTCCAACGCTGTCCACACGGCACTTGGTGGGACTTCCGCCTCCGCCGCCTCTCGTCGCACGTAGGTCTGAATGGCTACTTGGAGTAGAATCGAAAATTCTCTCGTCGCAGTGTCTTCTCCTACGTAGAGTTCTGTTTGGGCATCGTCAACCTCCGGGTTCACCTCACCAACGGGTAGGCCCATTGTGTCTGTGCGCCATCCGTGTCTCCGTGTCTCCTGTTCCCGAGTTCGTGTCGGCAACGGCGCCAAATGTTTACCTCACTGGGTAAACAGGAAGAATACAGAAATCGAACAGTAATGCACAATGCAAATACAAAAGAAGTACCAGAATAATCTTGCCATTAATGTCAAAGGATGTTCATATTATATCTGTCATCAATATTACATGTTCTCCAACATCCGGAGGTGGTACAATATATGACTGCCGAAGGAGTGCGACACAACCGTCGCGACTCCAACTACCTACCCGTCGGCTAACTAACTTACCGCCGTAACTCATTATTACCGACGACAACATAAACATAATATAACAACATAACATAATGATTATTCCCGACAACAATCTGCACAACCTGAAAGAACATAAAAGTGTTCCCAACCTTCATGCACAATGAGACACATTTCCTTTGAAATTCCACATCTCCTCCGAGTGTGTCTAATGCCTCCTCTAGTGCTGCACATGAGACACCTTTTCTCCGAAAGTCCATATCTCCTCCGATGTGTCTCATTCCTCTTCCAATGCTATAGAAGCAATCCCTCCTTTGTTGTACAAAGCACCAACCAAATGTGAATAAATAAATACTTTAGCATCTATTGCTAAGACTTGACCATCCAAAAATGTCAAATAATCATTATATTCAAACTCCTGAAAAAGCCTTCAAGCAGAAAAGAATAAATCCACGCCTTCAACCAATTTTGTTTCCACTTCAGAAAACTCCAAAACCTCTAAAAAACCAACTTTAGAAATATGCCTCTCATATTACCACATCACCCAATGTATCTATAGTACCAAACTTTGAAAATAAACTAAGGTTCAATAAAACAATAACGTAAATTATTCAAGCCCCTATTTGTGCAAACAACTGTTGCATGTGAAGCTACCAATTCATTTTTGCATGGCGATGATGAACAATGAAAACCTAATACTACTGGAAAAATTTGCCAATCACTCAAATGAAACAGAAATCTTTCCTCTTGCAAAGCCCCTCCTCCTCTATGCCTAGCAGGACGCCTTCCAAATTCTGTTTACAAAACAATTTATTGATGCTGCACAATGATATTTGGAAACACAGCCCCAATCTACGCCCTTAGAAGATGAAAATAAACCCCAATTCAAAAGAAACTGTTATAATCGCACGTGCTAAAAATCAGAATTTTCTCAGATCACCTTCTATTGAAAAATATGCATTTGATTTGATTTCATATTTTGGACGCATCTTTTCTCTCCATCTTAGATGCCTCACAGCTCAAACAAAACTGTCTGGTTTATTTCCACTACTTGGCACGCACAGCATCTAATGCTTTCCAATGTTTATATTGTGTTGTGATCTGCAGCATGGAACCTCCATTTCCATTGCCAATCTTCTCTCATCATACCACTGTGCAACAAAATTTTCCTAATCGCCTTCTCCAAAAATCTCTGAAATGCATCTTCTACAGATTTCAATGCTTTATATGCCTCCTACTGGTCTTCTTTTTAAATGCCCAACAACACCTCTTCAGCATCTTAATCCAACACACAGGCACAGGCATTTGCAACGCCTGATACCATATAAGAGCGAATAGCTAATAAACTAAACCATCATTGCAGATTAATAACAAAACAGGGAAATAATATTCAATGGATTCAATCGAGTTCATGATACATTGCTGCACATTGGCTGATAAAGCCATTGATTCCCATACAAAACTAAACAACTTGTTCACGGGAACAACTTCCAAGAAACTAACATCTAATTATTTATTAAATCTGATTTTATTCACTAACATTATTTATTTATTAAACTATAAAGCCTATTTAATTAATGTTATACTCCAACAATATTCACTCATCTGACAAAGAAATTGAGCACAATCACATATAATGCAGGAAGTAAGGTGCTATTGGTTGCGAAACCTCTAATGTCAGTGATTTCCAAATATTATTTATTGTTTTAGATGCAATCTTTATAACAAAATGGAACACAAAATATATGATGCAATACTAAATGCAGTTTATAATTTCAACTCACAAGCATCCAAACATAAATGATTTGCAACTAGTATTTATGCAGAAACCAGATGCTAATGATCAATGGTAAGTATAAAATATTAATGCCTACAACAACGTATAGTATTTCCCAGCTAGAGTGTTGCTGCCCAAAATCTAGGAAATTCGCTCTACAATGCTAGTTTAAATCAGTGTGAAAGATGACTATGATTTTGCCCAATTCGCTTATGAAATTTGCATCCAGCAAATAACTAGAAAGTTATGCTACCATATTAACCACACTTACATTAAACTAACACAACATTAATAAAAATCAAACTAACTTTTAGATCATATTATCTAACAGAGTGTTACTTCTTGACCTTTTCACATTTTTGTTTAATTACAAGGAAGTTTAATTTTCTGAGTATTCATGACTCTACTTATCTTTCCACATTTGTGTTTAGTCACAAGACAAGGAGACATGGGGAGGCAAGGTGATCATTAGAAAATCTACTGCTTCTAGATTTTCATCGATAACCTCTTTCCTAATTGACTTTTATGTATTGATGTCTAATACGCCACCCTTGTTTCAATTATTATCAAAATGGGATAAACTTGATTAACTCAAAATATTTTATTTTGATACACAATTTGACTAATAATTCACCCTTGTTTCATAATTATTCACAACGTAGGATGAACTCGATTAACTCAATATCTTTTATTTTCATAAATAATTTGAACTGCTTGCTCTTGTTTGCTATAATTGTATATACTTAATTGGGATATTATATATTTACTTAATTACCTTATTTACTAATATTTTTAGCTTACATTCATTTCTCTATGTTTTCATGCTTTAAGTGTGTCCCAATGAATCATGCGAAAAATGGTCTACAAATTCTTTATTATTCTCTTTCCCATAACGTGTAAGGGTTTTATTGATTGTAATTGGTAATGGTATAATAATTTATAAGGATTCGTCGAGTCAGTAATCAAATATAGCTAAAAAGAAATAATGGTATATTTCCAAAACTGTTTTTTTATTTTACATGTTTAGAACTTTAGAGTGAGGGAAGAGATGTCTTGAGACTGGAGATTTTTTCCTGCAACCTTGTATAGAATAGAGAATGAAAATGATATTATAATAGATGGCGTTTTAATTAGTAAGTATAAGAATAGTAATGAAAACAAACAAGGCCCAGTAATTTATCGAATGATACAGAAGATTCTTTTCATTTTTGAATACAAAGTCGAATGTACAGAAGATTCTTCTCATCTTGTTTAGAAAAAAATGATTTGAGTGGTTATATATTGGTGCATATCTTATTCTAGGTTATTGACCTAGATAAGTTTAGCATTGCTTAAACTTTCCTGACTAACAATAATCATTTCTTTTAAGGTGTGTTGTGATAGAAGACAGCGCTATTGGTCTTGCAGCAGCCAAAGCAGCAGGGATGAAGTGCATAGTGACGAAAAGTGGGTAAGTTCATATTTCGTCCATTTGATTTGACCATTCTAATTTTGACAACAGGCATAATAGAAGTGTATCTAATCATCCTCATTTCATATTCTTTACAAACTCGATGGACCCTACTGTAGCTTTTGAAGCATCATATTCTCCTTTGTTTCTGTCGTCAATTTTCAACTGCCAAAAAATCCAATTTGTAAACTTGGCCAAGAATGCACGGTGAATTGTACTCATTCTTTTTACTGTATGGTTGAATATTTATGCTAGTGATTCCATTTGATCATGATAATCCCTCATAACACAAATCTAAAGAAACAATTCCAAGAGAAACTACATTAGTAATATTGCAATTATAATATATTCAAATAGTATAGTCTTCAATACCAACTAGGAGTTGGCATCTCTGCCAAATAATTTTTTGGGTTCTAGGGTCCCTTATGTACATTTACTAAAAAATTAGTGTCTCTAGATCCAACTTAATGCTTTATAAGGAGTTTTGAGGCAACTGAAATTACAAGTTGGAATAGACAATTCAGCATGCATACCATTGCAAGAAATATTAAAAGAGTTAAAGATGAATAATTATCTAATCAATAATTGGCTTACAATATTGGGTAGTTGTAATCATTATGTAGGTAACATGTTTTAAATTTGTTCTGCCTTGTTATGTTGGATTTTATGTCATATTTGATTTTGCATAGTTACTTGGATATTTGGGGGGTAAGGGCACAAGTATAGGGATAGGAATAGGGATACCTTTTTGAATTAGAGTAGGACAGTAGTGAATAAGGATATGTTTATAGTATAGAAATACAGTTACAAGAGGTCCTTCTGCTGGAGTCTTTTTAGTAACTATTTTTGTAATTAGGTATAAGTGGTATAAAGAAAATATAAATATATATATATATAGAATTTGATGATGAATCATGGAATGTAATCCAATGTCTATAAAACATATTTTTTCAAAATGCTTTTTACTCAGTCTTATAAACTGTGAAAATCTAATGTTCATTATGTAAATACTTGACAAAGAATAACTATAAATTTGTTAAAAAGTATTGTAAATATATTTGAAAGGGGTTAGACTAAAACATCCTATTAATTAAAAAAATATGTATATAAGATACTGTTAGCAAGAAATTCAGGGACACAGACCAAAGTTCTGAGTTCTAGTGACTTTCTAGTGTTGTAGTCTTTATATTCCAGACTTGGTCTTATTGAGGGAACAGGGAATGAGATCCAGAGGGAAGATTAGCTATTTACTAGAACAAGAACATACACAACACAATATATTAGGACTCAAATATATTTGTATTATTTGTATTCATTTAATACATCATACATATCCTTATAACTCTATATATATACATGCATAGCATATACATTCCTTTCATGCCTCTTTGTATAGTTCTTTATATTAACCTTATATTCACCTTGCTACTGGTGAATGTATCTTCTAATATATTTATATCTACAATAATATATTTATATCTACAAAATGGAATGTGACCCTTACAAAGTATCCCTAGCCTACATGCTATGTTCCAACTCTCATGCTCCACGGGCTTGATACTGCAAGATCTTTGGATGTCTATTTGTTGTCCATTTCATGACAACATCATCCCCTCTTCAAAACCTTGACTTGTCCTTGTTGATGCGTGTTTTGTGACACCCTACAACCCATAATAAAATACCAAGTATTCCGTCCTCTATTGAACAAGGAAACCTCAAATTCTAAACAATGTGATCTATTAAGGCTACCCAAGGTTTATAAATGTGATATCTAAAGTATTCCGTCCTCTATTGAACAAGGAAACCTCAAATTCTAAACAATGTGATCTATTAAGGCTACCCAAGGTTTATAAATGTGATATCTAAACAATGCAATTGATTGACTCAATGAATGATGTGATTCTGTGTTTTCAGAAAGGGACTTATGCTTTTCACTTCTACAAAGCAACTAGAACTTGAATGCTAAACTGATTCAAACTTCAAATAAAAGACAAAAGGGATAAGGGTTAGAGAATCTAATCTAGATCTAAGGACAATTATGATAATGGATAGTGCTTAGATAGACAAATTCCCTATGGAACAACTTTCTACTTAACCAGAGATAGCTCACAATGCCATAGAAAGAGTGCAATCTTCTAAGGATAGTGAAAGACTTTCATATTGTAAACATTCATCCAAATACCTAGTGCTGGAGGAATCCAAATGAACATCCACAATCAAACTATTGCCAAAATGAGGTTTTGACTAACCATACACTACAATCTGAAATGAATAAACTACTAATGGTATGTACCCAGGAATTTTATCAAATATCTTCACATTTCTCCATCAAAATCAATAAATCTCAACTTAAACTTGAGAAGTAGAAACAATGCAAAATGTCGAAACAATACACAAAGATCCACCATATCTTCAATGAAAATCATGTATTTATTCCATCATAGTCTTGGCAACAATTTTTGATCTCCTCCTCCACCTACTACTTCTATTAACTATTACTTAACTATTCTATTATTCTATATTATTAACCTTTACAAATGAAAAGGCCAAGCCTTATATAGACTTTCGAGTTACAAAATGAAGCATCCGGATTGATTCTAAATCAACAGCCAAGATAATTCAAAGAAACCCTAAGTGAAGTTGGTTACAACTACCACCTTCTACATTTAATATCCTCCAATGAGAAAATTGCAAGTCCATAAACGCACATCCTTTTAGGAAAAGGACCAATGAGAATTAACATAGCCTTAATGGCACAAATTACAAGGAGTAGATGATGACATTTCATTTAGTGCATCCACATGTCCACGTGTTCTCCTTTGGATGAGTCAAGTTCAATGAATCTAGACATGTTGACCTTGATGTGTTTGATTTGTTGGAAATGAGTGGGTAACACCTTGGCTTCCACATTTCTCGAAGTGTTCTTTCTTTGCATCTAGCTCTTTGTTTCAACTCCACTTCTATTTCATCATGAAGAAGTTTCATCTTTCATATCTCTTGATACTCAAGATATATCTCCACTGGATGAGTTTCTAAGATTGATTAGCTCTTCTGAAACTTCACGAGGCTTTCCTTACGTTTCATCTATTTTGCACTTCCATCTTCATCTTCATGACAATCCTTCGTGATGTCTTGGATACGTTTGAGCTTGACCTCTCCATGTTGCTTTCCTTCAACATAGAGTAATGTTCTTGAAAAGCTCCCTCTTTGTCATCATCTGAATTCCATACGTTTGTCTTCCTACGCCTTGTTGAGTCCTTTTCATCTACTTCCTTACATTAATCCTTGCAACCATTCCTGCTTTTGTTCATAACAAGAACACCTTTTCCTCCGTTGCTTTTGTTCGTAACAACAGCACCTTTTCCTCCATTGCTTGACGTTGAATCTTGATTTTCCATGTGGAAAATGGCACAATCTGCTGTTGAATTCGCTAACTTCTGCTCCTTATTCACTCTTGAATTGTTTTGCTTGATGTGAAAAGTATTTGCTTTAATCCCTCTTTAATCTGCACTCCATATCTGCTGTTGAATTCGCTAACTTCTGCTCCTTATTCACTCTTGAATTGTTTTGCTTCATGTGAAAAGTATTTGCTTTTAATCCCTCTTTAATATGCACTCCATATAGTACTTGCACTCTTGATAAGGAGGTCGGGTTGGTCTTATATTTTATTTTATTTCCCTCCAAAATGTTTCAAATGATTTTCAATCCTAAACAAATCAGCCAAGATGAGATGGTTTTCAATTTAGGAATTCGATTTTGCATTTCAATTTTAAATTTTCATATCTCAAACAAGGATTTTAACAAAACAAATTATTTTTCCGCAATCCATGATAGCTGTTGTTCTTACTTCTGGTTTTGATTGTGTGAAAACACGGATCACACGAATCACACTCTGTGATCCATCATCAGGATTTTAACATTTCAACTTTAGATTTAACATTTCAAGCTTGAATTCCACATTTCAACTTAGGAATGGAAAATCAACCTATTTTATCCAAGGATATTTCTTTCTAGTCAAGGTCGGAAATTTGACCTTGACAGGGAATTTTCCTTGTCTTGATCGTACCTTTTGGACTCTTACTTATGAATTGAAAAGTTCCCTCCCGAACTGACAAGACATTACTAGCATCCCCAATCCCCAATTGCTAGGAGACTAAAACTACTACCAAGCTAAGCAAAACTAAGCCAAAACAACTAACCTAACAAACAAAAAAGAGGGGTTCCCCATTTGCAATGGAGTGTGTGTGTTTACCTTGTTGCGCCAGAAGGATGTCCTTGTATATGTCTTGAAGGCTCTCAAAATTGTTATCCCACTACTACTTCTCCAACTGAAGCTGGTTGACGTGAATTTGGAGCTGCAATAGTTGATTTTCTGCTTACGGAACCGTGGTGGGTATTTGAATGTTCCCCGCAATAGTTGTTTTTCTGCTTACGGAACCGTGGTGGGAATTTGAATGTTCTCCGCAATAGTTGTTTTTCTGCTTACGGAACCGTGGTGGGTATTTGAATGTTATGGGAGAAATGTTGTGCCTCCTGCAGAATCCCGGTAATATGAGCCAAACTTAGATGACAAACTCTCTCAACTGATGAAACCAATTCCGAGTTTTATCCCTTTGCTAATGTAAATGTTGATACTGGTCATGCAATTCTTCAATGCCTACCTGGTCATGGCCATCCAGGTCTTTCAGTGCATCGTAACTAGAGATCTTTGGATATTAGCTTAAGTGCCCATCTGAGCTTCTGTTGGGGCGACGACATTTGGCCATTGCAAGCAAAATTGGTATAAACTATTGACATCCCCCTCTGTATTCTTTATTGTATTGATGTGGTTTTCTAGTGCAAAGCGGGCAACTGCACAATTCTTCCTTTCTTCATCCGTTTTTGCCATTTCAAGCAAAATTGGTATAAATTATTTGGCCATTGCAAGCAAAATTGATATAAACTATTGAGAGAGTGTGTATTGTTGCTGTGGAAGTGGCAATGGAAGGTGAATAAATCATGGCTTACCATTGGAAAGAGAGGTTTCATGAAGAAAATTGGTCGCCTGAGCATTCGACATCAATCCAATCTTTGATGTTGCAGATATATATCCTTACCTGGCAGATATGGAGGAAATTCAAGACTCTGGACTCAACGATTTCATGGAATTTCTTTGCCACCTTCCAGGATGCTTGTCCTGCTAAAATTAAAAGTTGAGCTCTAAAATTATTGGAACACAAATAGGAATAGGAAAGTTGTTGCAAGATACTTTTAACTTGCATATTTGTGAAAAAATAATCAATTTGAGTATGCAGAGATTAGCAGTTGATTTCTCTGGATTTGTTATATTTGCTGCCGGTAAGAAAATGAATTGTTATCCTTTTTTCATTTCTCCTCACAGTCCATACTGTTATATTTTCTTTGTGAAGACAACCTCATTACAGAAGAGAAAACAACAAAGAAAAATTTACATCAGTTTAATAAAAGAAGAGACACTGACCCACATGAAGCTTTCTTCAAAGACTGATGAATCTCCTCACAGTTAGGAGACTTAAATTTCATTTCTCAATTGGTTATAGCACTCAACTTTATTGACAATAGCAATGACATCAGTGAATGATGTTAAGCGGAAATTATATCGGATTCATATCTTGCATCATGCACATCTCAGCTAGGAGAACATGTGCCTTCAAGATGTGTAGGCCAGGAAGTTAAATGTTTGAACTCATATCCACATCCAGTAAATAGGCTTAAAACAATGAATGTAGTTTTAGAGCATCCAGGGTGTACAGTGGATTAGAGGTCTTGAGATACCAACTACGGGCATTGCTCAGACATAGTCCTAGATTACTAACTTTTAATCTAATGAAAGTAGACTTCGAAAATTTGTATTTTACTTGGGAGTGAGATTTATTTCACTTGGGAGTGAGATTTATTTCAAACTTATCACATGAATGTATACCAAGAATCTATTTCAAGGAAAAATCATACCATGCCCTTAAAATATTACTTGAATGAAAGCAGGACAAATAAAGAGTCCAGAAACAACATTAAATCCCAGCAGAAAATATGATGCATCTGGGTAAAGCAACATTTTATATACAGGGGAAATGGTACAAGAGTACATGTATTATAATAAATACTGAATCAGAACACAAAGCACAATAGAGGCAACCATATGAATGTTCAATGGAAACAATCAGATGACACCATGATACATCTAAGATGTCATCCGAAGCCAGGAAAATAGCCTTTACTACTTAATTCCAATTTGCATCAATAAAGTGATAGTTGAAATCTAAGCACACGAGTGGGACTGCTCTGTATGAACATCGAGCACATAATTTGAAAGAGGATTAAAATAATATTTTAAAGAAACAAGTGGAAACATTGCTTTTAAGGTTAATATAGCTTTGGTCATGGGGAGAACCCAACATTATCAGCATATGAAGATCTTTGCTGTTACAATCCCTGCCAAATGAAATAAACATGCCAAACAGTATCAAAAATTGAGTTGATTTATGTTACAGATTAATGCTGAAATATAACCCTTGTTATAAACCTATATATATAAAGACAGTTGCAATTACAAACTCTAGTGAAATCCCTGTCTGCATTAATTATAAACTGAAATATAAATATGCTTAAGTATTAACAATACACAGATTCGGGCTTGTGGATTTACAACGGCCAACAACATTTTCTGATTAGTTTTCTCTCTCTTATTTGATACATTATGATAAACTTTATGGACTTCACACCTGCAGTCTGAATTGCATCTGCAAACAGTAAAGTGCTTATGATTTTAAATGAGAGATTAGAAAATGTATATTTACAAACACCTGTGCAAGCATTACATTGAAAATGTGCTTATGGAATTTGTATCATGCTAGGATTTCCAAGATATCAAATGTACCATCTATTTGACCATCACAACTATACAACCGTTCAGGAATAAAGTTACGACAACATGTTACTACGATCATAGATGCATAGATACCATACTATTTAATGCAAAATAAATGCAATGGAGTCTGAAATTTCATAACAGAATAAAGCTTTGTAACTGTGATCAATGTGTGATACAAATCAATATGAGCAGAAAACCTTCGGAAACAAACATCTCAAACTGACATTTATTTGTCAGATCTTCTTTCTTTATGCAATTTGTGTCAATCCCATCACAATCCAGGTTATTAAGAGAGAACACCTACAAAAGCAACGGGTAAAGCATTAACGAAAAGGTGTAGCGGTTTCTTTCTATTCATTTGTAAACAAACATTCCATCACATCGTTAAGAATGGATGAATTTTTCTCAAATTTTATTTTATTTTCTTGTACCATCATATAGCGGCGTAACCATCACACCATTGTCCTATTAAGGGAGTATCACAAACAAAAAAATTAGGGGTTTTCTCAACAAGCACAAAACTATAATAGTTTACAGCCGCTCTTAATTTCTTATTAATTTTTCCAAATTTATACATACATGTAAATTAATTTCAATATGAAAAAATAATCTTTGTATATTTTCTATAGACATATTGAAAGAAATCAAACAAAAAAGGTCAATCATACATTTTAAAATATTAAAATAATTTAAGTGTCTGATATGTTTGAACACTTTTCAGTACTTGAGGCATCTCCACCATCACTTTGTTTGGAAGAAGATCAGAAAGCTGCTTCTATATGTTCTGTAGTATTCCAAAATAAATATATATATATATATATAACACCCTACATTATCAAACCAATTGATGACACCTATTGAATCAATTACAGCAGCAAGGGCAGCAACACAGCTCCAAGCAAGCTCATTTTCCCCGCCTTGGTAGCCCATGTTGAGTTTTCACCACCGGTAGGAGCGGGGGCCATGCTGGGTGTTCTGCCTCCAATAATATTGGGGGTAATTGGGGGACTGATGATAGAGCTTATTGAAGGCGTAGGAACAAAGGATGCAAGAGACCCCAAAATGTATAACAATATTAGTGAATTGAAAACCTGATAAGGAGAAGATCCAAGTCCAAAAACGAAGTCTGAAGGAAAAGATTTCTTGCCAATTCAGGTTTGGCTATGACTATCTCCTCTCACTGAAAGAATTCTTGCAAAGCAAACCACAAACCGAGTGCATAGAATCTCCTACCACTCGCTGAACCTGTATGCAAAATGTGGAAGCCTAGACAAGGCACGTGAATTGTTTTAAGAATGCCACCTGCCGCACTATGCCACCTTTTTGGTGCTATTGATAAAAAATAATAGGAAATTTGCAAAAGCCATCATCGTAAACATAGGAACATATGAAAAAAAATCATCCTAACTTTTGAAACTGATTTGCCAGAATTTTTTTTCCTCTACTTTCTAATAGAAAAATTAAAAAGCCATGCTCAAAAATTTGAGCTTCCAATCAGGGAAAAGGAAAAACCAGAAAGAAGAAAAAAAATTTTAAAAAATGAAAAATGTGACTGGCATCTGCATTTCTTCTTTGATGACACGATTTCCAACCTGCAAACTAATTGCAAAAAGCGAAGTGAAAACAATAGTCTCCACTTTATAAAGCAAGGACTAATAACTATTGGACGCTGTCCAAGGAGGGGCAAAACTGGCCCATGAGACTATTGGAAGCTGAAGTCTTGAATGAATAAAAAGTAAAGAGTAATTGAAAGCCATGGAATATAAATACAAGATTGAAGGAAACATCAAATTACTTCCTGTAATGTCCTGTACTTTGGTGTAAGGGTTTTTGCATTTATCTAAGTATCTATTCTTATTCATCCTCGAACACTTAGAAATACGTAATCATTTTGATGTAATCTTGTCTCTAGCCAATCAAAGCTCCCTTCAGAATTCGGAGTCAATGTTGACAAATGTCAATAACTTTATTATATCATATTAGTAAATTGTAAATTGATAATCCAATTCCTTGGATTTGGAAACAAAATTTTGTCAGCCAAATAGCAAATTTACACATTCTAGGACCAGCCAAGGCATATCCTTTTCTCAATACTCGCGAATAAAAGTGATTACACATTTAGCAGGGTAATATAATCCATAAACATCTAATCAATTGTTTAGTTCCCAAAATAATTTTTTCTTAACAGAAACTTGAATCTTAATGAAGTGATATTATACTTAGAATAGTATTTCTATTGTAAATAATAATAAGCACCCATTAATGACTTATTAAATTTATTTATTTTTATATTATTTGCAATAATAATCTGATTTTTGCTATTGTTTTTAATAAAAATTCTTATCATTTTTTTATACTAGAGTTTTTGTTTTTATGTTCTCTTAATATAGATTTCTATAATGGTGTAGGTATACAGCTGAAGAAGAATTTGATAAAGCAGATGCAATTTTCGATTATATTGGTGATCCTCCAAATGTACAATTTGACTTGGAATTTTGTAAAAAATTATTAGAGAAACAATATGTGAGTTAGTAAATTTGTTAAAACAAAATGGTTATATCCATTTATATGTATTTATTAATGTTCTTCAATTTAATAAAATCAATAATTTGTCTGATTTCTTAAATAAACTTTATATAAAATGGTAAGATTTATGCATTGATTTTTCTACTGATTTGAAAGAAAATGCTAAATTTTCAAGTACATATTGTTTCTTATTCTATAATATATACCTCATTAACAATATTTTTATGAAATACTATAAAATACATTGACAAGTGAAAATTTATAAATATGCTTTAATTCCTATGAACTAAGTAATTGTATTTTATGACAAAAAATTTATTTAGTAATAATTTAAATAAACTTAATATAAATGATCCCTACAAACTAGCAACATGAATGATTAAAAAAACAACTATATGTTTTTTTACATCAAAATACATGAGGATTAGATAGGCTCTTCTTTTTTTTTTTTTGGCTCTTTAAAAGGCCGAAACCATACATCAATACATCAATGAATGTAGAATTTTTCATAAATTTCTTATATATTAGCTAAAATAATATACTTTAATGCATCAAATAAATAACCATTTTATGCAAGAATGGATTGCTAGGATACAAGAGGCTAACTACCTATACTATTAGGAGGTTTGTAAGTTTTAAATTAGAATGGTTTAAAATGAAAGTTTGATTCAAAAGTTACATTAGAGACATTAGATTACTTCTTGTCATATTACCATTAGTATCTACAACACAAGCATAGTTTTCAGTAAATATGAGTTATAGTCTTGTAATAACGAATGGACATGCCAATGTGTTCCAACAATTCTTCTTTCTCCTTTCTACCAAAAGCTAATTGTCTTCCTTATCTTCCTTGAAAAAAGAACGTTTGATGAGAAATTGCATTTCCTTTCTCTTCAATGTTTGCTTATTTTCTAAAGGAATCAATGAATTTGTCTTCAAGTCTATCTTTATCACAATGTAATCCCCAAGAAACCACTTAACAAATTGCAAATGTTATAAATCAAGAATGATAAAGGTCATCTTTAGATGTTAACATGTTTCCCTTAAGACTCGGTGACCTAACATGGAGGCTATGAGAACATTGAAATAAATAGATATCATAATGAAAGCAAAGATTAGAGAAGCATTAATTTAATACTTTTGAATCATGGGGAAAGGCCACTTAGCACTCATACAAGTGTTGTCTTCACTTCGTCATCTTATCAACATTGATGGGAAACAATGATGCATAGGTTATGTATAGATAATATCTTCAAGAGATGGCTAACATGGCCAAGTCACTAGCCAAAGCCGTTTGATACTAGACCACCTTTTGGGGAGCCACACTAGATATAGTGGTTTAGGATTTTGCATCTTGATTACCAAACCATCTAGTAGCTTATTTCACTTATTAACAACAATGGCTTCACTTTGTATAAATGCGGCAATCATTTAAATTATTTCACTTAAACTATTGGTTGTAATTCAATTAGGGAAACCTTCCTTAATGTGCTAATAGTCTTTTGTGAATTGTTTTCTACCAATACTATATTGATACATATGAGAGTAAAAAAAATTAAACCTTCTACCAATCCCCCAAGGATTCGACTCAATAGACAAAGAAAAAGCCCTAGTTAAATTTCCTTTAGTCATTCAAGATTTTTCGAACCCCAAAATAGCTTAGACTTCCCTTTAGAGGCTTCATTGTTGTTCCATTTAGGGGTGGTTCCCATTTAGGTCCTCTAAAGATAATTTTGTTGCTAGCACTTTTTTTTATGGTAACTTTGAATATATGTAATCTTATTGCTAATTGATTGTCTTTGATCATCCAACATAATAGGATGATAATTGTTGGAACTATGATGGCCACTTTGCTTCTTGTTATTGGATGAGAGTGTGTCATGTTCTAGAAGGGCCTTTAGTTTCTTTACCTTTATAATAACCATATGATCAAGGCATAAGCACACACCTATAGTTGTTGTAAACTATATTTAGGATGAGAGGGAAAAAAGAGGGTAGTTCCAACGAGAGCACTTTTACCCACATGTGGTGTTGACATGCACAATATATTCCACTTCAAACTTGTGTTGCAAATTACACCCAGTGCATTTATGACACCTTACATATTGAATATGGTGCATTTATGAAAAATTCAAGATCGGGATTTTATAATTTTGACTTCATGGATTGCAAAGATCAATCATAAGCAACGTGTGGTTCAAATTTGGGATCAATTTGGCTAGACAAAAGTGTGGTGTATAGATGTCTATGTGGTGTGCAAATGTCTTGAAAAGATTCCAGATTCAAACAAGTATAGTCCAAATTAGAACCCTTTCATTGTGTCCCTTCACACAAACGTGTCCAAAACAACTATTCTCACCCGTTCCAAGCAACAAAATCCACTTTTCTCTCTCATTCTCATTCTCTGGTCATTTGATCTCTCACGCTCTCAGTCTTCCTCTCATGTAGCAAATCTTTGTCAAAATTTGTCCACGATCTTGCAATAGCCAAGACTTCTCTTGTTTACAATCATGCTCGTTATCTCAAGAGAGGGGCCATAGTTGTATAATTCTCTCTTATCTCTCATCTTATCTAGCAATCTTATTTGTTAATCTCTTGCATATCTAGTTATCTATTTGCATTCAATCATTTATCATTTAATCTTTAGTAATAAGGGTTGTCGTCTATAATGGGGATTGTTTCTGTTACACAATATTTTTATCCAATCAATCTATCTAGTTGTTTGTGGAGGTGGAAGAACTGAAACGTGTTGCAAGTATGTGTTGTTGTGGTTTCCATTGATGTCAAACTTGTTGTTCTGGATTGGTCTTGAATGTTTGTCATGCAGAGTTGTTTTGTTGTGTTGCTGGCTTTGCAATTATTCTATTGGTTGTTCCAGAATTGCTTGGGTTCAGAATCTATTGTTGGTGTTGAGTGTTGTTGTTATCTTCATTGGATATAGTTTCGGTATTATAGATATGATGGTTTTGTGGTCCGAAAAATCTTTGTATTCTATGGGTGTTGTGGCATTGATTGTTGTTGGTTGTAAGATTCTATGTTAAACATATCCTTAGGTCTGGATATGATTTGTGGAAGTGTGTTTGATAAGTTATGGGTCTCACCGTAGCACGTGGAGATCTCGATTTGAGTTATTTGCATCGGAGAGTATGTTGTTGATCAATAATTGTTTATATGGATTTGTAGTGTGTGGACATGTTGGTTATGTTCCAGTGATTGCGGACCGGTGAATTGATCTTTGGAAGTTGTGTTTTGATCCCCTCTTTCTCCTAGAGGTGATCAGTGTGTGTATTTTTGGTTTGGAAAGTGTATTTTGATTCAAGTCGACTTGGTTTAAGCATTGATGATCTATCTTGTATATAAGGGTGTGTATGATTGAGTTGTGTAGAGAGTCAAGGAAGGAAAGTGTGTAGATGTGATGATAATCAGTGAATTTCAGTAAAGAGTAGAAGAAGAGTTGTGTTCGAATGATGTGTAAGTTGTGTTGAGACTGTGGCAAAGATTTCAAATAGAGTGTTAGCAGTTGAGATCAGAGGTGTGTGTGTTGATGTTGGTTGCTTGATGCAAAGTTCAAGGACAACTTCATGATCAAGAGATCCTTCTTTTCATATTATTTTTGTATCTTGCCCTGAGTGCAATTAGCTTTAGGTTTTGCATGGCCTCTTTGTATCTTGCCCTATGAGCAGTTAACCTCGGTGTGCAAGTTTGGAGCAGTTAGCTCTTTTCTTAGTAATTTGATATACATAGTGGATATATTTTGTGGGCAGGTGCTCACCATGGTTTTTTCTTGTTTGGGTTTTCCACGTATAAATCTTGGTGTTCATGTGTTGGATGTGTGTTGAAGTTTAATTGTTTACATGTTGCATTTAATTTATGTTTTGGACTGATTCACCCCCCCCTCAACCCCCCCACTCATTCCTGCCTTGGGTTCAACAATTGGTATCAATACAAGGTTCCTTTTGAATAAGCTTAACTGCTTGAGGTAGATCTAGTATGGCATGGGACGTGCATTACAAAGTTTCTATCTTTGATGGTACAATTTTTTTGTACTGGAAGGAGAGAATGGAGTCGCATTTGGAGACATTGCAAAATAGAATTTGGGAGATAATTCAGAATGAATATACAGCTCCGAAGGGTGGTGCTCACATTGCAAATGAGATAAAATTGAAGGAGACTAATGCGAAGGCTAGAGCTATATTTTTTAGTTGTATAAGTGATTTAGTGTTTGGGAGAGTAAAAGGATTTAAGGAAGCAAAAAATGTATGGGAAAAGTAGTGTTTGGCATATGAAGGAGTGTTGGTGTAAATAAATATTCATTATGGATATTATTACACTTAAGTTAACTTAGGATAATGCATCTCTTCGTAGTTTGGATTTGAGACACTTAGGGAAATGTGCACATAGGGATAGAGCTTGTAGGAGAAATTCTACCTTTTGTGGTCTTATTTTGTTGTTACACTCCACATTCGGTGGGTCATCCACCTCTTGTGGAATATTATATTATTTCTCTTACCTACCCCTAGTATTTCTTACCTACCCTTGTTTCTCATTGAGCCACATGTCATGATTGTGTGCTTGTACATCCATATGGCCTTGCCTATATTCATTGTATTGGTGAATCCAGTTGATCATTTTCATATTGATGAAAATACAGTTTGTTCTTGTCATTCTTTTGTTTCTATTTTTATACTTTTCATTGTGCCCTTGATCTTGGCAAAATCTCACATGGTCTCTCTAGCCATTGGGGCTTCATTGATTGGTTTTTGGAGACAACATGGAAGGCTTCTATTTTCGGATCTAAGGAATTGCGCTTTTTGGAGGCATCTTGGAGCGTTTTCGACCTCACCATTGCGTCCGAGAGGCCATTTCCATAAAAATCGAGTATAAATTCGACCTATTTTGGCGAAAATCGATTTTTGGGTGTGGAGGAAATTTTCTATCCAATTCGTTCGGTACGGTACGGAATTTTCGGATTTTTTTGAAAATTATTTTGCAGTTTGAAATTTTTTTTTGAAAAAAATAAATAATAATAATCTTTTTTGGGATTCGTACCTTCTACCTAGTCAGCTTTTGCCCAGTCAGTGGCGCACAGTTAGCGCCCAGTCAGCAGCACCCAGTCAACGCCCAGTCAGCATTTTCTTTGGAAATTTTTAGACCCCTCTCCGTTGAGCAGTTTGGATTTTTGGGTCAACTTTGAAGGCCCATAACTTGCTCAATTTTGCCCCTTTTTGGGTGCAATTTTTTTTTGATTTGGGCTAATTTTTTGTACTCTTCGCAGTGGTGTAGTTATTTTCTGATTTTGGTGCAAAGGTTTTTCATAATTTTCATATTCTCTCTCAGCTGTACCTGTCCAATCCTCAATTCTGCAACTTCAAAGGCCTCGTTTGAACTCATACGACCTCCTTTTCAAGTGTCGTTTTTTTTTTAAGTGTATGTTTTTTCATCTACTTTCATAATCTATGATCAGATTTTAGAGATTTTAAGTAGAAATTGTACTTTCAGATATTGGTCTTATTTGGCCTATTTGGTACTTGTAAATTGCTTGGATCTTAGTTTAGATCTCTTGCATTATTAGTTTGAGTCTCTTTTGGCCTTATTGAGGCAGTTGTAAAATTGAAATCAGAAGTCCACTTTGCCATTTTTTGCAAGTGGCCCATTGTACATGCACTAATTATAAAGTGTCAAATCGTCACTTTTGGAGGGGTTCTTTGATTGAGTGAATTTGGGGGGGTGTCTTGTGTAATTGTGTCTCTCTTTCCTTGTTCTCTTTCATTTTTGTTACAATGAGTCCTCATAAATTTCCACCTTTAACTCCACATAATTATGCATCATGGAAAATTAAAGTATGGAGCAAATTAATGGAAAAAGGTCTCACGCATTACATAGATGGAACAATAGCAGCACCACCTGATCCTAAGGCTGATCCTAATGCTCAATTAGAATGGCTCACTAAGAATTGCATGGCTCTTGGAACTTTGCGCAAGTATGTATCAGATGATCTCATCTTTCATATTGAAAAATGTACTACAATCAAAGATGCTTGGGATATGTTTTAGAAATTGTATGGTCAAGTTGATGAAATCGGAGGTTATAAGATTGACAATGAACTCACCAACTTGGATCCCAAGAGTTTTGATACAATCCAAGATTATGTCACCAAAGCAAATGAGCTAAGAGCAAAGCCTAAGGATTGTGGAATTGACAAAAAGGATGCTCAGTTGATATTCAACTTGTTGGACAAGCTTGCACCAGAATATGCAGCATTTGTGTCTAGCTTCCAAACTCATCGTTTGACAGTGGGGAGTTCTTATGTTATGCCTTCATTTGATGTTTTCATAGAAATGTTGATATTGGAACAATCTAAGTTGTTGAACATGGGGTTTCTCAAGTCTTCAAAGTCCAAGGCTTTGGTGGCTAATCAAGGGAATCAAGGAAGTCAAGGCAAAGATTCCAACAAGAAGAAGAAGTAATCTAAGTCATGAAAAGTATTAAAATAGAGACAAAAGAATGACAAGAACAAATTGTATTCTTATCAATATGAAAATGATCAACTGGATCCCAAGAGTTTTGATACAATCCAAGATTATGTCACCAAAGCAAATGAGCTAAGAGCAAAGCTTAATGATTGTGGAATTGACAAAAAGGATGCTAAGTTGATATTCAACTTGTTGGACAAGCTTGCACCAGAATATGCAGCATTTGTGTCTAGCTTCCAAACTCATCGTTTGACAGTGGAGAGTTCCTATGTTATGCCTTCATTTGATGTTTTCACAGAAATGTTGATATAGGAACAATCTAAGTTGTTGAACATGGGGTTTCTCAAGTCTTCAAAGTCCAAGGTTTTGGTGGCTAATCAAGGTAATCAAGGAAGTCAAGGCAAAGATTCCAACAAGAAGAAGAAGCAATCTAAGTCACAGCCACAACAGGAAAAAGGACAATCATCCTCTCCATCACAAGGTGATTTTTCATCCTCTTCCAAGAAGGGGACACCACCCAAGTGTTGGCATTATGTGAATCGGCATGAAGACATAATGATATTGTATGTTGTCATTGATGTCAATATGTGACATAGTGTGAACCGGCACATGTGATAGGTGAAAAGAGAGAGGAACCGGCATATGTATGAACCGGTTTATATGCCAAAGTGAAGCAGCATATTTGTTTATATGCCAAAGTGAAGCAACATATTTGTTCAAGATGAACCGGCATGCAGTTATGGGAACCGGCACATGGAAGCATTGTGTTACTACCGGTTGGTAGGTAGTTTCCACTTCAGGATTTCCGGCTGGAGTATCTCAAGCCTGTGTGACTCAATCGATGATCTTTGTGTGATGAGTTAGCAGTATAATGGAGAACAGATCGTGTTGCCACGTAAGCTCTGTGCGTGTGAAGGATCTTGCATGAAGAAGACTATTCCTATCTACCTCGAGAATGTGCGAAGTTTGTCAAACGGTGATAACGCGTGATGGGTTATCAGCCACCATGAAATCGGTGGAAAAATGGACGATGGAGAATGTCTTGAGATCGATTCAAGATTGTTGCATTTAATGCAGTATGATTCAACAGTCAGGATTGAACCGCTTGAATTGCTTAACCTAACAGGTTTAGGGTTTAGGGTTTTTGCTTTCGACCTGTCTGTTTCCTATAAGGTCGATGTTGTGTTTCTTTCTAAGGTTGTTGGCAAAAGTTGTGAATGTGTATCCAAGGGAAGTGATGCGTGATTCTTGCCAGACCAAAGGAGAGAAAAGATACCTGCAAAGTGAATGTGCAGAAGGAGAAGAGGAGCCAAAACGGATCTACATTATCATTGAGTGCTGTTAATAGATCATTGTAATTCTTGTTGATCTCTAACCACTTCAACAGTTGTGAAATCCCTTAACAGGGTAGCCTTAACTGGGCTTGATGCAAAATCCCCTAACAGGGTAGCTTTAACTGGCTTGATTCAAAACCTTTAATAGGGTAACTCAAAGTTAATGAGTTCTGAGAAGCTATAGAGCTCTGGAGATCCTTTAGCTATTGAGTTCTTGAAATCCTCTAACAAAGTAACCCTACCAAGTTTAACCCTTAACTGGGTATTATAGCCATCCCTTAACCAGGTGATCCCTAACAGGATCGGTTCCTAGCAGAACCTATTGTAATGTCTTTAACTGGACAAGGCTCCTAACAGAGAAGACTTCAAAAGAGTTCAAAAGCAACTTGTGGGTATTCATCCCCACCGTGGTTTTTCCCAGTTGGGTTTCCACGTGAAAAATATGTGTGTCATGTGTAATGCTTTTATCTTGTGATGCTTTGTTCTTACCTATTGAGTATATGATGGTTCTATGTTTTATGTCTATCTATAAAACATATTGAACTCATTGTTATGAAGATCTGATGTTAGTTTACCTGTTCATGCATGAGAACGTAATGGTACTATAGTATTGAGCTAAGAGGAAAGCTTAGTAAGTGACCGGTTTGTGAATGTTTCAGTTGTACTGGAGGCTACCGGTTGCACTCTGTTTCATTCAGTATCCCTGTTTGTCAGTCATTTGGAGTATTTGTTGTCAAACCGGTTTTGGACTGTATTTGTGTTTGTAATGATTCACCCCCCCCCCTCTCAGTACCGGTTTGGTACTAGTGGTTCATCATTGAGTTATCAATTGGTATCAGAGCACCTCCAGGTCCTCTGTGTTGTAAGCCTAACCGCTTGAGGAAAAGATCCTAGTCAAATGATGAAGAGGGAAGGTCCAAAGTTTAACAGGGAAAACTTTGGTATATGGAAAGACAGGATGAAGATATTCATCAGAAGCATGGGTGTTCAACACTGGAGTTATGTTGAAAATGTATATGTTGTTCCTACCGGTACTCTCACCGATGACCAAAAGAGAGAGATACAAGAAAATGGGCAAGTCATGGAAGCCCTCATCAGTAGTTTATCTGACATTGAGTTTATTGATGTTCAGGACAAGGCAAATCCCAAAGAGGTATGGGATGCTCTCGAAAATATCTATGGTGGTGATGAGCATGTAAAACAAGCTAAGGAAGAAAGCCTGAGAGGGAAGTTTGAAGACATGTGGATGGTTGAAGGTGAGACCATTCAGCAGTATGGAATAAGAATCAAAACGGTTGTTGGAGAAATCAAGAGTGCAGGTGGCAAAATAGAAGATTCCATTGTGGTAAGTAAAGTCCTGAGATCCCTGTTGTCGATCTATGCAATAAGGGTCGCTGCTATTCAGGAGCTGAGATCAATAGACAAGTCTAAAGTATCCTTGGACTCCATCATAGCCAAGTTAACAACCTACGAGCTAAATAGTTTTGATGGCAGTGTTCAAAAGATTGAATCAGCATTTAAAGCCTCTGCTATACCATCCAGAAAAGGAAAAGAGGCTAGCACTAGTGGGGAACCTAGTCAGAGCAGAGAAATGAATGATGAGGAGATTCAGATGGCATTTGAAGCTCTCCTTGCCAGGAAGCTTCCAAAAGGAACCGATAAATACAAAGGTAAGCTACCTTTGAAATGTTTTTCTTGTAACCGGATAGGACATATTGCTATAAACTGTCCTAATGGCGATAACAAGGACAAACCAGAAAGGTTCAGGAAATTCAAAGGAGGAAATCGGAGAAACTGTTTTGTGGCAGTTGATGAAGGTGTCACAGATGAGGAATCAGAAGATGAAGAAAATGAAGACATTGTGTTTGTTGTTGTAAAGGAAGATGTGGCAGACAAGAAGGCTCTTGTCTCCTGGTTTGATAATTCCAATGAGTGGATCATTGACAGTGGTTGTTCTCACCATATGACTGGTGACCGGAGCAAGTTTCTATCCTTGGAGGAGTATGATGGTGGTGTGGTTTGCTTTGGCAATGATGCACCATGCATGGTCAAAGGCAGAGGGTCCATATCTTTGAATGGAAAGAGTAGTGCTGACAATGTGTACTAGGTTGATGGTCTCATACACAACCTTCTAAGTGTTGCCCAGCTAAATGACAGTGGCCTCACTCTGGAATTCAAGAATGGGGTTTGCAGAATCAACAGAAAAGATGGTAAATTGGTGGCCACCGACATGCAAACCAAACGTAACCTATTTCATCTAAATGCAAATGTAAGTACATGTCTTATGGCTAAGGTTGATGATAGTTGGATATGGCATAGGAGACTCTGCCATGTAAACTTTGATAACATTGTGAAGGCTAGTAAGATCAAGGCAATTAGAGGGTTGTCGGTGCTAAACAAACTGGATAATACCTTGTGTAGAGAGTGTCAATTGGGGAAAATGTCTTCCTCAACCTTAAAGGTAAATCTTTCACTGCTGACAACTTGCTTGATCTTGTGCATACTGATTTGTGTGGTCCTATGAAAACTAGAAGTGTGTAGGGTGATAGGTACTTCATGATCCTCACTGATGACTGCTCAAGAATGATGTGGGTCACATTCTTGAAAGACAAGTCTGAAGCTTTTGGGAAATTCAAAGCTTTCAGAGCATTAGTGGAGAAGGAAAGTGGTAAAAGGATCAAGTGTCCCAGAACTGATCAAGGAGGGGAATTCACTTCCGGTGAATTCAACAAGTATTGTGAAGAATTTGGCATCAAGAGACAGTTGTCTGCCCCCCGGACTCCACAGCAGAATGGCCTAGCACAGAGGAATAACTGGACTGTGGTTGAAGCAGCTAGAACCATGTTGATTCAAGGAAAGATAGCTCACACCTTTTGGAGAGAAGCGGTGAGCACTGCAGTCTACACTATGAACCGGGTACTCATCAAGAAAGGTAAGGACAAAACTCCTTATGAGTATTGGACCGGTGAGACACCTGTGGTTAGCTACTTTAAGGTATTTGGTTACAAATATTACATCAAGAGGAGTGAACATCAGGGCAAATCTGAAGCTAAATGTGATGAGGGAATATTTCTAGGATATTCCACCAAGAGTAAAGCTTTCAAGTGCTATAACAATAGAACTCAGAGAATTTTGGAAAGTATCAATGTAAGAGTTGATGAATCCTCTGAGAAAGCTGAGGAAACCGGCAGTGAGCAAGTTGTAAATGAACCCGTTGCAACCTTCTGGGAACTGGTTGTTAGTCAACCAAGTACCAGTAACAGTGTCCCTGAACCGGTGAATGCTAATACTGATGAAGATGAAGATGAAGAGGAAAAGCAACAAGAACCAATTAAGACCATTCCTCGGTATGTCAAGTTGAATCATGATCCTAAGTAGATCATAGGAGATAAGGATGCATGAATCCTTACAAGAAGAAAGATTAGAGAAAACTCATGTATGATCTTTGAATTTGAGCCTAAATCATTCAAAGAGGCTCATAAAGATGAAGACTAGATCAAGGCAATGGAAGAGGAACTTGACCAGATAGAGAAAAATGGTACATGGTCCTTGGTACCCAGACCAGAGCATAAAAATGTCATTGGCACCAAATAGGTGTTCAGAAACAAGTTGAATGAGGATGGCACAATGATTAGGAATAAAGCCAGATTGGTGTGCAAAGGATATGCTCAAGAAGAAGGAGAAGACTATGGAGAAACCTTTGCTCCTGTAGCCAGATTGGAAGGAGTTCGTATGCTTCTTGCATATGCAGCTTTTAAAAGGTTCAAAGTATATCAAATGGATGTAAAATTTGCATTCTTAAATGGTGTACTTGAAGAGGAGGTATATATAGAGCAACCAGATGGGTTTTCTCTATCTGAAGACATTGATATGGTGTGCAGGCTACATAAAGCCTTATATGGTCTAAAGCAAGCACCTAGGGCATGGTATGAGCGCCTACATTCCCATCTTGTGAAGATTGGATTTGAGAGAACAAGTGAAGATAGCAATATCTACCTGAAAGTCTGAAGGAGATCAGATCCTGATCTGTGAGGTTTTTGTTGATGACATTATCTTTGGAGGAGATGACAAGATGAGTCATGAGTTTGCTGATGAGATGAAGAAAGAGTTTGAGATGTCACTCATAGGGGAGATTAAGTTCTTCATTGGATTGCAGATCTAGTAGATGGAAGATGGAATCTTTATCACTCAGTCCAAATATGTCACAGAGGTATTGAAGACCTTTGGCATGGAAGATAGCAAACCAGTTGGTACACCAATGGTGACCAGTTGTAAATTGACAAAAGAGGATGATTCCGCACTAGTTGATGAGAAGGAATATCGATCAATGATTGGTAAGTTGCATTATGTAGTGCATAGCAGACCGGATATTGCACATGCAGTTAGCATTACTGCAAGGTTCCAGAAAAGTCCTAGAGAATCCCACTTGATTGTAGTCAAGCGGATTCTTAGGTATGTGAAGGGAATAGTTGACTATGGATTGTGGTACCCATACAGCAATGATTTCAATCTGAAAGTGTTCACAGATGCTAATTGGGCAGGTAATGTGGATGACCGGAAAAGCACAACCGGTGGTGCATTCTTTCTCCGTGGTAGACTGGTCTCATGGATGAGTAAAAAGCAGAGTTGTATCTCTTAGTCTACAGCAGAAGCGGAGTATGTTGCAGCCTTCATGAACTGCACTCAGACAATTTGGATGAAGCATGTACTGGAATGCTTCAAGATCCCTGTATCTGAACCGGTAAGTATATTCTGTGATAACACAAGTGCTATCAATATATCAAAGAATCCGGTTTTACATTCTAGAACCAAGCATTTTGAGCTTAAGTATCATTTTTTGAGGGAAAAGGTTCAAAATAAGGAGATTGCACTCGAACATGTTTCCAGTAAGGAGCAGTTAGCAGACATATTCACCAAGCCTCTCCCAAAGACTACATTTGTGCATTTGAGAGGTGAATTAGGGGTATTGCCCCTTCAGGAGGTGAACTAAAAGTAATTGTTCCACATCAGTCAGGTATTGCAAAGTCAATTTTTTATTGATTGATGTGTTGAAGGATGCTACTTCTCAGGGGGAGCAACATGATGGAACAAAGATGCTTGTGCCTCCACTTTGGCATTATTGTCAAAGGGGGAGAAGGAGTGAAGCGAAAAGATATCTGTAGCAAATGGGGGAGAAGATGTGAAGCGGAGAAGATATCTTTGTATATTGCCATCAATGCCAAAGGGGGAGATTGTTGGCATTATGTGAACCGGCATGAAGACATAATGATATTGTATGTTGTCATTGATGTCAATATGTGACATGGTGTGAACCGGCACATGTGATAGGTGAAAAGAGAGAGGAACCGGCATATGTATGAAGCGGTTTATATGCCAAAGTGAAGCGACATATTCGTTCAAGATGAACCGGCATGCAGTTATGGGAACCGACACATGGAAGTATTGTGTTACTACCGGTTGGTAGGTAGTTTCCACTTCAGGATTTCTGGTTGGAGTATCTCAAGCCTGTGTGACTCAATTGGTGATCTTTGTGTCATGAGTTAGCAGTATAATGGAGAACATATCATGCTACCACATAAGCTTTGTGCGCGTGAAGGATCTTGCATGAAGAAGACTATTCCTATCTACCTCGGGAATGTGCGAAGTTTGTCAAACGGTGATAACGTGTGATGGGTTATCAGCCGCCATGAAATCGGTGGAAAAATGGACGATGGAGAATGTCTTGAGATCGATTCAAGATTGTTGCATTTAATGCAGTATGATTCAATGGTCAGGATTGAACCGCTTGAATTGCTTAACCTAACAGGTTTAGGGTTTAGGGTTTTGGCTATCGACCTGTCTGTTTCCTATAAGGTCGATGTTGTGTTTCTTTCTAAGGTTGTTGACAAAAGTTGTGAATGTGTATCCAAGGGAAGTGATACGTGATTCTTGCCAGACCAAAGGAGAGAAGAGATACCTGCAAAGTGAATGTGCAAAAGGAGAAGAGGAGCCAAAACGGATCTGCATTAGCATTGAGTGCTGTTAACAAATCATTGTAATTCTTGTTGATCTCTAACCACTTCAACAGTTGTGAAATCCCTTAACAGGGTAGCCTTAACTGGGCTTGATGCAAAATCCCCTAACAGTGTAGCTTTAACCGGCTTGATTCAAATCCCTTAACAGGGTAACTCAAAGTTAATGAGTTCTGAGAAGCTATAGAGCTCTGGAGATCCTTTAGCTATTGAGTTCTTGGAATCCTCTAACAAGGTAACCCTACCGGGTTTAACCCTTAACCAGGTATTATAGCCACCCCTTAACCAGGTGATCCCTAACAGGATCGGTTCCTAGCAGAACCTATTGTAATGTCTTTAACCGGACAAGGATCCTAATAGAGTGGACTTCAAAAGAGTTTAAAAGCAACTTGTGGGTATTCATCCCCACCGTGGTTTTTCCCAATTGGGTTTCCACGTGAAAAATATGTGTCATGTGTAATGCTTTTATCTTATGATGCTTTGTTCTTACCTGTTGAGTATATGATGGTTCTATGTTTTATGTATGTCTATAAAACATATTGAACTCACTGTTACTAAGATCTTATGTTAGTTTACCTGTTCATGCATGAGAGCGTAATGGTACTATAGTATTGAGCTAAGAGGAAAGCTTAGTAAGTGATCGGTTTGTGAATGTTTGAGCTGTACTGGAGGTTACTGGTTGTACTCTGTTTCAATCAGTATCCCTGTTTGTCAGTCATTTGGAGTATTTGTTGTCAAACCAATTTTGGACTATATTTGTGTTTGTACTGATTCACCCCCCCCTCTCAGTACCGGTTTGGTACTAGTGGTTCATCATTGAGTTATCACTAAGAAGGATAAACCAACTTGTGCATATTGCAAGAAGTATGGTCATGATGAGCATCAATGCCACACCAAGCAAGTTGATGAGTTGACAAATCTTCTCAAGAAAAACAACATCAACTTGCCATCCGCCTACACACGGAAGGATTCTACTCCTTCCTCTTCCTCACAGTCTAAGGGAAAAGGGCAAGCATTTGTGGCTACTACAGGTTCTTCACAGCAGTGGATACTTGACTGAGGTGCCTCATATCACATGGGTTCTACAAAGGAGCAATTTTCTTCATTGGAGCCATCTAAGGTACCTCACATTTACATAGGTGATGATACACAAGTAGAGGTTGAAGGGAAAGGTTCAGTTGACATGGATGATGGAACATTTGAGAATGTTCTCTATGTTCCTAACTTGTCTACCAACCTTCTCTCTATCTACCAAATCACTCACTATGGGAATGGGAAAAAGGTTGAGTTTACACCATATTCAATTGTGGTAAAGGAACTTGATGATGATGCCTTGGTAGCAGTGGGACAAGTCAATGACAACTCAAGGCTTTATTCATTCTCCGACTTTGTGCCAAGTTCACCTTCTAGGGCCTTGCTTACTCATTCAAACTCGGAAAGTAAGCTATGGCATTAGCGGTTTGGTCACCTCAACTACCGCTATCTTCAGCAGCTTAGCACTAAAGACATGGTCACATGTCTACCACGAATCAGTTTTTCAGAGGGTGTATGTTTAGGTTGTTCCATGGGCAAGCATACCGAGGAAAAGTTTGATAAGGGGAAATCTTGGAGAGCTTTGGAAGTTCTTCAACTTGTTCACAGCGATGTAGCAGGTCCATTTCCAGCACCTTCATTTAGTAAGGCCCGCTATGTCCTCACCTTCATTGATGACTACTCCCGCTTCACTTGGGTCTACTTTCTTATTCATAAGAGTGAAGTATTTGATAGATTTCAAGACTTCAAGACTCGTGTGGAGAAGCAATTCGGGAAAGTGGTGAAGATTCTTCGTACAAATAATGGAAGGGAATATGTCAACAAGAGACTTGAGGATTTTTGTACATTTGAGGGGATTGATCTTCAACATTCTGTAGCATACACTCCACAACAAAATGGAGTTGCAGAACACAAGAATAGAACTCTCAAAGAAATGGCTAGCTATATGATTCATGCACGTTCTCTTGATCCCGCTTTTTGGGCCGAGGCTATCAGTTGTGCCACACACATCCAGAATCGGGTTCCTCACAAAGCTTTGCAAGGTATTACTCCTTTTGAGGCTTGGGCTGGTAGGAAACCGATTGTGAGACATTTCAGAGTCTTTGGGTGTCCAACATGGGCTCACATACCTCCGTAGAAACGCAAGGCATTGGAACCTCAGAGTCAGCCTTGCATATTTGTTGGATATCCTGAGGGTGTTAAGACATATAGATTGATGGATCCTGAGACACATGAGGTATTCATTGAGAGGAGTGTTCACTTTGAGGAAAGCTCTCCTAGCTTAGCCTCTCTACCTCCTCCACCTTCCTCCATTGTGGATAGTGATGTTAGTGATTCAGATGATGAGACTCCTTCAACTCCGACTCGCAGGGTTACACCTCTGCAAGGTCCACTTGCAGTTGAGGAGCCTTGTTCTCCACCTCCACCTAGACCTCGTTGGGCTTGATAGACACTTGAGTCTGCGAGTTCTCTTGTTGGGGATCCTTTAGATACACGGAGAACTCGATCACAATGTCAGGATCTTCCACATGCATTCATTGCTACCGCTTCCGATCCACGGACATTTAGGGAAGCATCAAGGGTTCCTAAGTGGGACCAAGCTATGGAGGAAGAGTATAGTTCCTTGATGAGGAACAACACATGGGATTTAGTCCATCTCCCTAAGGGGAGAAAGATGGTTCGATGTAAGTGGATCTATCGAACCAAGTTTGCAGCAGATGGTAGTGTGGATAAGTATAAGGCTCGGCTTGTTGCGAAAGGTTTCTCTCAGGTTACAGGTGTTGACTATACTGAGACCTTTGCACTCGTAGCCAAGATGAACTCCATTCGCTTGACACTTGCTATTGTTGTAGCTCATGGTTGGGTTGTACATCAGATGGATGTGAAGAGTGTTTTTCTTCATGGTGATCTTGATGAGGAGATTTATATGGAGCAGCCACAGGGTTTCATCCAGGATACTTCTTTGGTTTGCAGACTAAGGAAATCTCTTTATGGCCTTAAGCATTCCCCCAGCTTGGTACGCCAAGATGGATTCCTTTCTTCTCTCTGCAAGGTTCACTAGGTGTCATTCCGATCTGAATGTCTACATTTTGCGACAGGATGACTCTCACTTGATACTTGTGCCCTATGTTGATGACTTGATCATTACAGGGAGTACTGCATCCATCATTAGCAGTGTCAAATCTGCTTTGCATGATAGATTTGCTATGACTGACTTGGGTCTTTTGCACTACTTTCTCGGGATAGAGATTTCACAGTCACCTTCCGGGATTACACTATCACAGCCCAAGTATGCTCTTGATCTACTTGCATGCTTTCATATGGCTAATTGTAAGCCTGCACCGACTCCCTTTCTTTCTGGAGTCAAACTTGAGGCTCAGTGTTCTTCTCCACTAGTTGATACCACTTTGTATTGTCAGCTTGTGGGTAGTCTCATCTACTTGACCCATGCACGCCCTGATATTTCATTTGTAGTTGGCATGGTTTCCCGCTTCATGTAGGAACCACATGAGCTTCATTAGAAAGCCACCAAACGCATCCTCCATTACATCCAGCGTACACATCACTATGGGATTCACTACGTAGCAAGCATAGGACTTCGCTTGGTTGGTTACACAGACTCTGATTGGGATGGCGATCTTGATGATCGTAAGTCTACTTCCGGTTACAGTTTTCACCTTGGTTCAGGCCCCATTTTTTGGCAGAGCAAGAAGCAACATGCTATTGCTCTCTCTTCGACTGAGGCTGAGTATCGAGGTGTTGTTAACGCAGCGACTGAGACCATTTGGCTCCAGTAGATTCTCACAGAGTTTGCGTTCACCACTCCACGACCAACAGTTCTACATTGTGACAATCAGAGTGCTATTGCAATATCGAAGAACCCGGTCCAGCACCAGCGGACCAAACACTGAGATTCATATGCACTATATCCGAGAGCTTATTCAGGAGCAGGTCATTGATTTGCAGTATTGTCCTACAACGGAGCAGGTTGTAGACATATTCACCAAACCTTTCACCCAGAGTAAGTTCCAACAGTTGCGAGCTCTCTTGGGGGTGCGGGATGTGTCATTAGGGGGGGTCAACTAACTTCTCCTTCCTCTCTTATGGGGGGGACTTTTTCCTCTTTGAGGTTTTGTCCTTCTTCTTTGAGAGTCTTTTGTACTTTCATCTCTCTTTTGGGGGGGAGTTTTTTCCCACTAGGTTTTCTCCTTTTCTCCGTTTATGAGAGATTGCATTGCATGGTTTTACTTGCATTTGCATATTGTACATGGGTACCTATCATGGCCTAGTAGTCGAGACCCATCTTGCATTGTTGACTTGAGTCTTCATTCCCCTAAGTTGCACTTAAGGGGGGGTGTTGGTGTAAATAAATATTCATTATGGATATTATTACACTTTACTTAAGTTAACTTAGGATAATGCATCTCTTCGTAGTTTGGATTTGAGACACTTAGGGAAGTGTGCACATAGGGATAGAGCTTGTAAGAGAAATTCCACCTTTTGTGGTCTTATTTTGCTGTTACACTCCACATTTGGTGGGTCATCCACCTCTTGTGGAATATTATATTATTTCTCCTACCTAGCCCTAGTATTTCTTACCTACCCTTGTTTCTCATTGAGCCACATGTCATGATTGTGTGCTCGTACATCCATATGGCCTTGCCTATATAAGCAGGCCTATATTCATTGTATTAGTGAATCCAGTTGATCATTTTCATATTGATGAGAATACAGTTTGTTCTTGTCATTCTTTTGTCTCTATTTTTATACTTTTCATTGTGCCCTTGATCTTGGCAAAATCTCACAAGGAGATCCAAAGAAAAAGCAGGCTAGGCTGATGAATTTGAAGCAAAATTATGAGTACCTAAGAATGCTGGAAGATGAGAGCATTGAGAACTATATTCATAGAGTGATTGATCTTGTTGATGGCATTAGAGTTGTCCGTGGATATTTGGAAGAAGGTGATGTTGTTCATAAGATCTTGTCGACTTTGCCTAATTCCTACAAACCGCAGAGATGGGTTATACAAGAGAGCAATAATTTGAGTAAGTATACCATTGATTAGCTTATTGGTACCTTAGCAGCCTATGAGATTTCAAAAATGGAGCAAGAGTAGTGAGTAAAGAGAGAAGAAGCATTTGATGTTTCAAGACTTGATGATCCAGAATGCAGTGGAGATCTAAATGAAGCTGAAGCAAATTTTGTGAGAAGATTGCAGCGAGACACTAGAAAATACAAATGTAAGTTACACCTAAATTTTTTTGCTTGTGGTAGAATTGGACATTATGCTTCTAATTGCATTTATAGAGAAGACTGTAAGAAACCAAATGATGATGAGAAGAAGAACAAGTTTAAGAGAAATTTTAACATAAGAGAGAAGAAGGGCTTATGTTCTATCGAGGAGCATCCATCAGAAGATGAAGTTGATGATGATTTGAATGAAGAATCCCTATTTCTGGCTATTGAGGATAAGGAGAATGTTTTGGAGAAACCAAAAGAGAAATCAGTTAAGACTACATTGCATGCTAAGATAGAACCAAGTACATGGTTTATAGACTCTGGATATTCAAATCATATGATCGGTGATAAAGATAGGTTAATTAATCTCAACTATGATGGGGGATCATTAAAGTTTATTAGAAAGTGTTGTGCTTGCACAAACACCCCTGCTTCAAGGGGCCCCATCTTTTAGTTGCAGTTTGCCCGAGCCGGAATGAGAGGGCCATTTGACAAAGTCTAAGTTCACGTAAAATGCCTTTAAGCCCAAAACGCAAAACAAAAGAAAAAAAAAAGAGTTAAAAGTCACGAAATCGGCCTACATGGCCATAATGCAAGCAAAAATTGTGAGAAAGGGGCTTTTGAGCCAAAATTAGGAGTCTAAAATGACATAATTCGCTGGGTAAAGGATGATAGAAGTAACCAAATCACACAAAAACCCTTCTCAGACCGAAAACCACCAGATGAGAGGTAGCTTTAGGTTCAAAATCCCGCATTTCTTCCCTTGAATGCCTGAGCTTCTTGAAACACAAAATCACGTAAATAGTCATCTTTGCCTAAAAAAGCTTCAAACTTTAAATCACGTGAAGGAATCAAGTCGTGCAAAACAACTAAAGTCGCCGAAAATGCGAAGCAAACTAGAATCGCGAAAATCAAACCAAACAGTCTTCATAAGCCGAAAACAATAAAATCGCAAAACCATCTCTAAGGCCTGAAATTTGTAAAGGGCATTCAACAAAGAAAGACTCAAATAGAACAAACTCGTGAAATCCCCTCTTTGGTCGAAGGGTAAAATGTCAAGTAATGAAATCGTGCAGAACACCCATATTGCCCGAAAATCATTCAAAGTCGCGCAAGATGTGGTTTCAGTTTGAAATTGGCTAGTGAGCCCAAAAAGGGTGAAAGGACGTTAGTTTAAAATCTCGCAAAATCTCTAAAATCTTGCAAAATCTCTCTTTAGGCCGAAAAAGAAAAATAAGATAAAATCTTGCAAATATGGTCTGAAGGTTGAAAATGTCTAAAGCGCATAAAATGTCTTCAAGATGAAATGCATTCAAAGTTTGAAAACCGGCTAAGAGGGCCGAAATGCAAGTTCGCAACTCGCAAAATGTCCATAAGGCCCGAAAAACCACGTAAAGCTCACAATTTCAGCGTTTAGACCCACATTGCAAGGCTAAAAGATCGACCCAACATGTCGAAAATAAAGTAGAAAATCACGATTTTAACCCTCTAGAGTCGAAAGTAGGAAAGAAGAAATCATGCAAAGCATGCCAAAGAACCCGAAATTGAAGGAAGCAGACATTTTAGCTCGTTTTGAGAAAAGTCGCCCAAAGCCAAGATCTCACGATTCAATCAAAATACCCGAAAATGGCTCAAGGATTAATCTTGCAAAAGAGGTTTTTAACTCGATAAAGCGAATGCAAAGTTTGAGTCAAATTGCATAAAATGCCAAAAATGGTTGAGAATCATTCAAGAATCAATACCATACAAAAGGGGACTCATTTGCCCAAGAATATCAATTAGTCGATATGCAAATGGTCCACATTGGCCGAATTTCTTTTTAGAGGTTAGGCATTTTAAGTCAAAACAGGGAATCGCGTATTTTCTTCCACTTGGTCGAATTTCATCACAAGGGTATTTTGAACTTAAATGTAATCGTGAGAAAGTGTAGACATCCTAACTTCAAATTCAGCTAAGGACCTAATGAAGGTATTTGAAATTCACTCAGAGGAAGCACAACATCTCTCAATTTGCCTAAAGGTTCCGAAATCCGAAAGAGAAGGCGAAGACATTCAAGAGATACATCTCACAAAGAGTTTCTCGAGTCAAACGTTAAAAAACTTAATATTTGTCAAATTAATTTAATTACTTTTTCAAATTGATTTATCAAAAGTGAAATTGATTGTTTGCAAGTTGAAGTCATCATCGGGAAGAACCAGGAGAAAGCCTGAAATGCAAAACGAGGAGCTAAGGTGACGACTTAACACAAGATCAAAGCTAGGAGCGAGGCTGGAGAAGAGGATGCAAGAGCGAGAGATAGGAACCAAGCATTGGGAAGTGTGTCGCTAGACAACAAGCTAAAGTCCACCACTAGGACCAAAGACCGAAAAACACTCTGAATGCTACAAGTGTATGCTTCAGAAATACACAGTTGGATTTAGTTCCATAAATTCAGTTTTAAAAAACTGAAATTGCTTTAATGTAAAATTGCCTGTGGGCCCCACTCAAGATATTTTAAAATAGAGGGGACATAGATCAGTTATGTTCAACTACCGGATAGACCCAAATTGAATCCAAACAGTTGTAGGCAATTGAGAGGGTTGTTGGATGGATGACTGAGCGTTTAATGGGCATGGGTTAAAGCTGCTAGCCTCTGGAAGGCAGACTACAACCCTTGGATGCAGTCAATCCTGGCCACCGATTCAAATTGTAAATCTATAAAAGGCAAAGGCCTTTCTCTTGTAAAGGGTTAGAGATTTTTCTAGATAGTTAGAATCTAGTTAGAATTTTGTAGTTAGATTTTTAGAGTTAGAATAGGTTAAATTTTAGTAGCATAGAGATGCTGCAAAAATTGTTGTAATGGAAGCTGGAGCAAATATATGGACATTGAATATGGTGTTTATTGTCTTTGTTTTCATTATGTTTACATGGTTTCTTTCAGCTAGTTAATTTTAGAGTGCGGGGATTTTAATGGTGAAGTGTGGAGGGGTATTTGGTGCATTTTTGGTTCATACCATTGGGGCTCTGTTAATTGTAGGTCATCATGCATGGTTAGTCTAAACCCAAACTGTGCTTAGTTCAACTGCAGGTGTTCGTCTTAGGCTGCGCCAGAATTGGGTGCCCAAAACGAGTGTCTCCAGTCTGAAAATCCTTCATCCCTTGGAGCTTACACTGGTCTTGTCTAGTTGTGAGGGTGTCTCTAGCGAAACAAGAACTGGTTTATCGAAATCTGTCTGCCCACTGCATCAATTGTTATCTTCCTTGTCCTTAGGCTTCCTGAACCCTTCCCTTTTGATTTTATTTCACAATCTGAAAATCACAGTAGATCAGCTTGTTGCAAAACATAAGACCCCTTGTGCTCCCAGCAAATCACATCAATCATTGAGTTTTCCTGCAGTCAAGACCTGACAATCAAAACCTTGAGGTCGTCCCCATTGATCAATTGAAATAGCATTAGGGATTTCCTTATCTCAAGAGAGGATGGGATACTCGGTGAGATCATTCTATTTTGTGTTGGCCGGATGGAGTCGAAACAATGCGACTTTAGACACATCAACAGAAAGATGGTGCAGCTATTCGAGGCATTGGAAGTGTTTCTATTGATGGTAAGCATAAGATTGATGATGTTTACTATGTTGTAGGATTAAGACATAGTTTGTTAAGTATTATTCAAATATGTACAAAAGGATATGAAGTGTTGTTTAGTAGTACTAAATGTGTGATTAGAAAGGAGAAGACTGGTAAAAGAGTTGCAGAAGGAATTAGAATAGGTGGAAATGTATATTTTATCAAGGATAGAAAGGAGAATAAGTGTTTGCTAGTGCAGAAGGTTGAGATTGTTCCAGTTGTTCTAGAGAAGGAAAGTGATCCAGAAGAAAGCAAAGAGAAGGGAACAAATGATGAAGGAGAAGAAGAAGAGAATTCAGAGAAAGATCTCACTAAGTATGTTCAAAATAATCATTCAAAGAATCGAATAATTGGAGATAAGACAAAAGGTGTTCAGACAATAAGGAAGATTGTGGAAGCTCAAGATAAAGCTAATTACTATTTTCTATCTATGACAGAGCTAAAGACTTATGAGGAAGGAAGCAAAGATGAGAGTTGGGTAAAAGTGATGGAAGAACTAAATCAGATTCAAAAAAACAAGACTTGGGAGCTAGTACCTAGACAGGTGGACAAGAATGTAACAGGAACTAAGTGGGTATTTAGGAATAAGTTAAATAAGCAAGGATAGGTGACAAGGAATAAAGCAAGGCTAGTATGTAAAGGATATTCTCAAGTGGAAGGTATAGACTTTGAAGAAACTTTTTCTCTAGTAGCAAGGATGGAAGCTATTTGTATGTTTCTTGCATTTCTAGCTTAGAAGAATTTTAAAGTTTATCAAATGGATGTCAATTCAGCATTTTTAAATGGAGAATGAGAAGAAGAAGTTTACATTGAGCAGCTAGATGGATTCAAATTGACAGAAGATTCGGATATGGTATGCAAACTGAAGAAGACATTGTATGGACTTAAACAAGAAGCTAGAGCCTGGTATGTAAGATTTGATAGGTATTTGCTTCAATAGAATTTCAGGAAAGGTACAACAGACAGTAATCTTTATTTCAAGATTGATGGAGATAAGTTGTTAATTGTTATAGTTTATGTTGATGACAGTTTATGTAAACAATTTGGTAAGGAGATGCAGAAAGAATTTGACATGTCAATGATTGGTGAGTTATCTTTCTTTCTTGGGTTGCAATTTATTCAGTCAAAAGATGGAATTTTTATTTTTCAAGGCATGTGAAGGAAATGTTGAAGAAGTTTGGAAATAATGATTGCAAACCGGTTACAACTCCTTTAACATTCGGATGCAAGTTGAGCAAAGATAATGAGTCACTAGAAGTTGAGCAGAAGAAGTACAGATTGATGATTGGTGGATTGTTGTATTTGACTACGTCTAGACCAGATATCATGCAGGTTGTTTGTTTGGTAGCTAGATTTCAGGCAAATTCGAAGGTGACACATGAGAAAGTTGTAAAGAGAATTTTCAGATACTTGAAAGGTACTGTGAATTACGGACTTTGGTACAAAAAACGTGGATATTTTATGTTGAAAGCCTATACTGATGCAGATTGGGTTGGAATTGTTGATGACCGAAAGAGTACTAGTGGCAGTGCATTCTTTAGGAGACATATTGGTCTCCAAGTTCAACAATAAGAAACAAGATTTAGTTTTCCTATCTACCACTGAAGTAGAGTATATTACAGCGGCATCTTGTTGTACTTAGGTAATGTGGATGAGACACTCTTGAGGATATCAAGGTAATATATGATGGAGCATTTCATATTATGTGTGACAATACAAGTGCAATAAACGTTTTAAGTAATCTAGTTATGCTTCAAGAACAAAGCATTTTTCAATCAAATATCATTATGTAAGGGAGAAAGTTATCGAGAAGGAAGTTTGAGTGGAATACATTTCTATAAAGGAGCAAGTTGAAGATATTTTCACTAGGGCATTGGTGAAGGATACATGTGATTTTCTTTGGGAAAAGGTCAATGTCATTTCCCCTCCTTCTTTCTAGCTAGGTGCATTATGGTGATGCATCTTTCTAGGTGGAGCTTTCATGCCTATTTCTTTTTCCTGGATTGATATTGTGGATGCTCTCAGGGGAGCAATGGTGTGTGCAGTGTTGTTGTGACCTTCATCCTTGCTGGCAAATGGGAAGAGATTGAGCAAGTTTGATCTTCGGAATAAGAGATTGAGTTAGTAGTTTGAAGAATAAGATTGGGAGAGAGAGTGTAGAATTGTGATGTATATGTTTGGAGAGATATTGAACAATATTCTTCTTCTTTGAGGTGCAGGTGTCATCAAGTGTTGCCATCAATGACAAAGGGGGAGATTGTTGGAAGTATGTGTTGATGTGTTGTTGTGGTTGTCATTGATGTCAAACTTGTTGTTCCAGATTGGTCTTGAATGTTTGCAGTGCAGAGTTATCTCACTGTGTTGTTGACTTTGCAGTTTCTCTATTGGTTGTTATGGAAGTGTTTGGGTATGGAATTTGTTGCTAGTGTTGAGTGTTCTTATTATCCTCATTGAATATAGTTTTGGTTTATGGATATGATGGTTTTATGGTTTGAAAACATCTTTGTGTTCTTCAAGTGTTGTGGCATTGATCGTTGTTGATTATGAGATTTTATGTTAGACCTATCCTTAGGTTTGGATATGATCTGTGGAAACATGTTTGATAAGTTATGGCTATTAATATAGTGTGTGGAGATTTGGATTTGAGTTATTTGCATTAGAGAGTATGTTGATGACTATTAATTGCTTAAATGGATGTGTAGCATGTGGATATGTTTCGATGATTACGGATCGGTGAATTGATCTTTGAAAGTTATGTTTTGGTCCCCTCTTTCTCTTGGAGTGGATCAATGTGTGTATTTTTTGTTTGAAAAGTATATTTTGATTCAAGTTGAATTGATTTAAGCATTGATGATCTATCTTGTATATAAGGGTGTGTATGATTAAGTTGTGTAGAGAAGCAAGGAAGGAAAGTGTGTAGATGTGAGGATAATCAGTGAGGTTCGGTAAAGAGCAAAAGAAGAGTTGTGTTTGAATGATATGCAAGTTGTGTTGAGACTGTGACAGAGATTTCAGATAGTGTTAGCAGTTGAGATCAAAGTTGTGTGTGTTGATGCCAGTCACTTGATGCAAAGTTCAAAGACAACTTCATGATCAGAAGATCCTTCTTTTCATATCATTTTTGTATCGTGCTTTGAGTGTAGTTAGCTTCAAGTTTTGCAAGTCCTCTTTGTATCTTTCCCCATGAGCAGTTAGCCTTGGTGTGCAAGTCTGAAGAATTTATCTCTTTTGTTTTTAATTTGATATACATAGTGGATATATTTTATGGGCAGGTGATCACTATGGTTTTTCCCCGTTTGGGTTTTCCATGTATAAATCTTGGTGTTCATGTGTGTTAAAATTTAATTGTTTATATGTTGCATTTACTTATTGTTTTGGGTTCATTCACCCTCCCCCTCAGTCTTGCCTTGGGCTCAACAAATTGGGGGTTTGACAAAGGCAAACCCTTATACAATCCCAACATTTTCCCCTCTCAATGTGTGTAGGTGGCAAACAAGTTTGAGGGGAGTGTAGACATTTTTAGTACCATTTTTGAAAAAAAAATTACCTTTGCCCATATAGATGATAGTGCACCTCACAAACATCCTCACGATGCACTGTCATCCAAGGATGAGGCCTTCTTTGTCTAATGATAGGAATTTCACATTGTAAGCTCATTGTTTTTGTAACTAGAATATTTTTAACTCATCATATGTTAGAGTTATTTTATATTTTTATTTTGTGAACACAGTTTAGCATTGTTTAAATTTTCCTTTCTTGCATTATCTTTCCTAGCTCACCAAAGTGCAGGTTCGGTGAGGTAGTTGAGGACCTTTTGTTTCCCAAGACCTTGTCATCTTGGGCATAGCAAATCCCCTCCTCTACATTTGGTGAACTTCACATGAATGCCTTATGTTGAATCTCTTATTTCAAAGTTTTGATGCATTCAATAAGGCATTCTCTCAAGATGACTTTGATATACATTAGATGATGCCCTAAATTATTTCCTAAAGGTATCTCCTATTTGGGAGTCTATTAAACATAAACCACATGTAGATTCTTCTTTCTTGAAGGATGAAAATTTTGTGAATGTTATTGTCATCTTTATGGCCCCTAAAAGGCCTAAAGACGAATCATTTACATGACTGAAACTAGACCTTCTCTGAAGAAAGTTAAATCTATTGGTGGTAAACCATTTGAAGTTAACTCTCTTAATTTTTTCATAAAATTTACCCAATCTAGAAACACTTCTTATTACTTGGTTGTTGACACATGTAACACAAGATGAAACAAGAAAAATGTTGATCAATCTAACACTTCTTTACCACCTTTTTAACTAGATCTTCCTCAAGCTCCTAAATCTTCGATTAAGCACCCTAATGACTATGATCTTATTGAGAAACTTTGTGTTACTCTTGCTAAGATCTCACTGTGGGATTTGCTTCAAACTACTCCTATTTATGAGAGTTTGTTTTAGGAAGCTATTCATAAAATCTTGTTGCCTTCTCCTAGGCCTACAGATGTGAATGTGATGCAAGATCATATTCATGCAAGTTCACCAAATATCACATTATATCCACATGAACTCCTACCTCAAGAAGGAACTTAGAAGATCCATTAGTGAAAATTGTGTATGTTAATGGTGTTGGCATTAGACAAACTCTTATTGATACCGATTCGACACTCAATGTTTGTAATCTAGACCTATTGCCTAAAATCAAGGTGGATTCAAACTCTCTTGTTGCAGCTTCTCTTTTTATTCATGGTTTTGATAACACTAGTAAAACAAATTTGGGCACTATTATCTTACCTTTAAGATTGTACCAATTACTATTCCAACCATGGTGTATGTTATGCCAAGGCCTTTACCATATAATCTTCTTTTGGGTGGACCTCGGATTCATGCTTTAGGAGTAGTTTCATCTACTCTTCACGATTCTATTAATTTTGTTGCTAACAATCAGGTAGTTACAATCAAAGCTAACCCCAAAATCACACATTTATGCCAAATGACAATGGTCGGCTAGGCTTTGATTACACCTACCTTTCAAAACCGCATTCCATCATTGTCTTATAATATGTCAACATGTACCTTCATGTTATCCCCTAAATAGGAAGTCTAAGAGAAAGATGTCCATAAAGAAGAGGATCCTCCTAAAGTAGATCCCCTTAAAGTAGAAAGTACCAAGTCTTCTCCTACTCAATCGTCTTCTACTTCATCTCCTTCTAAAGTGAATGCATGCCTAGTTGATGACTGGGGAACATTTGAATTCACTTAATACTATATTAATGAGTACAAAGTAGATCTAGTCCACTTGAACATTCCTAATATCTCATTTGCCTTGACTAAGAAGAATGATTATGCATCTATATAGCTAGGTAATACTTATCATGTTGATCGTCTCTTCTATGCCAATCTTGTGACTTCTCAAGAGTTACACTCTATTTATGGGATGGGGTATTATCTTGCTTGTAAATATGGCTATGGACTTAGGGGTTGTGTACCTAATGAGAAAGGTATTCAAATCCCCTTAGAGACTGAGCCACATTACGCTAATGTTGGAATCAGATATCGCACCATGTCCTTTAAGGCCAAACCATGGTTGAATGTCAACATGCTTTCTGTTGACCCTCTCCCTCTTAAGCTTGTTCATCTTGAGTATATTGAAAGTAGTGTAAACTCCACTGAAGTTCCTTTGGATGTTTTCTCTTTAAAGGAATCTCTAGAAGAATTCTTGGGTGTCTATTTTGATCTTCCTTCTTATCATCATAAGCATTGATTCTCTTATTGTTTGAATAGTCAAGCATACTTTGGAGAATCCGTTATGACTTCTAATAAGGTCATTTTATCTCATGATGATTTATGTGTATACCACATCCTAAAGACTACATTACTCCTCTTAAAGGGGATACTATTGATGTTATCATGGATTCTAGATATTCTAAAAAGGTAATTAATATTGGAGAGTCCCTTTCCTCATAAGAGTAAATCATATTTTGATCTCTTGCATCATTATTCTGATATTTTTGGTTGGTCATATGAGGATATGCCTAGTATTGATGAGTTTGAGGTGGTTCATAATATTGTTTTATGTCCGGATGCCAAGCCCATTAAGCAAAAGATCCATAAGATTAATCCTAAGGTTTCTTTGTTGAACAAAATTGAGATAGAAAAACTTTTAAAAGAAGGTTATATATGTCCTATTGACTATCACCTTGGATATAAAATAATGTTGTTGTCAATAAACCTGATGATCATATTCATGTTTGTATTGATTTTAGTGATCTTAATAAGGCTTCTCGTAAGGATGAATTTATGGTCCATAATATCGATATGATTGTTTATTTGATTTTAGCCCAGGCTTAGTTTATTTCATCGAAAGCTTTTGGAGTTACAATCAAATCCTTATTAAACTGGAAGATCAATATAAGACAACCTGTACAACCCCTTGAGGTAAATTTTATTATGTAGTCATCTCGTTTGGATTGAAGAATGATAGAGATACCTATCAATGTGCGATGACTCTTGTCTTTCATGATTTAATTCTTAAGATACTAGAAGATTATGTCGATGACATCTTGGCTAAGCTTGTGACTCATCAAGATCATGTCATGAATCTTCGCCTTATCTTTGAAAGACTTCAACTCCATAAGATGAGACTGAATCCTCTTAAGTGTGTCTTCAACATGGATGCCAACAAACTCCTAGGGTTTATTATCTCTCATCATGAAATTAAAGTTGATACAAATAAAATTGATGTAATTGTCAACATACCTCCACCTAAGAACATCTCACAACTTTGTAGTTAGCAAGGTAAGACTCAAGCAATTTGTAGATTTGTCTCAATTGGCTGATCCTACCCTTCCATGCATGTGTTTATTGAAGAAAAGTGTGCATTTTTAATAGGATGATGAATTTCAAAAGACTCGATTTTATCAATATCTATTTTGCTAATCCTCCTATTCTAATATTGGCTATGCAAGATAGACCCTTTTTGTTGTATATCTCCTCATAACCAAATGCTTTGGCAGCCTTTTTGGCTCACTATGATGATGATGACAATAAAAGAATGGTCCACTACATTAGTCATATTCTAGTTGATTATGAAAATCGATACTCTAGCATTTGTTTATTAAGTTTCAGTTTCCATTTAAAACTTAACTTGCATTGCTATTTTTACATGTTATGAGAGTCATCCTTCTAAGTTGTTTGTATTTAAGTCTAGTTCCAGAAAACCTTTTGGTCCTCGACAACCCATCGAGAACTAGTCAAGCTTTCATTTCTTTATGTCTTTGTATTTTGGCAGATTTGTTCAAAAGTTCTACTTCTTGAGTCAATCTTTGATATTCCAACACTTTGCTTCACATTAAGTTTTAAAAGTATTTTCCTTGTCATATTTCAAGTTGTAAAGTTGAACTTCAACTTTGTTATTAAATTCTTTATCCAAGTGTTTAAGTCTAAGTTCAAAAAAAAGTGTTGGACCGTGGCATTGGCTCTCGAACCTTTGTTGAGCTTCGAAATTGAAAATGGTACCACAATGTGAAGTACCAAGTGCAAAGTTGTAAAGTTTTTATTCTAAAGTACCATTGGAACTTGACAGAAGTTATGGGAATGTCTAATGAAACAGTTGGAGTTTGAAGGGAGGTTTAAGAACCGAAGGCATTCAACGACATCTTATGAGGAACCATCCATTTCTAAGACATAAAAAAGGGTTATCGATAAGAGATTTGCTCATAGTCATCCAAAGTGAGTCATGACATGGACTCTGAATAAATACTTGGAACCACTAAAGAGTCTAATGACCCTTAATATTCTAAAGAAAGAAAGGGCTACCTTTTTAAATCCTGATCTAAGTGGAGTTCTAACACAAAAACTGGAACCAAATAAGTTGTTTAAAGCTTTCAAAAGTAAAATGGTGCAGATTTCAAATGCTCAACATTTATTGATAGAGTTGAAGTAGTTGAGAATTAATTGTACTTTCATGCTAAGTTATTCATCCATATTTTAACCCTAGCAAACATCGTTTTGAAGCTTAGTTGTGACTAAAAAGGGAGATTTAGGAGAAACATCAAGTGCCTTACTCACATTAAGTAGTTGCACAAGCTAGTAAAGAGATAAGTAGCTCAGAATCATTGAATATCCATATTCCTCTCAAAATATGCTCTCAAGAGATTATAGAATACAATGGTGATCATTCTTGGGGTTTTTTCGGCCAAATACTATAGAATTCTTATAAAATTTGAAAGATGAATATTAAATATTAGGGTTATGAGCATTTAGATGGGCTACCTAGCTCATTGCCAAAAATAGGAGATACAAATCTCAATTTTATGAATTCAAATGAATGTTGAGAGTGAGTTCAAAACCCTAACAAGCACCAAATCATCCGGAGATTGGTAGAAAGTGGCTTGATGGAAGTTGTCACTTTCCTTATATCTATAAAATTCCCTGAGCTATTGTTCGAGTGCATTAACTAGTACAATCCATGTACCAGGGAATTTAAGATGAAGGATAATCAAGTTCTTATTATCCTAGAATGTGCCTCTATACAAAATTATTTCTAACTTCCAAACAAGGAAGTGTATTCCCTTTGGGACATCTATTCATCAGAATGTGAGTTCAATGTTAAAAGGGGGGCATGGAGAAATGTGATTTCCAAGGAGTGGTTCGCACAACCATGGGCAGGGCTATCAAAGTTGCCCAAAACCATACATAGAACCAACATTAAAGGAGAAACTGCATAGATCTTTGTCTTGTTGCATCAGCTACATGGAGATGAAGACACTCAGAATTTGGATGAGTGTATTTTCTTTTTCATCCAAGTCATTTGTGCCGAGAAAATGTATTTGGATTGGGTAAAATTAATCAGTGACAATTTGCATAGCTTCTTTACTTCATTTCATCTCAACAAATTTTTCTACATGTCATCCTATTTGTTTTATGCCCTAGCATGCACTAGACATTAGCCTAGACTTAATTATGTGAAAGATTTTGAAGAAGATGTCCAGATATATGATTTTTACCCGAATTTACAACTGCAATAGAGTTATGTTAATTTTAGAAGGGTGAATGATGTATTCACCATGGGCTTTGTAAGGAAATTGTAGGGGCATCCCGAAGTGAGTATCTTCTATAGTTGCTTAAATAGTTAACAAATATGGGAGCTTTTTCATTCAATTATATACCTTTACCTAAATCTGGGTAGGAGGCTTTAACGGTTTCCCTCTAAAACTTCCCAGGTATGTGAAAAACAAATGGGTTCTAATTGAGCTATGTAGGAAAAAAATTGAAGTTAATAAAAGGTGTGTTGATATTAGGAAGATAGGAATTCAATTTCCCATTTCCCTAGGATTGTATACTTGCAAGTCACAATCAAGTGCACTAAATTGTGTCAGTGGCTTAGAGAAATATGCTTTGGAGGAATATGAAGTTATCATGCCACATCTTCATAGAAAACACTTAGTCAAAAATAATTTGTACTTAGGTCTTTCATGCAATCATATTCCCCAATTGGAAGATTATTGGGAGGACTACGCTAATGATCTGGAGATGAGGAAGAGAATGGTTAAGAATGACCTTGGGACAAATAATTGATTTCCATTTAGGTTGGGATGTGACTGGTGTAATCAAAGATGGGTCAGACCTACTTGAGCCAACATATGTTTCAAATGTACAAGGCCAATTGAGGAGGATAATCTTGATAAAAGGACTACAATTGTTTTGGAAATAACAATGAGGTGTGTGGCCAAGAAGGAAGGAGAAGGTACCAAAGTCACCCCACCCAAAAGTCAAAAAACTACCACTTCAAGAAGCTTTTTATTAATTTGTGCCACTGCCTTTGTACCTGTTACTTCATTTGCACCCTCAACTACACGAGGAGGCAGTGGAGGAGGGGAGGAACCCCCTTAGAATTTTAAGTCTCCAGAAAAGACTTGCAGAGAAGGACTAAGACCTAATTTTGAAGTAGATAAAGGAAAAGAAAAAGAGAAGGCATAAAAATAAAATGATCCTAGAGGTGAAGGTGAAGCCTAAACAGATGTTGCAATACATGTTCTTTCTCCAAGTGCCCAAGACACAACATGTCCTAATAGAGGTAGGCCAAAGACCCCTTTCTCCTTTAATTTGCAAAGCATAGATAGAACTCCCCTGGTCAAGAGGACCCTTATTCTTACCCTGGAAGCTATGCAGAGTGCTTCTAAAACCTTAGCCTCTCCCTCATGGCTTGAGGTTTCTCTTTCAAACAAAAGGAAGAGAAGATCCATTAGGGAACAAACCAAAGGCTATGTCTCTTAGATTTTACAGTGTCCTACTTCAAAAAGCAAAAAGCTCAAAACCACCGCACACCTTGTTGAGGATGAAAAATTTGATCATTTTCCTTGAAGTTAACCACCTATAGAAAGACCCAAGCCAAACAACCATGGCTAACTTCAACATTGCTTGTATTGACATGTGCCCTCTAAGTGTGCATGTTGAACTACATAATTTTTAGGTTACAAAGGCTCTACTAGAGTGATTGAAAGAATTGAATAAGAGAAGCAAAATAAACAAGGGTTAAAAACTCTTGTAGATTCACGGTCTGACTACCTGAGGTATTTCCTAAATATATCTTTGTAAGACCCCAACGCCACACCAAGTACATTTGACCCAAAATCTAATGTTAGTAAAGACATGATATGTAAATTACACGTTGATAGTCACCTAGGCTAGATCACCCAAAGATGGGTTGATAAGATAAAAGACAAAGCATATTCTTTTATTGAATGCTTAATAAAATCATATGATGAGATGGTGCTTGCTAGGAGCAGTGTGACTACTGAAATAAGCAATTTAAAGCTAGAAGAAACCACACACTGGAAGGCTATTAAGGGGCTACAGGAAATTGTGGACATGGGACTAGACATTGTTGTCAAAGAAGTATAATATCAAATGCCACATCCATCCCATGTGACAACTAGATAGTATGAAATGGAAGTGCAATTTCTTACAACATAACATAAAGGAGTTGAACAAGTTGTTGACTGAAGCTAATGATATGATAACTCAGATCATGCGGGAATTTGAAGACATTGGATGTCATTTTAAGAGGGGGGACAACTCAGGAATTGTCACAATGGATGAACTTAAGGTCAAGTTTGTCTAGAATATAGATACATTATTTGATCTTAAGGCATTTGATGAAGAAAATAAAGAGTTGGCAAAAATTAATGCTTCATTGATTTGGTGTGTGAATCATTATAAAACATTCTTTACTAACAGTAAAATCATCAAAAAGAAAAGAGCTCAATGGGTATCAAGAACTAGCAATGCAATTATTCCTCGTGCTACTAAAATTATAGGTGTTCTAAAAGCACTACAAAGCTACAAAGATAGGAAGGCTCAACAACATGTGGCACTAGCAAGTGATGCTCTAACCTCTTAGCACTCAGTTGTCTTATTTTAGAAAAAAAAAATTATTTCTAAAAAGAATTTGTTTAAAATTTAATCGGTTCTTTAAAAGAAGAGGAACCAGTTTTCAAGATTTGACAATAGTTATTTTTTAAAAACTTTAAATATGCTTGTAATGGACATTTCAAGGGATCGACAAATTTTGGTACCCCTTATGTTGTGACATATGAGTGAGACTTGGCCATATTTTGAAGGTCATTTTAGTTTTTTTGTTAATTTTTGAGCTGGTTTTCCGAATATTAAAATATGAATACAAATGGATGATATCTTTATTTTATGGCAAATCTTTGAGTTTGTGCAGTAATGAATGTGATGTTCTTTAAAACATAATGTTTATGTTGTAACCATTCATTCCTCCATATTTCAAATCATGTCTTTACTCGTTACATATTAATGGTCAATCTCGGAGTTGACATAATAAACCGAATCTTGTGAACTGTGATAATCTTTGTGTTATCATCTTGTGTTTTGGAGAATAGTATATGTACTGAATTTCTTCTAGTTTATGTTATCCACGTTTGTTTCATAGTGATGAGCAAATGTTAGTTCCTTTCTTACTTTTGGTTAAAAGTATACGTGAACCATATATATCAAAAAATCTAAAATTTGATCTTATAAAGGGAGTTGTAGCTTTTCTTAAATTTGAAGGGAAACTAATTAATAGTTTACCCAACTGTTATTTGATGGATGATTCTTTTCTATGGGATATGAGTCTTTTCCTTTGTGTAAATTTGTAAAAGACCAATCTGTTAACTAATACCATGGAAAGCAATGTATTTCTCTTTCCTTAAGATACTATCTTCTTCATGCACAAACTTGGGTGATCCTTAAAAATGGTCTTCTTAAACATCTCTTTTCTAGGGTTGATCTCTCTAGATGATTAGTGAAATGGGTGATGTTGCTTTTTGAGTTCGACCTTAAATTGTAATTCATAAATTAATGAAGGGTCAAGTTATCACTAATCAATTAGCATAATCTTTCTCACCTAAACCATTCCCTACTTTAGATTTTTTCTTGGATGAGAATTTTTTTACAATCCGCCATGAACCTAGATGGGAAATGTACTTTGATAGATTGAAATGTCAAATTGGTTTCGGTGCAAGTGTGGTATTAATATCACTTGAAGGACAACTAATTCCTCTTTCCTTTCAACTTGAATTTCACTATACAAACAATACCATCGCATGAAGCACTTATTGTTGGCTTGCATGTTATCGTTGCCTCTAAAGTTAACATTTGTATTCACAGTGACTTTTAACTCATTGTATATTAGATCATATCATGCTAATTTATCTAAGTTATCTTAGTACCAAGATTTATCTTTGACTTTGTTAAATATCTTCTCGTACTATTGATAGTATTTACAGGAGAGAGAATCGTCACGTGAACACAATGGCAAGTACAACTTCTCTTGTATGCCCTAACTATAGTGCAAACGAGTACCACTTTGTGGTACAATTTCTTCACTCTCCTAGTGTCTCTAATAAACCTACACTCAATAGTCTCATGTGTGCACATATAGACTCAGGGGAAAGGTTTTTACATCTACAATTATCTAAAGTCTAGATTCCCAACAATGCTAATAATAATACTCTTGTCTGGATCAAAAAGCTTTCAGCTCGCCATATTATTCTATCTAATGTTCTTTATCACCACTCTTATAATGGTTTTCTTCTTCGATGTCTTACTAAGGACGAGATACTGAAGCTCATCTGGGCTCTAGGGGTGTACACTTTGGTGGTAAATCTTTAGTACATAAGTTGATGCATATGAGATATAATTAATAGACAAAGGAACACAATTCATTTTCCTTTGTGAAGAAATGTACTTAATGCCAACAACATAACACTCTTATTCGAGCTCCTGGACAGGAATTTTGTACTCAAGCTTCCCCTTTGCCATTTCAAACTTGGGGTCTCAATATAATTGGAAATATATCCCCCCCTTCTTCTAAAGGACATACATTCATGATAACTACCGATTACTTCATGAAGTGGGTCGAGGCTCTTCCACTAAGGTCCACTATGGCTGAAGGAATTTGTAGCTTTCTTCTGAACACCATAATTTCTCATTTTAGATTGTCTTCTACCCTTCTTTCTAATTATGGTACATCATTTAAGAAAAAATAGGTGAAGCAATTCCTCGAGAAGCTTCATATTCAACACCAATTTTCTACACCTTACCACCCTCAATCCAATAGTCAAGTAGAGCCTTCTGACAAGACTATTAAACATATCTTGTGTAAGACAGACAACAAGAACTATAAAGAATGGCATATTCAACTAATTTGAGTGTTCATATGACTACCGGTACTACTTTTTATAACTGCATGTATGGTGTTGATGCTATCATGACTCTAGAGTTGGAAATTATTTCTTTGTGATTTTCCCGTAGGGGGTTGATTGATGATGACACTTATTGTACTAACCATCTTAATCAGCTCAGGTTGCTTGATGAGTGTCGATTAAAGGCCCTTGAGCATCTCCAAGCTTATAAAAAATCTTTATCATGATACCTAGAATATTTGATGGACAATTCTAAGTCATGTTTGTTGTCATAGGTGCACGTCTATATCATTATTTTATTTACGTATTTGTCTATACCTTCATGTTTTCTTATCAATCAATTTCATAGTTTGTATGATCATTTCTGCATGCTTTAGGACCTAATTAGCTCACATATAAAATAGACAATTTAAGGACCCAGCCATCCTATTTCATAGCTATTAGAAATGTTAGTGCGAATAAGGTTTTCGAATCTAGTAAAGGTCTTGTACCTAGTGTTTTTTTCTAGTTCCTAGTGGGGGATTCATTCACGTGACTTAAGCTTACTTAAGTCTTAGGTATCCTTCTAGAAGATTGATTAGTTGTCGCATGATCTTACCTTATCTCATAACAACTACTTTTAGTTACCTAGTTTAACACTTTAGTTTTCTTATTGAAAAATATTATGACACATCTCAACATCTTTTCTAATCCTACCTCTCATCTTTCCTTTACAGTAAAGGCCTCTCATGTACATTTTCATGTCCATTATTGCATTCATAATCAAGCAATATTTTATTTCCATTTTCTCTCCTGTGAAAGTTGTTATGCTCTTTCAATGTTCCTAGGCGTGTTGAGGGGTCATTAATCAACTCTTACATGGTATCGAAGCTCTAGATTTGAAGACCCCTTCCCATATCCAATGATTGTGTTTTGGCTTAAGATTTTGTTGGGTATATATTATGATTTTAGTGACCTCATAGTGGAATTTAGGGCATCAAATAAATGGAATGGGCATAGATTGAATGTGGCTCCTCATGAAAATGCTTAGAGGATAGATCTATGCCAATCTCTCTAAGTAATAGCCCACCCCATTGGAATAGGATTAATGATGGTTCACGTCAAGTTTTTCTTTTGTTTCACCAATTGTTTTTGTGTTTTGCCAATCTACAAAGGTTTGAAGAAGTGATAAGATCGGCTAATCCAGAAGATCGTTGATTTTTTGGAGCACTTTGGACCAAAAATCAACAACACCATTGTATTCAAGAGGCTAGTCCAATGAATTTTAACTATAAATTCATTTATTTTTAGCAATATTATTTTTGAGGCAAAAATATTTGCTTGAGTAAGTCATATGGCCCCCAAGTGCAAGTACAATGTCATAATTATTTGTAAATTAGTGTATCAAAAAAAAAAAATTCAAGTCAAATCTACGCTTTTGCAAGCCCTTAATTCGGTGAGGCTTGCATTCTTTTCTGGAGGGCTTTATTTAATATAATTGGCACACTTTACATAGTTAATACCATAATCACTTGCTGGCTCACACCATACTTGGTTAGTGGGTGCATTTCTTTGTCTCCGGGATAGTCTTTCATGCATGACATTTTAGTTACATGATTACCTATAAAGTTTCCTTGAGAGATCTGAAATAAAAAATAAACCAAAAGAAAAAGATGCTACATGCAGATCCATCCATGATCAACTTTCCATTATTTTTTGTTTGTTGTCCAATGGCGAGTTTCTTTAGACCAAACTGTTGTGGACATTGTTGAGAGACTGTGTAAGGTCGGAGTGCTGTGGAGACTGTGTGACTGCGAGCTACAAGGAGATTGTGCCTATTTCAAGGGACAGGTTTGTAGGGGTTTAACGTGTCAGTCAGAAAAGGGGATGGTCAGAGGCTTATAAAAGTGGAAAATTCGTGGGCCCTGAGCTGCATCCCAATAGGTTTCTCAGTCGCTTTCCCTAGTTTCTTACATTTATTCTAGTTTATTTTATCTCTTTTTTTGTAAAAAAAGTCAAACAAACCGACAAATACAGTCAAACCCACAAAATCTCCATCATGGAAGACAAACAAAAATGTGCAACTGAAAACCTAGACTTAGCATGTCTTGGACCCACTACTGTTGGGTCTCAGATATTATTAAAAACAGGGGCTCAAGGGTCTACTATCAAAAATATCTTCTCACATGCAAGTATGGGTTTAAAAACCCTAGGGATGGTTAAATCAACAAAAGGGGTTGCAAAACCATGCTTAGGTTCAAATGGGGAGACTCTATTAGACCTTGGGAATCATTTTTACCAAACCTTCATCAATCTAAAGGGGTCAAACACAAGTGATAAATTTATTTTTTTGAATGAAAAATAATATTTGGGTATATTAAGGCATAGGCAAACCCGCAAGAGGAGACAACTACAAAAAAAGAGGCTCAATATGATTCTACCAAAATCGGCTAAAGACAACTCCATTGTAGCTGCTAAGATGTGTGAGTTAGCAGTTGATCAGATATACCATGGTTGGGTTGAAGGCGAAAAGAAAGAGGTTTTCTCTATGAAAGAGACGTATGAGACAAAACAAGCCAAAACTAAAACTTTTGTTTTAAACAAAGACGCAAGGGAGGATGGACTTTAGGGCAATAAAGAATTATACAGCCCCACAACCTCTCCTCTATTGTGGTCATCAAAGTTATATGTAAGTGAGCTCATAGAAAAGAAAAAGAAGGTTGAAGTTTTGGAAGAAAAGGAGTAGGAGGAAGACAATAAATTGAGAGAAATTACAGAAGTGAGATGGAACCTTGAAAGAGATAATAAGATTTAAAAAGAACAGATAATGAGTTTGCAAAACAGTGTAGAGAGGGGGCAGGAAGAATTAAACAATGTAAAACAAGGATTAGAACAAGTAAAAACCGCAGGGAAAGATATTTCAAAGTCAACAAAAATTGATATCACATGTGACACAGCTGGAGGAGTTTCAATCAATAGTGGATGATATGGCACTAAGAGAGGACAAACTAAAGGAGCAGATGAAGTAAGCCAAATATTGGGCTGAAGTTGTTCATGAACTAACAAGTAGACAAAAGGAAATCATAGAAAACAAAATCAAGAGACAAATAAGAGAAGAAAAAGAAAAACGAGGCAAGGAGGTATATATATCATCATCAAAGGTTTAAAGGACTTTGGAGAGAAGGAAAGAACGAATATTCTAGCAAGGGATTTTCTCAAGGACAAGCTAAAGTGGACAGGTTGTATACAACAAGGAGAAGGAAATGATAGACATGTGAGAGTTACTTTAAGAAGTTTGGTGAACAAATCCATGATTCTAAAAAATAGAGGGATTCTTAAAGGTACTTATATTTATTTAGATTAATATTTGACTTTTGCGCAACAAGAAGAGCGAAGGAGAAAGTGGGAGAAAGTGAAATCAGCTGGAGAAGCATAAAAATGGGCATGGCTGAAAAATGGGAAAGCTCAAATCAGCGAGCAATGGACACACAAGAAATAGAGATTCGAGGCTCCTTGGGAGTATATAAACATGGTAAGTTAGAATTGTAGAGGACCGAGCTTGGGGCCCATAGCAGAGGGAAAAGACATTATTTTTCTTATGGAAACACATCAACATGACGAATGCAGGGTTCCGGACATTGAAGAATACATTAAAATCTCCATGTGGAATGAAGAGATGGAAATAGGTAAAGGGTATGGAGGGATAACAGCCCTAATAAAGGAAATATGGTGTGATATTATAAAAGTGGAGAAAGAAGACCCAAATAAACAGTTTATATGGCTGAAAATAACAGACATGGAGGATACTATTTGGGTGGTTGCTTGTAACTTTGCCCCAAAACGTTAAACATTTTACAAGAAGAGAAATTTGGATAATGAAGACCTTTATGTTGCAGTAAAAATAGATATTTTAACATATAGCAACGTAGGGAAAATTATCTTAATTGGAGACTTTAATGCTAGGACAGTGAACAATCAATCTATTCAGTTGAGCAGCAGTGTAGGTGAAGACATCACCCATATGGCTAGGAGAAAATGAGTATCACCTTTGGAAAAGGACTTCACAGGACAAGAATGGGAGTGTTTCACACTTTGGGGTATAGTTGTTAGGCCTTTGCAACTTATATGGTATGGTTATATGTAATGGCGTGAAGAATTGGCCAAGATCCAATTGTGTTGCTTGCAAGACTTACAATGGGAAAAGCATGGTAGACTATGTAATATGTTCTCAGAGTTCTATTTCCAAGTTGTTGAACTTCAATATTGAGAGATGCCCCATAGAGTTGAACTCTAATCATGTGCCTCTTTTTGTTAAGCTTGCCATAAATGCTAAGGGCCTGCAAGAAGAACAGAAACAATCTCATGGGAAGGATATTAAATAAGGTAAAATCCTTATAAATCAAGAAAATCATGAGCTCTTCAAGGCTTCTTTGGAAGAGCACCTACAGTTGACAAAAACAGTGTAGAATACAAGGGTAACAAAAGAGAAAAATAATATGTTGGCAGTAGCATGTTGATCCCTTTGATACACAAAACTTTGAAGGTGTGTAAGTGAAACCTATGAAGAAAGTTTCAAATACCTTTCCAACTAACCCTTGGTATGACGAAGAGTGCAAAGCTGGTAAAAAATCTCTTAAAGGGAAGGACTCAAGTAGGGAAAACAAGATAATATACAAATAGTTGATTAAATCAAAAAAAGAAAGATATGTAACTTCAAGGAGGAAAGAATTAATTGATTTGGGGAAACACAACCCCAAAGCATTTTGGAAGTAGCTATAGCTAAAGAGAAAACAAATTGAAAACAATATCACAGATGCCCAGTGGTTAGAATATGCAAAGCTCTTATATGAACGAACAAATGAGAAAAGTAATCCACCCACAATTAAAACTTATGTTGAGGTTTTCTCATTAAAAGACATCAAACAAGGTATAAAGAATTTGGCAAGTAGTAAAGCACAAGACATTGATGGTTTACAAGCAGAATTTTTAAAGTGGACAGTTAATCTCCTAGCTATGCATATCAAGAAGATCTTTAATGGAGTCACTCAAAACATCTTTTTGTCTGAATGGAGAACTAGTGTGGTTATTCTCTTCACAAAAGCAGAGACATCAATAAACCTTCTAATTACCATACTATTATGGTCAACCCTCTGTTTGGGAAGCTTTTTGGGAGCATGATAGAGCATAGAATCAGTAAATGGGCAGAAAAAGGGGAAAAGGGCAAGGGGTCAGGCTGGCTTCCAGCCTAAACACTCTATCGTGGACCATTGCATCACCCTAAGACACTTCATTGAAATAGTTTGGGACAGCCAAGGGGGAGAGGTCTTTTGTTGCTTTGTTGATTTCAAAAAAGTTTTTGACACTGTTCCTAGGGATAAGCTTTGGCATAGAATGGAAGAATTGGAGGTTCCAGATGAATTTAGAGTTGTTCTCCACAAACTATACAAGCAGGTTAGAAACAAAATCAAAACAAAAGAGGGTATGTTCGAATACTTTTGTAGTGATATCAGGGTCAAACAAGGGTGTCCTTTGTCTCCCACATTGTTTGGTTTGTACATTGATAAACTTGAAGAATAGTTAAACAATACTTATGGAGAAGGGATCCATTTGGTGGAATACATGGTAAAGTTACTTCTATGTGCGGATGACCTTATTCTTATTGCAAAATCAGCACAAGGTTTGAGAGAGCATCTGAAGGCTCTTGAGCTCTTTTGTTAGGAGGTTGGGATGCAAGTGAATACTAGCAAAAGTAAAGTAATGATTTTTTCATTGAAAAGGAAGAAGCAGCAGGCTAATTTCATCTTCGAGGGCAACCCCTTGAAGTAGTGATGGAGTACAAATACCTAGGAATTTATTTTCACAATAGGCTCAACTAGGAGACATGTAGATCAAAGAGGATCCAAGGAGGATGGAGAGCCTTATACCTTCTTTAGAACAGATGTAGGAAAGTTGAGTTGTGAGATTGGAAAACTAAGAAAACTCTTTTTGGTTTGTTAGTGGTACCGATTATCCTCTATGGGTGTGAATTTTGGGGGAACAATATGTGAAAGTAAAAATGGCCACAAATAGAAAGAATTCAAAAACATCTAATCACTAGCAGACTCAAAGTCAAATCAATGATACCTTATGAGATTCTTTTAGCGGAAGGTGGTATTGTTAGCAACAATCAAGAAGGAAGACTCAGAGGGGGGTGAATTTGTCTTCACCGGATTAACAACAAATTAAATTCCAAAACATAAACTGATAAACTGTAGTAATAGGTAGATAAGCAAATTAACAGCACAACACATAACACCAAGATTTTGACGTGGAAAACCTGGTTAAGGGAAAACCACGGTGGGAACCTACCCATAGTAAGATGATACTCTGTAGTATTATGTAAAAATATTGCAATGGGGAATGCACATGCATTCAAGCACACTGCCTAGAGCTCACCACTCAAAAGACATATACCCGGAAGGCTACAACCCTCAGGGAAGTCTCACTGACTTACAATATGATTCAGACTACAATCTGGAAGGAATGAACTGCAATGATAGCATCTACAAATGCCTAATGACAGTTCTGGTTAAGCACAATTGTCTGCTTTGCAACACCAAACACACCTCAACACTTCATTGAATGATATATCCTTGTTCACACATTTACCTCTCTCTGATAATGGAGACACAATACCGACACCTAAATTACATAAGTATATCACCTATATATGCAAATCATCAACCTTGATAACAAGGCCAGCTAAACCCTCAACCCTCAACTCACAATTACAAAAATTATATTACACGATACAAAGATCGACCACCGGACCAATATTATAATTTACATTACCTAGGATGGACCTAATTCAAATTTCCAAATGATTACATCCACCGGAAATCCCGCCAAGATCAACTGTAACACGCTACACCACCAGAAATGTTGCATAACACGCAAATCATCACCGATTCATATAAATCACCAAAAACTCACACAACGATCAATGTAGATCACCAAAAAAAAAATAGGACGCGACTAGGAAACACCAGCAAGCATGTTAGAATCATCTGGAAAATTTGCACCAATACCTCTTTTCAAATCTTCATCGGTCAACGTCTCAAAGCTCAAGAACACAACCAATCAGCAATTGTCACAAGGAAAGATAACTTGTGGAGCACCAAATCAAGAACCATTTGAAATGAAGATACACAAGATCATTCCAAACAATAATCCAAAGTCTCATAAAAAGATCTAATCACACTGAAATATATCAGAGGAAATAGCGGATTCTGCAAAACAGTGATCAGCACAGCCAAACTACAAAACCGGACCAAAAACTCTTCCCAAGCTCACCGGAATAACTCACAGGAATATGTTGACATCAATGACAACAACATATCCTAGCAGAAGCAATGAACAACCAAATCCAACAATCTCCCTAATAATCCAACAGGTATGTTCGCAATAGAGGCCTCAATGATAATTCGGTTGTTATGCTACTTAAAAAAGATTGAAAGTATGGATAAACACCGCTAGCCCAAAATGATTGTTGAAGAGGAGTTATGTAGTAGAAAGAAGAGGTGAAAGAAACAAAACAACAAGTGGATGAACAAGTGGGACCTAAATATGAATGATTGTCCTAGCACTAAAGAAGAGATTAAAAAAATTAGGTATTAGAAAAATTCAAGAATGTGATGTGGACAAAATAGTTAGGCAAAAAAAAAGAATACTATATTAAAGAATTTAACCACACTTGGGGTCATGACGAAATTTTTTATTTGAGATCAACAATCAATGGAAAGGCCATAATTTTAATTGCTCATTTGAGGACTGGATCTCATCATTTGATATGTGAAACTGGTAGGTGGAAGCTACCCAAAGAAGACTGGGAAGAAAGGATGTGCATTTTCTACAGCAAGAGTGCGATAGAAACAAAATGTCATTTCATCAATGAGTGTGTGGAATATGAGGATATTCGCAATCAATTTGAGAACAAATTAAAGGTGGACAGTCTAAATGAACTTTTTGAAGGGACAAAGCTTCATAAAACAACGAGTTTCTTACTCAAAATCCATAATAAAAGAACCAACATGGAAAAGAGCTTGAAAATGGATTAATTTTTGTTCATTGGTCCCTTAGACCGCTGGGTCTCATGGACGTCATTAAAATCCCTTCATTCATTTGCAAGTGCATTAAACTTTGCTTGGGCACATTATTCCTTCTTGGTTGGCACGTGCATGCACTTGTGGTCTACAAGCGCATGTACTTTAGGTGCTAAGTGCCTACCCACCTAATGTTAAGTACTTAAAATCAATGTCATCCACTTTGGCACTGCATACTTTAGCCGCCACACTTCGCCTCTCCAAGCTTCACTCCACCTACTCTTTGTGCCACTCTCCACTCTTTTAGGAAATTATGGTCACATTAGTGAGTGGGAGCCAGCCCCTAGGGGGTCTGTAACCCAAAGTCCTCAAAAAGGGGTATTTTTTCAAATGAGCATAACTTTTGCAAATAGAGACAAAATTTCAAACAAGACATTTTTGAAAATATAGATCTATAATTTTTTTAGTGATGTGGGTGTTTTGCATACTTTTTTTTATTTTGTGGCATTTTTCCTAGGTTGACGTCAAATTTTGCTTTTACACCTCCGAGACCATACCCTTTTTTTTCGAACTCTATTTTTTGTGATTCTTGCAGCATCAAGAAGGTATTCAAGAGTACTACAATTCTATACATGAACTTTTTGCATATTTGTTTCTAAATTTTTAGAGTTTTAGTTTGAAGTTGATTTGGTACGTTTGGATATATTGTTGTAAATTTACAAAGAGTATCAATTTATCTTGCAAAAAGGGATTAATTTCTTGTATTGTAAGGGGTAATTTGTTGTTCATCTTTTATGTTATTTGATATTTGATTTTATCATGGATTTGCCAAAATTTCCACTTCTAACACCATATAACTATCACTAGTCGAAAGTACCCTAATGTAGCGAAAGGAAAGAATTTTTTAGCCAAAGTCCTGGTGTGGGTCAAACTCCCTAGGCTCCCAATGGAATTCTGGGAGGAAGACGTTTTTGCAGGAATTGCCAATACCTTTGGGGAGTTAATCGCCATTGATCATATCACGGCTTCTAGAAGAAGGCTGATCTATGCAAGGATATGTGTTGGAGTTGGACCTGACACGAACTTGCCAGAGGAAATAGAGATAGAATCAAAACTAGGGAAGTGGAAGCAGAACATTGTTTAAGAAACAATCCCCTTCGCCTGTTATTATTGTAAAAAAGTCGGACATTGGGCTAAAAAATGTCCATCTAAAGAGGATAAACCCCATACCCAAACTAAGGTTTGGAAAAAAGTGGACAAGCCACTAAAAGTTTGGGATTCCAATGACCCTAATCAGGAGAAGCAGTCCCAGATAGTAAGGGTGGAGGAAGAAATCACTAGTGAAGTGGGTAATGAACCAAAGATTCAGATGTTGGAACAGGGTGTTGTACACAAAGAAAAAGGCAAAACTCAGCAAAAGGATCAGAAAGAGGACAAGACAGAGGTAGAGAAAACAGATAAACATCCCACAGATAATAAAGAGGAAGGAGATAACTTCAACCTTGTCTCAAAATCTCAAGATCAAGATAAAGAAATAGACTGGTTCCAAGAAGCCCAACCTGATACCATTTTGGGCCAAGGGCTATCAGAAATCTCATTAACCACCCCAGCAAAGGGAAAGCTGGCTTATTCGGAGGAACAAGATCCAAAATGGGGAGATGAAGAGGACATAAAAAAGGCACTGTGGAAGAATGAATCAAAGCAGGGGGACGAAGAAGTTGCAGAGGATAAAAGAAAGAACAAGCAAAAGAAAAAGAATAACAATAACCCAGTAAATAGTACGCTGACTAGAAACACCAGAAGCAGGCTTGGTGATGTGGGAGCGCAACACACTTCTCCAAGAAGACACTCAAATGCCAAAAAAAGAACATTGGAAACAAGCAGGAATTTAGCAGATGGTACCCAAAGAACCATCTTTGAGGCGGGTATTTCTAAAAATCCATGAAAATCATCTCCTGGAATATTAGGGGACTTTATAGTCCTCACAAACATAATTTAGTTAGAAACATGATTAGAGACAAAAACCCTGACATTTTTTTGATTCAAGAAACTAAGATGGTGAAAGATAAAGTTGAAAGTTTGAATATTTTCAAAAATGGAGGAATCAGCGGAGGTAGTTCAGAAGGTGCCTCGGGAGGAATTGTTACATTCTAGAACAAAAACAATATAGAAGGAGAGGTGTTAATTCAGGATAACAACCTGGCCTGTATTAGATTTAAGCATATTAAGAATTGCACTACGTGGGTCCTAACAAATGTTTATGCTCCTAACACTAAGACTGGACGAAGCGAGATGTGGAGATATCTTACTGGGCTAAGAAGAAGATTTGCTGAGGACAGCTGGATAATTATGGGAGATTTCAACACTCCCCTAAAGGAAAATGAGAAAAAGGGAGGGAGTCATGCTAATCTGGATAGCAGATTGGACCTAATGGACTTTATAAAAAATAATGCCATTCATGATCTGGAGTTGCAAGGAGTCAAATACACCTGGACTAATCGAAGAAGTGGTGAGAATTTGATTCAAGTCAGACTGGATAGAGCTCTACTTTCCTTAGACTGGTTTAATCTTCATGAATGTTCTTTATCTTCTCACATAAGGGCAGGATCAGATCATTACCCTATAACCTTAACAGCTGGAGTATAAAATAGAAGGAGACATTTCCCTTATAGATTTGAAAAAATGTGGACTAGACACCCGGATCTGGAAAGTAAGATTAAGGACTGGTGGCAGGTCAGTATTGAAGGCAATGCCATGTATAAAGTGGTCAAAAAGCTGAAGAATGTTAAAGATAATGTCAAGAAGTGGAATAAGGACTGCTTTGGGAACATCTTTACCTCAAAAGCTTCGACCCTCTTAGAACTCAAGGAGATCCAGGATGAGATACAGCACAATGGTTATACCTCTATGTCTAGAAATACTGAAGATGCTAATCTGATGAGATATCATGAAATAGTAGCTAAAGAGGAAACCTGCTGGAAACAAAGATCGAGAAATGTCTGGTTAAAGGAGGGGGATAGGAACACTAAATACTTCAATATGTCCAAACTTAGACATAAGGCCATAAATAGAATTGTACAGATTAAAGTGAATGGCAGATGTGTTGAAGATGATGATTCCATGAGCAAGGCTGCAATGGATTTTTTCTCTAATCTACTTGCTAAGGATCAGAATCTGAATAAACAGGCCCAAAGGGAACTTCTTGACAGTATACCTACCATTCTAGGGGAAGATCACAATGACCGTTTAACTGCCATTCCCTCCCATGATGAAATTCTAACAACTGTTAAGTCCTTTGAGGGCAGGAAAGCCCCAGGTCCGGATGGCTTTCCCATGTTCTTCTTCCAAATGTACTGGCATATTATTGGAGATGATGTTACCAGAGCTGTGAAAGAGTTTTTTGGTGCTAGAAAACTTTTGAAAGAAGTTAATGGTACTTTTATAGCTCTTATACCCAAAAAGATGGGGGCTGATTCAATGGATCTTTTCAGACCTATAAGCTTATGCAACTCTCTCTACAAGATTATCTCTAAGGTCCTTACCTCTAGAATTCTCAATTTGCTTCCTTCCATTAAATCACCTCAGCAAAGTGGTTTTGTCCTGGGAAGGCAAATTTTGGACTCTATCATCTCTGTTCATGAAAATATCCATTCTCTGGCCTTTTCTAAAAAAGAAGGTTTTTTTTTCTGAAGCTTGACCTTTCTAAAGCCTATGATAGAGTGGATTGGGATTTTATAATGGATGTTCTTTCAGCTTTTGGTTTTAATCCTAGGAGTGTTGGACTTATCAAGCAACTTATTTCTTCAGCCACCTTCTCTGTGCTAATGAATGGCTCCCCCTCTCCTTTCTTTAAAGCCTCAAGAGGTCTCAGGCAAGAGGACCCCCTATCTCCAGTGATCTTTATCATCATCGCGGAATGTTTGGGGAGATGTATTGGAAAACTGGTTGAGAAAAGGGAGTTTTGTGGTTTGAAACCTTCTTCGGTAGATCAAATATGCTCTCATCAGCAGTTTGTTGATGATTCTATAATAATAGGAAAAGCCACTGTGAAGGACGCTAGAAGACTAAAAAAAGCTTTGGATATCTATGGAGAGGCTACTGGTTAGCTTATAAATTGGTCTAAAAACTTTGTTTATTTTATCAATACCCCGGAGAGAAGGAGGATTAATATTAGTAACATTCTGGGTGGCCAAATTGGTAGCTTGTCTGCCTCCTATTTGGGGCTCCCTTTAGGTCAAGATCCTCTGGATACCTTTTGGGGAGCCTTGGTGGATAAATTCCATAAAAAGTTGTCTGGATGGAAGGGAGCTCTACTTAGTCAAGCAGGTAAGGTTCAAATGCTAAAAACCACTCTTCAAAGTATCCCTCTCTATGCCATCAGTCTGTTCAGGATTCCTACTAAGTATGCTAAGGCCATTGAAAAAATACAGAGATCCTTTTTATGGACAGCGGTTGAGGAGAAGAAGAGAATGAACTTAATTGCTTGGGAGAAGGTCTGTAAGCCTATGAATAAAGGTGGTATGGGCCTTAGAAGAATAAGAGACATAAATGAATACCTTATGGCTAAGCAGATTTGGAGAGGATATAGAAATCAAGGAGAGTGGAAAAAAATATGGGACAACAAATATAAAAGCCAATGTCCAAATCTTCAAAGTTTCCTCAAAACAGAGATTATCCCAATTGGATCCAATATTTGGAAAAATATCTCTAGGACTAGAGACTTAATTATCAAAGGTACAAAATGGAAGTTGGGGAAAGGGAATCTTATTCAGTTCTGGGAGGATCCTTGGCTTATGGAGATCCCTTTAAATGAAAACCCTAAGTGGAACAGATATCAGAACCAATGCAAGGAAAGATTTGGAACCAAGGTGGATGATTATTGGAAAGATGGATAGTGGAAAGACTTATCTCAAGTGGATCAGTCTTTGGGTAGTTTGAACAAAGTCATGAACTCAATGGTGAGGATTGAAGAAGAAGACCAGTTAATTTGGAAACTCACTGCTAGTGGTACTTTTACTGTGGCATCTCTTTATCATCAACAGTACAATAACATGGAAAGTCCTTGCTGGGCTAAAGCATGGGTGAAAGGCCTTACCCCCAAGATCAACATTTTCTTTTGGATAGCCCTCCAAGACAAAATTCTTACAACAGAGAATATAAGAAAAAGAGGTATCAGCATACCAAGTTTCTGTACACTCTGTAAGCAGAATGAGGAGAAAATAAATCATATGCTCTTTCATTGCCCCTTCTCAGCTGATGTTTGGGGAACTTGTCTGGATCAATTCAATATCAGTTGGAGCTTCCCCAACTCGATTCAGGAGATTTTCAAGTCATGGCATCATCCTTCAAAAAATAGAACTACTACCTTGCTATGGAGAATTGCTTTACCACACATGTGCTGGGGTATATAGAAAGAGAGAAATGATAGGATTTTTAGAGAAAATTATACTAAGGCTAACATTGTGTCTGAAAAAATAAGAAGAAGCATAGTGGAAAATATGAATATTATAGGTGGTATTGATAATCCTAACACTAAGGAGGATCAATTTGTCTATAAAAAATGGAGATTAAAAGCTCAAGAGAGTATCCAGAGTAACCCTAGAGAGGGAGTGATCTGGACCAGCCCACCTAGGGGATGGATGAAAATCAATTTTGATGGGGCCTCTAAGGGAAACCCAGGGGTTGCAGGATGTGGAGTGGTCCTAAGGGATGAATGGGGAATATGTAAAATCATAAAATGTATTCCTATAGGAAAACAGACCAACCATGTTGCCGAAGCCATGGCAGCTTATCATGGGATTATCCTTGCCAAAGAAGCCAAATGCACTAAAGTTTGGTGTGAAGGAGACTCCTTAAACATTATCAATTGTTTAAATATGAAATTCCCGCCGTCATGGTCGATTAGTAATGCCATTAAAGCAACAAGGAAAATCTGCGAAGAGTTTGAAATGTGTGTTTTTACACATGTTTATAGGGAGGCCAACTCTTGTGCTGATTGGGCAGCCAACCTGACTTGCCAATCGGGAGACATCATCACTAGTTATGGTGAAAAGGAGATTGAAAGTGAAATGAAATCCTTGCTCAATCAGGACCGAAGCTATACAAGGCAATGTGGTACTTTTAATCATTGTTTCTAATGACCTTTCCGCCTTTTTTGATGCAGGGATTGCTTGAAGATAATGAGCTATTAAATAGGTGTCATATCATCATTATTTGGCACAGATTATGGGCGCTCTTACAAAATAACCATAGAAACCAGAGGAAAAGTTATCAAAATGAGAGAAGGCATTGCAAGGAAGGTGCTGGAAAAATGGGAGGAAACAAGAAGAGATTTGAACCTACATCCTGCTTTGAATGGAGAAAGAACGAAGAAGTCTGGAGTATCCTTCAACAGGGGGGGCTCAATGTTTTCATGGAACGACTGAATGGGAAGGACCCCACAATTACCAGCTACTTCATCAAGAACTGGAAAAATGGAAAAGTTCTGATTGGATCACATATGATGAATGTAGACGAAGAGGTTATCGTTGAGGCCACGAGGATGACTACCAAGGGTATGAAATTTTACAGGGACAGAGGGATATCAGATAAGGCTGTAGACAAGTTTCCTGTTACGGATGGTGAGAGAAGAAAGATGATCAAAATTGACAACTCCTACCACTCCCCGAAGAGAATTTGCAGGCCATGGAGGTTTGTCTTATTTGCTTCTATTGAATATATTACCTTAGATGGTAGGTTTACCAGGGCTTATGGGCATCACTTCGTCCTTCTTAACCATTTCCATCATGGTGAAAGGGTTAGCCTTCCCTATTACCTGGCCTATTCAATGGATCATACTATAAAGGAGATCCAAAAGGACCCTAAAGGCGATCATGCCCTCCACCAGGGGCTCATGGTCGTGGTTTATAAAATGCTAAACGGGAAGTGCATTGAAAAGCATATTAAAGGCAAAAATGCCAGAGATGAGACTACGGAAAGTAAGGATAGTGGTTTCAACTTTGATTTTGAGACTGAGGGAGAGTCGGAAGAAACTAGCAAAAAAGGGAGGATTACGGCTAAGAAGAGGAGGATTATTGTGGAATCTGAAATGTCGGACTCTGAAACTGATTCCCTTGAGGAAAAACCTATTAAAAAGAGGAAAGGGAAAGCCTCTGGAAGGAAGGCTCAGAAAAAGAACACTAAAAAGGGTAGCAATTCTGATCTCAATTATGTTTTGGTTGATTCTGAGGAGGAGGAGGATGATAATAAGAGGATTGATAGTCAGGACAAAGAAGGGGACGGTAACCCGGTTAAGGATAATTTGGAAACCGTAGAGACAGTGAAAACCACTAGACTGCATAATGAGGAAAAAGGGGGTCAAAGTGATAGTGGTGACAAAGATACCATTAAGGCTTTCTGTGAGACCATCACTACTTTGGTGAAGGATATTAATAGTTTGAAAACAAATACACAGGCCATGGCAAGAATTACAGTTGGTGACAAGCCCTTGGCGGAGCATGTTAAAGAGTTAGTGGTCGTTCTGCATAATGCGCAAGCTATTGAATGTATGGTTGGAAAAATCTTAGCCACGGAGAAAAAGGTCAATGAGATGGGAGATAGAAAGGATATGGACAACAAACTGAAAGATTTTGGCAGCAGAATTGACAAGCTGGAGCACAATGTCAAGCAGCTTGCTGATCAAAATTTCCAAATTCTTAAATCTTCGGTGGACAACATGAACATCTTTATCAACAGGTACGAGAACAATGCAGAGAAGGAAGGTGATAAAGAGCAGGTGAACAATAAGGGTCACAAAAGGAGGACCAGAGCCAACACAAAGAATAAGGTCGCCATCGAAGGTCATGAGCTGGAGGATATGAAGACCTCAACGAACAACATGAAACAAATGGTTGTTCACGTTGAGGAGATCCTGAATGGTATTTAGTTCCAGTTGTTGTCCTTGGTTCTGTCTCTTTGATGTCTTTTGCTTTCCTGTTGCTGTCTATTCCGAGTTTTAGGTAATTATGTAATGATGTTTTAAGTTGTACCCTTCCGGTGGGTTCATTTTGACTTTTTGAAGTGATTAGGCATTTTTTTATGTTATTTTGTTCTCCTGGCTTGTAAAAGGTTCGGGTACCTTTCAAATACATGTTTTTACTTAATCAAAACTATCATTAGTGGAAACCACAAATGCAAGTTTTGTTGTTAATATTGAAGTTGCAAATAATCACATTTGACACAAATCCAAAGCTCGCATGTGCTATAGAAAGAAGAAAATGGCTTGATAGAAGAGATGGAGCTCTTGGTACTCTCATTATGTGAATAGGAAGGGTATGGTAGACAAGAAAAAGAATGTGAAGGCAGATGATAAGGGCAAAGCAAAAGTTGAGGAGATTAGAGATCAGATGAAGAAGACATGGGTTAAGAAGAGTGATTCAGAAGTAGGAATTGGATCTGCACCTGATTCTGGTGTTGGAACTTCATCCGGTAACTAAGGTAAGGCATCCGACCATGGGGGAGTTTTCATAAAAAATTTATAAACCCCATGTTTGAGATTTGTGCCCAATTTTGACATGTTGCAGAAGTTGTATTTGATTATTGCAGATGTTTTTGAAGGAGTTTCGTAAGAGTATGAGCATATTTGAAGATCCATAAAATATTTTTGTGCAATATAGAGTATCCAAAAATGTTAGGGTAAAGTGCATTTATTACAATGAAAAGTTAGGTATGCGGAGATAAAAAGAGATTTAATCACTTCATTACTCACTTTGCATTCAAAGAGAAGAAGAGAAGAGAGCTCTGCCAAAATTTTCAGAGATTGAAGTGTGAAAGAAGATTTCGCAAGCGATTTGACAAGAAACCCTAATCCAGTGGTCAAGGTATTTCTCAGAGAAACTTTTTCAAGTTTGAAATTTAAATTTTTTGAAATGGTTACTTCTGAACTGCTACCCCGTTAGTCGTAGACATTATTGATCAAGCTTGGCCAAATTTCAAGCAACATCCATTTATTTCCATGGAAGATGATCCAAAAAGCACATTTTAATCAGTTCCATGCTATGTCTTGTATATCGAAGATATTAAGCTTTACACTCATTGTAACATTGAGGAGTTGGGAAGCTCTAACCTGTTAAATCTCTACAACAAATAGCTAAAGGATGGAATTCCATGCTTAAACCAGAATTTCAAGTATTGGAAGAGAAGGGTTTTGTACAATATGTCAGGTTTCTGATGTTTGATGTACCCAAATGGGTTTGGTTTGTATTGAGCAGAATGCATGATGAATTCATGTGGTTGAATAAACCATTCAAGATCACGAAGAACGCTATTAGGGTTGTTACAGGGTTGTGTTCATCCAGTGAGATGCCCTCACTAAAGATAGTGAGTTGCTTACCTTAGCCTCTGGTGTTTTGAAAAAACTTATGCCCACATTTCAGAAGAGCACTTCAAACACCCCATCCAAACAATTGAAAACTTTGATCAATTCAGTGGACACTCACTTTGAATCATTTGAAAAATATGTTGAGGTGAAGGTTTGAAATGAGTTCAATGCAAAAAGGCTTCGGACACTGAAGAGGATGATTTTTGATGACAGAGCCACATTAGATAATTGTGTCAAAGGTATGTTAGATGCATTATCTGAAGGAGGAAACATCTACAAATCATGCCTATATCTGTCAAAATTTACCGAGGATATAGAGAAAAATTCTAAGGAGCATGAGGATGAGTTAACTCGCATATCTCGGTCGGTTGATCCCTTCTCAGTATCTATGAGCAATCATGAAGATCAAGTAATTTCCTTACTTGAAAAGATCGGGATTTTGGGCTATGACAGGAAAACAATAATTGGAAGAGTTAGTGAACTTCAGTCATATTACTCTTAAGTTGGACACTATGCTTAGTGCCTTGACAGACGCTCAAGATGATTAGGCTAACAGTGAACCAGCAAATCTCAAAAAAATAGAAACACGAGCTTACCTATTCCTATTCAGTGGCCTTATTACTGTTTTGGAGAGTCTTAAGAAGGGCTAGGATAGCCATCTGAATTCATTGTTCAAGAACTCTTTTGCAAACATCTTCAAAAAAAATTAAGTAAAGGTTGTGTGTATATATGTATATAGAATTTTGGTTTGAACTTTGATTTTCGGAATCACTATCATTGTCATTGATGTCAAAGGGGGAGTGTAGTAGAGTGGAAAATGTTGTAATAAGCTTAGGGGGAGTCTTTTGGAGTTTTGCAATTTTGGATTTTTGGTTACATTGTATAGTGTTTTGGTTTTGGTTCCAACATTTAATCATTTTTCACTAAGTGTTGCCATCAATGCCGAAGGGGGAGATTTTGGAAAGAGACACTACATAGATGATCAAATGTTGTCATTGATGGCAACTGATGTCAAATATCCCATCCGCAATTCATGATTTGTTCATACTAGAAGTGTGATTGAGCTTTGGTGAGGTTCAGTGAGATAGAACAAGACATTCGGTAGTATGCACTATCTTGGTTGGTGTTTCATTTGTGTTGAATATTTTGTGTTGTGGATCTCTGGGAAGCATCATGGATATGTTATCTACTATATTACAGTTTTGTGGCCTCTAGTGATAATTCTTGAGTGAGTTGGAAGGTCTGGTATATAGGTTTTTCTGTAGAACAGTGTTCATCACCAGTCTCATGTGGATAATCATTGTGCGGATTATGTGGATCGATTTTGGTGATTGTTTTTGTGTTTAAGGATGGTAAGCCAACTTATGGGAAGTGTGTAGACAATTCTTTTTGGTCTACATGATTGTTTTGGTTCGGATTTAGCCGACTTCCTATACACGTTTCATTTGTTTGTTATGCATTTTTGGGCCGACATGTAGAAGACCTAATTTGATGTTGCGGATATAAAAACATTGATTGATATTGTCATTTTGGATATAGATGGTTGTGTGGAAAGTATTTTGTGAGCGATTATGTGCAGTTTCACATGAACTAGTAAAGATTTTGTGCTTCAAAATATAGCAGAACAGAAGAACATAGCAGTGTACTTTGTGCTTAACCGGAACTGTATTTCGGCATTTGCATATGTTGTTTATCAGTTCAGATATTCCAATAATCTTTTATAATCATTATGTAACGCAGTGAGCCTTCTGGGGTTGTAATCATTATTGTAATTTGAGCAGTGAGCTCTAGGCAGTGTGCCTGAATGCATGTGCATTCCTCTTATGAAATATTTCTATACTTCTAACAAAGTATATTAATATTGTGGGTCTCAATCCCACCATGGTTTTTCCCTTAACTAGATTTTCCACATATAAATCTGGTGTTATGGTGTTGTCGATATTTACTTTACGTGTTTGCATCTTTCTTTTGTTGATTTGCATTAAATGGTTATCAGATTAATAATCTTGAAGATTACAGAACACTAATTCACCCCCCCCTCTCAGTGTTCCTTGATTCCAACAACTAGTATTAGAGCCTAGTTCCTCGAAAGAAGCCTAATAGCTTAAGGAAGATCTAGAAAGGTGAATCAATGCATTGTGATAGTCTCAAACATCATCTTGTTGTGGCACTTGAGGATCTTGATCAAGCCCAAGATAAGGTCCGGCAAATAAAATAAAACCTTAAGAATGTTGAGAACTTCATCCAGACTTTGAAAGATCAGTTGAACAAGTCAAGAGAGAACAGAAAGGAACTTGTTGATAAGCTAAAGGAGAAATAAAAGCAAAACATTCATGACCAAGCCCTGAAGGAGAAGACAAAATAGTGTGAGAAACTTGCTAGATATAATGCACTTTAGAAGAATGAGATGGAATCTATAGTGATGAGATTGACAAAGGAGATCGAAGCAAGAAAGAAGAATGGAGAGAGCCTTAATCAGTCCCTGAAAGAAAGATCTGATGATGTTGTAGACTCAACTATGAAAATGATTAGCCGAATCTTGAACTACTACAATCCAAGAACAATGAGCAAGATCTTTACAGATAGATTATCATTCTTAGATAAGAACTTGCTACTGCAAATGAATATAAAGAGAATTTCAAGATTAGCTTAGCTAAGCTTCATGAGATGCTCGGAAGCTAGAAGAGTGGAGATGACAAGCAAGGACTTGGATTTGAGAAAGATGAAAGCTTTGGATCTGGTCAAACCAATACCAAATCAACACATCAGAAGAACAATTCTAGAAGGCCTCTGGTAAGGCAACCTAATGCTCATAAGTTTAATGATAACTATTTTGTTTGTAATAAATTTGGTCATATGTCTAGTCAATGCACAAATAGAATGAATCGGAATGGTCCATCTTTCTCTAATCAACATTTCAAATGCAATAAATATGGTCATTAGGCAAACAAATGTAGAAGTGTGATGAACAATTTTCAAAATCGAAGGAATGTTAGATGCTATGCTTCTGGTAGGTTTGGACATGTTGCTAATCAATGCAGATCAAGAGGAAATTAGATGAACTTCAAGCCTATGCAAGGAAATGTTGTTTGTTATGCTTGCAACAAATTCAGTCACATTGCAAAATACTACAGAAGCAGAATTGTGAATAGGAAGGGTCAGGTAGACAAGAACAAGAATGTGAAGGCAGATGATAAGGGCAAAGAAAAATTTGAGGAGATAAGATGAAGAAGACATGGGTCAAGAAGAGAGATTCATAAGCAAGAAGTGGATCTGCATCTGATTTCAGTGTTGGAACTTCATCCAGTAACTAAGCTAAGGCATCCACCCTTGGGGGAATTTTTATGAAAATATTTTAAACCCCCTGTTTGAGATCTGTGTCTGATTCTGGTAGGTTGCAGAAGTTGTATTTGATGATTGCAGATGTTTTTGAAGGAGTTCCCGAAGAGTATGAGCATATTTGAAGATCCGCAGAAGATTTTTGTGGAATACAGAGTATCCGAAATTGTTAGGGTAAAGTACATTTATTACAATGAAAGTTAGGCATGCAAAAGGTAAAAAGTGATTTAATCACTTCATTTCTCACTTTGCTTTCAAAGAGAAGAAGAGAAGAGAGCTCTGCAAGAATTTTCAGAGACTGAAGCATGAAAGAAGATTTCTCAGGCAATTCGGCAAGAAACCCTAATTCAATGGTCAGGGTATTTCTTGGAGAAACCTTTTCAAATTTGAAGTTTAAAATTTATGAAATGGATGTCTCTAGAATTGCTACCCCATTAGTCGTAGACATCATTGATTGAGATCGGCCAAATTTCAAGAAACATCCATTTTTTTCTATGAAAGATGATCCAAAAAGCTCATTTTCATCGGTTCCACACAATTTCTTGCATATCGAAGATATTACGATTTACACTCATTATAACATTGAGTTGGGAAGCTCTAACCTGTTAAATCTCTACAACAAACAACTAACAGATGGGAATACCATTCTTAAACCAGAATTTTGAGTATTGGAGAAGGGTTTTGCACAATATGTCAGGTTTCTGATGTTTGATGAACCCAAATGGGTCTGGTTCATATTGAGAAAAATACATGATAAATTCATGTGGTTGAATAACCATTCAAGATCTGAAGAATGCTATTAGGGTTTTTATAGGGTTGTGTCCATCCGGTGAGATACCCTCATTGAAGACAGTGGGTTGCTTACCCTGGCATACAGTGCTCTGGAAAAAATTATGCCCACATTTCAAAAGAGCACTTTAGACACCCCATCCAAATAATTTAAAAGCTTGATCAATTCAGTGGACACTCACTTTGAATCATTTGAGAAATCTATTGAGTTGAAGGTTTGAAATGAGTTCAATGCAAAAAGGCTCTGGACACTGAAGAGGATGATTGTTGATGAGCCACATTAGATACTTGTGTCAAAGGTATGCAGGATGAATTATCTGAAGGAGAAAACATCTACAAATCATGCCTATCTCTGTCAACATTCACTGAGGATATAGAGAAAAAGTCTAAGGAGCATGAGGATGAGTTAAGCTACATATCTCAGTCGATTGGTCCCTTGTTAGTATCTATGAGCAATCATTAAGATCAAGTAATTTCCTTACTTGAAAAGATCAGGAAAATGGGCTCTGATAAGGAAAGAATAATTGGCAGAGTTAGTGAACTTCGGAGTCATATCACTCCTAAGTTGGACACTATGCTTAGTGCCTTGACAGATGCTCAGGCTAGCAGTGAACCGCCAAATCTCAAAACAGCAGAAACACAAGCTTACCTATTCAATGGCCTTAATAACTATTTTGGAGAGTCTTAAGATGGGCTAGGATAGCCATCTGAATTCATTGAAGAACTCTTTTGCAAACATCTTCAAAAAAAATTAAGTAAAGGTTGTGTGTATATATGTATATAGAATTTTGGTTTGAACTTTGATTTCTAGAATCCCTATATTTGCCATTGATGTTAAAGGGGTAGTGTAGTAGAGTGAAAAAGGTTGTAATAAGCTTAGGGGGAGTCTTTTGGAGTTTTGCAATTTTGGATTTTTGGTTGTAGTGTATAGTGTTTTGGTTTTGGTTCCAATATAGTCATTTTTCACTAATTGTTGCCATCAATGCCAAAGGGGGAGATTGTTGGCAAGAGACACTACATGGATGATCATATGTTGTCATTGATGGCAACTAATGTCATAAATCGCATTCGTAGTTCAATAGTTGTTCATATCGGAAGTATGATTGAGCTTTAGTGAGCTCTAGTGAGATTGAAGAGGGCATCTGGCAGTATACAGTATCTTGGTTGGTGTTTCATCTGTATTGAATATTTTGTGTTGCATATCTTCAGGAAGCATCATTGATGTGTTGTCTACTATATTACAAGTTTGTTGTCTCTATTGATAATTCTTGATTGAGTTGGAAGGACAAGTATACAGGTTTTTGGGTAAAACGGTGTTCATCAGCAGTCTCGTGTGGATAATTATTGTGCGGATTATGTGGACTGATTTTGGTGATTGTTTTTGCATTCGAGGATGGTAAGCCGACATATGGGAAGCATGTGGACAATTCTTTTTGGTCTATATGATTGTTTTGGTTTGGATTTAGCCGACTTGGTATACACATTTCATTTGTGTGTTATGTTTATTTGGGTAGACATGTAGAAGACCTAATTTGATGTTGTGGATATAAAAGATCTATTGATATTGTCATTTTGGATATCGATGGTTGTGCGGAAAGTATTTTGTGAGCAATTGTGCGCAATTTCACATGCGCAAGTAAATATTTTGTGCTTCGAAATATTGCAGAACAGAAGAACAGAGTAGTGCAATGGAGCAGTATACTTTGTGCTTAATCGGAACTATATTTTGGCATTTGTAGATGTTGTTTATCAGTTCAGACATTTCAATTATCTTTTGCAATTATTTTGTAAGGCAGTGAGCCTTCTGGGGTTGTAGCCCTTATTGTAATTTGAGCAGTGAGCTCTAGGCAGTGTGCCTGAATGCATGTGCATTCCCCTTACGAAATATTTCTATACTTTTAACAAAGTATATTAATATTGTGGGTCTCAATCCCATCGTGGTTTTCCCCTTAGTTGTGTTTTCCACATATAAATCTAGTGTTATGGTGTTGTGGATATTTGCTTTATGTGTTTGCTTCTTTCTTTTGTTGATTTGCATTAAATGATTGAAGAATCAGATTAGTAATCTTAAAGATTGCATAATACTGATTCGCCCCCCCTCTCAGTGTTTATTGATTCCAACACTAATGAGCAATATTAAGGTTCTCCCTCATAGCACACCCTTGATTCCACATCCTCTTTCAAAGAGGACTCATCTAACAAGACAAATTTGAAATGTGTTTTTTAAATATGTACTTTGTGCCCCCTCCTTGTCATCAAATTTCTTTTTGTTTATCAAAATGCTCATAGTGGACAATGTAAATCAGTTGAGTTCACTCCTAATTATGTGCACATAAGATACATAGAGACTAGAGAGATAATTCCTATTGGAGTGGTTGATCATTCATCCTACTTGTATTCTTTTTCTCATTTTTCTCCTAATGATGTTAATGTTCCTCTGATTGATGTACACATCCCTTTATTAAGGGTGAATTATGTTTGTGAAGAGAAGTTTGCACTTGAATCTTGATACTCTATAGACTAGTTCTAAGATTCCTACTCCTCCATCTTCGGCTTTTTCAACATTGAGTGCTTGTCTTCAATAAGATCTTATCATAGTGTTTTACATCTTTCTTTGTGGGATGAGTAATTGATAGGGATTTCTAACTTGTTTGTGGAGTCTCATACTATAGATTTGGGAGACACATTTGAAGGAATTTCACTCCTCTTTGATGACAATTTCAACATAATTGTTATCCAATCTTCATTTTCTTTGGAGATTGGCATTCATGAGTCTCCTCTCTTGATTTGTCATATTGCTTAGTTGATTTTGACCATGATTTTGTTGTGGCTTATTCAATCTTTGAGACTCCTACTCAATTTTCAAAGACACTAATTTGGAGACTTCCTCCTCCTTTCAATTGAATGTGGAGTGGGTTCTTCATCATCCTATGTATTTGTTTCTTCCTAAGGGGATATGTGTTGATTGTAGGCATTAGATCATATTTTATTTTCAAGCATACTTCGTTGGCATTGAAGCTTCTTCATTATGGGGGGATATCTTGTCTCTCTTTTTCCTTCCTATGGGGGGATAATTGATTACACATTCATGATGAATGTAGTCCTTGGAGGTTATCATGGATTCCTCCATACATAATCATTTATTGCATTCATAATCAAGCAAGATATTATTTCCATTTTCTCTCCTATGGAAGTTATTTTGGTTTAGCAGGGTTCCTAGAGGTGTTGAGAATCCATCAATCAACTCCTACAAGAAAATCCCTCCTATTCACATCTCCAACTAAAGGAATCCTACACCCAAACTCTCACCATATAATCATCTTTGCTCATACATTATCCTACCCCAATGATTCTAAATTCAAATCTCAAATCCCTTCCAATATAATCCCCTTATCCCTACAACCAAATCCCAACACCTCAAATCAAAAATCTCAAGTCATATCCAAACAACACCTCCCCTTTAGTAATCACCCATAAACTAACCACCATTTGCATTCCAAATCTAACAAATCCATTTATAAAACCACATCCTATATCAATCAAATCCATCATAAACAAAATCCCAAAATCTGTAGCTAAATCCCAAACTCCACCAACTACCTCCAACCAAATCATATCATACCAAATTTCAATCCCATCAATCAGCCAAAATCATCCATACGCAATCAAAAATGAATCCAAAACCCAAATCAAATCATCATTAATCACATCTAAATTAGAATTTCATTTGAAATCATGACCCCATATCAATCATTGTCAAACCTTGTCTACTAAATAACTTTTCCTATCTTAAGTATCAAGACAATTGAAATTCAATTATCACATCAACCTTAAAGAAAAATATCTTAATAAATTGGCCTATCTTAGGTTAACTATTCTAAAAATCCTAATCTATTTTGCTTGAGAACTTGCCTATCTTAAGTAGGAAATATTAAATCATCCAATTTGTCATGATTATAAGTTACTTTTTGTTTACAAGTCTCGTGCCATATCTTCTACATCATCCATTACTTTTATATCCCCGTTCAAGCTAATTACCCCTTTTCACATCAACCCCATCTAACCATCTAAGTCATCAAATCACCCATTTTTTAAACTCCATGTACTCGTCCATAGCAATGAAAATATAAAATCTAAAAAACATCATAAATCACAAAATACCAAAAGAATTAAAAATCATTAAAAAAAAAATTAAAAGGTTTCTCTTTTCATGTCACGCATTACTAGGTTATGAGCGAAAATGAGCATGGAACAACATAACAATAATCATTTGGTACCTAGTGATAGCCATTATATCTAAGGTGAAAACTCAAGATCCCAAATGCTTCATGATACAATAAACAAGTTAAAACATATTGTGAGTGAAGAAGTCACCGGCTAGGAGGGACCTCAAAGAGATCAATCCAGATCGGTCAGCAAGAGTAAGCACAACAGAAACACAAGGACATGATGGAGGTAATGTAGAATACATTGAATTATATCATGAAAATTGATTACAACCAACCAGTAACAACCGGGTTACAGAAACCAACTCACAGGCCTACTAAAACATACTCAAAATACAGAACAGGTCACAACCGAGACCTCAAATCGTAAGATATATCTTCTATGCTTAGTCTAACTTCTTGGTTACATTATAATGCTATGTTACAATGATTTATACGATCCAAGTGGATACGATCGGCCCAAAAAGGATCAAAACCCGAAGAACAAGACCTAACGTGTAAAACCAACAAGGTCAGCCTCCACCAAAGAAATTCCTCCGAAAAATCCAAAGGATGAAGAGTAGATCACGGGAAAAGGTCGGTCACACGCCAAGGAGCAACGAAATCAACGCTCAGGGCTCTGCAAGCTACGGAAGGGGATCCAGTAGATCACCAATGCAAATAGGTCCAGGCAACTGGTAACAATAAACTGTCTTAGAAACTGATAGCAATAACTTGCCAAAAAATGATCCAAATGCTCCACGGTTTGGGAATAAGGAAGATGATCATGTCTTCAAGTAAATCCAACTCCACAGGTTTCGATGAGCCAAATCCGAGACACACAGAAAGAAATGTTGAAATTGCAAACAGAAAGTAAAACAGAAAGGAAATATTTTTGGTTGATGCAAGATTGCTATGAACCGGGGATGATCCTGCATCAGACATATGGGATTGTTGAAAAAAAAAGTGAGTCTCTCACTTTGTTGGGGTCAAAGGAAAACCAAGGCGATCTACCTCTGCCTGAGAAATCTAATATGAATCTTCAACTGGTCCATCCTTCCACTTCACAAGATACTCCTTATATTGACTGCTCTGGGTACTACGCCCAATCCTACTGTCCAAAATGTCTTCAATCTAATCCGGTTCCTTCTGGGGCAACTGTTTCTCCAAGTCTGCAATATTGTCCTCACTGAATTCTGGTTCATGATACTGATGAAGATTTGCAATGTTAAACATAGGTGAAATACTTAGTCTATCTAGTAACTCCACTTCATATGCATTCCCAGAACTGAACTTTCTCAAAATCCTGCAAGGTCCAAACTTTCTTATCTGCAATTTGTTATAAGTTCCAACTGGGAATCTCTCTTTTATCAGATACACCATCACTTCATCGCCAACTTCAAATTCCTTATGTCTCTTGTTCTCATATGCCTTCTCCTTATACTTGTTATTTGTGTTCTCCAAATGTTTCTTAACTTGAATATGTAAGTCCTTCATGCGATCTACAAATTCTTCTGCTTCTGAACTTCTTTGGTCTTCACTGCTAATATCTCTTAATTCTAATATACCTCTAGGATGTGCTTCAGTAACAATCTCAAAAGGTGTTCTTCTGGTACTCTTGTTTACTGAATTATTGTAGGCAAACTCTACTTGTGCAAGAATCAAATCCCAACTTCCAGTTTTATCTCCAACTAAACATCTCAACAAATTTTCCAAGCTCTGGTTAACTACTTCTATCTGTCCATCAGTCTGTGGATGAAAAGTAGAACTGAACTTCAAATCTATCTTCATCTTCTTCCAAAGTGTTCTCCAAAAATAGCCAACAAACTTAGTATCTCTATCTGAAATTATGCTCTTAGGTAATCCATGCAATCTCACTATTTTCTTGAAAAATAGGTCTGCTACATGTAATGCATCTAATGTCTTCTTACAAGGTATGAAATGTGTCATCTTCGAGAATCTATCCACTACCACAAATATAGAATCATTTCCTCTCGATGTTTTAGGCAATCCAAATATGAAATCCATTCTTATATCCTAAGGATTGAAAGGTCTTACTGGTACTGTCAAAGGTTTATACAATCCCAAATTCTGACTACTACCCTTTGTAACTTGACAAACTCTACAACTTTGCACATATTTCCTAACATCCTTATGAATCTGGGGCCAAAAGTAATGCTCACTCACCAATGCTATTGTTTTTTCAATACCAAAATGTTCGGCTAACCCTCCAATGTGTTTCTCCTTTATCAGATTCTCCCTCATAGAACTCTTAGGTATGCACAATTGAACTCCTCTAAATAACATCCCATCCTGAATGAAGTAATCCAACCACTTGCTTCTATCTAACGTAACCAATTCTCTACATGCTCTCCAAGGTTCTCCAAAATCTGGGTCATCATCATACAAGGTCTTCAATTCTTCAAATCCTAATATTGTCACTCTCATCTCTGTTAGCAAATTCCTTCTCCTTCTCAATGCATCGACAAATTTGTTAGATTTCCCACTTCTATGCTTCAACGCAAAGGTATAACTACAAAAAATCTACCCATCTCATATGTCTCTGATTCAACTTACTCTGACTATTCAAATACTGCAAAGCTTGATGATCTGTATACAACACAAACTCCTTAGGCAACAGCTAATATCTCCACTTCTTCAAGGCTTGAACTATGGGATAAAACTCTTGATCATACACTAAATATCTCCTCTGCGCATCGTTCAATTTCTCACTGAAATAAGTTATTGCTCTCCCTTCCTAACTCAAGACTGCTCCTATTACTGTTCCACTTGCATCACAATCCACTTGAAATACTTTATTGAAATATGGTAAAGCTAACATAGGTTGCTCAGTCACTTTCTGTTTCAACAGCTCAAAACTTTTGTTTGCTCTGGTGGTCCACTTGAATTCCTTCCGATCTTCCCTCATGGTCTCAGTCATAGGGTTATAAACTAAACTGAAATTTCTAACGAACTTCCTGTAGAAACTAGCCAATCCATGAAATGATCTTACCTCTCCAATGCTTTATAGTGTAGGCCACTCAACAATTGCTTTTCTTTCTCAGGGTCCATCTTCAAACCATCCACAGAAATAACAAATCCCAAAAAGATTAATTCATCTTTCATGAAAGTACACTTCTTAATATTTATAAGCAACTTTTCTTCTCTCAACCTCTGCAAAACTTGTCTCAAATGCAACAAATGCTCCTCTTTTGTCTTACTAAAAATCAAAATGTCATCCAAATATACAATAACAAACTTACCCGATAATTTCTTCAATACCCCAAACATCAGCCTCATGAAAGTACTCAATGCATTAGTTAACCCAAAAGGCATCACCAACCATTCATACAGTCCTTCATTTGTCTTGAATGTTGTCTTCCACTTATCTCCTTCTTTGATCCTGATCTAATGATTTCCACTCTTCAAATATATCTTTGTAAAGTATTTGGCTCCACTCAAACAGTCCATTATGTTATCCATCCTAGGCAAAGGAAACTGGTATTTCATTGTGATCTTGTTTATTGCTCTGGAATCGTTGCACATTCTCCACTCTCCATTCTTCTTTGGTGCTAATATTGTTGGTACTGCACAAGGGCTGAGACTTTCTCTGATCAAACCTCTCTTCAACAACTCATGCACTTGTCTATTTAGTTCTTCATTCTCTGTCGGTGTCATCTGGTGTGTAGCTTTGTTAGGAAAACTAGCTCTGGGAACCAGGTCTATGCAATGACTGATACTTCTCACAGGTGGCAATCCATCGGGCACATTATCTGAAATGATGTCTACATATTTTGTCAACAAATCTCTTATATTTTCTATTTGTTCCTCTTCATGCTCTAGATTCTAAATCTTCTTAGGAACTAAAGCAAAACACACATTCTCATGTCTCAATCCATCCAGGAATTTCCTTCCATCCGCCAAACAGATTCTAGCATTCATATAGACTTCACTCTTCAAAGGTTCCTCCAAGGGCAACAAGGTTTGCTTCATCCCATTGGCCACAATAGTGTATGTATTCTTCCTCCCATCATATATTGTCTATCTATCAAACTGTCAAGGTCTACCGAACAAAAGATGACAAATATCCATAGGCATAATATCACACAAGACTTCATCATGATAATTCTCAATTTCAATTTCATCAAACATTTCTCACTTACTAACAACTTATGCTCATCCTAAATTCATGATATTTGATAAGGCTTAGGGTGTTTCAATCTTTCCAAATTCAATTTATTCTCCATCTCCTCTGAAACAAGATTATCTGAAGTACCACTATCAATAACAACTTTATAGCACTTACCAGATACCTTACATCTGGTCTTGAACAAATTCTTCCTTTGCAAGGGCTCTTCATCTCTCTCGGTATGACACAAAGCTCTCCTCATCATCAACAGTTCTCCATTTTCTGGTTTATTATCTGATCCAGTGGGGTTTTCTTCCATCATTGTTTCTCTTCTGCTATTATTTTTCTTCTTACACTTGAAATCATGATGTCCTTCTCCTCAACACTTATAGCAAGTTTCTCTAAACATTCTCATGTCTTGTCTTCCAAAATTCTCATTCTGGTAGCCATCTGGTTCTCTCCTCCAGTATAAATTTCTATCATCTTTCCGATATGAATTACCTTCTTTGTTCACTTCCTTGCCCTTGTTCTAATTCGTACAGGTTCCTCTACCTTCGGTATATCGTCTTCCTCCTTGAAATATTCCTCCGGAAAACCTTCCACCTCTGCCTCTCTGCCTCTACTCATGTCTTTTGTTTAGTTTTTCTTCTACCTTCAGGGCATACTAGTAAGCCTCTTCAACACTCTATAATTTTATCAAACTGAGTTCATCTTGTATATACACCCGCAATCCATTCAAATATCTTGCAACTTGTTCAACTTCATCATCAACATGTCTAGATCTGATATTCAACTTGTAAAATGCTTCGGTGTATTCCTTCACACTAGATTCCTTCTGTCTCAAATTCTGCAACTTCTGGAATAGATTCACTTGATAATCAGCTGACATAAATTTTGATTTCAACTTAGCAACCATCTGATCCCATGTCTTGATCTTCTCTTTACATGTTCTCTATCTATCAACTTGCAAATGCTCCCACCAAAGAGATGCATGACCTTTCAACCGGGTACAAGCATATTTCACCTTCCTTTCTTCTGCAGTGTTTTCAAAATCAAAATATTTCTCCATCTCCGAGATCCAATCCATCAATTCATCTGAATCCAACTTTCCATCATATTCTGGTGGGGTAAAATGAGGTTTAGTATTCGCCCTACTCAAAACCCTCAAAAACCTTTCCTCATATGGATCAACCGCCGGTGGGTTTATTTGTTCTGTCGGGGCTTCTTTTCCTTCATCTTCACTTACATCTTCAATGTGTCAACCTCTTCTCTAGGCTATCTCCACGGCTTCTAACCATGTTGCTATTCCTCACAACATTTCCATCACAGCAGGGTCTGCATTCCCATGCACTCCACCATTCCTAGTTCCTCTTCGTGCCATCTTCATGCCAGTCCTCTGCAGCTGCATGTCAGATCCACAGTCTGCCACCCTACAACAAAATTCTCAGGACAACGCAATCTTCAGAACGAAAACTTGCTTTGATACCGCTTGAAGTAGTCACCGGCTAGGAGGGACCTCAAAGAGATCAGTCCAGACCGGTCAGCAAGACTAAGCACAACATAAACACAAGGACATGATGGAGGCAATGTAGAACAAATTGAATTATATCATGAAAACTGATTACAACCAACTTGTAACCTAAAACATGCTCAAAATATAGAACACGTCACAACCGGGACCTCAAATCTTAAGATATATCTTCTATGCTCAGTCTAACTTCTTGGTTACATTCTAATGCTCTATTACAATGATTTATATGATCCAAGAGGATCTGGTCGGCCCAAAAAGGATCAAAACCCGAAGAACAAGACCTAACGTGTAAAACCAACAAGGTCGGCCTCCGCCAAAGAAATTCCTCCAGAAAATCTAAAGGATGAAGAGTAGATCACGAGAAAAGGTCAACCACACGCCAAGGAACATCGGAATCAACGCTCGGGGCTTTGCAAGCTACAGAAGGGGATCTGATAGATCATCAATGCAAATAGGTCCAGGCAACCGGTAACAGTAAATTGTCTCGGAAACCGATAGCGATAACTTGTCGGAAAATGATCCAAATGCTCCATGGTTTAGGAATAAGGAAGATGATCGAGTCTTCAAGTAAAATCCAACTCCACAAGTTTCGGTGAACCAAATCTTGGACACACAGAAAGAAATGTTGAAACTGCAAACAGAAAGGAAATATTTTTGGTTGATGCAAGATTACTATGAACCGGGGATGCTCTTGCATCAGAGAGCCAACTTGAGTATTGTCCCAAGTTCATAGGATTTATCAACAGAGATATTACACAAGCTTAACTAGACCATCTCATCAACCTTCATAGAGATCATTTCTTGGGGCAATTAATTGAAGGAATCAAGATTCCCCCTCACTTTAACAGGTCCAAGCTTAATAATCCTATCCAACAAGAACCCACACCAATTAATCCACCCCAAAACACACAACTCAAAACTCATCCAATGACTACACCAACAAATAGGGTGTTTTCCACCTTTCCTCACACTGCATCCTCTAATCCTCCAACTATGGACACACCCAAAATCCAATGGCACTCATACTAAGAAAATAATTATCATTTTCCATCTACCCCATAGAATAATATTTCACATAATAATCAACCTTCATCTAACTCCATTCACCTTAAACTTCAATCCAATTTAACCAACCAAAACACTCCTATATCTAATCCACCACAAACAACATTTTCATCCATGTCACAATTAACCCAATCATTACCCCGTCTATCCATATCATAACCAACACTTTCCTAACTAACCACATATACATCTCATCACTCAACATATCAACAACTATTAGCATCTCAACCACCATCACAACAATATATTTCTCCTAAAATTGCATTCCAATCTGCCTATCAATAACCATCGTCTCAAAAATAACACATCCCACCTATTAATATGTTTCATTCCACTTATCAATGACAACCACATCATCAACAATATATCCCATCTATTAATACATTTCAATTCACTTATCAACAACAACCATCTCATCAACAATACACCCCACCAACAAACACTTTCCAATCCCCCTATCAACAACCACCATCATAGAAATAACACACTCTACCAATAAACACATATCAATCAACCCATCAAAAAAATTCATATAACAATCCATGTCACTCTCAAACTGCAACTTGTAGGAAGTTCTTCAAACACTTTTCAATCCCCCTATCAATAACCACCATTGTAGCAATAATATACTATGTTAGTAAACACATATCAATCAACCCATCAATGAACTCCATATAATAATCCATCTTATTCTCCAAACTCAAATCCCCTAAATTCCTTCACCCATTTGTGGCAAGAAATGAAGGATGTTCTAAAGGGGACCTTACACCAAAACTAAAAAAAATAGGTCCCTATCCCTTCAATAGATCAATATTAATGATACACCTCTCTAGAGAAAATGAGATGCTAAAATTTGAAAAATATAAAGGAAAAGGAGAACCATCAAGATCATGTCAATGAATTTTTCATGGTATACTAAGAAGTTTCCTAAAGCTACATATATATTATGAGACTCTTTCCTCAAAATTTCGGACAAGAACTTGAGTGGTTTTTACACCTATCTCGAGGATCATTTACAACTTTCTCTAACTTTGTTGAGAAATTTTTAACCCATTTCTTGTACAATGTCAAACACAAGTTAATCATGCTTGATGTTTGTAATACCCAACAATGAAATGGGGAGGTTTTGCTTCCTTCCTTCAATGATGGAGGAGTCCCACTAGTTGCTTTCCTTGGCTAATACTAGGAAAACCACTTGTCAATATTTTCATCACAATCTTAATCCAAAAATGTCATTTTTATTTTTTAGCTCACTATGTCTCCATTTTTTACAACGAAGTGACCATTGGGAAATCCCTCAATGCTAAAGATTTGGTCAAAATCTATAACAAAAATAAAGATAAGAATAATGAAACCAATGAAAAACCATATTTTGGGCTGAAAACAAGAATGTTGTTAGTCACAAGATAACTAACTCTAAACTTGTACAAACTACACCTAGAGTACACGAAAAAACAAGTCTCAGTTTCTGAAATGTCGAACAATAAACTTATGTCTCCATACCACAAGGACAACTAAATCCAGCTGATAATTCAAAACTTAAGTAGACTTCCTTGGGGGAACCTATCATAGCGTTTCAAAAACATGTTCAAGCCAACTTAATAAAATTTCCACACACCCAATCGTTTGATGAGAATACACCCAAACCCACATGGTGTAGAGAAAATGAATGTCATAAGTATCATCATGTCAAGGGTTACACTAGGTCAAATGCATGAAACTCAAAACTATATTCGAGATCTCATCGATTGAGATCAAAGTGGTAGAACATGTACCCTCCTTGCCAAATTAGCAATTAGGTGTATATCAAGGTCCATTTCCAAAGTATGATCAAAACCAATCCTCTATATTGAACAAAGGCTTATTCCAAAATAATCACACAAACAATGTCAACCCAATAAAACATCCACCTCATATGATTTGGTCATTATTCATACTGAAGAATCTCATCCACAAGTCAATACCATCACAATTAAAATTCACAACTATGTTGTTACCATTGTGGTTAGGTGATCGTCTAAGGTGCCTTCTTGTCCTCCCAACAACTATGTTGTTACCATTGTGGTTAGGTGATCGTCTAAGGTGCCTTCTTGTCCTCCCAACAAGTCACCCAATATAACTTCTTAGAGCATATTAGGAATATTAGCACAAACATCTAACTTGGAATCTCTAAAGTCATACTTGTTCATAGGAAAATTTTGGACCACACCCTAAGGGAGTCATAAGTCCTCAATGATATCAACCTAGATCAATTTGAAGCCTTATATTAATACAATCATACTAAAGCACTCCATATAGAATCTATACTAAATAAAAGTAAGATAAAATTATTCCTCATCGATGACAAATCTAGTTTAAATATTTGCACTTACAAACTTGTTAAATAGTTGGGATTTTTTGAGGATGTCATAGAAACTCATAAGAAAATAATGATCCAAGCTTATAATGACTTGAAAAAAGAATCAAAAGGAACTATTTGGCCTCTAGTTCATGTGGGTTTCTACCCTACAACAAAGCATCTTCCATGTTCTTGACCTTGAGCTTCCATAAAACCTTATCCTTAGTCACCCATGGATTCATACCACATAGGTCATTCCATCCACATATCATCAATGAATCAAATTCCTTCATGATGGTATAGAAATTATGATTCTTGTTGATCCTAAACCCTTTCAATATTGTAGAATATTAAAAGGCCCCTATAGAAAATCTCATCACTATCCTAGTATAAACATTGTTATACCATCCACATCAATACTATCCTTGTCCTATATTGATCCTGCCACTTAGGCATGAACAAATACACTAATTTGACTCCCTTGTTCAAGATCAAAATCATCAATAATGATGTGGATTGTATGAATTACACAACACCTATATGGGTTAACTCCCTATTTCTCTATGATCTCTTGGGAAACCTCAACATCATACCAATAAGGATCATAAGGTCATCCAATGTGATACAACTTTTGTTCAACATGCTATTCTAGATTATTAAATTATGAAAGGTGAAATTAGTTCGCTAGTTATAGAAAGATAAAGAATACGCATAGTGTTTTACTAAAGAAAACTATCCAAGAGCACTTATAGGCTACAAAGGCAAAGGCATTGGAAAATATGAATAAGACATTCTAGAGCCTATTACCATCCAAGTTGAACATAGAGAATTTGGTTTAGGATACATACAACATTAGCTAAATAATTCTTTGATATTGATGACACCTCTTACACAATGGCAAGATCCTTTCCCATTATTAAATACATCAAAGAATAGGACTTTGAAGACTCCTTTGTTGATTTTGCTACCCTTTTCAATAACATGACAATTTGCACCATTACCCCTAGTACTGCATCATACACCAACCTACTCATCTATCCAAATCTTGTTGTTTGGAACAACAAAAGCCCACGTCTTTAGACATGTTTGAAAATGATGAAGTTTTAGTAGAATTCTTGGGACTTTGTGATGGCATTCCAATTAGTGACCATTAGAAAGGCTTCAAGACAAACCTTGATATAGCAATTTGTTTTGGGACACAAGCTTAGTTCATTAGTCCAAACAATTCAAAAAGACAAATAGAACAAAAAATAGAAAAAATAAAAAACCAAAGACCCTTTGTGAAACCTCTCTAAGGCAATATTGAACACAAAAAGAAAAGAAAAAGAAATGAAAAATAGCATGTCTATTGTTGCAAACCTCATTAAGGTGTTGATGGGGAAAAAAAACAAGTTTCTTTTAATAGAAAAGAAAGGTATTTAAAATTAATAATCATGGAGCAAATGACATGGTGGTCTTGACAAATCATATTATCATGATATATGCAATCCCCTCCATCATCACATTTATCATTCACCATATCTAGTATTTGGCATGAACCTCCATCCATTGCTCACCTCATTTCAAGACCCTTGGTGGAACACTATATCGAAGGAATCTTCATAGTACCCTCCTCAAATGCCTTAAGCTTGGAATAGAGTTCTTTTGCTTGGTAGAAGTATGTGTTGATATTTACAGTGTACACACTAGAGAAATGGTCCTGTCTAAAAGGCTTATAAGCATAGGCTATTGATGGCCAACCATGGAATAAATTACATACCATAATCACTATCACAGACTACTTCAATTAGCTACTCTTGAAGGTGAATATTTTGACGAAGGCATCAACATCATACACCTCAAGCATTTCTATGCCTAATCTAAGGAATATCTTAATAGAAAACATATAAAACTACAAAAAAAATCATCCTCTAGTGAAAACCACTTTTGGTGGCACCTGAGTCAAGTACCATGGTGAAAACCTACTCATAGATGCCATTTGTAATAAAATGGACTTCACACTATTTCAATTCATCGTCCACCTATTCATGAGTCTATTTCCTCCACCTATCCATCCATTCCACTCACAATATCCATTGTCATGTTTTACACTAGGGGCAAGTGATTACATCCTACTTCAGACTAAATTTTCATGTGTGCTTTCTAATTCACTTAGTGATCTAGATCTCTTCTCTAATAAATGAGTTTCATGCATTTCCTAGTCTCTCATTAACAAAAATTCATCTTCATTTCCTATTAATAAAATGTTAAACATCAACACCTACTTTACACCTCAAACTACACTTGAAACTTCTCGCTTTCAATGTCAAATCAAGAACTTTAAATCAATCTTGTAACATACAGCTGCCACATCATTTGTCATTGTGATTTTCCCTATTTCATTCATCACTTACCTCCACAAAATGCATCCTTCCCCAAATTAAGCATAATCCTCATTTATCTATCCTATTAGCACCTTGACAAGGGGTAATACTATCGTATGCTAGTTGCTAGTTGATCTGTTATTTCTTATACTCATCTTTGAGATATTTGATTTATCCTTTTTTATTGTTTGATATATCTTTTGATGTGCACTATGCCTACTCAATGTTGCCACAATCACTATATATCATTGTGTGCTTTGATTGGTATAATTGAGGCATGGTATATTGTTTATGTCTGCCATGTTTGTTGGTTGTTTCCTCACAAGACCCACCAAGTTGCAATTCCTTGTGATGTGTTGTCAATTGGTTGTTCTCTCCCAAGACCCACCAAGAGCATCAAATGTCTTATAAATGTTGGGCCATCCTCTTGTCTATTGTTTTCTTGAGAGTTAGTTCATACATTGGATACATCATCAACCTGGTCTTATATACCCTAGAGCATAACATTCATTGCTATATCAAAAACAAGGTTTCTCTCCACATATTAGCATAACAAAGCATTAAAAAAAAATCAATCATCCATAAGCATGCATTTGTTTACCCATATCACATTTTTCACTTCATTTCACTTTTCTTACATTCAATTCCCCGTTTCTCATTTTTCTTTCTTCTATAATTTTCATCTTCCATTTGGTTTTTTTTTCGTCTCTTTTTTTCAGAAGTTCATTTGTGTAACCTTTCCATCTTCTAAATTGTTCAAGGGTTCTACACGAAGGTCCCATTATACCCTGCATACCTAACCCCATTAGTTTCATTGTCTCGAAAATATGGGTCACTCTTTTTTGCTTTTTGTAGCTTTTTTTTTTAAGTTTTTGCCTTGACACTTCGGAACCTCGGAGTCCCAAGGTGTCCTTTGCCTAATTTTTTTAGTCCTACCCCGGAACCCTGGAGTCCCGAGGTAGGCACTTGTTTTTTGTTGTGTTTTGACCCCGGAGCCTCGGAGTTCCAAGGTAGGTTTTTCTTTCTTGTGTTTGTCACAACCTCGGAACCCCGGAGTCCCGAAGTCGTTCCTTGTCCCTTTTTGTCGTTGAAGCCTCGAAAGTCTGGAGTCCCGAAATATCAAGTTCTTCATGTTTTGTTGTTTGTCATTTCGGAACCCCGGATCCTCGAAGTCCCAAAGTTGTGTTGTCTTTGCAACCCCGGAGTCTCGAAGTTGCTTTGCTTGTTTTTCTTTGTCCACCTCGGATCCCCGAAACCATGGAGTCCCAAGGTGCCCTTGCTTGTTTTAGACCCCAGAACCCCGAAGTTCTGAGGTCTGTTTGTGTTTTATTTCTCGGAAGTCCGGAACCCCGGACTCTCGAGGTCGTGTTTAAGGCGATTGTACAGACGAAATATCGGGGGTATAAATAGGTGAAATGAACCTTTTTGAGCTCATTTGTGCATTCAAGTTTTCCGACTTCCTTGCTCTACCTCCCGACTTCGCACCTCTGTATCGCCGAGTTTTCGAGGGATTTCTTTCACCGGGTTGGTAGATTTCTTTGCCCTCTTTGTGTTTTCTAGTTTAGATCTTTTTAGTTTTTTAGTTTTTTAGTTTTTCTCGTTTTGAGTGTTTGTTTTTCTTCCTGTGTCCCTTAGGGTTTTCCAACGCCGGAACCCCGAAGTTCCGGGCTTGGTAATTGTTTACACCTCGAAACCCCGGAACCCCGGAGTTTCGAGGTTGATCTTTTTTGGGTTGTGCTTTTTCCTCGGAACCCTGGATCCCCGAAGTTTCGGACCCCCTTTTTGACCAATTGTTGAACTATACCTAACCTCAAAACCTCAGGACCCCGGAACCCCGGAGTTCCGAAGTTCTTTCCTCTTAGGCCACTGTTTTAACTCAGAACCCTAGAGTCCTAGAGTTCCGGAACATCTTTTAGGCCATTATTTGAACTATCCCGGGACTTTGAGTCCTCGAAGTCCTGAACGAGTTGTGCACTTAGTCCACCTCGAATCCCCGAAGTTCTGGATTTATTGTTTTAGCCTTGTCTTACCCCGAAACCCTGGAGTCTCGAGTTTCGTTGTTTTGGTTCACCCCAAAGTTCCGGGTCATTCTGAAGTTTCGGGTCATGTTTTTAGCCCATCCTCACTTCGGAACCTCGGAACCTCGGAGTTTTGAGGTCAGTTGTTTGAGAAAGAGTTTTCCCACCCCAAAACCCCGGAGTCCCGAAGTGGGTAATATAATTGATATATTTGATGTGTGATAGGCTAATTTGTGGTTCTTTCTTGCAGATTAGAAAAATTAGATGGACCCAACTTCTGGCAAGAAAGGCAAGGAGTTGGATAGACTCCCTGCAACCATGAAGTACCATTATTAGGGGCAGGTTTATGTTTCAAAATTGGATGATCAAATCAAATGGGTGACTGATACAGAGGTAGAACATGTTGAATTAGAAGACATTGCAACACAATTGGATAAACCAAGACTAGAGGATCCTTATAGGAGGATCAAGAGATCAGGGTTGGTAGAAGCAACTATTTTTCCTCAATCCATCGAAGCCCCTGAATTCATTATGACCGTGGCACACTTCTACAATGCACACTAGGAAGTGCATTGATGCCCAAGGAAGGACAGTAATAAATTTATCTGTTGATATGTTGGGATATGTGTTTGGTATTCCTTCAAGAGAGGAAGAGATGTTGTTAACAACTGAGGAAGAAGTCGTCGAAGTATGGGATGGGGATATTACTTTGAGCAAAAGGCATATGAATGAAAATTGGCTCGAGGAGGAGAGGAAAACAGGATTAAAAGCCAATGGCATACTAAGGGAAGATTTCGAGGATTATTATGCTCGCAAGGCCTTCAGCAAGACAGATTGTGGTCACTTCTGCCCATGGATGTTTCATTACATGACTATTGTTCTGATTGGCAAGAAATATTTCGATTGGGCTCAGATCTTATCTGACAATATACACAGGCAATTGGTAGATGTGCATAAAACAAAGAAATTATTCTTCACTTCATATGTTGTATGGGTAGCGGCTCGAGCAAGAAAATTTCCAGGGTTGCAAACAGACGGCCAACTTGGAGATGAGGAAGGACAAAAGAAGGTGTGGGAGTATTACACCCAACTCCCTCTAGGCAACGCAAAGGCATATTACAAAAGAATAAACGATGCCTTCATTTTCCTTGTCATCATCAAACTCACAAGTGATATAGGTTATAGAATAAGCCCAAAAGCAATGGCCATAATCACAGAATGGGCATGTTGGTTCATTCAAAATGAACATTCCACGTATATTAAGGTCAGTGGATTCACAGGGAGCCCTATGCTGCTGCCAAGATACTGCAATGACCGCATCATATTATTAGAATATGTCAGGCAGATGCTTGGGTTGCAATCACTTTTGTCTTCAAAACATAAGACAGGTGTAGATTTTTCAGTTTCTATTGGTTATTTTTCCTGTTCCAAGATTCGGGTAGCTAAGATGGCAGAGCAAGAGTTGCAAGATCCAAATTTAAAAGAATTCAGTTATGCTAGAGAGTATTACGACCCATACGGAAAATTAAAGCAAATAATGTCAAAGGCATATGAGGGACATAAGTCAAGATTGGAGAATTTTTTGGCCAACCTCCAAGACAGTTTTGAAGTCAAAGAGAAAAAGTATTCCAGGCTCTCAGTTCCGCGGATGAGGAATTTTGAAATAGAGACCAATCTCCCTAAAGAGTTAAGGGATGATGGTGATTTATTAAAACCTACATATAAGGAACGGGAAATTGATAAGAAGCCCCTCTCTCCAATCAAATGGTCAGGGCAGGAAGAGGTGGATATAGATAGAGTAACTCAAACTGTTATAGATAGAACTAGGCAGTGGCTAAGTTTGAGGGTTAGGTCGAGCACTTCGAAGGGGAAGCAAAAGGAATCAACCTCAGGTGTTCCTCAGTCAAGGGGTTATAAGGAGTATGCCCGCAAGACAAGGTCCAGCTCCAGAAAGAATACCTCTATGAACCCAGAAAAGGTGGTGCAACCCAAAGAAAGTACTGAGGAACTCCTCAAGCAAGTCCATGAGCGAATGAGGAGGGCCGAGATTTTGAAGAAGGCTGTTGATTTGGGGATCAGCGAAGGGTTAGGAGTCGTGTCATTGGCAGAGGTACTTCCTGTTAGGGCAGTGATTGGGCAAAGGCCAGGAGAAGGCAATTAGGAAGAAGATGAACAAGGGAAAACCAATGAAAATACACAACCTCCTCCTGATACGACAAGTACATCTACTCAGCCCTCGCCAATAGCAACTACACAGGCTCCAATTTTGACATCAACCACTACAACCCCTCTGCCAACATCATCTGGTGTTTTTATAACGACATCAACAACATTACCTCAAGTAACTACAGTATTGTTTCCTATTGTAGAAAATGTAAGCATTCATAATATTGAATCAGATTCTGAACAAGAAGATGAGCAACTTATGGAACAATTGGTACAAAGACGGACCAAAGGGAAGAAAGTAAAGAAGTTCACCAAGCTCAAGAAATGGGTACCAGTTGACCCCATGAACATTGATGAATAGGGTCTACTAGCTGAGCAACCACTTGGGGGAGAGAAGGAGCGAAATGAGCCAGGGGATTCACAAGATGAAAGATTGGTCTTAACTCCACAAGACCAAGAAGATCTATTGAAAGAGATAGTTGCCAAGCAAGGTATGGAGGAAACTGATAAAGGTGGCAGCCAATTTGAAGAAGAGATGAGTGATAAGTTAGGAGAGTTGCATAAGCAACAGCAATTGAATGTTGATGTCACTCTTCAAACTGCCTGAATTCCACCGACTACATCAACCGCTAATATTCAAACCCAGGAGCAAGTTGGCGAGGAGAAAGATGAAGCAAAGGAGCAGTCAAACGTACACGTGGTGACTGTTGACATCATGCCACATGAAGGTGAAAAGGATAAGGATGTGCCACAATGGTTAAACTTCACCTTTAAGAAGAAGAAGAAAGTGGTGCTACCAAAGGTTACACTGCAACAGGCCATCATTGAAGAACCACGGAAAACAAAAAGAGCAAGGACAGTGCATCATTTGTCAAGGATAGGTTCTGGTGAAGTGATTGTCGATGTAGCAGTTCCAACACAAGTTGAAGGTCAAGACTCCTCGAAATATTAGGTTTCACAGGTCAAATTGGGTAAGCAGACCAAGTGGGGAGAGCTACATACGTTGGAACTTGCTACTAGTGTCATCAGGGGCCGAATAGAAAAGGAGCACATCTCCCATTCAAAGGTCAAGGCACAACCGGAACAATATAAGCAGTTGTTGCTAGAGATGGGTAAGTTCCTAGATACATGTATAGATGATAACTTACCTTCAACCTCATCACTCCCAGAAGGAGATACAAAAGCACTGGTTGAGGTAAGACAAGTGGCAGCTACAGCAAAGGCATGGGCACGAACAATGCCGCCAAAATTAGATTATTCTTGCAAAACACCATGAAAGAGTATAAAAAGGCCATGCAGGTTGGAGGAGCGTTAGCTTATTGTTCTCAGCAGTGGGAGCGGAAGCTCAACACTTTCGGCAAACAGTTTCGAGTTTTGAATAAAGTTTTGAGTCTTGGGGAAGAGGTTATAATAAGGGAAGACCTCTTAGGCGGAGATAGTTGTAAAAATTTGCAATCCTACATATACATTTTGGAGTTGAAGATTGAAATGCTTCGACGGTATGAGAAGGATATAACAAGTATTCGGTCTCCCCTTCTCAGGGTAGTGGAGAAGTACAAGAAGTTTGTAGGGCAGTTATTAGGAGTTTTTGGGCTTGGTATAACCAGTGTTGGACGTATGGAGGAGGACCAGGTACTCCGCCAATGGGATGCATATGAGGCACAACATTTTGCAGCTCCGACTCAGTTTAATGTTTCGTTAATGTACAGGTTTTGATAACCCAGTGTCAACAGGCCGCGGAAACAATAGAAGAGTTGGAAGGTGGAAGAAAGAATACGGAGGAGATTTTGAGGAAGTACAAGTTTAGAATCAAACATGTTGTTGATCCTCCTGCTGAAGTGATTGCATGTATCGTTAGCAATTACGAGGCCTATAAAAAGAAGTGAAAGAAGAACATATAGTTGCTAATGATAGCATGACATTTTGAAGGATTTTTGCATGACACCACACTGGGGCTTCAACGCTACCTCCAACTTACACTTTAGTTTTGAACAAAATTTTGCATGACTACGAAAGCTTGGCTCATGCAGCACCATTTTCGTAGTGCTCTCTGAGTACCAGTTTCGTAATAGTTAACTGGAGTCTAAGGCAGAGACTTGAATGTCAACTGCGACTCCTTGCTTTTTAGTTCTTAATTTAGATAGGTTTATTTCCTAGAAAGTAGGACAAGAAACTCTATAAATTGAGGCGTTTGATTCATTTGTAAGGGTCCACAAATTGATGATTTGAGGCCCACTTAGAGATTTTAGATTATTTTTTTTGCAGATTGTTATGAAGTAGAATATTTTTGTGATACATTCTTTGAAGTTAATACAAGAAGCAGCTTATAGATTGCCTGATCTATGCGTATGTCCTATTAATTTGTTCTTTGCAGTCTGGTAATGTCTATTGTTTGAAATCAGCAACGTGTTCTGGTCTTATGTTTATTGCTTTATGAATCATACTGCACACGTAAGTGGTGTGAGAATTACTAGGATAGACGGTATTGTGGTGATATTTTTTCCATGAATTTGTGAGGTTGCTGACTTTGCAGGTTTATTGGAGGTCCGTTATTGAATGCTGATTTGGATGATATTGATGATTTTGGATTGCAGGGTACTTACTAAGTAGCTCATTAAGTTGTTATTGAATTAGTTTCATTGTTATTTTCTTGTTTACTATCTTTGCAATTTATTTCGAAAGAGAATCTTAAACCATAAAATACAAAAAAGTGGAGTTATTGGAAATTATTGGGATTTGTTTAACCAAAAGGCCCCTTCACAGGTACAACCGCATCAACCATTGAGCTACCCATCATCGTCGAGACCCGACTATAGAGACCTTGGAGTAGTTAGTTTTTCGGAACTCATTACTTTTCAGGAGAGGTGGTGAGTGTTTACACAAATTACTTGACTGTTGGTGAGTGTGTCACAACACCCGTCAACAGGTCCCTAGTTTCTTGGCAAAGCTTATATCCATTTAACTAGATGGGTTGTTGGCTTCGATGCTACTAAGGTCAACATGATTCCCTATCATTCACAATATTGCTAATGTTATTGGTTAGTTTGTTGCCATTTATAATGTTATAAAATATTCAAAGAGTTTCTTCTTTGCTAGGTTTGTGTTTGTGTCAAAACTAATAAGGTTGTGCTAAGCAATATCAATTTATGCTCCAAGCTAGATGTTTGGGAGCAGAAAATCCTTTGAGTCCACTTCATTGGTTAATGAACATTTTGTGAAAAGGCATGTAGGAAAGGTTTTGGATTCCCTTGGCCAATCCTTTGTAGACAAGGTACCTATTGAATTGAGTCATTAATCTTCATAATGTAGGAAGGTGTTGGATTTTGTGTTGGGGGTCCACTCCAACATAGATTGTGGTTCCCCTTGCAAAGAGAATAAATTATGTTGCTATGATTGAGAGCCCTTTGGTTGTGACTCAAAGCCCTTTGTTGAGTTTAGATTTTGAAACACCTTGACAGTTTGAAGCCTCTCTTCTTTGTTTCATTGTCTATATGGTATATTGTCTATTTGGGGCCTTTATAAGCTTGCTATAGTGTTGTTGGTTGTTCCTTATTCTCTGGCATTGCTCTTCTTGTAAAAGGTTTCTATTTCCTTCAAAACATATTTCCAATTCATAGTTCCAATCAAAAGTGTTTATCTTTGGTTTAAATCTCACTTCTTGTGAGACTCATTATGTTCACCTTCCTCGTTGCTTCGTAGATGGGTCTAGGCCCTTCCTGTATTTTTAACATAATCAAAACTTTTGCACGAATAAACTTTCAAGGGGACATTATCTCACTATCCAATATTTCATTATTTCTTCCACCTAATTGATGCATATCATCATTTTCTTTTTCCAAATCATTCTTCCTGGCTACTTTTCATTTCTTTAAATAGTGTTTCTTCAATCATCATCTCAAAGAGCACAAAATGTAGGCACAAGTTGTAAAGTTTGTCCAATTTACAATTCAAAATGCAAGATATATTCTAATTCTATTCTTTATATATCTATGTATTTAATCTCAATTATAATTCTGACTATCTTCTTTGTTATGGCAGGTAAGAGGAGTATTTATTGATTTCGATATCCTCTTTCTCAAATGCCATATGATATATATATATATATATATATATATATATATATATATATATATATATATATATATATATATATATATATATATATATATATATATATATATATATATGAGAGGAGGATCAAGCAGTGCCTTGATCGGTCATGTCTTATGGACATGACCGATCAAGACACTACTTGATCGCACCCTTTGGTATATAATATCAACCGGTGTTAAACATATTTGTCAGCCCGATATTAATCGGTGATCACATAACACATAACATATTTGCCAACCCGATATTAATCGGTGATCACATAATCATATGACATATTTGCCAACCCAATATTAATCGGGACTTACGTAACATGTTAACCGATATGCCAATCGGTATTAATGATGGTGTTTGGTATTGCAAAGTAACCGAAGTGAATCGATGTCTATGTTAACCGACACCGATCACTTAAATAATGGTTATGTTCATTAATTATTGATCGGTGCATTACTATGCCACCCGATAGTAATATAGTAATCACTTGTTGAGAACAAATCCGATATAGATCGGGATAGATGATTAATTAGATAACTATCGTTGATTACCAATATGCCAAGGTTTTCGATGAGGAATAATCATCAAAATAGAATAGCTTGAAGTTTTTCTTAATGGTTTAATCGATAGGATAAATGATTGAATGAGAGACTGCATTTATCTCTCATTCAATCATTTATCTTACCGTAGCTACCATGCATTAACACAAGTAATCCTTCTTTTATCCACATTCATATTGCTCATTAATAATATTCATAATATCCTATTATTATTTATTATCATTTATTAATCTTCATAACCATTTAATTAAATAATTCCTATTTTTTAATTAAAGTGACCTAACATTACCCATCAAAATAGTTAATCAAATCCACTCATTTATCCTTTTATCATCCATTAGTAAATTAAATACATATCAAATTCCACCTAATATGCACTAATTATTCATTTAATAAATAATCAAATCTTCAAATTTCATCTCATTCAATTAACTAATTAATCAAAAACTAGTTAGCTCATCAATCTATTCAATCCATTCATCCATGCAATCAATCTACTCTCTTGTGCAATAAGTTAATTCATCCATACATAGTTAACTAACTTCTAGCTCACTCATCAAATAAAGTTGAGTAATAACCAATATTTTAATTTAAAAAATAAAATAGTTCTAAACTCTCTCATGATTGTCATCTCTTCATATTGACTCCACAATCTAAGGTTTTAATCTTAATCATGCTTTTCTATACCCAAAAACCTATTAAAATCAACATACCACTCATCATTCATCCATCTAATCTTTAATGCAACATTACTGTCAATTTTGTAATCCATGGAATGCTAAAGTTATGTTGACAAAATGAGAGCATCCACATATGAATGAATTATGAACACATCATTTTGAAGCTTAACCGGATATTTACTTGAATATAGTGGTTGTGTTTTAAATTGTGTTGAAAATGCATTTATTTGTTTGTTCCATTTTCCTTCCGTTCAGATACATTATATTCCATAGCTTATGTAATGTCCCCTACATTGCAAACAATCTTCAAATCATAAAGGAACATACATTATTACCTCCTCTTGTCATTTTTGTGCATCTAATGCTTAAGCACAAAAAGGGAGGCCAAAAGATGCAGTGACGCCATTCTAGAAAACCCTGGCTTCAACAACCATGTAAAGGATGTTTCACTCTTTTCAAAGATTAAAGCCTAGCACAATATTAATGCAAGCACGAAAAGGATGCTTGATCCTCTTTTTGGAGATAAGGAAGGCCTAAAACACAATGTGCCAATGATTACAAGAGGATGATTGAGTGCAAGAACAAGTAGTTCTCATCAGATGTGATGTTCCTAGTTTCTGTTTTTGCTCGGTGAGGAGAGATTTTTAACCTGACCAACTCCAAGTGAGGGCACAAACGGGGACCTCATCCCCAACATTAACACATAGTATCAAAATAAATCATCTAGACCCACGAGCACAACAGCCCAACAGGAGCAAAGAGGTTAAAAGCCCGCAAGCACACTAGCCCAATAGGGGTTTAGAGCACTAAGTCATTTGGCATAAATGCCAACAACATCAACACTATGGTTGAAACCCGCAAGCATGTTGGATCAGCAAGGACACAACTCGTAATCACAGTAGTCCAATGAGGGTTTAAATCTTGGTGGCCACAACAACGACTCCATCATTAATCATCACAGTATGAGATGAACCCCCCCAAATGGAATATATATTGTTATAAAAATATACGCCACAGAATTTGTAGTAAATTAGTATGTTTTTTTGTTTGTCACTGCTATGTCTTTGAGAGTTAACTCCCAAGGATTGTTTATAGTCTCAAAACTTCTTTTCTTACTAACATTGTAACAAGTGCTATGATATTTTGAATTCTAGAATCTAGCCCCAAGACACCTTTTTTGGGTGGGATACTCAATGCTAATCCCTATTAGCCAATCTTAAAATCATTTTAAAAAAGTACCCTCACACCAGGTTTTCCATAACAAGATTCTAATAAGGAATGACAGTATATGTGACATCATACACGTCTAAATGCAAAGATGTCCAAGAGGCAGTGATTCCTCACGACTCAACTTCATTATCTCATTGCCTTTCATAAACAAACATGTTCATAGAATTGATCTGATTTGGTCATCATTTTAAAATGAACTCGCACTGCATGCATTTTAAAGGGTTTCCAAGAGATCACTGCCTTTTCAAGTGCGAAGAGGGAACCAATACCAAATTTTATTTATGCAATGTGAAGAACTTGAAATGTGTATACTAAGAGATAACGAAGCCATCTCTGCCTATGACAGCACAAGGTGTCCATTAGGTTGAGAAATTTTTCTAATTTTTCTAAATATCATCTAGAAAACTAAAAACTGTAAAGGGATACAATTCTGTTAACAACACAATTGCCTTACGGATGCATCTACGCCCTGGACAATTATTGAGCAGACCTGCCCAATGTATATGAAGGTGCTTTCATATTCGTTAAGAATAATGCCTGCATAACCTTGCCTAAGCAAAATGGTAATTTGTGGCTAGCTACATCAGGAGGCTTGCGTGCATCTTTCCCCTCTTAATTCTTTTTATGTTCTAACAAACAAAAATCTTCCATCATCTAATTAATAACTTTTATTTGGTGCACCACAATAAAAATGATGAAAAGTGAGACCCATAATATTAACATATGTGATGCTTCTCTTTGAATGGATGTTGATAAGGAGAACAGGTTAAAGGTTAGAAGTTCAGCGAGGAATGTTGTGGCAATTCCTAAGACATCGCTTGTTTGTTCCTAATGTAATGCTGAATGGTACGCCCATCTAAGTGTCAAAATAAGAGTCAATTTTAGTTATATGGTGTGAACCCCTAAAAAATGATGGAATGTGAGACCCATCATATTAACATATGTGATGCTTCTCTTTGAATGGATGTTGATAAGGAGAACAGGTTAATGGTAGGTTGATAAGTTCACCAAGGAATATTGTGGCAATTCCTAAGACATCGCTTGTTTGTTCCTAATGTAGTGCTGAATGGTATGCCAATCTAAGTGTCAAAATAAGAGTCAATTTTAGTCATATGGGCGCTTCTCTTTGAATTGTTATTGATAAGGGGAACAAATTAAAGGTTCCAATAATGTTATGGCAATTCCTAAAGCATGTCTTCTTTATTCCAACCATAATGATGAATGGTATGCCCAACTAAGTGTCAAAATAATGAGAACTATTAGTTTCCCAAATATACAACAAAAGAAAATATTATATAAGGGGCAAGATTGTACTGAATATTACATTGAATCCTCAGCTGCAATAGCCAAGCTCCCAATAGTAATTAATGTAAATGTCAACTTTCAATCACATATCTAAATGTGAGATTTATTCTTAATCCCTGCATTTTCATTCTCTTAGGAACAGAATGTTCCCAGTCCCTCTGGGTGTAGCCTCTCATTACAAAAAGCGAACCATGGTTTAGCGTAAAGGAGTAACGATCTTTTGAATGTTTTGACTGAACATCTCTCTGTCTTGTTTTCAATATATCAAATATGTTGGTAGATACTGAAAAAGATGAGTCATAATCCCTCTTTGAGCTTGAGGAAGGTTCTGATCCGGCTGAGATAAGGTTTGTTGTAGCCTTCTGAAGTTTCAATTCACTAGCATTTGTGTTTTTATTTTCTGTGCTATGAACACTATTGTTTAAGGCATTTGTACCCTCCCCTCTTGATATCTGTGTTTTCTTCCTTCTCATTAAAAATTCACGCTCTGCACCAAGAGTTACAGATGCTATTGTTGGAGTTGGACCATACAAGGGCTCATTATCAGAGTGCCAACCAACATAGTCACTCCCATGTTTGTATCGATTTAACAACAAACTATTAAAAGTAGTCCCTGGAAGTGCATCATGAACCTGCACATAAAAATTACTAGTAAATGACCATAATTTTGTAGTTTTAAGTAATTCACAAATCTATACAAGAAAAGTGATGACAAGAAGTATGCCACTAATTGGACATGAAAATCCATCCTAAACCTCTTATTCACAAAATGCATGCAATCACTTCCACTAGTTGCCATTTCACATACATCCATATCACAATTAGAATGTCACTATTTGGACATCAAATCCATCTCAAGCTTCTTACTCATAAAATGCAAGTATCATTTCCACCAATGCCATTTTACATACATCCATGAAACAATTAAAAATTTAAAACTCAGTAGAAATTACAGTTTAACCCAGGCAATAGATAAAGCCTCTACTATGGAAAACAGGATTCATGATTAAAAAAATTAACAGCAGTGATCTCTAAAATAAGAACGAGGAATAACTTACAGATTTTAGTATATCTTTAAGTGGAGGATAGTCATCCCATGAATGAATTTCAGGCTCATATCCACTGTATTTGTACGCTGGCAAGCCATCTTTGGCTACATAGCATGTTTCTCTTGGCTACAGACAGAAACACCAAACTATAAAAAGACATGTTGGATACAGATATATGCGAGAGAAGCTTGATGTAAATCAATCTTGCAAAGATACCATTAAATACAAGCTGAATTATGTCTCATGGCATGCGGAAATCAGTACCTAATTGATATAAAGCAGTACATGTACATGACTAAGCCCAAGTCTACACAAAACCAAAAAGGAGATCCAAGTATACACAGAACTGCAATGTAGAGATTGTTAAGACACAGATATACAAATAAAAACAAATAAGAAATGCAAGTGGTACACTGCCAAACTTGGTCGTGAGCACTCAAGAATACACTTCTACGTCCCATTTGAGAGGATAAAAATTCAATAAAAAGAACCTGCTTGCAGTTACTGCTATTTCATCAATCAGGTATTTTAAAAATTTGCAAACTTACAGGTTTGAGTAAAATAAACTGTTTGTTCCTCCTCTTCACATTCTCATTTTGAATGCGTGCTGCTAGAAAAGCAGTGGAAAAATGCTTAACTAGACATTTCTGATATACATACCTGCGCAAGATCATATTTGTAAGGCATCCATTGACAAGCAAGAAATGTTTATATTATATCTGCTCTTTGGAGCAGTCCATATTGGGGTTTTGTGGCCATGTTGTAATGTCCCCACTTGGGATTTCCCTTAATTTAAACCTGAGACATCCATTCTAACCTCAAATTAGAATAGTAATATATTAATAAATACAATTTTATCAGAATTAGATATATTTTACTATAAATCTGAGATTTTGACAATTGAGGATATGTTATGACTGATAGAGTTAATGATACCAGCAGTTCTGAAGGTGTCATTCATTGATATGAGTATGCAATTTGTGTCTATGACTGATTTTGTAATGGCAACTGTACTGTCATGGTTTGTGTTGTAGTTCTTTGTCACTATGCTATGTATATACTGTCATCCCTTAGATATATTTTACTATAAATCTGAGATTTTGACAATTGAGGATATGTTATGACTGATAGAGTTAATGATACCAGCAGTTCTGAAGGTGTCATTCATTGATATGAGTATGCAATTTGTGTCTATGACTGATTTTGTAATGGCAACTGTACTGTCATGGTTTGTGTTGTAGTTCTTTGTCACTATGCTATGTATATACTGTCATCCCTGACACCAGTCCATGTATTCATGCGATCTGGTTTACTGACTCTGTGCATATAGAACCAGCCAACTGGGCAATGATGGTGGTGTTCTTCCGGCTTTCTATCCATAAGTATATATAACCACTTTATGCCAAAATGTGAATGAACAACTCAGCTCATCCCCATGCATACCACTAAGAACAAATATGTTACTGCTTGTAACATAATAAAAGTTCTGATCTTATCAATCCATGGTGATGTTATTGGATGCTTTGATTCCTTTCCTTTATATCTCTCAATGTGAGGGAGAGGTCACACCACTTCATCATGTATACCCTTTGGCAAGAGACACACCCTTTCACCATTAGCACCCTTTGAAAGAGTGCAACTCTTCATTATTTCTGCCCTTTGAAAGGGACACAACCTCTCATAATCAGATCTGCACTTATTATTTAAATCAGATCTGCACTTCTCATTTTCAAATTATTCCCCCTCTCAAATGAGGTTCTCTTCTCCCTTTTATATCTCATTGTTGAGGGAGTCACAACTTTTCCTTTCATGTCTTTTGACTTTTCATTAACTTAATTAATTTTTAATTAATCATATTTAATTATATTTAATTATATTATTTTATATTTTAATTTTATTATTATCATTTATTATTAAATTTTATTTCAAAGTGGGGACATTACACATGTCCACTGGGGGGTGATTGGCATGGGCAATCTTCATAAGAGTGGTTTTGATGTCAGAGTAAGCCCAAATAGATAAGAATCCAAGAGTTTTGCTTCATAATAACTCATATTGATCATGTTGTACTTAATAGTCAAGACTCAAAATGCTTATATAAATTCAACTCTTCTTGATCATGATGAACCGCATCTCTCTTATGGCTGGCACAGTCCCTTTTCAGGTGCCTGGGCTTCTGATAATTTCATTGTTCCACGGCCGTTGGGGACGGGGGGACGGGGGGACAAAGGGAAAAAGATTTGGGGACAGGTTTCGGGGATGGGGGGACTTGGGCCTGGGGTGGGAAACGTGTTTCCGTGGAACACTGGTCATCATAATTTGAACATTTCCTTGTTTCCTTTCAAAAATTTGTTTCACCCTTTTCCTTTTCTAGACTTGCATCCTTCAACCTTTTATCTTGTCGATTGATTTGTCCTTTTTGATCATTTCAAACCTCAAGTATTTCACTTTTGCCACCATATTTTCTACTTCTTGAATACTTAGAATGTCTTTAGAAAACTGTTTAATGTAATTACTACAATCTATCTATCATCAAACTTTACACCAATTGCCATTGTTGATCTAATGCCTTCTCTAATTTTGTTATTTAGCGGCTGGCTCTCGCCTTCAAATTGTTTAGCTGGTTCCTCAGATGCATAGCTCTTTTTAAGTTTGTTGTCTTGTACAATGTTTTCAACTTTATCTGAACCTTCCGAGCATCATCTTCATTTTGCATGTAGCATAATTTTATAGCATACTAAATAACTGATAATCATCATGGTTTCCAAATTCATTTTACAGTCATGCGTAACAGATATGTTATTGTTGCCTTCATTTTATGGCTCTAAGGTCACAAAAACCTATGACATCCTATAGCTCAAAAATTCAAAATAATTGCCATCTTATAAAATGCATAATTTCTCCAATTACACTTATGGGAATCTAAGAGAATAATATTATTAAAACCTTCCATCAATGACATTGTAATAGGAATAAACTTAATATAAGTGTGGTTTACTTCTATGAATGTGTTTACTAAACTGATCTGATTATACTTTTAAATGACAATAAGCAATAAATTTCAGATCTGTGCTAAGTAAAATAAAGCACTAGAGCTGGGAAACAAAATGAAACTAGGAAAGAAAGAGTCAAAGGATACAAATGCATGTCTGTAATAACTGAACAGGCCTGGAAATGGTTGTAGGAGGCTGCAACTGGACGGTTGAGAAGCTTTTTGATGTGTACAATCAGAAAAATCTGCAGACACAAGTGACCTGACAGGCACACTCATGTCTGACAAGGGCAATAGTGACCAGGCAATCACGTCCAACAAAGGCATTGATGATCTTCTCTGGGCACTAGAGACCTACAGATGCTCATGTCCTTTGCTAATATGACTCTGCAACTTTCACTTGTTTTTCACCAAACACCCTGCTTCCCTGTGATGCATGCAAAATTCAGAAATGTGCTAGTAGTGATAAAGAATAACCTATAAGAAGCTTGGAGAAGAAAATGGGTGTTAGGCTTTGGAGCCTGCCTCAGTCAAACCCATAGCTGACATGTTTCAGCCTCAAGTACGGAAACAGCTCTGATATGTGAAACCCTAGGGTGCAAATGTGATAATGGTGTGTACAAATGATGTAAGTAGAAAATGCTAGAGAATTACTAAGGTGACAGTGTTCTCCATAGTGTCATGTAGGGAGGATGAGAATGATGGTAGCTCAAGGTGTGTCAATGGGAGAATGTTCAAAGTGGCTGCAAATAGATGTTCTTGGTAATGGAGGAGGAATTGCAGAAAACTTACTATTGGAAAAATGTGTGTGAAGTAAGAAGTGCAAGTGTGTATAGAAGTATGCAAGAGAGCCCAGGAGAGTTTAGAGACCTTTCCCAATTAGGAAAGGGTAACTTTACAAAGTGTCTTAGAGGAGCTTGCTGTTAGGAAAACATAGTAAGGTAAATTAGGGGTTTTGATTGACTGTTGGCAAGAGAATTAAGTTCAAACTAATGGGGGACACTAGCACAAGGCCGTCAAGGGATACAATACTACAATCAAAGAGGTGCAAGGTCTTGACTCTCGACATCAGAGTCATTTCAGATTGAATGGTTTGGCACACCTATTAGGGGTTTTAGGCTCAGAAACAAGCAAATTGAATCCTAATCATGTCTGAAGATGGACACTAACATGAGTAAGAAGTGAGTATGCAATTTCCAACTCTAGAAACATGTACAAAATACACTGCTTCAAGAATATAGAAAACACTAACATGACAAACATAAATGCATTTCTTATAAGAAACCGGAAAACACTTGTAATGACTTAGAAAGAAACCATGTTTTACCTAATCAACACAGCCTATAAGTTAAATGATAAAAGAACCTGTTATATCTACAATAAACATACCACCACTAAACAACATATGCCAAATCCTAATGAGATCAAGGACCTATCCCAATCACCTGATAATATAAAGCACCACGCCTCCTTTTGAAAACTACACCATGGGAGAAATGTAATGTCCCCTACTAGGTTTAGGCCTGTTTTAACCATAATTAACCTATTCCAATGTACTTATGACTTAAACTAAATTGATTAGGAGACAATTCTATCTTAATATGAATCAAATCAATTATATTCCATTAATTTATTAATAAGTAACTTGCTCAACTATCATACATCTATAATCCTTAATGCACGTGTCAGACTTTGTTACCACTTGTTTTAAGGAAGAAGAGGATGTGAATGTTACCCAAGAGCTTAGATACCAAATACAATAGGTTCCCTCAGAGTTTACAGATCCAAGCCCTTACCCTATCTTGGGACCCTGTCCCTCAAGGTTCTCGGGATGCTGATCCCCACCCTCTCTTGGGAATCCCCCTATTGTCTGGATTTAGACTGCCCCTCTTGGAAACATCTCATTCCCATTTTCTTAAATACTGACAGTAATAACATGATTTAGACTATAAGTATGCTAACTTCTCGTGTGTTATGAATATATGTAAAATTAAGTATGACTGTCATACATATTGCATTCTATATTAATATTACTATTAAATTCTGCATAAGAACATTATCAGGCAGCATACATATTAAGCACATCCCATGCATACCACCAAGAGCAAGGATATTACTGCCTATAACTTATAAACAGTTCTGATCTGATTTGATCTGATCTAATCGATGGTGATCTCATGGATCCTTCTGATTCCTTTCCTTTATATCTCTCAATGTGAGGGAGAGGTCACACCTCTTCATCATGTATGCCCTTTGGCAAGAGATACACCCTTTCACCATTAGCACCCTTTGAAAGAGTGCAACTCTTCATTATTTCTGCCATTTGAAAGGGACACAACCTTTCATGATCAGATCTGCACTTCTGATTTTCAAATTGTCCCCCTCTCAAATGAGGTTATATTCTCCCTTTTATATCTTATTGTTGAAGGAGTCACAACTTTTTCTTCCATGTCTTTTGACCATTCATCAACTTAATTAAATTTAATTAATTATATTTGATTATATTCTTTTATATTTTAATTTAATTTTTTATTTTTATTCTTTTGTATTTTAATTTTATTATTATTTATTATTATTATTATTAATTATATTTCAAAGTAGGGACATTACAAGAAAACAAGGCAAATATGGAGCATGTATTTAACAACAAATTTAGAAGTAGTTTGAATTAGCAACATAAGACGTTACTGATGTATTTAAGGAAACAAATTATAGCTAAGGTGATTTTCAATGATCAAACCATCTGATATTTTTACCAAGGCACCTCATGTCAAGGAACTCCAAATGGCCTACTTTGTCACATTCAATTTTGTCTGCAACCCTTATTAAAATTGTGACAAAACATTTTTGTCTACTAAATCTTCTCATCAACAAATATACTATAATTATATTCCCTAGCAGCCACATTTTATACTGTTAAAATGTTGAGCAGACTATTAAAAAATCACATCATTACAGCACTACAGAATAAAAATGATATATTGATATTGATGGATTTACAATGAATGCTGTGAATGCTTCTAAAGCATAGCATTCCTGAAATCAGCCATTCACAGCCACCTTATGGGAATAACTTCCCAACAAACCAGTGTTCCACGGAGACGCGTCCCCCCCAAGAAAACTCACATCCTCTATAGGGGACGTTTCCGAGACTTGGGGACTTGGGGGAAACGTCCCCCCACAGCACCACCACTTCCACCACCTTTGCCACCTATGTCAAGGATGTCGTTGGGTCACTTGCTATATGGCAAATGCCATTACATGCTGATTGCAACCTATAACTTCGTGAAAACTAGTTGGCCTTTCATGGGATGCTCACAGAGATGTTATATTGCAGATTTTGGTTTGAAGATTTCAATTCACCTCTATTTTTATATCAGCTCCGCTCCCCCACCACCACTCTGCTGCCATCCCCCCACCGTCCCCTCATTGTCACTAAATTTTGGCCCTTGGTCCCTCCGTCCATGAAACCTGTCCCCACGTCCTCGCATCCCCCTGTCAAGAAACTCCATGGAACATTGCAACAAACCAATTTATTTGTTACTAACATTAATTTAAGTATTGACTATTATCTAATTTTTTATTTATCTAATCTAAAACTATACAAAACTAATGTAATATTCCAACATATAATGGCTCAGCTTCATAGTTTCTTCATGCTTAGGTCCATCTTCTTGAGTTTTTTTGTTCATTAGTGTCACCAGTCTTTTGTTCAGGCCTTTACAAGTTGCTACACTGCCCGTGCTCTATACTCAACATCTAAGAAATGGTGGCTAACAACAAATGCAGTTCTGTATGAAAAGAATATTCAATTTGTCATTTGTCTCTCTAAAAAATGAGTCTTCAATTAATGCTTCTCACATCAACCTTCTTCAGCATCCAAGCATTCAACAATCTTCACAGAAAAATCTTTCTCCATAAATTACATGGTCTCAAGGTACAGCAGAATTGAATGATTTTCAACGGGTCGTAGCTCTAAGAAAATAAGACATCTTTTAGAAAGCGAGAAGAAATGGAAATAAAAGGAAATTTTGAGTCAACATCCATCAAATTGGATTTTGTCAAACCAATGTATTAATAGAGTTACTATTATCTCTTGTTCTTTCAAATTCACTATAGGCCTTCACTAATTTTCCTATCTCATGAAATTTATCAATTAAATTAATGTACAAACCAGCCACATGTTGATAATTAATTACCCTAACATCAACGTTGACATGAAAAATTAAAAAACCTTACATTGGATCAAAAGTACAGAAATACCCTCCGCTTTAAGGTGGTCTAGATTCAAACAGAAAGATGAGGCCACGCATTATGATCATCTTAGGTTAGTATTAAATTTGTGCATTGGTTGGTTATGCCTTCAGCCATATATTATAATTATTGGTCATCTCTGATTTCCTGCATACCAGTAGTTCTGCCTTTTGACTTTTTAAACATGTAGGATACAAGCCAGGTTTTTATTATATATCTATATTCTTCATGAAGGTTATTGATTGTCGTAAAGTTATATGGCCTTTAAAGGTTGTAACAGATAATGCAACACATATGTGATGACAAAGAGATTGTTAGAGAAGAGGCATCCAACACTTTTTGGACCCCTTGTACTACCCATTGCCTTGACCTTCTTTGGAAAACATAAGAAAACTTGATTTGGTGAAACCTGCAGTAGAAAGCATTAAGAACATCACTGAAACATCTGAAATCGCCCTTGCGTTCTTAGCTTGACGAGGGATCACAGCAAAGGAAAAGAGCTTGTGTGAGCGGATGTAACATGATTTGCAACTAATTTCCTCACCTTGCAAAGCCTTTATATTTTGCTAACATCTTCAAATCAGATGTTTGTGAAACTTGTGGTGGAAAGCATCAAAAGCACCAAAAACATCTACAATTACCCTTGGGTTCTTAGCTTTATCAGAGATCACAGAAAGGGAAAAAAGCTTGTGTAAGCACATGTAGCATGATTTACAATTACAGCTAATTTCCTCACCTTGCAAAGCAATTGTACTTTGTTAACATCTTTTAAGCATATGTTTGTGATTCGGGCATGGTTGAATACATCTTATTCAAAGAAGGCTAATGGAGAGAGAGTTGCAATGACAATTTATGATCATGTCTTTGCAAAAAGAGCTATAGAGATCATCAATATAACTTTAAGCTCTTATTTAAATTTTAAATTACATTACTTAATTACTCTTTTTCTAAATTATAATTACAAGATATTGTTCAATTTTTTTTAAAATGACTGAAGTTTTGGCTAAGTAAATGCCACCACTTTGAAATTTTTGATATTTAAGTTGATATATTTTTAATGAGGGACAATTAGAAGTCCCTCTTTGAGACTAACCAACCCAAAATCTGCTTCTATAGGTTGGAGATATCTAAGAACATTGTTTGAGACATGTTCCCAAGACATAAGAAAAGGGAGTGTATGCATCCTAGAGTCCAAAGGACATATATCTAGTGTGACGCCACTATTTTTTTAAATGTGTAATATGTTTTAAGATGCAAATTCGATTCCTTTAACATTAGCAATTATACGATTGGCCTGATTGCATCAAAATTATTAATTCTCTCATTCCTATGGGATGGACATGGATTTTACTGCAAAACCTACTAGGGCTTGGGTCTTGTAGGCCTTTGGCCTTTGGACTCCAGATGACATATATCTTGTGAGATGCCACTATTTTATAGAATTTGCAATGTGTCTTAAGATGCAAATTTGATTCCTTAAACATTGGCAATTATACACTTGACCTGATTGCATCAAAATTATTAATTCCCTCATTCCTATGGGATGGACATGGATTTTAGTGCAAAACCTACTAGGGCTTGGGTCTTGTAGACCTCTTAACATAAGTATAGTCACAAAATAAATGCAAGCTACCTATGCAAAGTACAAAGGAATCAAAATAAGATGAGCATAGGCTAAAGGAGTACTACATGAATCAATACCTCAATAAGATCCAAGAAGATGGAACTTGATTTTCTAAAATCCACCCTCAAACTCAATTTGGATGAGCAAAGATGATAATTGCATCAAATCCAAAAAAAGAGTCTCCAACAAAATTGACAAAATGTGTCTAAATATTTGACAGCATAAAGACTAAAAAATGAAAGTTTTCAAACAAAAATGTTTTTATCATTTTCTTATGGGGGCTGATCAAATGTTCTACCAAGATGTGTCCCGACTCCCCATACATTGAAGATATCCAGGGATATTGTTTGAGACATGCCCCCAAGACATAGGAAAGAGTGTATGTATCCTAGATCCTAGGGTACACATATCATATGAAACACTGTGATTCCTTTAAACCTGTGTTACTGAATCTGTTGGAAAATGCAGCATTCTAGGTATGAATCGTATCAAAATCGGGTACAAATCCAAATTACCTGTGGAAGCAATCATGGTTGTGTTTTTCTCTGATGGAATCATGTGGATACAACACAGCATACCTAGGTGATTCTGATGTTGATATGGCAATTCCAATCCAATTCCAAATTGATTCCAACATCAAGCACAATTTTCAAGACATTTTTTAAAGCTTTTAAACCAGTGAAACCAACAGTAAAGGAGTAAGTGCAAACATATGATCTTTTTTCCTCAAAAAATAAAGCAAAACCTTATATCATTGAACATTCTTTCCTTATTCTCCCATAGTCATCCACTTTCTCCTCATATAGAATCAACAAGTGGTACGCGATACCGAAATATCTATAGACCCAAATTGATGTTGGAAATGAGTCTGTTGATTCAGGGACAGCAAGACATATCAAAAAGCACAAATCTTTCTCGTAACGTCAAGCTGGAAGCAGCAAGAGTATGTTCTTTGTTATAGCATATATAGACAAATCTTACACTATTCAATCTACCTTTGTCATATCATATTCTCAATATCATTCCAAAAAACCAAGTTAGCATAATTTTATCTTTTAAGTTAAATTTAACAAAACTATTTGACTCAAAATGCTTTAAAATATTAAAGCTAAAAAAGAAGTACCCATATTATTTTCATACAATATATACCATAGATATCAGTTACCATATGGATGTGTGCTTTGTATGGTATAGTTTTATTCTGTTACTGGTTCCTCCCTAAACCCCCTGTACCCATATGGCTCTGGTCTAAGGACGGCTCTAGGATCAAGATTTATCTTGGTTTGCCCAAGGTCTGGCCTAGGCACCCTGGGTTCCTTATGGGTCCTTCATTGGACCCACAGGCCACCTAGCCAAAAAAAAACACTATTTAAAGCATTTTTAAAAACAAACTGCATCCTAAAAATCTTACTTTGCCCTACTGTGCAGGCATGTCATGGCCCCGATCTGATGCACAGAGCCTAATGAGAAATTGTCTCACAATAGTAAGACTTCCCAATTTCTTATTCGTAACATCAACCTGGATAATAACAGCAGATCGTGATTGCCAACTGGGAGCAGATTGTGATTACTACTATGAGCAGATTGTAGTTATTACCAGGTGCAGACCATGATCACAGCAAGGAGCAATTGCCTTATGGATTGCCTTCCCTTTTCTCTATGAACAGCGATCTTCCCTACACTGATGGGAGCAATTAAACTTAACAAACATGGATTATGGGAGGCGATTAGTTGCTGAGGAGGTGCAATGGGTAATTTCCCTCTCATCGATCACAACCCTGAAGAGAGGTCACCACCTTACAGACCCAACGGAGGGGTATAAGAGGGACACGCCAGCATTCAAGGAAGCATCATCGAATAAGATCAGATTTGGCAATTATAAGAGATTGAACACACAGCAGATTGATTCTATACTTTGGTTATGGTATGAGTTCCCATACATGGCATAATGAATACTATTGATATCAGCATACTACTGACTAATAACATATTGCTGTTTGTGATTATTTAATATAGCATAATGAATGTTGTTTCTATCTGTTCATTGCTGATCCATATCATGTTATTGCCTGTGACTGTTTAATATATAAAGGTATAGGATACGTGACATAATATAGGATGCTATATATATATTCTGTCTGATTATTATAACCAGCCATGGTAGGGGAAAAGCTATGGGGTACTCTTCTAAGTACGCCACCTCATGGTGGTGACTGAATGGTCCCATGAAGCCAAGCAGGTACAAAGGGTACTGCCTTTGGGCTTAGAAGGGATGGGCTTTCGAGGCACCCTATTGTGAATACACCTCATCCCTCTATCATGGTGAATTAATACACCAAGAAGTCCAATAATGGGAAGTTAGAGACAAATGGCAAGATAAAGGGGGAATGGTTATAGGACACCTCACTAGGTACACCACCTCATTCGCATGGCACAGGCCACATGAGGCCAAGAGGGATGGTATATCACATAGTTTACAGATTTGGAGGACTTGCCTCAGACTCTCCAAGACTCGCGAATCTATTGGCGGGCCGAGTCGACTCGCCACGAACTCACGAGCCGAGTCCGGGAGAGTCCTGGTTCAAGACTCCCAAGTCTATTCCAAGGACTCGCGCAAGTCTAGAGTCGAGACTCGTGAGTCCTAATAAAGGACTCTCGATGGGAGCTAAGAGCACCCAGCCAAAGATAAAATGTGATTTTCTTAACTTTTCTTCACTTTTGACATTTGGTATTGCTCAAAACAGGTTTGTAGGGTTTGAAGGAGGAGAGGAAACAAGATCAAAATAGCAAAAGAGATCTAGGTAAGGATTTTTCTTCTTTTTTTTTTCATTTCCGTCTTTCGAAAATCAAAAAAATCTTGAAAAACAAGGGGATATGCTGGCAAAAAATTTCTATTTCTTTTCCTAACTTATTTCTTTATTTTTTATTTTTTAATACTATTTTTTTCAAATGATTCATCATCATTTTTTTTGTTGACTTTCCACAAAACCCTATTATTTTTTTATTTTTTCATGTTAAAACAGCAATGACAAGTTCAACTCCAAGGGCAACCCCACCAAGAAGACAAAATGACAAAGCATGGAAGTATGGGATACTGGGAAACAAAAAAGGAGAGGTCACTTGTACCAAATGTGGCAAATGGATGACTAGTGGAATCAATAGATTAAAATAACACCTTGCACAAATACATGGACAAACATGGAGAGATGCGACAAAACAACTCCGGAGATTATTAGAGAGATGAAGGCCCTTCTTGCTGAATATGATATGCAAAAAGAAGAAAGGCAAAAAACAAAAGAAGCCATAGCAGCTGCAATGAATCCCAAACTGTCCACTTCGGATCCCCTTGGTCACGGAAGTCCAAGTTTCCATCAACCACTTCCATCTTTTGGTGATAATGAGGGTGAGGCTCGTGAGGCTCCTCTTAGATCATACCCTAATTACTTTGTTCCACGCAATGTTCCAAGAGCACAACCTTCACTTGAAGGTACGGGATGGAATAGACAGAAACATGAGCAAGCAAGGATAGCAGTAGCAAACTTTTGGTATTACAATAATTTACCTTTTAATGCGACGAACAACGCGTATTGGGAAGGTTTGGTTAAAGCATTTACAATTGCAGGCAAGGGTTTTAAGGCCCCAATAGGTAGAGACTTCAGTGGACCATTGCTAGAGCAAACCGTCAAAAATACACAAGTTGTGGTTGATGATCAAAAAAGATTTTGGAGGAGAAAAGGATGCACCATTTTATCGGATGGATTGACAGATAGACAAAATAGGACTCTCCTCAACTTCTTGGTGGCTTCTAATGGTGCAATGGTATTCCTAAAACCTATTGATGCCTCAAATGAAATAAAAAACGTAGAAACTTTGTGTAATCTATTAGAATGGGGTGATTCAGGAAGTTGGAGTTGAGAATGTTGTCCAAATTATCACGAACAGCGCAACTACATATGTAGCTGCAAGTAGAATGCTTATGGAGAGGCATCCTACAATTACATGTTGTCCTTGTGCTGCACATTTCATGGACTTGTTGTTAGAGGACATTGGGAAGATTGGATGGTCGAAGATGCAAAAAAATGTACCAAATTCATCTACAACCATTATTGGGTCCTTGCTTTGATGAGAAAACACACAAATGGCAACGACCTTGTGCGACCAGGAGTGACACGATTTACTAGCCACTTCCTCACTTTGCAGAGCATTCTTGTGCCATTCCTCATCTTAAGCAAATGTTTCTCTCTAATGCTTGGTTGGAATCTACATACTCCAAAAGAGCTAAAGCAGAGAAGATTGTAAGCATTGTTATTGATGAAGGATTCACCAAAAGTAAATAGGAGTTGATTGGGGTAAGTAAAAAACACAAATGTAAAATTTATACAAGATAATCTATTTGTTGTTTTTTTTTTAGGGGATAATTTTGTACTAATTTTAAAAAAAAAATCATTTTTTTAGGTTACAGAACCTTTGGTAAGGGTTCTTCGTCTGGTGGATGGAGAGGGCATGCCAATGGGTTTCATTGATGAGGCCATGGATAGGGCCAAAGAGGCCATTTCACATTACTATGGTGGAAATACAAGAAAATGTGAAATTCTTTGGTGCATCATTGATAGTAGGTGGACAAACCAATTCCACTAATAGATACATGCCTTCACCTACTTCTTGAACCCGAAATTCTACTTCTTTGATTCATTTAGGGCTCATAAGGAGGTCATGGCAGGTATTGTTGCATGCATTGATAAGATGGCTCCTGATCCTGAGTTGAGAGACAAGGTTCTTGATGAGTTGGAGATGAGATTTGACATTTGCTATATCTTTAATTATGAATTGGAAATGTTCATTGTTCAAGATCTACAAGGGTGCAAAGGGGAGACTCTTCTCTTCACAAGAAGCAATTGATAGGAGAGGAAAACAGCAACCAAGTAAAAAAATTAGTTCAAAACTACAAGAAAAAAACTAGAAACTTGATTGTTACGTTTTTTTCTCAATTCTACTATATCTAAATATTTATTTGTGGATTTATGGTGGGAGAATTATGGTGTTGGCATGCCTAATCTTCAAAAGATAGCCATCCATGTTTCATCCCAGCCATGTAGTGTTTTTGGGTGTGAATGGAATTGGAGTTTATTTGAGAGCATTCACACAAAGAAGAGAAATAGGTTGACCCAAAAGCGCCTCAATGATCTTGTCTTCGTTCGATACAACCTTTGTCTTCGCACTAGAAAGGTGAAGAGTGTTTCACATGAGGCCATTGACTTGAATGAAATTGATCCATATGGTGATTGGACCATCAATGAACAAAATGATGGCAATGATGTCCTCCTAACCGAAGAAGATCTTGCAGAAATAGAGAGGAGCAGCACAAGAAGCAGAAGCAGCAAGATTGGATGAAATGGAGGAGAAGGAAGATGAGGATGAAGATGAGGACTTTGATTTTGAAGAAGAACAATCTCACCATTTAGATACCTCAGCACCTACTACTACTAGCTTAAGGCCTGAAAAATTGAGTTAAGTTAGGAGAGAAAAGAGGAAGATGTAGTCTTCTCTTTGGTTTGTTGTTTTTCACATTTGGACATATCATTATATGTAATTTTGTAAACATTTATAAACTTATGTTGTTGTTATACATTTTTAAGTTTGAAACTGAGTATGTGTTGAGTTTTGATCAGATTATAATGCAACCTCTACAATTTAATATTTATGCACTCCTGAATACGCCTTGCTCAAATGTAATTATGAACTGCAGTATATATATATTTGACTTCTTATTACGTATAGCATTCTTCATGAACTGCTGTATTTCAAATCCTTGTTATATCGTTGTATATATTATCGATCTCTTACTACGTCCTCTTTTTTTATTTATACTATCGCTTCAAAGGAAATGAATCATATTAAAATACGATGCCACATGACTTCCTAAGAAGTCGTGACTCTTGACTAATAGACTCGATGACTATTGAAATCAAAACCGATTCATATATAATCAGTTATGTATAATCGATTTAACTAAGTTGATTATTAACCACAGCGATAACAATTCAATCATTAACCAATACGATAATAATCGATCATAACCAAACATCGATTATGAATGCAAGTCGATAGTTGGATATGTACGTTGAAGGTAATCATTAACTATATTTATTAAACGGCACATATAAACATTTAATATCATTTTCATTAATAGCCAGCATACGTAATTGTCTAAGGCCGATAGGCCATTTAGACAATTACGTTGTCTTTGTCGACCCTAATGGAGTCCGACTGTAGCTATTCTATCAACACTCCCTCTTAGCTCGGGAGGAATCCTTCTTAATTTCTATAAGTTACATCACCTCATCATGATGATTGACCACAATGGCTACATCCATATGTGGAAAGGAAAGATATCACCTTATTGTGATGTCAACCATCATGGCTCCATATTTATCACTTCACGTGATATCAATCATTATGGCTTATCCATAGATATCACCTCATGTGATATCAACCATTATGGCATATCCATAGACATCACCTCGCGTGACATCCACCATTATGGTTTATACATAGATATCTCCTCATATAATATCCACCATTATGGCATGTCCACAGATATCACCTCACGAGATATCAACCATTATGGCATATCCATAGATATCATTTCACATGATATCCACCATTATGGTTTATCCATAGATATCTCCTCATGTAATATCCGCCATTATGGCATGTCCACAGATATCACCTCACGAGATATCAACCATTATTGTGAGATCGTCACCTCACAATAATGGTATGATGTACAAGTGTTCAACATTGTGAGATCGTCACCTCACAATGATATTCACCATGGCTCATCCAGAGGGTAAACACATAAGTACAAGAAAATCACCACGAATTCTCTCATGTGGTGTTGTCATGGTGTCACACACATGACATCCACCATGAACCATATCAGAGGGTGGAGATAAGGGCTTTCACCTCAAGTCTCTCTCAAGGAGAAATGGATCAACAAGAGTTTATACATTAAACATCTATTCTCAATTAGAAGAATACATTAGTATAATATATAACTAAATCAATGATGTTGAGACTCAATTGCAGCTATGGCTTCATTCTCCACCATACCAAGCTTACCTCGAAAGTACACAACTTTATTCTGAAGAGAGGCTTGGTGAGAATGTCTGTCATCTGCTCATTAGTACTAATGTATCTTAACTGAATAGCATAGCTTTTCACCATGTCTCTAACATAGTGATACTTGATCTCCACATGCTTTGACCTTTCATGAAATACAAGGTTGGAGTCTGCATCACTCTTGGTGTATTCCAAGTTCATCAAGTATTTATCTATCCAGGAATATCATGACCTAGGAGTCACCATAAAGGCCTTCCACCCTACATACATAGGTCTCCATCCCATGAATCATAGTCCTTTGACTAATCAATAGAGAAACCATCTTGACATGGTCCACTCCCTCTGAACCAATATGACCAAGATCCTCAGATATCAATCGAAGCACATCCTCTTAGCTGCTCCCTATGTCACGAAAGCATCCCCTGCTCACATGGTCCCAATCATGGAAGATATCTTGCTTCAAGAGATTCTCATCATCTAGTATGATCCTCAAACGACTGGAAATGCTAGATCCAAAGCCACCATGGATCTACTGTCATAAGATCGAGCCCTAGGAAGGAATATGGCCATCTTGAGATTTAGAACAAACTCTCCTTGCAGTGTGCTCCCTCTCACTGGAAGAGCCTTCTTGTCTCATCTTGCTTCGTAACCATAGATGCTATCATCACCTGCACAAATGCCTCTATGGCTTTCACAAGTGAATTGCACTTTTGCGGGTAAATATTTGTTTTGGAAATGCAGAATCTCAGAATCTCCACTAAAGTCCTCTACATATTCTTCTTGAATTTTAATCTCTTCATCACAAATAGAACTTCAAAAATCTATAACTTGAAAAGCAACAGGCTATGATTCTAAAGATGTCATGTATGTAAGGGACAAGTTTCTCATAGTAAATTGAAGAAATTTAAAAAAACAAGATATCCAAATGTAGCTTGTCATAAGCGGACATCTGCTGACAATGTTGTTTCACAAATAACACGCATAATGTAATTGCATGAATTAATAACTACATATGAAATTCATGAACTTTATTCAGCCATAAAACTTATCTCTTTCAAATCAGAATATGAATCCATCTGCATCATTTTGTGGAAGAGTCTCACCAACATCCGCAATGGAAGCTTGAGACATAGTCTTGGTTGGACATTTCATTGCGTAGTGACCATATTTGTCACATCTAAAGCATTGGATTTCTGAAATATCCTTTCTTCTTTTGAAGTGTCCTTTCTTACCTTTCTTCTTTTAAAGTGTCCTTTCTTACCTTTCTTCTTTGAGGAGTGAGAGGTAAGAACATGAATATCTTCATTTGTAGAACTTTGATCAATGCCTCTTGTGACCAATCTTGACTCTTCTTGAATGTAGTCTATCTTCAATCGATCAAACATAGGAAGTTTTGATCTTGCGTTTATCCCATGAATAAATGACTCCCAAGATGAAGGGAGACCATTGAGTGCCAACATGGTTAACTCTTTGCCCTCTATAGTGTGTCCAATGGTAGAGAGTTGATCTCTCAATTCAGTAATCCTCATGAAATATGAGGTGATCGATTCTTCTTTCGTCATTTTGATGTGGTGAAGTTGTTGCTTTAATGCAAGGGCTCGGCTAGTGTTGTTTATCTCATACATCTCCTCTAATTCTTTGAACATGCCATATGTTGTCTCCAACTTGGAGATAATTGGCACGATGTGATCTTTCACCGAGTCAACCAACATCTTCATTGCTTTATGGTTCTTTCTCTTCCATTGAAGCTTCTCATCCTCTTCGGTTGGTTCCAGTATGGCTTACTTCACGAATTCGTCTAATTCATTTTCCCCCAAGGCAAGCATAACTCTAAACTTCCAAGATATGAAGTTTGATGCTCCCCCAAGTCTATCTTCAACTCTAATTCCATTCACCATCTTGACATTGATACAAGTAGTCGAACTTGAAGACAATGGTAGAAGATAACCCTGCCTCTATAAATCTGATCTAATCTTTTCTTAGGCCTGCAATGATACCATGTTGAGTTTTGATCAGATTATAATGCAACCTCTACAGTTTAATATTTATGCACTCCTGAATACGCCTTGCCCAAATGTAATTATGAACTGCAGTATATATATATATTTGACTTCTTATTACGTATAGCATTCTTCACGAACTGTTGTATTTCAAATCCTTGTATCGCTGTATATATTATCGATCTCTTTACTACGTCCTCTTTTTTTATTTATACTATCGCGTCAAAGGAAATGAATCATATTAAAATCCGATGCCACATGACTTCCTAAGAAGTCGGGACTCTTCACTAATAGACCCGATGACTATTGGAATCAAAACCGGTTCATATATAATCAGTTATGTATAATCAATTTAACTAAGTTGATTATTAACCACAGCGATAACAATTCAATCATTAACCAATACGATAATAATCGATCATAACCAAACATCGATTATGAATGCAAATCGATAGTTGGATATGTACGTTGAAGGTAATCATTAACTATATTTATTAAACGGTACAAATAAACATTTAATATCATTTTCATTAATATCCGGCATACGTAATTGTCTAAGGCAGATAGGCCATTTAGACAATTACGTTGTCTCTGTCGGCCCTAATGGAGTCCGACCGTAGCTATTCTATCATCAACAGTATGAAAGATTAAATTTCAAATATTGAGTGTTTAGAGATCATATGACATGTATAATGTTTCAATTATGGCTCTTATGTTCTCTAAATGCATTAATTTCTTTTTGTTTGTTTTTGTAAAACTACGGTTTTCTTTTTTGCTGGGTCCTTTCCCGAATTTTTGCTGAGTCCGAGTCCAATCCAATTTTTGGGCTGCTAAGTCCACGGCGAGTCCAACCCCTCAAACTTCGGTATATCCACTCTTGGGCCAAGGGTAAAGGATCTCTAGGACACCCTATAGAGTCACCTTATCCTAGCTCTCCTATGGTTGAGCTTCCTCAAACATATTTATGATATCTTATGATTAAGTTGATATTTCTTCTATATGCTTCAACGATTCCTAACTAAAAAGATTTACTTTATGAATTATTGTTGTAAATGTTTTTCTAACCTGTTTTGCAAGGCCTCAACCAGGTGAAAGATATCTCTAACTATAAAAGTATTCAAATTTATGTTCAAAAGTGGAATGTTAAGGATATTGTCTTTCTTTTAATTCCTTAGACAATATTCAATGCTATTAATGTATGCTCTCTAGTTATTTCTAATTATGAATTGAAACTTCTTTGTTTGCAGGTGGCTGTAGATAATATTTATTGATTTCAATATTTCTCCAACATTCTTCACGGCACATATATATAGGCATTGCCCTGTAAGATCAAGGCATGCCTTGACCGGACATGTCTCATGACATGTCCGATCAAGACATGTCTTGATCAAGGGTGGTGCCTCTTCATAATGCAAACCGATAACTATCGATTAATATAAATGTCGATACATAACAAATGATAATCGATGCCAATCGGTTTGTGATTTAATGCGGTTTGATTATCATTGTAACCGATAATGAATCGGTTAGTTTCTAATGCAATTTTAGTTATCATTAACCAATCACTAATCAGTTTATTCTTAATGCTATTTCATGGTAATCGATGGTAAATGCAACCCGATTATGGATCGGTATAAGAGCAAAAATATGTTAATACGATAACTATTGTAGTTATCATATGACAACACTAATTAGTGTTGTCATATGACAACTAGAATAGATATGTAGAACCGATTACAATCACAGCATATAAATGAAATCACTGCATAGCAAATACGATCATATCTAGATCGATGATAGAAATGCTTATAAAGATGATTATGATGTCTACCATTAGCATGTAGATTTTTCGATAGGATAGATGATTGAATGAGAGACTTCATTTATCTCTCATTCAATCATTTATCTTACCAAAGCTACATTGTTTCAACACTCCCTCTTAGCTAGGGAAGATAAATGGAGATATATGTAAACATTGAAATAATCATCTAATTATACAGCATCACATTTCTCATAATAGAATGTATTACATGACCTTGTAATACAAAAGATCAAGTCACATATGCTCGTGACATGATGTATCACATAACACGTGATACAGAAATATATCACATCATGTCGTGATATATAGATATCACATAGCACGTGATATCAATATCGCATAACACGCGATACCTTGGATATAAAATAATTTGAGAATATTGAATTCTCTTATATCCAAGTTATGGTATGTGCACTGACATTACGTCACATAATGTCTACCATAACATATCATGGCACATCCATGTGTCAAGATGATAACAAGTCAACATGATATCAACATTACAAGATCGTCACCTTGTAATGTTCAGTACAAGTGTTCATTATCTAAAAAATCGTCACCTCTTAGAAATGGACACAGGGGGAGGAGCCCATAAAGTCATAACACGACAAAAGAAGTTTACACATTACACATCTTATATATTAGTACAAATTATAAAGCAAATTACAATTCAATCATACCAAGTCCTTTCCTGAAGTGTTCAACTTTTATTATGGATAGAGGCTTGGTCAGTATGTCTGTTGTCTAGTTTCTTGTACTGATATACTGCAACTGAATCACATTCCTATCCACCATTTCTCTCACATAGTGGTAAGGAATCTCTGTGTTTGGATCTATCATGAAATACACGGTTCACAGAGAGTTTTATACAACTCTGGTTATCACAATGAATTATAGTAGGCTTCAGTGGCTCACCGAATAATCCCACAAGTAGTTTTCACATACATCTGATGGACTTTCCAACCTTTAGCTGTTGCAATGGCCAGTACTGCTCTGACTGAGGTGTACCTAGCAACTGGAGCAAATGTCTCATCATAGTCTATCCCTTCTTTCTGTGAGAATCCCCGGGCAACAAATCTGGCTTTGTGTTTCTCTATGCTACCATCTGCGGCATGTTTGATTTTGAACAGCCACTTGGATGAAACAACGGATTTCCCTTTTTGGCCTAGGAACAATTTCCCACACATCATTGTTAAGTATGGATGAATATTCCTCAGACATTGCATCTTTCCAAACTTGATGTTTAAGAGCTTCTGGTACACTAGAGGGTTCTAATTTGGAGAGATCATTCATAAGGGCTACATAGCTAGAAAATCTTCGAGGCCTCTTACTTTCTCTAAAAGTCTCTGAAGGAGCTGCAAAGTCCCTTACATCCTCCATTGTTTTGTGAGCCCATAGAGTTCTTTTCTTAGGGATTTCTTGGGGAGGAATCTGTACTTCATTTTCTTTTGAACACTCCCTCTGAATCTCAGGAGTGGGATTCTCTTCTAGGTCTGAAGATGGAGCATAGATTTCAGACTCAATAGAGTATTTAGCCCTTTTGAAGGCTATGTCTTCTTCAAATTTAACATCTCTACTAAGTTCAATATTGCTATGTCCAGGTACAAAAAAATTGTAAGCTTTAGAGGTTTCACTATATCCAACAAAGATTCCTTTTCTTCCAGAGGGTTCTAGTTTTGTCCTTTCTCTTTAGGTATGTGAAAGTAAACAGGGCAGCCAAATATTCTAAAGTGGGTGATATCTGGCTTTATCCCGGTGAAGACTTCTTCAGGGATCTTGTCTTCAATGTGGGAATGAGGACATCTATTTTATATGTAAACAGCAGTGTTGGAGGCTTCTGCCCAAAGGTGAGTTTCTAACTTTTGATCAAGGAGCATGGCTTTGGCTGCTTCTACAATGGTTCTATTTTTCCTTTCAACAACCCCATTTTGTTGGGGGTTGTAAGGAACAGTGAACTCCCTCTTAATCCCAACTTCTTTACAAAATTCCCTAAAGATGTCTGAGGTATATTCCCTCCCATTATCAGTTCTTAGGACTTTTATTTTCTTTCCGGAAGAGTTTCCAGAGAGGGATTTGAATTCCTTAAATCTCTTGAGAATCTCTTCAAATTCTTTACGTTTAAGGAAGTAGATCCAGGTCTTCCTGGAGAAGTCATCAATGAATATTACATAATAAAGGAACCCTCCTAATGATGGTACAGACATTGGCCCACATAGGTCAGAATGAACTAATTCCAAAACATTGCTCGTTTTCCTAGAACTATTCTGAAAGGAACTCTTAGTATTTTTGCCTAGGGCACACCCCTTACATATACCGGAATGGTATTGTTTTAACTTAGGCAAACCAATTACTAATTTTTCCATTGAAAATAAAGCACGAAAGTTTAAATGACCTAATCTTCTATGCCAAATTTCATTAGAATCTGCAATCTCATGAAGTAGGGCTAGGTTAGATTCAGTACATACCTCGTACAAATAGCCTTTTCTATGTCCTAGGGTTATAGCCTTCTTGAAGGAAGAGTTTTGTGGCTATACTAGAACTTTACCATTCATGAAGATTATTCTGTACCCATCATCTTCAAGTGCAGATATGGAGATTAAGTTCCTCTTGATGCCAGGAATGAATAGGACTCTAGTGAGTTGGAGAGACATGCCTATCTTCAGCTTAATGGTGCAGGTACCGACGCCTTTCACTAGATGTGCAGAGTCATCACCAATGGTTACTTCTTCATCAGTTTCTTCTAACATGGAATCCAATAATTCTCTATACCCAGTGATGTGTCTTGAAGACCCACTGTCAATGATCCAGGTGTTAGATTTATTGGATACTTGGCTAGAGAGGGCAAAGTAGAATACATGCTTCTCGGAGTCATATTCTTCCCTTTTCACTTTTGCAAATGTAGCTTGTTGTTTGATTCTATCCGGACATCTTGTTGTATAGTGTCCATATTGATCACACCTAAAGCACCGAATGTGAGAGTTGTCTTTCTTAGATGACCTTTTCTCATGTCGGTTCTTTCTCTTCTTGAAATGTTTCTTCTTGCTTTTCTTGTTGGAGTTGGTATTTAGAACATGGAGATCTTCATCTATGTTCTTTTGCTTGATCCCCTTCTTATTTAACCTTGACTCCTATTGAAGACAATCTGCTCTTAGCCTATCAAATTTCGGATATTTAGCCCTTGCACTAATGCCTTGGACGAATGTTTCCCATGTACTAGGCAACGATCTAGAGTAATGAGCGTTAGCTCTTTGCTCTGGATCTCATATCCAAGCGTTGCCAGTTCATCCCTTAGGGCTGATATCCGCATAAAGTATGCATTGATTGAGTCTCCTTTGTTCATACTTATATGATTTATTTCCCTTTTTTGAGCCAGGGTTCTACTTGCGTTGTTTATCTCGAATGCACTTTTGAGTGCTTTGAACATATGATGGGCAGTGTCATGCTTTGTTATTATTGGCATAATGTGATTTCTCACTCCATCGACTATGATCTTCATGGCTTTTTCATTTCCCTCGATCCATGCCGATTTGTCAGGTTCTTTAGATTCAACTCTTACAAATGATTCAACTTTATTCTCTTTCAGAATCATCTTAATTCTGAATTTCCATGTTGATAAATTGTCGCCTCCTTCAAGTCTATCCTCAAATCTGATAGCGTTAGCCATGGAAATGTGATGTCTATATCCTCGATTTGAACTTCTCAAATTTGAATGCCTTAGGTTCGATCAACCTTGCTCTGATACCATGTAAAAGTATTCAAATTTATGTTCAAAAGTGGAATGTTAAGGATATTGTCTTTCTTTTAATTCCTTAGATAAGATTCAATGCTATTAATGTATGCTCTCTAGTTATTTCTGATTATGAACTGAAACTTCTTTGTTTGCAGGTGGCTGTAGATAATATTTATTGATTTCAATATTTCTCCAGCATTCTTCACAGCACATATATATAGGCATTGCCTTGTAAGATCAAGGCATGCCTTACCGGACATGTCTCATGACATGTCCGATCAAGACATGTCTTGATCAAGGGTGGTGCCCCTTCCTAATGCAAACCAATAACTATCGATTAATATAAATGCCAACACATAACAAATGACATGTCCGGTCAAGGCATGCCTTGATCAAGGGTGGTGCCTCTTCATAATGCAAACCGATAACTATCGATTAATATAAATGCCGATACATAACAAATGATAATCGATGCCAATCGGTTTGTGATTTAATGCGGTTTGATTATCATTGTAACCGATAATGAATCGGTTAGTTTCTAATGCAATTTTAGTTATCATTAACCGATCACTAATCGGTTTATTCTTAATGCTATTTCATGGTAACAGATGGTAAATGCAACCCGATTATGGATCAGTATAAGAGCAAAAATATGTTAATACGATAACTATTGTAGTTATCATATGACAACACTAATTAGTGTTGTCATATGACAACTAGAATAGATATGCAGAACCGATTACAATCACAGCATATAAATGAAATCACTGCATAGCAAATACGATCATATCTCGATCGATGATAGAAATGCTTATAAAGATGATTATGATGTCTACCATTAGCATGTAGATTTATCGATAGGATAGATGATTGAATGAGAGACTTCATTTATCTCTCATTCAATCATTTATTTTACCAAAGCTACATTGTTTCAACACTAACCCTGCTCTTGCTCATTTGGGAATTGTGATTTAGGGCTAAATTAGGGGTTTCACAAATAGGGGACATTACAAGGCACTTGACTTCTTTTGCCTATTTTACAAACACAAGTAAAACAAAAAATTGCCTCCAAGCTACCATTGTTGATTTTTGAAGGTTGATGTATTTTTCTTTGAAGGTGAAGGCTACAAGAGAGAAAAACCTACACCAATAGGAGAGAAAGCGCTTCAAAAGGAAAATTTATCAATCAAAGGTAAGTGAAACTTGCATTTTTTCAAGTTTCAAAGACATTTTTCATGGTTTTTCAAGTTTTTAAAATCTTTTGTAATTTGCAATATTTTTTTTGTTTTGATATGTTCATATTGTATGGTTGATAGTTCTATTTTAGTCGCCCCACATGTAGAGAGTTTGTTTAAATTTGATGTGATATGTCATGCCCTCGCTGAGAAGGATGCCTTTCAAAAGATTGTAGCCTGCAAATGAATAGAAAAAACCCTATGCGATGCAATCAAAAATACTAATGTTTCCATTCTAGGGGCCAAGCTAGATGATAGGAATTTAATTAGGAGCAATTAAAAAAGGAAGGCCGACCTACATTAAACTTAAGATAAAATCAAAGAGGGTCGACTTGTTAATATGGCTGACTTATTATTAAGTTGCTGGCCGATTCAGAAAATTAGATTAATATTTGAGCTGACCCATATGTGTTAACACCCAAGTCAAAGACATATAAATGGTTAATCGCCCAACTTTAGAGAAGGTTAAAAACAGAAATGGCAGATCTAATAAGGCAGCGGTTTGTAGTTAAAACAGTAATTATGTTTAAGCAGCGATTACCTTGAGAGACACATTGTTTAGTGACAAGGTAAGTGAGATGTATATTCATCTTCCTTGAAGGATATTTAAGAAGAAGATTTATTTGGAGAAAGGGAAGGGAACATCACAGATGGAATAAAATATCTAAGGCATAAAAGCGGATTTAGGAGCAGACCTAAATCAGAAAGAGAATTAATCTGAGAAAGACAGATCTGATATAAGTAAATCAGTTTCAAACATACAGCCATTATTCATTATATAAGTGTTTGGATCTGATGCATAATACATGGACCATAATCTTACTAACTTGCTATTTTGTCATTCATATAGAAATGGATGTAATTAACATATTATCGCTAATATGTGTATTTATATATTTCTATCATTACTATATGTGTGTGTGTGTGCATAATTAATGATGATGAAGATTCCTTTAGATCTTGTATCCAATGTGCCATTTCCTTACGGAGGGGAGATAATGCATATGAGGAAGGTGGGTAGCTAAGAAGCCATTCCGGTAGAGACACCCCAAGTAGGGCTGGGAGGCCGAAAGACGGTTATCATTCTGTGCTCCTAGGCTGGACGGAATGGCTTGAGGCGCCTTGTATGGTCTCCCAACTGGTGCTCCATAATGACGATGGTTTGTTTGGGTAGAACCTTAAAAGAATCCCACCTGTATATTTAATGATTAAGATAATGTCCCTAACCCTAGTAGGAATGATCAGTTTTATATCTAACATGATCGAGGGGTCTCAATCAAGATCTAATTGGCAAATGATCTCTATTTCATTTCTTATTGTACTTGGAATTGTAATTTTGGTCAAAAAACTAGGGCATTGGAAAAGGGGGCATTACATGATGTCAAATTACAATAGATCCTCTCAAGTATATATAGGAGAGGAGCCTTGAGAAAAAGATGGGAGGCTCCCAACTAACTTGAGAAATTCTTTCAACCACCATGACTTATTCTAACTACAGTCCTAATTTAACTCAACTTGTAGTATGTCAACTTTGTGCTAACTTACAACCATGAATTAACAAATTCCTAGTGGTGGGGGTTATTGTTGGCAATATAGCCAATGTGGGAATGAATATAAGAACTTGTATAGTCAAGTGAAAGCTCACATGTGCACTATTACCAACTTAGAAATAAGAATTTGTCTAGGGCAGAATTAAAAAGAGTTGGCAAACCAACAAATAATAAAATATATTAAAAAACAATTGAACACCAACATGGTAAATAATAGATCAAAGGAAAGAGTGCATTCATGTAAAAAAGGCCTTCAAAAATGAGGCAAGGGAGGTTGCAAATGAGAGCACTGCTCATTACATTTATAGCAATGGGCTTCCTTTCAACCTTGTTAAATCACCATATTAGCAAGATATGGTGACGACAATTGCCAATGCACCTAATGATTACTTTAGTTTTGACTATGAATTGGTGCACACCACCTTATTGGCCAAGAAGAAAGCTTCCAGAGAGGTGCCGCTGGAAACGATCAAGGATATGTGGCCTAAAACAAGTGTGTCCATCATTTATGATGGATAGAAAGATCACTAAAATATACCACTAATCAATGTCATTGCAATGTCCCGTAAAGGGGTATTATTTTTAATACAACCAATTGTGAAGTGCAAGTGACGGATGCAACTTCCATTTCCAATATCATCAAACAATCCATCAAGATAGTGAGCCTCGAAAACATTGTCCAAGTCAGAACAAAAAACACTAAAAATTGTAGAGCAATTGGTTCAACAATTGGTTCAATAGTGGAGGGTACATATGGACATATTTTTTGGACACCATGTGTTGTCCACTCGATATTGCAAAAGATTGGCACAAAGATCAAGTGGGTAAAGAAAACTACATGAAGGCCAAGGAGATTAAAATGTTTGTGACAAATTATTGTCACAAACCATCTTTTGGACCTTCTCCAACTTGGAGTTGTTGAAGGCAATTTAAATTTTATTTTTTAATATTTTTTATTTTTTATATATAATATGTCATCTACCTTTTAATATTTTTTATTTTTTACACCATGTTAGATTGTCAAAACTCGATTTGCATCACATACAATTATCTTAAGGTGACTAGTGAATGTGCAAGAGGCATTGAGTACTATAATCATCAACACCCTTTGGAGTGCATGGATGAAATCAAATACGAGAGACCAAAAAATCAAAGCATTGATCCTAGACGAGTAGTGGGCTCATGTAGAATATGTTTTCTGTTTTATTGAGACCACCATCAACATGATTAAGCATGTTGATACAGATCACCCATTTTTGGGTGACATTTATGATGACATGTATTCCACGGTTGAAAAAATAAAAACCGTAATAAATTTCAAGACGTGTGAATGCACAAAAACATTTTTTAAAAGGTGTAAAAGATTATCGTTGATTGTTGGAACAAGATGATCGCACAATTCACACCCTTGCACCTCCTAGCATTTTCTTTGTCTCCAAAATATTATAGCTTAGAGATACTTTATTTGCCAAAAAGAGTGGCACCATAAAGAGTTGAAGAGATTGCTAGTAGCTACAAAACTGCATTAGAAAAATATTGCCGATTGTAGGTATACAAAGTGTTGTACCAAGTGAGTTTGGCCACGTCAAATCTTCAAAGAATGATGATATTTGCAGTCTTTGAGACAAGTACAAAAAATGCTCATAAATGGTGGCATACACATGGCCAAGACTTTATTTACTTGCAACCTCTTGCAATAAAACTCTCTCAAATATGCATATTTTTATTTTTAACTTTTTCATTTTTCATTCACTGCTAATATTATAATTTATAATTTACATCTGTCGTCGTAAATGTTTTGTGAATTCAACAAGTTTCCGGTTCTTCATCAGCTGAGTGAAATTGGAGAACATGATCCTTTACCCACTCAACAAACTGCAATTGATTAGATGCAAAAAAAAAAATAGAGGATTTGGTCTTTATGCATTCAAACTTATGTATTTTGTCACATAAGGGACCTAATTACAATGAGAGGGTGACAAGGAACTTTGAATCTAACTGTAACTGTATTGACTTAGATGCTAAAATTGCACAACTTGCTGAAGTCTCTATAAATCAGGCAACTTCAGCATATGATATGGCTAGTGAGAGTTGCACTATAGCTAATCGCGATTCAAACAAAATTGCACTAAATGTTGACTTCATTGCTCTCAATCAAGAGCAATGTGAAAATTATTGAATATTGATTATAATTTTCATTTTATATTGACACTTGACAAATCATTTAATATTATGAATATATGAGTATCTTTTGTTTTGCACATTATGAGGTATTTAAATATTTCATTTATTAGCAATTATGAGTATTATTCTTTCCATCATTTTTTAATATATATATATATATAATGAGTATTATTCTTTTCATCATTTTTTAATATATATATATATATGAATCCATATCCATACCCATACTCATACCCAAGGGAAAAAATGCCGTATCAATGTATCTAAACTCCACACCCATCCCTATACCAGGACTAGCAACTTAGGTATGTGTCATGCCCCCACCAAAAATACCAAATTGCAACCCTTTTAATATTATAATCTAGGCGATTAAAGTTTATGGTAGCACACATTTAATAACTAAAAATAAAGGTAGCACTAACAGAAGAATTAAATAAAAAGTTATCAAGGGCAGCAATTGAATAAGAAAGGTTGTGACTCCCTCGATAATAAGATATAAAGGGAGCTCAATTCATTGTAGAGAGAACATCAATCAATTGGAAGAAAAATACGAGGTGATTTTGCAAGTAAATAATTACAGCCAAAGAGGATGTAAACCCTCCAAGGAAAAATCAAGAGATTTAAGGATGAAAACCCTTAATTTCTCCTATCGAGTTATTGGACAAAAACCCATTACTTGTCTAGTTATCAAGGACAAACATTTGCAGAAATAGCTGCACATTGGAAGAAGAAACATAGCAGAATATCAAGATAAGATTATTTTCAGAATTATTTGAATATTATAATAAAATTCATAATTTTCATTTAACTTATATTTAAAAATAAAAATGCAATTATCATTTTAGAATTTAAAATATTGTTTAAGGCAAAAATAAGAAATATTCTAGATAGGGACATTACAAATAGTACCAAAGCAGCAATCCTGCCAACCTACGGAATAAAGCTAAAATGACGGATGCATTCTAATCAAAGGGATTTGAAGAACGACAAAAGGAAGAGGACATGGATCCTATTCAAGAATTATTGTACCAACTTGAGGCCCCCCAAAATATTTACAAGTAACAAACGCTGCTAGAAGATTTCAAAGCTAGTGTTCCCCTTGATGAGTACTTGGAGGCACTCAAAAACCATTATCCAAACAAAAGAGATCTATATGAATACATAAGAAATATGGCCAAGGAGGAGATCAAGGAGCAAGATCCAAGAGAATAATTAATCATACCTGAAGAGAAGTTAAAATCAGAATCACAAGAAGAGCCAATATTATGTGTTGAAGATGTGTCAATAATTGGAAATGATGTCCAAGAAACATACGCCAATTTTTAGGTATAGAAGTAATTGATCCATGTAAAAATGGTTTGCAAAGTATGGAAACAATTGCACCACATGATGATAATGTGCAAGATATTAGTTATGCTATTGTGAGGAATGATTGTCTAAAATTGACCCCCATGAGCAGGAATTACAAGTTTATAAAGAAAACTCCATGATGATACATACTGACTACATGAAAGTTGGTCGGGGGCCATTTCAACTCCCTTGTTCCAAGATCGATGAGCTTGTTAATGGGTTAGTTCATAGCCATGAGAATGAAACTTTTGGTTTACCTCTTGGTGAGACCAACATGGACGTTGACGAACAATGGATGCTTTCACCACGTTTTCATCCCATAACACTTGAAGTTAGAATGGATATAGTCACCTTGAGGAGCTTGACGCTAATTGAAGTAAAAGATATAACTTGTAGTAAACGACACCTGGATCCCTGTACTCAAATACAAATTCGTCTTTGCACAAAGGAGTGGGATCCTAGTATTCACAACATTCCCATATTCATCATGACAAAGGATGCAACATTTTGCTATCATTTTGGATGTTAGCAATGACAATCAAGAGTTTGTATTCATTGCCCAAGATGTTTGATTAAAAAATGAAAAGCAAAGATGGTCAACAATCAAAGAATATGGGTTTCTGGTAAGGTGGATTTAGAAGAAACAATTGTGGAGCTACAGACTAAGCTTAATGAAACAAGAGTATTGAACCAGGGACATGAAGAAATATGCACAAAGCTAAGACAAGAAAAAAATAATTTGGAAAACACATTGAAGGAGTGTATTGATATAAATAAGGAATTATAAGAGAAAATGATTGAAAATAGTCTTTTGTTCAATGTTTGTAGGGTGGAGTTGGAAGGAAGATTGGCAGAACTGCTAGATGTCTTTTTGTTTCTTCTCTCTAACAAGGAGAGAAAATTTGTCTTAAATTACAAAACATGTCAGCTACCAACCCTTGGTTTTGTTGTTCAGAGTTATTAGGATATACCAGTACATTAGCCTGAAGAATACTGGACAATAAATTGTCGTCACATTTTAGATGATGGTATCAACCTTATGATATTAATGGACTATATTGACAATCTAGCAAGTATATCAACGACTCTTCAAGAACATCAATGTAGTACACAGTTGGACATAACCAAGACAATGAGAAAAACATCACTTGGTGTAAAATTTCCAATTCCTAATTATATCAGAATGTCACAGCAGAATCTAATTACATCACAAGAAGGATCTAGGGATTAAAAATCTCCAAAGTTCATTTAGGATGCTAGTATTGGCAAAAATGATTCAGCTTGACAAACTAAAACCAACATTGCCTGAGGAAAAACAATCTTTGGGAGGGGCAGACTGTCATGCCCCTGCCAAAAATACCAGATCGTAGCCCTTTTAATATTAAAGTCTAGGTGATTAAAGAATATGGTAGAGCCCACGTAATAAAGAAATTTTAAAAAAAAGGTAGCACTAGCAGAAAAATTAAATTAAAACTTATTGAGGGCAGCAATTGAATAAGAAGGGTTGTGACACCTTCAAATGTGAAAGGTTGTGAATCCCTCAATGATAAGCTATAAACGGAGGTCATTTCGTTGTGGAGAGGACATCAATCGATTGGAAGAAAATATGAAGTGACTTTGCAAGGTAAATGATTACAACCAAAGAGGACATAAACACTCCAATGTAAAATCAAAAGGTTTAAGGATAAAAACCCTTAACTTCTAAAGTTATTGGATGAAAACCCTTAACTTGTCTAGTTATTAAGGACAAACATTTAAAGAAATTGCTGCAAATGGGAAGAAGTGTAATGTCCCCTTCTGGATTTACCCTATATTTTACCCACCAATGGATAAGAATGCTACTGACTGCCACAGATATTGATCTCTGATTACGATCATTGTAATGCATAGGTCTGCTCTTATGGGCACTGATGCTTTTGATAGCTTCCCTTGATGGTTTATACTTTATTCTATCACTTTATTTCTGGGGACTGCTTGCTCCTTAAGAGGATCGTTGTTTCTTGGTTAGATCAATTGTTCTCCTCTTGATTCAATAACCTTGATGAACCTCAAGACCTCTCCTTTATACCATCTAAAGTGCCCTTTCACCTAACAGTTGCCTTGCTTCAAGTGCAGGTCGGCCTAGTATAAAGAGTCATTAATTTATTATTAATTTCTTTGCCCCAAAATAGGCACATATATCAAGAAGAGGGTTCAGCCTCTGTATTAACCTAAACTTTGGCACCAACTTAATTATTTCAAAGTTTATTGCAACTTGGTCAGCTCTAACTTCCTTCTGCCCTAGTCGGCCCTATAACATCCATCACCCAGGTCTAGGTATTAATAATGATCAGTTTGTTGAATGCTGCAACTAAGGTTTCAAAAGGGGGGCATGACAGTCCACCCTTCCCAAAATTGCTTGTCCTCAAGCAATTTGTTTGATCATAGGAAGAGTTGTTCAAGATGACTTCAAGAGAAAAGGGTTTGATGAATGCTACTTCTAACATTTGTGAGATCCCAATTCATAACCCATCTTCCGCTCTGCTACTTTAACATTATCACAAGTCACAAATTTGATCCTAGACGTATATGTTTTTGCTTTTGGATCGAATGCGTTTATTGGGGATTGGCAAAGTGTGTAAATTAATTCTCATATTCTGGATCAAAATAGAAATCTCATGATATCAGGAATATGTTTAGAGTAATCATAGATACTCATGGAGTAGACATGCTAGAAACACATCAGGTATGAATCAAGCACGGAGCATACAAATAAAAACACAAAGCATACACATGAATCTATGCAAACATGGAGCATACACGCAAATACACTTATTGTTAGATCCCTTCTCTTTCACTATAATTCATCCATAAATTTACCCTAACACTTGCCCTAGTATTCAAACACATAATGGTTTGGGGAAGAAAACATGATAGGTCTGCACGAAGCCACCCCAACACTAAGCCCAGAGCGAACACTCACCCTCTTGGCTCTAATGGTAGGCACATTGGACATCCACTCGGGGTGGTCTACTTAGTGAGATGCTTGTATCTACTTTCCCTATTCATGCATCATCCCTTTAAGTCAATAGTTAAGTAGAGCTAATAGTTAAGTAGAATTAGGAAAAGAAATCAGAATAGGGAGCCATACAATCTACCTATCTAAGCCCAAGAGAAGTTACTCACCCTCTTGGCCCCAGGGGCAAGCACGTTGGACATCCACTCAAGGTGGCCTACTTAGATGGTGATCTTATAATTGCATCCCTTCCTTATACTTCCATAGGGAGCCTAACCCCCCTTACTACTCCCATGAGCCGGGAAAGGGGCCTAACCCCCCCTTACTGCTCCCATGAGCCGGGAAAGGGGCCTAACCCCACCTTGCTGCTCATAAGCCATTTAGAGTCAGAAAGAGGACCTGACCCCATCTTGCTGCTCATAAGCCATTTAGAGCCAAGAAGTCAGCCTAACCCCATCTTGCTGCTCATAAGCAATTTAGGGCCAGAAAGTGAGCCTCACACCATCTTGCTGTTCATAAACCATTTAGAGCTAAAAACTGGGCCTAAACCTACCTTTCTGCAAACATATGCTCATAAATGTGTCATAAACTTGCTCCAATGCTTCACACATTTGCTTATGAAGTCCCTTTGGATTTTCTCATAACCCTCTTTTACAAATTGCTATATTTTTTTATATAACTGCTTTTGCATCAAATTGGCATCACATCTATTAATAGGTGATTTGCTTATGACTATTGGGAAAGAGGTGTGCTCTTCTATTACTAATTTCAACAACTTAAAATTAATTATTTAAATAATTAATTATTTCCACCTGAAAATCAGGACACTAAATTCATGTCTCAGTAATAGGAATGTCACTTCTCAACACCCTTTCATGTAGGGTTAATTCTTAAAAACCTTTGTCCCTCTTGTGCCCTCTTCTTGGTTTAGAAATTCATTAATGTCCCTTTTTCGACTGTCATAACTTCATTCATGCAACACAGGATTGGCCTTCCTCTATCACGTTCTATGGATTGTCAACTTATCTTTCAACTCTGCCTTTCACAATTAGAACTGCTTTTAAAATAATTCTACTACTATGTTCCCGAAGTTTTCCATATATAGACCAAACCATAGTTGAACTACTCACCAAAACCAAAAACTCACCAAGTCCTGAAAAAAAAAATCGGGAAAAACTCGGCCAATACTTGGCAAAAAACTCGGGAACTTATAAAAATGCTTAAATTTAAGTAGAAATGCATTATTTGGCAAAATTCAATGAGAAGATGCATCCCATGAGTCAATAAATGAGAACACAAAAGAAACAAGCTGAGTCTAGACATATTTAGGCAAAAAGTGGGTACAAAATCGCATCCTCATGAGGAATGTTGATGGCTGGAAGCAAAATAGTAAATAGATTTTGTAGAACTAAAAGTAAATAAATCAATACAATTGCATCTTCCTCTTCCCAACTCAAGTAAAAACTAGGGGGAGATATAACTAGAGGATCTAGTCCTAGAAGTCTGTTGTGGGCGTGATTGTGCCTCCTGGCTCGGTATGACTAGCTCAGGTTGTGGCTCATCCTCCACCCTAGATGTAGCTCTGCCTCTAGCTGCACCTGGCACTAGCAATGACTCCTCATCCTCCTCAATGTCATCCAATGTGAAACTAACAGTGTGCTAACTCCAAGAGGTCTCTTTACACATTACCAAGATGATCTCAACCATTACACTTGTGCCCTAGACTTATCAAAGGGCTGTCGTGATGTTTGCATGATATTTAATCTGCACTTTGTCTAGCAAACCCAATCCTTTGTCATATTTCATTTGGGCTAGTGACATGTCACTTAGCTAGTCACAACTACTCCTTCCTTCTACCTCGTTACCACCATTGTCACTCAGCATTATTTCCACGTCCATGACAGATTCTTTACACTTTTCTTGAGTGATCATAACTCTTCTGATGTTTGTCTTGTTTTCAACTGTGTAATTGAAACTGTCATTGCAACTCTATCTTCCACAACACGTCCCTATGCAATCCTCTTTGTTTGAGACTCTTGCATGATGTCAAATGACAGTGTCGACTGTGATCTTTGAGTGATGATTTGCACTATGACTCTTGTCATTTCTTGCCACTCATTCTTGATCACTATCTTCAGGCACATTGCATAGTGTCATTCTCACAGGCTAACAGAATCATTACTCTAATACCATTTGTAATGTCCCCTCCTGGATTTACCCTATATTTTACCAACCAATAAATAAGAATGACACAGCCTACCATAGGTATTCATCTCTGATTCTGATCACTGTAATGCATAGGTCTGCTCTTATAAGCACTGATGCTTTTGATTGCTTCCCTTGATGGTTCGGTCTATCTCTTTATTGCTAGGGACTGTCTGCTCCTTAAGAATACCGTTGTTTCTTGGTTGGATTGATTGTTCTCCTTTTGATTCGATGCCCTTGACGATCCTCAAGACCTCTCCTTTATACCATCTTAAGTTCTCTTTCACCTAACGATTGCCTTACTTCAAGTGCAGGTTGGCCTAGTATAGAGAGTCATTAATTTATTAGTAATTTCTTTGCCCCAAAATAGGCGCATATATCAAGAAGGGAGGTTGGCCTTTGTATTAAACTAAAACTTGGCAGCACCTTAATATATTTCTGAGTTTAATGCAACTTGGTCAGCCCTAACTTCCTTCTGCCCTAGTCCACCCTATGCCATGCATCGCCCAAGTCTAGGTATTAATAACGATTAGTTTGTTGATTGCTGCAACTAGGGTTTCATATGGGGGCATGACAGTCCACCCTTCCCAAAATTGCTTGTCCGTGATGTTAAAATTTAACCAGAATAGAGCAGAAAACAAAACTTAAGAATAAGAAGAACACAAGACTTATCCTGGGAAAACCCTCCACTTGAGGGTGAAAAACCCAGCCTACACAAATGTCTTTTATTTATATCTCAGAAAATAAATACAAATGTTGATAGTTTCAAATAACTATCAATCACTCTAAGACAAATATGATTCTCTGAAAAATCACTTAAGATAGAGAAATCAAATAATACAGCTCACATACATATTATAAGTCTTCACAAATTCTGATAAATCTGAAACACATCATAGAACAAAAATTGAATCACTGTTCTGATAAAAATCATACACACTGCTCTTGACTTGCTTTAAGACAAATTTAGCCTGCAACAAAATAACCAATCTGCCGAAGAAGCTAAATGAAGATAGGCAACACGATATATATAATATATCGTATGACTGGGCAAATGAACTCCACGCACGAATACAAGAAGACGCACATGGGAGAGAATCGGTTACAACACCGACAGCCACCTAGCACACCACCGATAGCCATTGAAGCATAAAACCGACAACTACCGAAGCATAAAAGATTCAACGGATAGTCAACGAACATCAGGATACACATTGGATGAATTTCGAATAAAATCGGTAGCCACCAAGGAAAATAGAATAGAAGCAATACATGAAGAATAAGGGACGTCGATAGAAAACATGATGATGCCAAGTCACATAAGCCCAGTCATCACAACGTATAAGCATGATAAAGTATGCCAGCACGAACATAAAAGAACTGAATACTTTGAGGACAAATACACAGCAGCAAACAAAGGAGACACGAAGTGCAAATAGAAACAGAGACGGCATCGGCAAAGATCTCTATCGCAGCTACCTTGAACTTTAACACTCCCTCTTAGCTAGAGAGAGATCTTAGAGTGCCAGGAACACAAAGCTGCATTCAAAAGAATATCAACAAACATCTCATCATAGATTTCTAAAAAAAAATGATATATCAGTATAACAATATTCACCATAGCTACTCCTAGAGGGTGAAATAAAACAGCAAGTTAAGTCATGAAGTCACACACATGACTTCCATCATGGCTACTCCCAGACGGTGGATCCACCATGGCTACTCCCAGACGGTGGAACAAGGGAATTCACCTCGAACTTCTTTCGCAGAGAAGAACTCATTAACAAGGGATTTCACCTCGAACTTCTTTCGCAGAGAAGAACTCATTAACAAGGGATTTCACCTCAAACTTCTCTCGCAAAAAAGAACTCATTAACCAAATGCAATGAATCACTGAAGCTGAGACTATCTCTCAGCAAGAGCATCATTCTCCACAATACCAAGTTTAAACCGGAAGTAACAAAACTTCACTCTCGGAAGTGGCTTGGTGAGAATGACCGTAGTCTGCTCCTCTGTAGAAATGTACTTGAGTTCAACTGCTTTTCGTTGAACCATTCTCTCAAATAATGATATTTAATTTTCACATGTTTGGTTCTATCATGAAATACTGGATTAACTGAAAGTTTCACACAGCTTTGATTATCACACATAATCACAGTAGGTTCTGAAGGCTGCCATGTTTGGTTCTATCATGAAATACTGGATTAACTGAAAGTTTCACACAGCTTTGATTATCACACATAATCACAGTAGGTTCTGAAGGCTGCCCAAACAAGCCTGCAAGTAATTTTCGAAGCCACACAGCTTCTCTTGCAGCCACACAAACTGCAACATATTCTGCTTCAGCTATACTTTGTGCAACACAAAATTGTTTCTTGCTGCACCAGGAAATCATAGCTGAACCTAGGCTAAAACAGCATCCTGAAGTGTTTTTTTGTTAGGCACACAGCTTGCCTAATCTGAATCAGAAAACACCTGCAAGTTCAGCTCTACACACAAAGAATATTTTAAGCCATATCCTATTGTACCACGTACATATCTCAATATGTGTTTGGCTGCCACAAGATGAATATGCCTTGGTTCACACATGAACTGACTCAAGGTATTAACTACATAGCATATACCAGGCCTTGTGTTAACTAAGTACATTAAAGAACCAATTAATTGACTGTACATAGTAGGCTCAACTAAATCTGAAGTAGCATCATATAATTTTTTCAGATTTACTTCCAAATGAGTCACCATAGACTTACATTCTAACATGTCAAATTTCTTCAGAATATCAAGTGCATATTTTCCTTGACTCAATATGATTTCATTTGGTCTTTGCCATACCTCAAGTCCAAGAAAATAATGCAGCAAACCAAGATCTTTCATTTCAAATTCTGAAGTTAACTCCTTGCATTTGACAATGAGATCATCATTACCAGTGAGAAATAAATCATCAACATATAGCACTAAAATCAGCACTTTGTTATCACATACCTTGAAGTATAAATTTGGATCAGCATCATTCTCTAGGAAGCCCAAGCTGAAAAGATAGTGATCTATCCTCTCATACCAAGCACGAGGGGTTTGTTTAAGGCCATATAAGGCCTTTTTCACCCTGCATACATGTGAGTCCCTGTCATGAATAACAAGGCCCTTTGGATATTCAATGTAAACCTCCTCTTCAATTATACCATTCAAGAAGGTTGTTTTCACATCCATATGATGAAGCTTCCAACCCTTAACAACCGCAACAGCTATGATGGTCCTGATAGAAGTGTAACGTGCTACAAGTGCAAAGGTTGCTTCGTAATCTATGCCTTCCTTTGGTGAAAAACCTCTAGCAACAAATCTAGCCTTATACTTTTCTATACTCCCATCAGCTGTGTGTTTGATTTTGAACAGCCACTTGGAAGAAACCACAAATTTATTTTTAGGCCTTGGAACAATGTCTCATACATCATTTTTTATAATGGATTGATACTCCTCCATCATGGCATCCTTCCACACTTGCAGATTTAAAGCCTCTTCAACACTGGAAGGCTCGAATGCTATAATGTGACTCATCAAAGATACATAACCAGCAAGCTTATGAGGCCTTTTACTTTCTCTGAAAGTACCACGAGGTGCTGCATATTTTTTAGCTTCTTGCATAGTGTGCCTGGCCCACAAAGGTCTTTTCTTATTAACTGAACTAATACTGGGACTTGCTGATGTAACTACAGAGTCAACTGGATCGGCAGGATCTTCTAAATCTGTATTCTTCCTCTGAATCTTTGAAGGTGGATTTGAATCAGCCATATCTATATCTCGAGGATGCTCAAAATCTTCATCAGGTTCCAAGTTAGACTCTTTGGATTTCTTGCAAGCTACATCTTCATCAAAAGAAACATCCCTACTGATTTCAATCTGTTTTTGGCCTGGAATGTAGATTCTATATGCTTTTGAAGATTCACTATAACCAACAAAGATGCCTTTCTTGCCTGAAGGTTCTAATTTAGTTCTTTTCTCTCTTAGAACATGAATATAAACAGGGCATCCAAAGATTCTGAAATAACTAACATCTGGTTTGACACTTGTAAAAGCTTCTTCCAGAGTCAAGTTGTCTAGGATCTTATGAGGACTACGATTCTGAATGTGAATTGTTGTCCTGCAAGCCTCAGCCCATAGAAATGTTTTAAGGCTTTGATCATGAATCATAGAATTTGCTGCCTCAACAATTGTCCTGTTCTTTTTTTCAGCTACATCGTTTTGTTGAGGATTATAAGGGACACAAAACTCCCTCTTAATCCTAGCTTCAACACAAAAATTATGAAAAATACCAGACACATATTCTCCTCCATTGTCAGACCTTAGAATCTTAATCTTCTTGTTAGATAAATTCTCAACAAAAGCTTTGAATTCTTTTAAATCTAGACAGCACTTCGTCAGACTCTTTGGACTTGAAAAAATAAATCCAACACTTACGAGAAAAATCATCAATGAAGGTGACATAATACCAAAAACCACTAAGGGAAGCAACTGACATAGTGTTGTGACCTTTTCACACATCGCCCCATTGCTAACGGGGACCCCCCTCTTTGCCAACTTCCTGCGTCGTTAGGTTAGGGTTTTGGCTGCTTAGTGGGCAATTTTGCGTTTTCCGTGCCCGAGTCTCAGAGTTTTGATCATGCCTAGTGCCGTCTAGGGTTTTTGAAGTGTTAGGATCAAGTTGCAAAAGATGATATTTTAATGATCCTAAGTTTTGCTAAGTGTTTGACCATTTGAACGTTAACGTGTTTTTAAACACGCGCATCAATGATTTTAAAGTGCCAAGATATTCACAGACCTTTTGGAGTTGTTTTCTCGCTTCTAAGGTAATATTTAAGTTGGTTTCGCACTTTATTCCAACATTTTCCTAGCGTTTTGCTCATATTTTTGGAAAATTAGCCTAAGTCCAGTTAAATTTAAAGTCGCTAAGTAATTTTGAGTGGTTAAAATGATAAAATCCTAAGGGAAATCCTTATTCCAAGGGTTAAAGGGTCAAAATCCATGCTAGAGGTGATTTTCCCCTCACATTCCAGACTACCCAACCCATTCCCCCACTCAAAATCCATACTACACATGGGTTTCCCCTGGAATCCATACTGGCCACTAATTTCCCCCACTGTTTATCCACACCTAGAGCGATTTTCCCCTGGGAATGCTAAAATTTGGCTAAGTATCAGGATTTATCCAGACACCCATCGAATTTCCCCTGGGAGTGTGGACTAGAGTGCAGACTAGAGTGCAAGGATAATTCCATGCCTGGGTCGATTTTCCACCAGGATTTTTGTGACAACTAAGTTAAGATTTTTGTCCGGATTTTTATCCAGACAGGGATCGATTTTCCCCTGAGCATTTTTGTAAGGATTTTTGTCCGGATTTTTATCCAGACAAGGATCGATTTTCCACTGGGAACATTATGAAGAATTTTGAGTCCGGATTTTTGTCCAGACTGAGGTCGATTTTCCACCAGGGAGGTATTTTTTCAAGTTAAGTGATTTTTGAGTGTGGATTTTTGTCCAGACACCCATCGAATTTCCCCTGAGGGGTGATTTTTGCAAATTGAGTGCAATTCTGTCTGGATTTTTGTCCAAACTCATATCGATTTTCCCCTGGAGGGTGATTTATGTGCATTTTGATGATTTTGAGCATGGATTTTTATCCAAGCATGGGTCGAATTTCCCCCATGGGGCGATTTTTGAAGGGATTTTTTAATCCCAACCTATAGCGATTTTCCCCTGGAGGCTTTATTTTGGATTTAAATTGAAATATTTTAATAAAAGCCCCATTTTGATTGCTTTTAAATAATTATTAAATGATTATTTAAAATTTAAAAGCAAATTTATTAACTTGCAATAATCATTAAATGTTTGAATCTTCTAGAAGCAAGTTAGGGTTTCACCAAGCAAGTATTTATACAAGTGTTTTTTATCCCACATTGCTTGTGTGGTGAAAGTTGGAGCTGAAAGCAAGTATATGAGAGGAACTTCAGCATTATTTTATTATTATTTCTGCCAGGTGTCTCCATGAGAGCGATTTTTCTCCAAGTTGGGCGAATTTTTAGCAAGGCATTTTTGTGAAGTGTGGGATTGAGGATTTACTTTCCTCCATTTTTTCAGTTTGCTGATTTATTCCTCTTGGCTACCATTAAAGACCAGTTTCAGATTTTCGATTTTGCTAAGTTTGGCGATTTTTTCCAAATTTAGCAATTTTTGGTAAAAGTTGGCGAATTTGTGCTTGGAGACCTTGGGCGATTTTCATTTCTAGCCACCTAACCAATTTTGGCGAATTTGCTTGGGGCTGTTTCCTAAGCCATTTTTCATCATTTTCAGGGATCTAAACCACTTTGCAAGGTGCTGGTAAGTCTGAAGTGTTCGATTTTCAGACTTGTCCTCAGAAAACTAATTTTTACCAGCCATACTTACATTCCAGAAAATGATTGTTTTCATCAATAAAGCTGATTTTTATTGATTTTATGCACATTTTGAAGATTACAACATGTTTTGAAAATCTGAATTTTCAGGTTGTCTTCAGAATTTTGACCTCCATTGTTGACTGCAGAAGGTGTCTTCAGACATTCATTGTGTGAAAACACAACCTTTCACACCTTTCCTAAGTCATCATCAATCCGGTGCGATGTCAAAATCAGGATACAAGGAAAGGAAAGAGCTGCTGAAGACATTGGAGACTGGATTTTATCCAGAGTTCAAGATTTCATCCAGATGGAAGGAGATCACTGATACCAACATGCATTTCCTGGACTTTGACCAGATGCAGCGTCGGATGTTCGGATCCAGAGATCAAGTTCCTTCTCCAGCATATGCGAATATTATGAAGAGTGGCATTTTCCATGCCGCTGGATTTCCACAATCCATACAGTGCAGTGAGTTGATCCTGGAATGTGCACGATGTTACGATCCGCTCACAAGAATGATCAAGAGTCCGAAGGGTGTTGTCATCGCCTACCTTGCTGAGGATGCCATTGCTGAGGTATTCGGAATTCCACGCAGTACAGACATGAAGGATGTGACCAAGGAAGATTATGCAGACAGATACACAAAGAAGATGGGTGTATGCAAGAGTTTAATTAATAAAGAGTGGATGATTGAACCTAGGAATCATCATTCCAAGGCTCCCAAGACACTTATGTGCGTAGATTTTAAGGAGGAATATAGTGATTTGATATTCCTACTCAACAGAGTGATGGGAATGCCGCAGGGAGCAATCTTTCAAGGATGGATGTTCTACTTCATCCAGGATTGTCTTAGAGGAACACTAGTGAATTGGTCCAAAATCATAAGCGACAATCTGGATTTTCAGTTGAGGAATGTAGAGAGGTCCAAGTCATTCGCCATGACTTCCTACTTGGTGTACTTGCTTGCATGATTTGTTTCATACAGAGGATTAATATGCAAAGGTGAAGTCGGGAATGGGCAAAGACAGTTTAAGAGTTATGAATGCTACCCCCAGTTGAGTATGCACAGAATTGAAGACTATAAGAGAGTGAATGATGCATTCACTATGTACATCACACGGATGCTGCAGGGCAGAATCCACAGAAGATTGTCCAAGGAGGCAACAGAGTTAATAGAGAAATATGGATCGTGGTATATACAGTTTCCCACTTTCACATACCTCAGGATTCATGGGTTTCAATCTGAACCCTACAGACTTCCTAGGTATCCGACTGACAGAATGATATTGTTAGAAGTGATAAGACAGCTTCTAGAGTTCGATGTTATCCAGAGAGAGAAGCACAGGACAGAAATGACATTCCCTATTTTAGTTGGGAAGACGTCAGAGGTCTGCCAATCCACCATAGCTGCCAGCACTGCAGGTGAGGAGATTGCATTCTACAGATTTGCTACCTACAAGAAAAGAGAAAGATTTGATCCAGACAAGAAGGTCGGAAGGATCAAAGGAGAGAAGTTCACTCATAAGGTTGACATAGAGGATTATTGGGCTAACTTAATGGACGAACAAGCAGTAAAGAGAAGAATGTGGTCCAGAATGTCAGTGGATTTCATGAGGAAGTGTGGACTTTTCCTTATCCCTGATCAAGTATTAGATGATAGAGATCATACACACCCACATTATGAGAATGAAATGAAGAAGGCAATCCTATTGCCAAGTTGGTCAAAGTCAGAAGAAACTAACCTGAATGTATTGATGAGAGAAGTCTTGAATTTCTCCTGCACATGGGTAGATATGCAGATGAACAGATTAGTTGACATGGGTGTTCCCTTCACTTATGAAAGGATGAAGCCGGAAGAGTCTACTTCCGAGGATGATCAGAGGACTGTCAGTGATGTCAGGATTCATGCAGACGAAGAGAGTCAAGCTCCCAAAAGAAGGAAGAACATGCCTAGAGAAGTCAAGGCTAGAGGGAAGAGGATTGAGGATGTGAAGAAGAAACAGAAGACTATCATTTCCCCACTTATCATTCCTTCACCCCCTCCCAGTGTCTCATCAATCGAAGTGATTGAAGTAACAGAACAGAATAAGGAGACTCAGCAGTGTTCCAACACAGTGATACTACCAGAGAATATTCAGGAGTTCCATGCCACAGCAACATCTGCACCTCCTGATGAGAATAATGACCAGCCGGGATCCCCTACTATCCTTTTGGAAGTTAGCTTGGGAAATGATGTATATGATTGGACCAAGAATAATCTTGATGATAATGATGAAGTTATCTCGGCACTGAAGGACCTTGATCGAGAAATATAACTTGACAATGGTATGGAGATGACCGCTATTCCTGAATGGTTGAAGAAGAGTATGGAGAAAAGTAAACAAATGATAGAAGTACATCCTATTGAGGATATTGATGACTACCTAGCTAGGAGTGCTAAGAAGAAGGAGCCCAAGAGAGCGAAGATTTTGTCGCACATAGCTAGAGATGAGACAGGAATGCGGATTGCGCAAATTGTTGTTCCTAGAGCAGGCGTGACAGCGGACACTGCTACTCCCATGGATTTTCAGATCACTTCAGTCGCCCTTGGTCGTCCATCCGCAGGGCAGGAATTTCAGGAGATTGGTGACAACCTCCAAGCAATCAATGCAAAGTTAGACACAGCGATTGCGGAGAATGAAAGGTACAAAGAAGAAAATATTAGACTCAGAGAGTATATTGCAGGGACAAGGCGTGGAGATCCCACCCTTATTTCCCCTATCGCAGTTGACCATGGAATACATTCACACTACGAGGTAGCAAGAGGTACACACTCAGAGGTGGAAAAGTGGATTGAAAGCACAAGGAAGCAGGCAGATGATTTCCTTACTCAGTTTGTCCAAGCATATGATAAGACAACAATGCTCGCATTCAGAATCCAGTATTTGGAGGGAGTTTGGGAAGAATTCCGGCCTATCCAAGAGAAGACTATTTCACGCCTCCTGGCATTGAAGAAGGTTCCTAATTCCACCTTGGTCAACGAGAACATTGTGCACAGTGGAGACATATATAATTTCCATGGTTGGTATTGTGCACTAGCTTTGAAGAAATCAGCTTATGAGAACGCCCAATCGAGTTGTATGGAGATGGAAGGATTAGTTCAGGACATTCAGACAAAGATCCTTGCCTCGATTGAGGAATTATTGGGTGTTGATGTTAGTGATGCTAGTGGTTTACACTTAGCCGAATTAAGAGACAAGATAAAATTTATGTATTTTTGTCAGTTGGACTCTTTGCAGAAGAGTCAGATAGATGACTTGGTCTCTTTGTTGATTCATGTTCATAATTCGCAGAAGCTCATACCTGAATGGGAGAACACTTTGAATGCTTGCTCGGATTCATTGGATGTGATTGATTTACAGCAGGATACCTTGCCTAGCATTTCCATGGAGGAGTTAGATTCAGTATTGGCTAGATTCTTGGAGTATGTTAGGAGAGAGAGAGATGCAGGGAGGAATCTTCTAGAAGATTCCCTATATGATGACTAGGTATCTTTTCATTGGGCCATATGTTGGTGGCACCATTTTTGATGTAACCCTAATTAGGGCAATTCTAGGGTTTTGTTGGCATGATCTCGACCGTTGATCTTAGATCAATCTGGGCCATCCATTTTGTAAGAGACTCTATATATGCCCCTTTGTCTCTCATTTGTAAGAGAGAGTTTTTGTAGAATTGTTGGTATATGCTACAACTATTTGAATCCTAATCATTGTTCAATTGTTGGTGATTTCGCACTTCAAGTGTTGTATTTGCATTCATGGTTCTCAATTCCTCCAAGTTAGATTAGAAGTTAGATTAGAATTTATTTTCATGTATGTTAGATTGAGTGGAAGATTTGTTGAATTTATTTGTGTGGAATCCTTAATCCATACCACTAGCCTCTTTCCGCTGGTAAGTGCGCCTTGTGTGGTCAACTGGAGTTTGAGTAAGCATAACTTCAACTATTATGCGTCCGTTGACAAGCATCAACTTGGATGGTGTCTTCATTTGATGGTAATAGTTTGAAAATCATTAAGTATACCTTAGATGATTGCACTAAGCTTGTGTCAATACCTGATTGTGAGACCTTGCCTAGTTTGATTCCACTAGATCCATTCATCATTTCCTACATTCCTAGGATTAGAATAGATTTCCTGAACCCTATTCTTTTTTCCCTTTTTTTTTTTTTAGTAAGAAGTAAATCCAGAGCCTTATTGATAAATCTTAAGTTGTCAGCACACCTATTCCGCATCATTCATGATAATCCAAACATTTGTGTAAGTCCCCAAAGTGAAACACAGCAATTCACATCAACCACTGAACTTACCCACTCGTCAAGACCTGACATGTAGAAACCTTGGAATCACATTAGTTGATCTCATCCTTAGCATCTGAGGTGATTTTGTTCAAGAGAGGGTAAATTACTTTGGTAATTTATTCTGTATTGTTATGTGCATAAAAAACACATCAACACATAGGCCCACATAAATCAAAATGAATTAATTCTATAATATCATTTGCTCTGTTTTCACAACTATGAAAGGTACTCTTAATGTTCTTACCTAGAGCACACCCCTTGCAGACACCTTCATGATTTTGGTTCAACTTCGGAAAACCAATGACAACCGTCTCCATTGAAGACAAAGTTCTGAAATTTAAAATGACCAAATCTTTTATGCCAAAGCTCACTTGAACTTGAAGAATCATGAGCTAAAGCTTGAATAGGATGAGCTGAAAGCTTGTAAAGACTGTCATGACGAACACCAATAACACGAGCTGAATGAATACTTGAGTTCTTCTTCCATGCAAGAACTTTTCCATCAGCAAAGGCAACATGATAACCTTTGTCTTCTAATGCAGAAATAGAAATCAGATTCCTCTTAATACCAGGAACAAAGAGGACATCACTTAAATGAAGAGGAATACCAGAGTCCAATTGAAAAGAAGTAGAACCAGCACCCTTCACAGAGTAACATGCATCATCACCAATAATAACTTGAAGATGAGAGTCTTTTTCTTTCAAGTTTGAGAGGTTCTCACGATAACCAATGATATGACGAGATGCTCCACTATCAATTAGCCAAGTATCACTATTAGTAGGAACATTGATAGAAAGTGCAGAAATAAATCCCTCAAAATTTTCACTTGACTCTCTTTGAGGAGAAGGATTCTCAACATTTGCAGCAGTTGCTTGAGGCTTTGACCTTGATACACAATCTCTCGCAAAGTGACCAAATTTGTCACATCTAAAGCACTGATTCCAGAAAGATCCTTCCTCTTTTTCTTGGCATCAGGGGCAGACTCAAAATTCTCATCTCTAAATCTTTTGAAGTTACCTTTCTTTCCTTTCCCCTTAGATGTGTGGGCAGCAAGTACATGATCATCTTCACAATGAAATTTGCGACCATTGCCTCTAGCTTCTTGTCTGCATTCTTCCTGAATGCAATCTGCTCACAACCTATCAAACTTAGGAAGTTCATCTCTTCCACTAATTCCTTGAATGAAGGATTCCCAAGAGTTGGGAAGTCCATTCGTAGCTAACATCACCAAGTCTTTATCAGCAAAAGTATCTCCAATTGCACTAAGCTGATCTTTTAACACTGAAATTTTCATGAAATAAGAAGCAACAGATTCTCCTCTAGCCATTTTCACATGCAACAGTTGACACCTCAGGGCTAGAGCTCTGTTGGTGTTGTTGAATTCATAAAGATCCTTTAGGGTCTAAAACATTTCCTTAACTGAATCCAACTTAGAGATGATAGGAACTAGATGATCCTTAACAGAATCAATCAGAATTTGCTTAGCCATGGTCGTATTCTTTCTCCATTGAACTTTCTCTGCATCAACAGAAGGTTCTTCTACATCTTTCGAGACATAGTCAAAGAGATCATTCTCTTCTAGAGTAATCAAAATTCTAGATTTCCAAGAAGAGAAATTTGACGAACCATCTAGTCTATCTTCTACTTTCAATCCGTTCACCATTATGAATTGCTTATGCAAACAACTGAAAGAAATAAGATACTTAAAACAAGATTCTGGTTCTGGATCGATCTTCTAGACGTGCTCTAATACCATGTTAAAAATAATACTGGATGAATGACAGGGAAAAATCTAATGCACGACCCCATGATGAAACTTACCATGAAAGTTAGTAACAGGTTCTTGTGAACCACTTTCAATTGTTTTGACTGGACAACCATGAAACTAGTGGTTTAACCACTTTCAATTGTTTAATCATAAAATGTCTTGAAAAAAATCAAAAAAATTGTAAAATGTTCTGAAAAAATCATAAAAACCCTCCACTTGAGGGTGAAAAACCCAGCCTACACAAATATGTGTTTTATTTATATCTCAGAAAATAAACACAAATGTTGATAGTTTCAAATAACTATCAATCGCTCTAAGACAAATAGGATTCTCTGAAAAATCACTTAAGACAGAGGAATCGAATAATACAGCTCACATACATATTATAAGTCTTCACAAATTCTGATAAATCTGAAACACATATAGAACAAAAATTGAATCACTGTTCTGATAAAAATCATACACACTGCTCTTGACTTGCTTTAAGACAAATTTAGCCTGCAACAAAATAACCAATCTGCTGAAGAAGCTAAATAAAGATAGGCAACACAATATATAATATATCGTATGACTGGGCAAATGAACTCCACGCAGGAATACAAGAAGACGCACATGGGAGAGAATCGGTTACAACGCCGACAGCCATTGAAGCATAAAACCGACAGCTACTGAAGCATAAAAGATTCAACGGATAGTCAACTAACATCAGGATACAAGTTGGATGAATTCCGAATAAAATCGGTAGCCACCAAGGAAAATAGAATAGAAGCAATACATGAAGAATAAGGGACGTCGATAGAAAACATGATGATGCCAAGTCACATAAGCCCAGTCATCACAACGTATAAGCATGATAAAGTACACCAGCACGAACATAAAAGAACTGAATACTTCGAGCACAAATACACAGCAGCAAACAAAGGAGAAACGAAGTGCAAATAGAAACAGAGACGACATCAGCATAGATCTCTATCGCAGCTATCTAAAACTTTAACACTCGAGAAATTGGTTTGATCATAGCAAGAGTTATTCAAGATGACTTCAAGAGAAAAGGATTTGTTGAATGCAACTTCTAACCTTTGTGGATTCCCAATTGATAAGCTTCCACTACACTACTCCGATATTATCACAAGTCACAAATTTGGTCTAGGACATATATGTTCTTGCTTTTTAATCGAATGCAAGTTATTAGTGAATGGTAAACTTTGTAAATTAATTCTCATATTCTAGATCAAAACAGAAATCTCATGATGATAGAGATATGTTTACAATAATCATAGATACTCATGGAGTAGACATGCTAGAAACACATCAAGTATGAATCAAGCACGAAGCATACACATGAATTTATGCAGAACAAAGCATACATGCAAATACACTTATTGTTAGATCACTTCTCTTTGACTAGAATGCATCCATATATTTACCCTAGAATTTGCCCTAGTATTCATACACATTATGGTTTAGGGAAGAAAACATGATAGGTCCGCCCGAAGCCACCCCTGCACTAAGCCCAATAGCGGACACTCACCCTCTTAGCCTCAGTGGCAAGCAAATTGGACATCCATTCGGGGTGGTCTACTTAGCGAGGTGCTTGTATCTACTATATCCTTATTCATGCATCATCCCTTTAAGTCAATAGTCAATCATAGTAGAGTTAGGAGAGGAGATTTGTAATGTCCCCCTTTTCGCAGTCATGAGGTGATTTGTCGTTAGCCCATCTTGCCATGGTCCCGAGGGCTAACCAGGACTTTATAGGGATCGGTGAAGGATTTGGCCCAGGCAATTTCAGTTTCAAGCCAATCAGAGGTGTTTTGATGGGTTTTCCAAATACTTACTATTTATAGTAACTCAGTTATGGCTCAATGTCTAGTAATTTTTGAAGTAATTTTGGTTGTCGATATTTTGGTGCATTTAATTCTTCACCTGGATTGCTAATTTAATGGGCCATTAATTATTTGGGCAATAAATTAAAAGTTTCTAAAGTTAAATTTAAATATTTAACTTTTGTGATTTATTTAATGTTGGGCCTAATGTTTAAAGGGGAAAAATTAAAAGTCCCCTTTCTTTTTGGAGACATAAGGGATGTTGATATTTTATTACAACTTTCTTTTATCCCACATTCGTAGTGCATTGGTAATTGTACCCAAGTGGAGTTATAAATAAGAGCATTTAATGCAGATGGAAGTATCTTGGAAATTGGGAATCCTTGGAATTTGTGTTTCTGGATTCAGTTCTGAAAATCTTTGGCATTTGGGGACGAAATCCCTCAGGTGTGACATTTCTTATGCCTATGAGAGACCAGGTCTGAGAAATTGTAAGACAAAGTTGGCAATGAATTATGTGTGACATCGGTATTCGCAGTTGGAGTTGTAATCACAGTGCTGGTAGTTGCAGGTTATTGGGCACACACAACGTATTCCGAGCTGAAGCATGGATTACAAGTCACACAAGCTAGGAGTGCGATTCTCACAAGTTCGCCTCATTCCACACAAGACACGAGCTGCATAGAAGAAATTAGCGGCAAGGTTAGTAGTTTTTTAAATGCCAAGGTTCATACTCAGCTCGCACCCCTTAAGGTGTTTGGGTTGATTGATGCTAGCCGATAAGTAAAGAAGGGAGAGCGCATGGGTAGGGTGAACTCCAGCCGGAACAAGGGAATCAACTTCCAGTAGCTAAGACATGAGTTTTGAGGTCAGCCGGCCACATTTCAGAACCGTGGAAGTAGTTGGGTGATGCCGAGAAGAGTGACAGCTGGGTGCAGCAATAAGGCATTAGGAATGCGAAGGTTTTGGCTGCCACGGTCCAGTACAGGTCGTGGGAAAGCTGCTGGTCCTTGTATGCAGCTAAAATCTGAACTTGTAATATGAGTTCGCATTCTTTGTATTGTTAATTCCAGTTTGTCAAAGTGAGAGCAGCTATTGGTCTCTGTAATGTTAACATTGGCATTGAGTTTGAATTTGAGATATTAAGGAGTCGTTGATTTTATGGAATTGAAAAAAACTGAATGTTAATGGAGTGTTAGCATCTTGAAACTCTATTTCATTTTGTTAGTTGTGCAACTGTTTGTTGAAATGATGAAATGAACGAAGACCCCAAAACCATAAACGCACTAGGTTCAACTAAACCTCGGTGACATTCAAAAAATCAGTCATTCTGTTTTTTCCAAGATAGGGCAGCCTGTTACAGTGGTATCCTGTAATGTCGCCTTTTTAGCAGTCATGAGGTGATTTGTCGTTAGTCCATCTTGCCATGGTCTCGAGGGCTAACCAGGACTTTACAGGGATCGGTGAAGGATTTGGCCTAGGCAATTTCAATTTTAGGCCAATCGAAGGTGTTTTGATGGGATTTCTAGATACTTACTATTTATAGTAAGTCAGTGTGGCTCAGTGTCTGGTAATTTTTGAAACAATTTTGGCTGTCGGTATTTTGGTGCATTTAATCTTCATCTGGATTGCTAATTTAATGGGCAATAAATTAAAAGTTCCTCAAGTTAAATTTAAATATTTAACTTCAGTGATTTATTTAATGCTGGAACTAATGTTTAAAGGGGAAAAATTAAAAGTCCCCTTTCCTTTTGGAGACATAAGTGATATTAATATTTTAATACAACTTTCTTTTATCCCACATTCGTGGTGCATTGGTAATTGTGTCCAAGTGGAGTTATAAATAAGGGCATTTAATGCAAATGGAAGTATCTTGGAAATTAGGAATTCTTGGAATTTGTGTTTCTGGATTCAGTTCTGGAAAACTTCGGCATTTGGGAACAAAATCCCTCAGGTGTGACATTTTGTATGCCTGTGAAAGACCAGATCTGAGAAATTGTAAGACAAAGTTGGCAATGAATTATGTGTGACAGCGGCATTCGCAATTGGAGTCGTAAGCACAGTGCTAGTAGTTGCAAGTTATTGGGCACACACAACGTATTCCGAGCTGAAGCATGAATTACAAGCCGCACAAGCTGGGAGTGCGATTCTCACAAGTTCGCCTCATTCCACACAAGACACGAGCTGCATAGAAGACATTAGCGGCAAGGTTAGTAGTTTTTTAGACGCCAAGCTTCATACTCAGCTCACACCCCTTAAGGCGTTTGGGTTGATTGCTGCTAGCCAATAAGGAAAGAAGGGAGAGTGTGTGGGTAGGGTGAACTCCAGCCAAAACAAGGGAATCAACTTCCAGTAGCTGGGATGTGAGTTTTGGGGTCAACCGACCACATTGCAGAACCATGGAAGTAGCTGGATGATGCCGAGAAGAGTGACAGCTGGGTGCAGCAATAAGGCGTTAGGAATGTGAAGATTTTGGCCGCCACAGTCCAGTACAGGTCATAGGAAAGCTGCTGATCCTGGTATGCAGCTAAAATCTGAACTTGTAATATGAGTTCTCAGTCTTTGTATAGTTAATTCCAGTTTGTCAAAGTGAGAGCAGCTATTGGTCTCTGTAATGTTAACATTAGCATTGAGTTTGAATTTGAGATATTAAGGAGTCGTTGATTTTATGGAATTGAAAAAATCTGAATGTTAATGGAGTGTTAGTATCTTGAAACTCTATTTCATTTTGTTAGTTGTGCAAATGTTTGTTGAAATGATGAAATGAACGAAGACCCCAAAACCATAAACGCACCAGGTTCAACTAAACCTCAGTGACATTAAAAAAATTAGTCATTCTGTTTTTTTCCAAGATAGGGCAGCCTATTACAAGATCGCAATAGAGAGCCTTGCAATCTACCTATCTAAGCCCAAGAACATCCTCACCCTCTTCGACCCTGTGGCAAGCACATTGGGCATCCTCTGGGGTTGGCCTACTTAGATGGTGATCTTAAAATTGTATCATTTGCTTATACTTGCACAGGGGGCCTAACCCCATCTTGCTGCCCATAAACCATTCAAAGCTAGAAAGTGAGCCTAACACCATCTTCCTGCTCATAAGCCATTTAGAGCTAGAAAGTGAGCCTAACCCCATCTTGCTACTCATAAGCCATTTAGAGCCAGAAAGTAAGCCTAACCCCATCTTGCTGCTCATAAGCCATTGAGAGCCAGAAAGTGAGCCTAACCCTATCTAGTTGCTCATAAACCATTTAGAGCCAAAAAGTGGGCCTAACCCCGCCTTTCTGCTCCCATATGCTCATAGTGTTGGCATATGATGAACTGGTGACAAAGTATGTTGTCATTGATGTCAATATGTGTTCAAGCAGGTACACCGATATGAAGCTTGGAAGCGGTATAGGTCAACCGGTATGAAGAGATGTAGTGAACCGGTGTCAGGGTTTCACTAAGTGTGACTACCGGTTGGTAGTCTCAGCTTTAGGGTTTCCGGTTTGGCAATCTAGCTTGTGCGATGCAACCGATGATATTTTGTGATGAGTTAGCTAAGAAAAAAGGATGAGATCGAGATGCAACGTCAGTTTTGTGCACGTGAAGGATTTCCTTGAGGATCTTGCATGTGAAGATCGATTGCATTAAATGTCTACCTCGGGAATGAACATTCTTCTTAGCGGTATGAGAAGAAAGCGTGATGGGTTACTGATTTCTATGTGCGGTGAAGAATGGACGATGCAGAATGACTTGTGATCTGTTTGAGATTGTTTCATTCTATGAAAAGTGTTTGGACGGTCAGGATTGGACCGCTTGTAATTGTAAACCTAAGATGCTTAGGGTTTAGGGTTTGTGCACGTGAAGGATTTCCTTGAGGATCTTGCATGTGAAGATCGATTGCATTAAATGTCTACCTCGGGAATGAACATTCTTCTTAGCGGTATGAGAAGAAAGCGTGATGGGTTACTGATTTCTATGTGCGGTGAAGAATGGACGATGCAGAATGACTTGTGATCTGTTTGAGATTGTTTCATTCTATGAAAAGTGTTTGGACGGTCAGGATTGGACCGCTTGTAATTGTAAACCTAAGATGCTTAGGGTTTAGGGTTTGTGTTACCGACCTATTTCTTGTCTATAAGGTCGATGAGTTTTGATATTGTTGTTGTTGGCAAAAGTTGTGTATGTATTCGAGTGATGAGATACTTGCCAAACCAGTGAGTGAAAACTACAGAGTGTGATTGTAGAGTAGAGGAACTGAAAAGGATCTGCCTTAGCAAATAGTGTTGTTATCAGATCAGAGTTTTACCTGTTGTCTTCAAACCATTTCAACAAAAGGAAAATCCCTTTGTCGGTTAGCTTTAACAGGCTTACTGTAAATCCTCTAACCAGGTGACTCAAGTTCATTGAATTCTTTAAATCCTCTAGCGAGGTAACCTTTAACAGGGTATATAGCCATCCCCTAACCGGGTGATCTTTAACAAGATCGGTTCCTAGCAGAACCTTATTGTAAAGTCTTTAACCGAACTAGGCTCCTAACAGAGCGAGCTTCAAAAGAGTTCAAAACAAGCTTGTGGGTATTCATCCCCACCGTGGTTTTTCCCATTTGGGTTTCCACGTGAAAAATTTGTGTCATGAGTTGTGCATTAGTCATGTGATGATTAAGCATTCTTTGTTTGAGTAATTATGCATGCAGAGCTAATGGGTATGGTATTGCTGATACACCACATGCATATGTTTATGGGCGAAGTAGTTATCAAGTATTGAATGATATTTGAAGCAATCAGTTTTACAGGTTTATGTTGTCTGAAGTCTTACTGTGTTTAACCGGTATTGCCATGGTTAAGTTCAATAATGAAGACATTCGGTTAGCATTGTTTTAACTTGATAAGTTGCAGAGAAGTTTTTGTATGTACTGATTCACCCCCCCCCCCCCCTCTCAGTACCAGTTAGGGTATTTGTTGTTCATCATTATTCATCACATAGATGTGTCATAAACTTGCTCCAATATGCTTCAAACATTTGTTTATAAGATCCCTTTGGATTTTCTCATAACCCTCTTTTACAAATTGCTATAATTTTTTTTTTATATAACTGCTTTTGCATCCAATTGGTATCACATTTATTTATAGGTGATTTGCTTATGACTATTGGGAGAAGAGGTGTGCTCTTCTATAACTAATTCGTGCTTCTCGTCACAGTCATAAGAATGCCACTTCTCAATACCCTTCCATCTGGGTTAATTCTCAAAAAACCTTGTCCCTCCTATGTCCTCTTCTTGGTTACGAAAACTGTGAATGTCTCTTTTTGGACTGTTATACCTTCATTCATGCAACACATTCTCCTTCACGTTCTATGCATTGTCATCTTACTTTCAACTCTGCCTTTCACACGTAGAAGTGTCTTTGAGATAAGTCTGCTCCTATGTTCTTCATGTTTTCCATATAGACCAAACCCTTGGATTGTTCTAACAATTTTAGATTGTCCTAATGAATCTTTATTCACTGTAATAACTGATGTGTCTTGAATAATTGTCCTTGCGGTATGAGCTCATGTTTAAAATTGTCATTCTATGCATTTACCACTGTCATAGTCTTTAAACTTGGTGTGCCAACTGAACATTAACCCCACCCTAGGACCATCATATCTTTTTGACATATCTGTCACTTCATAACTTTGCCATAACCTTGCCACTTTGGAACATTGTGACTGTCCTATGCCTGTCCTGAGCTCATTCTTATTATGACAGTATGTTTTTCTTTTGCACGATTCAGTTTCCTCCTAATAGGCTGATTATGCATACATTTAAACCCTCTACACTCTGTCATGAAGTTACTCTTTCTTCATCCACTCTGCCATGTCATTGATGCTTATCTTTAAGGCATACTGCCCTCTTTATTTTGCAGATGGTTGTCATATCTTATTATTTTCTGTCAAAAGATACTATACAATACCTACCCTATATCCATCTATGTCACGGTGTAGTCTAACAGTGTACTGACTCCAAGAGATCTATTTACACATTACCAAGATGATCTCAATCACTACACTTGTGCCATAGACTTATCAAAGGGCTGTCATGATGTTTGCATGACATTTAACCTGCCCTTTATCTGGCAAACCCAATACTTTGTCATATTTCGTTTGGGCTAGTGATATGTCACTTAACTAGTCATAACTATTCATTCCTTCTATCTTGTTACCACCATTATCACTCAACATTATTTCCACATCTATGATGGATTCTTTATGCTTTTCTTGAGTGATCATAACTCTTCTGATGTCTGTCTTGTTTTCAACTGTGTAATTGAAACTCTGTCACTGCAACTCTATCTTCCACAGAACGTACCTGTGCAATCCTCTTTGTTTGAGACTCTCGCATGATGTCAAATGACTCAGTGTTTACTGTTATCTTTGAGTGATGATTTGCACTATGACTTGTCGTTTCTTGCCACTCGTTCTTGATCACTCTCTTCAAGCACATTGCGTAGTGTTGGTCTCACAGGCTGGCAGAATCACTGCTCTGATACCATTTGTAATGTCCCCTTCTGGATTTAGCCTATATTTTACCACCAATGGATAAGAATGCCACTACCTACCATAGGTATTGATCTCTGATTCTGATCACTGTAATGCATAGGTCTGCTCTTATAAGCACTGATGCTTTTGATTGCTTCCCTTGATGGTTTGATCTATCTCTTTATTGCTGGGGACTGTCTGCTCCTTAAGAATACCGTTGTTTCTTGGTTGGATTGATTGTTCTCCTTTTGATTTGATGCCCTTGACGATCCTCAAGACCTCTCCTTTATACTATCTAAAGTTCCCTTTCACCTAACGATTACCTTGCTTCAAGTGCAGGTCGTCCTAGTATAAAGAGTCATTAATTATTATTAATTTCTTTGCCCCAAAATAGGGACATATATCAAGAAGGTAGGTCGGCCTTTGTATTAAACTAAAACTTCATGCCACCTTAATTTATTTCTAAGTTTATTGCAACTTGGTCAGCTCTAACTTCCTTCTGCCCTAGTCCACCCTATGCCATGCATCGCCCAAGTCTAGGTATTAATAATGATTAGTTTGTTGATTGCTGCAATTAGGGTTTCATACGGGGGGCATGACAGTCCACCCTTCCCAAAATTGCTTGTCCTCGAGCAATTGGTTTGATCATAGCAAGAATTGTTCAAGATGACTTCAAGAGAAAGGATTTGTTGAATGCAACTTCTAACCTTTGTGGATTCCCAATTGATAAGCTTCCACTGCACCACTCCGATATTATCACAAGTCACAAATTTGATCTAGGACATATATGTTCTTGCTTTTTAATCGAATGCGAGTTATTGGTGAATGGTAAACTATGTTAATTAATTCTCATATTCTAGATCAAAGTAGAAATCTCATGATGATAGAGATATGTTTACAATAATCATAGATACTCATGGAGTAGACATGCTAGAAACGCATCAGGTATGAATCAAGCACGAAGCATACACATGAATATATGCAGACAACAAAGCATACACGCAAATACACTTATTGTTAGATCCCTTCTATTTAACTAGAATGCATCCATATATTTACCCTAGAATTTGCCCTAGTATTCATACACATTATAGTTTGGGGAAGAAAACATGATAGGTCCGCCCGAAACCAACCCCACACTAAGCCCAAGAGCGGACACTCACCCTCTTAGCCCCAGTGGCAAGCAAATTGGACATCCATTCGGGGTGAGCTACTTAGTGAGGTGCTTGTATCTACTATATTCTTATTCATGCATCATCACGTTAAGTCAATAGTCGATCATAGTAGAGTTAGGAGAGGAGGTCGCAATAAGGAGCCTTGCAATCTACCTAAGCCCAAGAGCATCCTCACCCTTTTCGACCTACCGGCAAGCACATTGGGCATCCACTGGGGTTGGGCTACATAGATGGTGATCTTAAAATTGCATCCTTTCCTTATACTTCCAGAGGGGGCCTAACCCCATCTTGCTGCCCATAAGCCATTTAGAGCTAGAATGTGAGCCTAACACCATCTTCCTGCTCATAAGCCATTTAGAGCTAGAAAGTGGGTCTAACCTCATCTTGGTGCTCATAAGCCATTATAGCCAGAAAGTAACCCTAACCCCATCTTGCTACTCATAAGCCATTTAGAGCAGGAAAGTGAGCCTAACCCCATCTTGCTGCTCATAAGCCATTGAGAGCCAGAAAGTGAGCCTAACCCTATCTAGTTGCTCATAAACCATTTGGAGACAAAAAGTGGGCCTAACCCCGCCTTTGTGCTCCCATATGCTCATAGATGTGTCATATACTTGCTCCAATATGCTTCAAACATTTGCTTATGAAGTCCCTTTGGATTTTCTCATAACCTCTTTTACAAATTGCTATATTTTTTTATATAACTGCTTTTGCATCGAATTGGTATCACATTTATTAAGAGGTGATTTGCTTATGACCTTTGGCGAAGAGGTGTGCTCTTCTATTACTAATTCGTCCTTCTCGTCACACTCATAGGAATGCCACTTCTCAATACCCTTCCATGTCGAGTTAATTCTCAAAAACCCTTGTCCCTCCTATGTCCTCTTCTTGGTTACAAAAGCTGTGTATTTCTCTTTCTGGACGGTCATACCTCCATTCATGCAACACAGGATTGAACTTTCTCTATCTCGTTCTATGCATTGTCATCTTACTTTCAACTCTGCCTTTCACACATAGAAGTGTCTTTGAGATAAGTCTGCTACTACGTTCTTCAAGTTTTCCATATAGACCAAACCCTTGGATTGTTCCGACAATCTTAGATTGTCCTAATGATCTTTATTCACTGTAATAACTGATATGTGTCTTGTATAATTGTCCTTGCGGTATGAGCTCATGTTTAAAATTGTCATTCTATGCATTTACCACTGTCATAGTCCTTAAACTTGGTGTGCCAACTGAGCATTAACCCACCCTAGGACCATCATATCTTTTTGACATATCTGTCACTTACCTTGCCACTTCGGAACATTGTGACTGTCCTATGCTTGTTCTTATTATGACAGTATGTTTTGCTTTTGTACAATTCAATTTCCTCCTAATAGGCTGAGTATGCATACATTTAAACCCTCTACACTCTGTCATGAAGTCACTCTTTCTTCATCCACTCTGCCATGTCATTGATGCTTATCTTTAAGGCATAATGCCCTCTTTATTTTGCAGATGGTTGTCATATCTTATTATTTTCTGTCAAAAGACACTATGCATTACCTACCCTATATCCATCTATGTCACGGTGTAGTCTAACAGTGTACTGACTCCAAGAGGTCTATTTACACATTACCAAGATGATCTCAACCGTTGCATTTGTGCCATAGACTTATAAAGGGGCTGTCATGATGTTTGCATGATATTTAACCTGCCCTTTGTCTGGCAAACCCAATCCTTTGTCCTATTTCGTTTGGGCTAGTGATATGTCACTTGGCTACTCACAACTATTCCTTCCTCCTATCTTGTTACCACCATTGTCACTCAACATTATTTCCACATCTATGACGGATTCTTTACACTTTTCTTGAGTGATCATAACTCTTCTGATGTCTGTCTTGTTTTCAACTGTGTAATTGAAACTCTGTCACTGCAACTCTATCTTCCACAAAACGATCCCCTTTGTTTGAGACACTTGCATGATGTCGAATGACTCAGTGTCGACTGTTATCTTTGACTGATGATTTGCACTATGACTCTTGTCATTTCTTGCCACTCATTCTTGATCACTCTCTTCAAGCACATAGCATAGTGTTGTTCTCACAGGCTGGCAGAATCGCTGCTCTGATACCATTTGTAATGTCCCCTTCTGGATTTAGCCTATATTTTACCCACCAATGGATAAGAATGCCACTACCTACCATAGGTATTCATCTCTGATTCTGATCACTGTAATGCATAGGTCTTCTCTTATAAGCACTGATGCTTTTGATTGCTTCCCTTGATGGTTCGATCTATCTCTTTATTGCTGGGGACTGTCTGCTCCTTAAGAATACTGCTGTTTCTTGGTTGGATTGATCATTCTCCTTTTGATTTGTTGCCCTTGACGATCCTCAAGACCTCTCCTTTATACCATCTAAAGTTCTCTTTCACCTAGCGATTGCCTTGCTTCAAGTGTAGGTCGGCCTAATATAAAGAGTCATTAATTTATTATTAATTTCTCTGCCCCAAAATAGGTGTATATATCAAGAAGGGAGATTAGCCTCTGTATTAACTTAAACTTTGGCACCGACTTAATTTATTTTAATGTTTGTTGCAACTTGGTCGTCTCTAACTTCCTTCTGCCCTAGTCGGCCCTATGCCATGCATCCCTCATGTCGAGGTATTAATAATGATTAGTTTGTTGATTGCTGCAACTAGGGTTTCAGACAGGGGCACGACAAGAAGAAACCTAGTAGAAAACAAAGATAAGATTATTTTCAAAATTATTTGAATATTATAATAAAATTCATGATTTTGATTTAAGTTATATTTATAAACATAAATGCAATTATCATTTTAGAATTTAAAATATTGTTTTAAGGCAAAACTAAGAAATGTTCTAGAAAGGGGCATTACAGTATAGCATGGTACAGTATAGATATAAATACAATAACTATTAGTTTTGATATTAATATCATATAGATAGTATGGTATTCATATTGCTATCTCAAATATAATTAAAAAAATTAATGATATTAATATGATAGAGATAGTATGGTATTAAAATAAATTTCCAATATAGTTAAAGATGAAATTTAAATGGCATAATTTTTTGGTTCCAAATATGTATATATTTATGCTTTTTAATTTTTTTTTGAATGGAGGTACCCAAAATCTATTCAACTCTCACAAAAAAATATTTGGTTTACTAGATTTAGTGTAATGGTGTACCATATCCATATCCCTGTATCTGAGTCGGTAACTTCGCTTCAAACCAAGTAATTGCACATTTAGCCCTGTTTCATTAAACTTGCTAATTCTCTCACTACCCACGGGATGGACATAGAAGTAACAAAACCTACTAAAGCTGGGGTGTATCATGCATATTCAAGATCTTTTGAAGTTAATATTTTTCTTTTCATGCGCTGGTTTTGTGTATGATTAAGGTCATAAGGTAATATCCGCCAGAGGTGGAGGAAAAGAAAGAAAGCCTCATAGTGTCCAAGTTGCACGATATTACTATCCTTGCCTACATACAAAGGCAAGGAACTCTTTAGTCAGAAAGGCCTAACCACATGAGCCTGTAGAGTTAAAACATAGGGGTTAAGCAATATGTGACTAATAATCAGATAAATTTGAATGGCATAAGCAAGATGTTTGGCAAGAATGATAGCTGTTGGGCTGCATACCCCTAGAGCTACATTTAGGGATACTTTTCAGCACTAACATTACGTGTAACGGAATTTTAGTTGTGCTAATGTTTCAGTTAGGGTAGACCAGTCCTATTGCTTATCCTTAAGGGAACATAAACCTTGTGACGTATTCAACAGGAAGATTTTGATTGTGAGCAGGCTGAGGTACACATCTCGAACTCAACTTGCGCTTATTAGCATGCCTGGATTGAAAGCCCAGCTCCAGAAAAAATTATAGGGGTTAATGCTGGTGACAAAGATGAGGCATCCCATGTGAACTAGGGTCGCAGCACGATTCACCCCAGCCTTGCAGACGGTGAAAGCCCAATGGACTCACATCTGCATATAAGGAAGAGGTGTTACCCTATCAAATTGGGTGTTCCGGCAAAAGCCATAAGTGCAGAATGCCAAGTACATTTTTCACTAATGGGTGAGAACTACCTCGTGCTCTGATTTTTGGGTTGTCCTCATCGCCGAGCTGTTTCGGGCCTTAAAAACAGAACATCGATATTTCTACATAGCTAAAACATTGGGTTGTATGAAGGGTTTTCTGTTGTATATCTACAAGGGTTTGGAGTCGAATATTGGACAGGCCCCAATTTTGGGTGGCTCCATTAACCTTGTTGAACCTCTGTGACTGCAGCTTGAGCTTTAACCCAAAGATGGAGGCGGACTTGTCCAAGTTCCTTAATATAATTCTTGATTAGTTGTTTGGCAATAACGAAGATCAAAATGTATTTGTTTCCCGCGTATTCCAAAATAAACAGACCTTGATTTTAAAAGAATGTATGACCAAACAAAACTAATTCTGAGACACAGAAATTTCCAGGAGCAACATGCTTCAAAGTAATTACAACATAGAAGAAGCGTAAAGGCATTGAAACCTGAGAACAAATACGACCAAAGATGTGAAGAGAAGGTCTTGTCCAGGGAATGTGTTTATCCAGATAATTCATCCACTCGAAACTCTTCTTGTGAGAAAACAGATGAGGAAAATATTCGACCTCCGATCCATCTCCCATTTCAATCCAAACTCTTTCTTTGTTGCTACACATCTTTCTATTTTTATTGTACGCTTAAATTATGATGTGCAAAGTATATGTGAGCATTGGCTCCTGGAATTAAATTAGCTGTGCAAAGAATGTGAGCATCCATGCCAGGAATTAAGACGCTGGAAGGATGTCTCCACTGTCATAATGTTCTTGTATTGAAGTCGGAATTTTTGAAAATTTAGTAATAATCTTGATATCGTTAAATGATAATTTAAAAAATTTTAAATAATAATTATAATAAATTGTTTTGAAAAATAATCAATTTGATATCATTAAATGATAATTTAAAATTTTTTAAATAATAATTATAGTAATAAATTGTTTTGAAAAATTGTCCAAGGGGTTGAGCTTAACTGGTTAAAACATTGGGTTCTCACTATGGAGACCCAAGTTCAATTCCCAATAGGGACATCTAAAATGGAACTCTAAGTTGTGACTCTTGGCCTTCCATAAAAAAGGGGAAGGTCTAGGGGTTGGCCTATTATCTACCAAAAAAAAAAAAAAATTGTTTTGAAAAATTATCAATTTGATCATGATGATTTTTCTATTAGTAACTTTTTAATATTTTTTTGATTTACTTAGCTTTTTACGAGTTACTATGTGCCATCATATCAAGCATAATGTAAAAACATACCATATGTAATCAACACATTACACAAGATGAAGATTGAGGAAATCGGAGGATGGGTGGCGCTCAGGTTCTGCATGCGGGTTAGGGGAAACCCTAGTAGCGCAGATTCGTTCTTTGCCTAGTTGTTGGTGTTCGGGGGTGTGTCTCTGCGAAGGGAGTCGTGGAGCGACTCTTCCTCTATGCGCGTTTGTGTTCTTTCTTCTTTGTTGCTTTACCCTCATTTTGTGGTGTGGGCAGGGAGCCGTGGGGTGACTTTTCCTCTCTGAGTGTTTGTGTTCTTTCTTCTTTGCTACTTTACCCTCATTTTGTGGTGTGGGCGGTGTCAGTTCTTTGGGAGCGAATCTTCTTTTTCTCCTCTCTTGTTTTAGCATGGTGGCCCTTGTTGGGTGTTGTGTCTTTAGCTTGGGCATGGCAGGGGTAGGTGTTGCTCCTTTTCGATGGATTTGGCAATGAAGGGTTCTTCACCCTCTTCTTTCGAGCATGCAACTACAGTGTTGGGGGGCAGGTCTGGGAGTGTTGATAGTTCTTCCCGCATCAAGAAGGTGAATGGGTGTTTGGCTAGGAGCTAGGACCGTCCAATGTGGTCATACAGTCGGAGACTGTTTTAGAGGATATTAAATACTAGTCGGATCATGCCTTAATCTGCAAATTCATGGGGCTTAGGCTTTCCTTACCGGTCTTAGAAATGTGGGTGTGACGTGTTTGGAATCCTAAAGGGGATATGGAGATCTTGATGGCAGCTAATAATTACTTTATAGTGGTCTTCTCATGCATTTCGGATAGACATAAGGCTTTTGAGGGAGGCCTATATTTCTTTAACAAGATTGGGTTGTTTGTCCAACCCTAGCATGCAGAGTTCAATTCAGTAGAGGAGCTTCCCACAAGAGTCCCAGTTTGGGTCAGGCTTCCCAGGCTTCCTCTTGAATTTTGGAAGAGTGATATTCTGCATTCTATTGCTCTTTTGCTCGGTAAGCCAGTTGGAGCGGCTACACAAACTCAAGGCAGGAAGGTAATTTCTTATGCTCATATTTGTGTGGAAGTTGATTTAAATAACCCCTTACCGAATTCTATTGAGATCTGTTTGGGTACTTCTTCTTGGATCCAACATTTGGACTGTGAGACCCTCCCCTTCAGATGTCTTATTTGCCATGAGTATGGACATTTGCAAAGGAACTGTCCCCGATTTGTCTATAACAATCCAGATTTGTCTGCTCCTTCGGATTTTGCTCCTACGAAGGATGAGGGGAATCCGCCTATGGCTGAAGTGAATTTGGATAAGGAAGGTTTTATCCTTGTGAAGCCTCATAATAAGGGGAGAGGGCAAAAAAGGACTTGGAGGGATAGACAAAATGAGGATACTTTTAATAGATTTGAAGCTCTAGAGGGACTTCTTCAGGAAGATGGCATTCCAGTTGATTTGTCCTTAGGTGTTGGGACAAAGGATGCGACAATGCTAGATGATTGAGGACAGGAGAAATCGTGTATGCCTACAAAGGTTGAACAAGGAGGGCAAATGGACACTGATGTTCTTCCTCAGATCCCAGATGGTCCTGACTCAGGTGGTATTGAGGTTCAAATGAACAATGGAGCAGTTATAGATTCTATTTCTCATCCTGCAAAGAAGGTTGTGAATCATGGTAAGAGCAATCGTGTTTCTCAGACTTTAGGATTACTTCAGAAACCTCTTAAGAAAAGCTCAACAGAGAAATTCCCGAAGGCAGGTTGGAAGACAGATCAAGTGAAAGTGAAGCTAATTGGGGAGACATTGGTTGAATCCGGTTATGTTAAGACCATTGATTCCCACTTTTCCCAACCTCATAAATGATTTTCATCTCTTGGAATGTGCGGGGTATGAATAGCACCCCTAGACAAAAAGTTATTCGAAGACTAATTGAATCTCATTCTCCTGATATAGTCTTTATTTAGGAAACCAAGTTGACAGTGGATGGTTTATGTATATGCATGTAAAATTCATCTTAATAACAATAATCAATTAGAAATCAAGGGAAATCACGAATCCCTATCTAATCAAAGAATCTAACAAACAAGACAATGAAATAATGCAATATCAAGAAATAAGAATTATAATAATTCAATGAAACTCTCTATTCCAAGATTGCATATTGCTTCCATTGCTCTTCTCTTCTCTGTGGTATGATGGCTCTTAGATATTGCGCTGGTAACCTGCAAATGACACAAAGATTCGAAGTTCGTGATTCAAAGGAATTTTCCAATATTGAATGCTCAATTTATAGAAAATTGGAGAAGATTGATTGAAAGATGGAATAGATTGATCAAGAGGTGGAACTCAGGTGAGCTCAAATGAAAGTTGATAGTTGAACTGCTGATTGTAGGAGTGGAACTCAATAGATTGAATAGATTAATCGAGTCAACTGATTGAGAAAAAGTTGACTGAAGGAAGAAAAAGAATGATTGGAGGAAATTAAGAAGATGACAAAGAAAGCTTAATTTAGAAAAAGCTAACTGAAAGATAGAAATAGAGACAGGAGAAATAAATGATTTAATTAATTAATTTAGCATGTGCTTGTATTTAGATTTAGATTTTCAATTTAATCTTTGCATAAGATTTATTCAAATAGTTGAATTTATTTTAATTCAATTTAGCATTTGAATATATTTAGAACTTGACTTTGATTTTCAATTTGGTTTTTGAAATCATGCACATGTAATTGAATTTGGAATAAATTAGAAAAATATGAAATTAAATGGAATTAGAATTTGGGGATTTGGAAATGGAAGAATTAATTAGCTAATTAAATAATTTAAAGAAACTATTTAATTATTTAGAAATGGAATTTAATTAAATAATAAAGATTATTTAATTTAAAGGATTAAATCATAATTAATTAAATAATAAATATTTAATTAATATTTAGAAGAGGGTTGAATGATTAGATGATTGGAGATAGAAATTGAATAATTAGTTTATTTATTTAAATAATAAAGATTATTTAAATTGGGGAATTAATCATAATTAATTAAATAATAAATATTTAATTAACATTAGAGAATGATTAAATGATCAAATGATGATAGAATAGGAAAATAGAATAATTAGTGAAATGATGAGGAAGAAAATAGAAGAATAAGATTAATTAACTTGATTAAATAATTAAGGAATTATTTAATCAATTAGACGAATAATTAGTACGTGATCAATGAGACATTTTTAGGTGTCTACATTTGCCCCTCTTTGAGACAAAGTCGGAACGACATTATTTCAAAGAAAACGAAAAATTCTGCCCCAGTATGCCTCGATACTGCTGTATAGTGTAAATATGCCCCCTCGGAAAAGGTGGTCGGAAAATTCCAAAATTGAGACCATGTTTTTTATATCAGTTTAATGAGCAAGCGTATAAAATTTTGTGCGATTTCAAGATCGTTTGAGTAGGCTACAAGGTGTTTGAAGCTGGCGGGGACCACGAGCATCGAGGTGTCAAAAAACCCTAATTTTGAGCTATAAATAGAGATTTTTACGTTTTCATTTGCTCATTTGCAATTTGGTAATTCCTTGGTTTTCTCTGTAATTTGTGTGCTTTTTTCTGAGTATTTGATCGTCATGGCTGGTTATAGAGCTCGATTGCACCTGTCTGACCGAGTACGTTCATATCAGAGACCTCTTGGGACTGGCGACATGGTATTTTTCCAATTTTTTCCCAATTTTATGCCTGTTTTATGCTATTTTCCAAAAAAAATTCCATGATCAATTTTTGCATTGTGTCACGCAATCGCTTGTCGATGTTTACGCATTAGTGTTAACTATACCACAAACGCTTTAACTATTACGCATGCGCCCTAAGTGTTACACATTAGTATTAAACATGTCGCATTCGTGTATATCATTACGCATAAGTGTTTATTGTTACGCATGAGCTCATATCATTACGCATTAGCTTTAAACGTCACGCAAGAGCCATAATTGTACCGCATTAGTCATAACTATCACGCATTCGTTGTAAATGTAATATTTTTGTCATGTGTTTTGAAATATTTTTGTTTTTCGAGATCCAATATCTGATATTTTTAACATTTTCTTGTTGCAGGAGAACATTGGAGTGTTATACTGCCAATAGAGTAGACCCAGTGGACTTGATCTTCGAGTTGACTTACTTGATGAGGAGATCGAGCATATCCGATAGCTTGGTCTATATCATGTTTTACACTTGCCAAAGGTTACGGCCAACAGGACCATGATTACAGCTTTGATAGAGCGGTGGCATTCCGAGACTTGTTCTTTTCATCTTACGACTGGTGAGGCATCCATTACCTTAGAGGATGTATGGCGTATATTGTGTATTCCTATTCATGGTGAGAGAGTTGTATATGACCATGATGATGGCATTGTTGGACTATGTGCACTTTTTGAGTGTGAGATTCAAGACTTGTAGATCAGTGGTCGTTATGACATCCCTTAGGCCTGATTAGACTATGATGACATGACTATTGTATTATGCGGTGTTGTCGGTGGTTCACTGATACCTGACAGACGAGGTCATGGGTTTCCAGTTGGATGGGGCAGAGTTCTCCATGATATGATCGTTCATCGTCGATTGTATAAGTGGGGTCCTTGTCTACTAGCCATGTTGTACTATCAGATGAATGGTATTGTGTATCTTGGATATCGTTCTATCAGTTGTGGTGTTACTTTGCTTCAGACATGGGCATGGGAGCATATTTCTATCTCTAGGCCTGTTATTCATGTAGATTTGCAGCCCGGTGAGCCTTATGCTTTCAGGTATATAGCAGGTATCAGACACAGGGGTTCGGGGAACACCTTGTACTGGAGACATCAGTTTGACATATTTCAACATTTTATTTGGAGACCATACTTAGATTGCTCTGGTTGGGAGGATGATGCAGTACACTTGCCTTTATGTCGATAGCAGATATATCTTATTGGTAGGAACTTTGAGACCCAGCGGATTATCGAGATGTATCTTCCAGGGCGGGTTCTGAGACAGTTCGGTGAGGTACAAGTGACACCAGTGGTTACTGCTTATTTTGCTTATGTATCGCGGGAGGTATTTGATTGGGGTGTTTGCATACAGCCACATGTTGCTTCTACTGAGTTTGATTCTTTGCAGCCATTACTCTGGGGTTGGGGTAGAGGTGCAGCGGATCCAAGGATGACGGTGGAGTATGATGCATGGTTTACTAGGCATAGGCCAGTGCCTTTGACTGATCATGTTGTTCTGATTACAGCACAACAGATTCGACATCCTAGACAATGGTTGAGGATAGACGCAAGGGAGAGAGCCGGAGGAGGAGAGGGTGGAGCTGAGAGAGGAGGTGAGGATGATGAGGGAGGAGATGAGGGAGATGAGGATGTAGACATTGGTGAAGACACCGAGTCTATTAGCAGTGAGGATAGCGATGATTCTTCTGAGTCATTGAGTAGCGAGGATGGAGGTGATGATGAGGATATGCCTAAGTTGGAGGATGTGCCTGGTGTAGAGGGTGGGAGAGGATAGGTTGGTGAGGAGGATGAGTTGCAGACTCTTAGAGCACGGGTCTAGAGTTTGGAGGATGAGGTTGCTAGACGAGATATCGAGCGAGAGACTTACCGTGCAGATTATGGTGCCCTTGAGGCTGAGAGAGATCGTCTCCAGAGGGAGAGAGATGAGGCAGTGCAGAGAGGTCAGATTACCATGGATGCCTTTGATCGTATTTTTAGAGCAGGTACTGATGCGCGCGACCAAGCAGATAGATATTTCACTGCTGCGCAGGAGGCTATTTATTATACACAGGCATATGAGCGAGCCATCCTTGAGGGTCAGAGAGAGCCTAGATTCAGTGCGTTTATGGGGAGAAGATTGAGTAGATCTACTTCACAACGGACTAGCAGTGGTGGCATTATGGGACCACCTCGACATCCTGGGGCAGGATCTAGTGGACAGGATCCACCTGCTGACAGAGGCAGTGTTGGTTGATCATGTTATCTGAGCCTTCGGGCTTATTTATTGTATTCACACACATTATCATTTTTGAGTTATATATAGATGGCATGCGGGTTTTGATAGTGATTTATATATGTTTTGCTTTCCATGTATGCTTATGAGTTTTATGATGTATATCTATTTGATTCTATATGATTTTGAATGCAACGGTAGTACATGTATGTATTAATGATGGTGCAAATGAAATCTAAATGAATGCAAATGAATCTATAATGGAATGTATAATGAACGTATTTTTGTATGATAATGGTTGAACCAATTTTAACTCAGATACACCTTGAAGAAATGTTTGTTAGATGATAGAAATAAAAATTGATGGTAGAAAGAATGTTAGAAAGAATGCGATTTAGAAAGAAGATGAGAAATCAACAAACTATCAAAAAATAGATGAGATGAGAATGAGAATGAAATTTGAATGAATCACGAACCTATTTCACATATTTTATTGCGCCAATATATATTCATCACTGAGCCTTATTATTGAACAATGAAGCTTAGCACATCAGGGTATAAGGAACCAAGATGCAAAGATATCTCATTGTAGAAACAAACAAATAGCAGACAAGGAGTGAACCCTCCATTCTGGGAATTACACTAGGGGTCGAGGTATGTGTGGCGATTTCACCTTGATGTGAAGGCTCTTATCACAGACACCCACTAGAGCAATTTCCCTAGAATTTCCTCGGTTCACACCACAAACAGCAAACAAAGAAAAAGATAATGCCCATCATAGCTTCTCTAGTCACTTGTAGACATCCTTGAGTAGCATAGGAACAATATCTGTCACCAAATGATAAAAGATAAAGACTGACCCAGACAAAATTCAGCAGCTATACTGACCTTGTGCCTTCGTTCTCAGTTGCTTGATGTGATGGTTGATAATGTCTGATCTCGGAAAGTTGCAGACCCCGTTTAAGACTGACTTGTCTGATTTCGAGTGTATCCTCTTTTGTTTAAGACAAGATAATGATCACGTTGATATGGATATGATATGATTGATAAGACAGTTTGATCAGTTGATTACAGATGTTTGGCTGGATAGTCGTATCCTTTGTTAACTTCATGCGAAGTGTTTGCTGGATATCTGCTAGGGTATTTGTTTCTCACAAGACATTTTATTGCAAGTTTTTTCTGATTGATTGATTTTCGATTTTTAGTTCTTTTCTAATAGCTTTTTCGATGTTTTTAGATTTTGTAGATCGATATTTGAATGTTTTTGGTTGATTTTTTCAAGATCGTATTTGAATGTTTTTGAAGGACGTTATATGGATTTTTTTGAATGATTTCTTCAGGACCTTATATGAATGTTTGTGAATGATTTTTTCAGGATCGTATTTGAATGTTTTGGATTTTTGAATTTTTACTGTTTTTGGATTTTGAGTTTTTCAATGTTTTTGGATTTTGTGTTTTTCATTGTTTTTGGATTTTGAGTTTTTCAATGTTTTTGGATTTTGAGTTTTTCATTATTTTTGGATTTTTTCGAAGGACGTTACATGATTTTTTTGGATTTTTTTCAGGACTTTATATGATTTTTTAGAATTTTTTCAGGACTTTATATGATTTTTTAGGATTTTTTCAGTTATGCCCCCAGTGTACAAACTTGTATGGCATGATGATCTACAGAAAGTATGTGGAGACAAATGAATTTTTGACATGACCTATGTGAATGCAATATGTAGGATGGAGATGCATTTCCTATTCAAACAAGATTGACTATGTTTGTTTTAGCATTTGTAATACACCAATTGAAAATGGAGGTGCAAAACATTTCATAGATAAGCAGTCAATCGAACCCTAAGGCCCTTTGGAACATTCATCTCAACACACTTAATGACTAGGATTTACAAATGGAGATGCAGAAAACTTCCCCATTGGCTCTTGAAACTTTGATCTTCTTTTGCCCATGTGTGTGCAGATGAGTTAATTCATGCTCTTGTGTTCACTAAAGATCCTTAGCATCCTATATGACTAGCTACATGGATTATCCTATCTTCAAAAGCATCCTGAATAGAGCCTCGCTGCCAACAAGCCTTGAGAGCTCTGACGAGGTTATAGACTGTAATTTCTCAAATATTGTTCCATTGCCAGTAGGTGTTCATAGCCCTGATGGAGTTACTTGCATGTTCCCCTAGTCAAGCTTTTTATCGCACTTTGTATACATGATATTTCAGTTATATATCATTGCTTTTTTGCCTTAAGATGGATATTTGGCATAACTCTTTTTCTTTTTCTTTTTTCTTGCCTTGACTTGTAAGTAATGAAACCTACTTGGGTGTGACAATTATAGCAGTGCTGAAGTAGAATTTTAGATTTTTCACTAGTCATATGATCAACTAGGTGTCTAGAATGAATTAGAGATTTATTGTGTTTGAGATATATCAATTGATAGATTGTGGGTTAACAAGTCTCAAATAGTGAAATCACTACCCAACTATAAGTAAAGTGTCGTCACAAGGTAATATTGAAAATGAACGACCTTAGGATCTCAAAGACTTCATGTCTAAATATCTAAGAAAGGAGACGACCCTTGCTTCTCTTGGATGCAAACAGATGATAAACTTTGATAGTTGCCTTATTTTATTGACGCTTCTATATGTAATTGCCGAAACTTTTGAGAATACAATGCATTTAAAAAGAAACTATATGTAATGTAGATGTTTTAAATGATATGATAAGTAATGCAGAAAGTAAAAACCTAAACTACACAGCCCTTAGGTATAATATCGCTTAAGGTGCATGATGTTCATAGGGTTAGACAATGGATCTCCCTCCACAGTAGCTAAATTATATGCTCCACTGCCTATGACCCTTGTTATAATGAAAGGACCTAGCCAGTTAGGTTCGAATTTCCCTGGCCTTTCTCATTCCGCTAGGTTCCTTTGATTGTCTTTAAGTACTAGATCTCCCACTTGAAAAGTTCGTGGGCGGACCCGTTTATTATAACTTCATCTCAGTCTGTTTTGATATCTTTATAAATGGTTAAACGTTGTTTGTCTTTTTTCATCAAGGGTTTCAAGTTCTTGTAACCTTGCTACCCTGTAGTCTTCTTCTGGTATGATGTTCTGTAAGGAGACTCTTAGAGACAGTATTTCTATTTCAATGGGGAGTATCGCTTATGTCCCATAGACCAAGGAATATGGTGTCGCTCCTGTAGGTGTGCGTACTCCTGTTCTGTAGGCCCAAAGAGCGGGATTTAACTGGAGATGCCAGTCTCGTCCTGTGTCAGTGACTACTTTCTTAAGAATTTTCAATATTGTTTTATTTGTAGCCTCTGCTTGTCCATTACTCTATGGATAATATGGTGTGGCAAATATCTGTTGTATGTGAAATTTGTCACACAACTCTTTCACTTCCTGGTTTTTAAATGGACGCTTGTTATCTGTAACAAAGCACATTGGAACTCCATATCTACATATAATGTAGTTGAGCATGAATTTTGATATCTACTTTCTAGTAGTGTATGTTAGAGGAATTTCCTCAACCCATTTGGTAAAGTACTCAGTGGCTGTCAAGATGAACTTGTGCCCATTGGAAGAAGTAGGGTTGATTTTACCCACTAGATCTAATCCCCATTGTGAAAGTGGCCATGGTGATGTAATGGGTTGAAGATCTTGTGCTGGTGCATGAATGAGGTCTCCATGCATTTGGCATTGTTTACACTTTTGTACATACTTGTAAGCGTCATTTTCCATAGTTGGCCAATAATAACTTGTTCTCAACAATTTCTTTGACAATGGCAGACTGCTTTGGTGAGCCCCACAGATTCCATCATGGAATTCTTTTAACGCAAGGTGTGCTTCATTCTCATCCAAGCATTGAAGAAGAGTTCCATCAAAACCCTTTCTATACAAAGTATCAGGTATAATGGTGTATCTAGATGCCTAACGAATAAATGTCTTCTTTTGATTCCTGGACAGATCCGGTGATATGTATTGAGTATGCAAATATGTATATATTTCATTGTACCAAGGTGATTCTGGACCCACAATTGCACATACATATTCTGATAGGGGAGTCTCATATGCAGGTAGCATCAACTGTTCTATGATGAACTCAAATTGAGTTTCATTAGCAGGCATATTGAGAAGAGACCTTATGGTTGTCATTGCATCTGCGGCCTTGTTTTGTATCCTTGGGATTTGTTCAAAGGTAATTTTGTCGAAGTGCTCCTTGTAATCTTCGACCAACTTCTTATAAGGCATGAGTTTGTCATCCTTCGTGTTGTAATCATCATTGACCCGGTTTAAAATCAACTACGAATCACCATAGACCTGTAACTCTTGTATTTTCCATTGTACAGTTGTATGAAGCCCTACGAGGAGAGCTTCATATTCAGCCATATTGTTGGTGCATTGGAAATTGATCCTAAATGACTTAGGTATAACGTCCCCTTGAGGAGTAATAAAGAGAATCCTTTCTCCAGATCTGTGACTTGTATATGACCCATCAAAGTATAATTTCCACATTACAGAGGCAGTTAATGTAAACACAGATTCGTCTGGAAAGTCTATCAGCAACGGGTGACTGTCCTGTATAGGAGCCTCTACTAATTGATATGTTATAATTTATCCTTTGATGGCTTTTATGTCTATGTATTCTATATCAAACTCGCTCAGGATCATAACCCACTTAGCCAACTGCTCGGTCAATGTTGCTTTGCTCAATAGGTACTTGAGTGGGTCAAAGCGTGCAATGAGTTGTACCTTATGACTCAGCATGCAATGTCTGAGCTTTTGGGATGCAAAGATTACTGCTAAGCATGCTCTCTCTATGGGGGTATAATTAAGCTCATAGCCGATTAGAGTCCTACTTATATAATAAATGGCTCTTTCTTTTCCATTTTGGTCATGTTGTCCCAATAGAGCTCCTAGAGTTGAGTTTGTTGTTGATATGTATAGCAATAGAGGTTTTCCTGGAGTAGAAGACATTAACACTGGTGTGCTCAAAAGATAATCTTTCAGAGCTTGGAAAGCTTCCTGGCATTGTTCTGTCCATTTAAAAGTAACTCCTTTCTTGAGTAAATGCTAGAATGGGTGACACTTATCTGCCAACTGTGCTATGAATCTCCTTATGGATTGCAGTCTTCCTTGTAACCCTCTGAGTTGTTTAAGTGTTGACGGAGGTTGCATATCAATGATTGCCTTGACCTTGGCAGGGTCTATTTCAATTCCTCTGTTTGACACTATAAACCCTAACAGTTTACCTGTTGTTACGCCAAACACACACTTCTTCGGGTTTAATCTGACATTATACTATTCCAACCAATCAAATATCTGTGTAAGAACTGCAAGGTGACTTTCTCTTGTTTTTGATTTAGCCAATATGTCATCCACGTAATCTTTCATTATGTTGTGGATCATGTCATGAAACAATGTTGTCATGGCTCTTTGGTATGTTGCTCCAGCGTTTTTGAGACCAAATGGCATCACATTCCAGTAGTATGTTCCCCATGGGCATGTAAAGGTCATTTTATGTTGATCTTCTAGTGCAATCCTACTCTGGTTGTATCCTGAAAAACCTTCCATTAAGGATAGCATCTTATTTCCAGCTGTTAGGTCAACTATCATATCGATATTTGGTAGCAGGAAGTCATCCTTAGGACAATCTTTATTTAGATCCCAGAAATCCATGCAAATTATTATGCCTCTTGTGGGCTTAGTCACAGGTACCAGGTTGGATATCCATTTTGCATAGTCAATAGGTCTAATAAAACCTACATCCAACAACTTTTGTAGTTCTATTTTAACTAGTATGCGATACTTGGATGCATTTTTCTCAATTTTTGCTTGTAAGGTTTAACTCTTGGTATCAAAGGTAAGTGATGCAACACTAATTCAGAGTCTAAACCTAGCATGTCTGAATAGGACCAAGCAAAGTTGATAGGTCGTTGCTTGAAAAAATGAATGAATTTGTCTTTTTCTTCTTTGCTTAGTGATTTTGCCAGATGGATGTTATGTACAACCTCCCCTTCTACTATGTTTACTTCTTATGTTTCCTCTGTAAGTAATGTTGAACTTTCTCTTTCCATAGGAAGATTACCCAAGTCACTCTTGCCATTATGGGTAGTTTGATCCTTATCTTCTGTTGTAGAAGCACTTTCTTCTCCAAAGTATGTCGTTCTATTCAGGTCTATAACAAACCCTGCTTTATGATCACCTTGTGGAAATCCCTCTCTGACTCCTAGAAATTCTAAAATTGCTTTGTCATTTTCAAACCAATCCAGCGTTGGTTTTCCTTCTTGCCCCCAATTAATCAAGTGTGAATGCACTAGGGGTAAATCATTACTCCCTTCTTTAGTAAACTCTGGTAACATGAAGACTTGATTGTTTGACTGACTTTGTGTATCTTCATCCTGTATAAGCTTTATTTGATACCTTGATATTACACTTTCTGGTGGGCTAGAATCATGGAGTGATAAGAATTCATAGTCATGAGAGTCTGTCTCACTTTCAATATATGTTTCATCATATGAACTATCATCACTTATTTCTTCTTGTTCCTGCCTCTGATTTTGTTGTAGATTGACTGGTCTTCTTTGGACATTAGTTACCCTTCTTAAGCCTAGTATAAGCCTTTGCAATCTTTCTTCATCTGTTTCATTAGGTTGAGCCTGAGTTGATTCTCGTGGTAGAAGTAGTGACAATAACCATGGGTGGGATTCGGGTGGTGGTGGTAAACCTGCATCTGTTGCCACATTAGCCTGTACTGTTGTGTCAACAACTACAACATTTTGTAACTCAGTGGTAGGTTCTTGTAGGAGTTGTCTCATGTCTTCTCCATCTGATTCTGCACTAGGTGATGTAGGTACCTGATTACTTATTTGAGATGAAGATGGGAGCGCCTATGTGGACAAATTCCTTTGTGATATGTAGTCTGACGGTTTGCTTGGTTGATTTAGAATATCAAGGGTATGATGTCTTGCTTCTGTGATATGTTGTACATGCTTATATCCCAATCCTTGATTCCCTGGAATATCATTGGGAACAATAGGTTCTAGCCTTCCTTGTTTCTGTAACCCAAGGCCTGTGGTACCATCATATCCATGTCTTTGGAGTATTTTGAATCCATTTCCATAATGATCTGTGTGTATTCTGGGTATTGTCATATGATCTTCTTCTCTATATATCCAATGGTTAACATCTTCGTTCAAGGATTCTTCTTGCAAGTCACCCCATCTAATGAAAGAGCATGAGTCTGTATATCTGACAATTTCTTTTCCTTTGTCTTGTTTTTGTATTGTATTGTGAGGTTTCCCAAATAAATTAGGAGAAAGAGATAATTGTTTCCCACTTAAAGTATTTGCAATAGAGTACTCTCCACAACCCATATATTTTATTTGTAAGCAGGATGTTGTAGGCATTTCCTTTTTTGTTTCTATGATCTTTAATGTTTACAATTGTGTAGTGAGAGGTGCGGCCTGATTGATAGGTCCCTAATTATCCACACTGTCTTTCAAGTAATTGCAATGTTGGAATGGATTTGGATCACCCTTTATGGTGATTTCAATACCATTGTATGGGAATTTGACACACTGATGAAATGTGGATGGTACTACTTGCATGGTATGGATCCATGGGCGGCCCAATAACATGTTATATCCCATCTCTCTATCCAAGACTTGAAAAGCGACCTCTGTCATTATAGGTCCTACTTGTACATGTAATGTTACAATACCTTTGATGGACTTTCTTCATCATCGTAAGCCTTGATATTTATCCTCTTGGAAGAATCAATGTGAAGTTCAAAATATCCTAGTGCTTTGACCATCTTTAAAGTGCAAATTTTGAGACCGACTCCCCCATCTATGAGTACTCTTTTGATTCTTCTCTTATGAATATAAGCTTCCAGATGTAGTGGGTCATTATGAAGCAGTCTATCACTAGGAATATCTTGTTCTGTGAATGCAATACGTGTGCCTTGTGTCAGATTTCCCACCATAGACTAGAAGGCATTTTCATCTATATCTCTATCCATTACCGAATCTTGAAGTGTTTTGTTCGGTATAGCTCTATGAGTAGGTGAAATACGCAATAGTTCGAATAATGATATCTATGCCAGAATTTTTTTAAGTTGCTCCACAACATTATAAGTCCCTACTGGTGGTGGTTGATTTTGTGGCATTCCTTGTAAAGTTACCTTTGATCTGCGAGTAACTACTGCACAGTCTCTGTCTCTGGGAGTTATGGTGATTGTAGCGACTGTATCATTTGACTTACAAGATTTGTCTATATCATAGGCCATTTTATCAAGATTTATGTTAAATCCCTCTTCATAGTCTTTATGTGTATGCTTGACATCCATAATGTGTTCTATGAGTTCACCTTCAAACCAACCTGAGTGAGATGGTTGATCATGCCCCTAGTCTGTGAGACAAAGATTTCTATCATCATCATACTTCGATGCCTCTAATATAATGCAAACTTGGTTATCATCTGTGCGAGTATCTTGATGTTGGTCATCTTCGTCGAGTGTTTCTTGTGAATTATTGTTTGCTATATCTCCTGAGCTAATAGCATGAATAGTGTAGTCGTATGAGACCTTTGTGCAGTTAGTTGTATTGTCTTGGGTACCTGATGTGGTAGCTTTCCCCTTGTCATGCTTAACAAAAGGATCCTTAAAAATCGTATGATTTGTGTTTGCTGAGGTTTTATCGGTATCAATTGTGATGTCCCCTTGGTCTATCATATCTTGGACCAAGTTTTTCAATTTGTAGCAACTTGTTGTTTTGTGACCTTTAGTCTGATGATAATCGCATAAATCATTATCATTCCACCATGTGGGTTTGAAAGGACCTAGTTCATACACTCTTACTTCAGGTAAAGTAATCATGTTTGTTTGTATTAACTTTTTGAGTGCTGACTCAATAGGTTCCCCTAGAGGTGTGTAATTTCTTCTTGGAGCATTTACCCTGGGGTATCTTGTGTTCATGTTTTGTGTAGCATTTACATTTGCAGAGGTTGTGTTATTCCCTATATGAGGATTAGATGACTGACTCATTCCCAAAGATAAAATGGGTTGAGTTCTGTTTATTGTTTTGGCGTCTACAATACCATCATTGGTCACGTTTTTGTTTTTTTACCAAAACTTAGATTTGTCATTGTTGTTGGTATTGCCATACTTAATAAGACCTTGTTCTACTAGTCCCTTCTCACATTTGAGAGCCTTTTCCATGATTTGTTTGAATATGGTTAAACATTGCATTTGTATTGGATATTTAATCTTAGGAATTAGATTTTCTGTGAACATGTCCACTTGCTCTGTTTCTGGGATAACTGTCTTGCACCTCCTATAGAGAGCCCTCCACCATTGTATGAAGGATGCAAATGTTTCATTCTCATTTTGTTTAGCGACACACAAGTCCATCAAAGTAACCGGGGTGTTAATGTTGTGCGAGAAGTTTGCAATAAATTGTCAGCTAATTCCCCCCATGATGTGATAGTTGGTGGTAAATGTGAAAACCACTCTAAGCTGGACCTCCCAAACTTTTAGGAAATAATCTCATTAGATAAGTATCTTCTGAGGCAACCTCTATACATGTCGTAAAAAATTCTCTAATATGATCTCTAGGATCACCCTTCCCTCGATATCTATCAAATTTGGGCGTTTCAAAATGTTGTGGGAAAGGCGGCATGTATAATGTGTGATCGAATGGATAAGGACGTAAGTCCTACATTGTGTAGCTCTTTTTATTGTTACCAATTTGCATGGTCATCATTTGTTGTTGTAAATTCTGTATTTGTTGTGTCAGAATATCTGTATGTGTCAAAGGTATACCTTGTGTTTGTGTATGTCCCACAAAAGGGTTCGTGGTTGCATAACTAGGAGGTTGTTGGAAGGTACCAAGATTATAACCTTGTGTGTTGTGCGTTTCACTAGGTACTGTGAAATAGGTGATATGTGAACCCATGTTTGGTGGAGTTGTACTTGTTGTTAGAATAGGTGTTGAGACACTTGATACTATCAGTATGCTCTGTGATGGTATACTAGCATTGATCGCTAAGGATGACACACTTGTTTGAAAGTTTGCATTTGTGTTGACATTTGTTTGGATAGGTACGTTTTGAGGAAAACTAGAGGTCGTTGCTTGTATTTGTGTCAAGGGTGGTGTTTGACTGTTATCTTGACCTAAAGTTTTTCCTGGTGGTAAAATCTTTGTGACATCAAAATCCTCAGGTAGTTTTGCCCCATTTTGTATTAACAACGAAAGATACTTGTCCCTATCGCTATGTATAAGTGCATCTAGGATCATGAGGACATGTGGGTCTTGCTAAGCGGACTCAATTTCTTCCTTTGTCAAATGTTGTTGTAATTCATTTAGGGTGGACATTGTCTGTGTACCCGAGTGTTGACCTGTTGACATGTCCATATTCCAAGTAGGGTTTACAGACTGTGTGTTGTTCGGGTCCATTATTCCTTTCGCTTTTTGCGACCTTGTGACGGACATCTAAAACTGCTTATATGAGGGTGGTTCTATGTAATATTATGACTTAAGACTAGACCGTAGATGTAAATGCAAGGCTATAATATACTCTCTATTGAGGATTTTGACGTGAGACCTTTTGAGCATTTCTAGATTTCTCTAATGCAAGTCTTTCCATTTGTTGACTAAGTTGTTCATCCTCAATCTCTCTATCAATTCTACAGGAAATCTTAGACTCAATGTTTATCTCGTATATGACTCCTATATATTGAGGTGCGCTTCTTCTTAAGTCCCAAGCTAAGTTAGCTAGACCATCAATGATGTCTCGTTGACCGTCGTTTGGAACTAAATTAGGTTGCTCGAAGGGGAGCAAACCATCACCTGGAAGACCCATGAAGGCACATGCTATGAATCTATAGCTAACAATGAACGTAGACATATATGAGGTCTAGATGGCGACGTATATGATAATGTAGGACTATGTAACTAATATGGATGATAATGCAAAATACTTAGGATGATAATGAGGACGTAAGTGGGACTATGCAAAAGATGTAGGACGATAATGAGGACGTGAGTGGGACTATGCAAAAGATGTAGGATGATAATGAGGACGTGAGTGGGACTATGCAAAAGACGTAGGATGAAAATGAGGATGTGAGTGGGACTATGCAAAAGACATAGGACGATAATGAGGACATAAGTGGGACTATGCAAGGACTATGTAAAAGACTGCCCAGGGTCACAAGTATGTAAGGACTTTTGAGTTTTGGTTTCAAAATGGACTTTGTTTTCTATAACTTTGTGTGTGTGACAATGTTTTGTAGTTTTCCAAATATGAGAACAATTGCTGGTAGGTATGTATAGCTGACTAACTCAATTTTCATACAATCTCAAAAAATTCGGAGATACGTGGGATATGGCTTGAAATAGCCCAAGGGACTGACTCAATACTGGTCTAGCACAACGATACATAAAAAAACATGGAATACAATCTTAGGTTGGATAGGGGAAACCATTCAAATGAGGCCCTTACAATAAAATACCAAAACAAAATGAACAGATAGAGAGTCTGGCAGCACTGGCTCCACTCCACGACACACACTTCTTAGGCATGCCAGTCTCTCTTACCTCAAAGATCCGAAGATCTTATAGCCAAGGGATTTCTATATCATAGTGTAAGGTACATGAAGGGTATCTATGGGGTACGATCCGCACTCCCAAAATCACTGAATGTAGGATTTTTGGCAACTAAATTGGTTCTTAGCATTAGGTTTCGAGGGGTCCCGATCCAACGATGGATTCTCAGAGCAAGCCACTTAAGGCTTTAGTTGAGCTTATCGGTGCAGGGAATGCCCCCACATTTGTCGAATTCACTCAACACTCTAGCCGTCTGACCAGTATATTTATATAGTGGCTCGAAAAACCCACTCGAGAGTACGCTGGGAGAGATGATATCCCCAACACATCTCAATTCGAAGTACCTCTGTGGGGTGATGAAATCCCCAGTCAAAGATACCCCTCACTACGTAGAATAAAATAAAATTTGGATGTCCTTGTCACCTTCCTCCTTTCTCCCAAGACCCCAAAGGTGGGTGGAAAGTCAGTTAGTGCAACAGTAAGTCCACCCCAGACACAATAAAAATTCTTTACCTTAAGAAAAATACAAATGATTTAATCTAATGTAGCCTGATTCACATTCATTTTATAGCCCAAATTTAGGTGTTAGATACGCATGGGCATGTCTATTTTAAACACCAAATCGAAATATGAAGGCATACATGTCAATTTTTAACCATTTGTTGATTTTAAGCACCAAAAACCAATTGTGAGATACATGCATGTCAATTTTAGCCCATGTTCATTTTAAGAACCAACAACGAAGTGTGAGATACATGCATGCCAATTTTAGCCCATGTTCATTTTAAGCACCAACAATGAAGTGTGAGATTATCCATGCATGCCCATTTTAACTGTTGTTGATTTTAAGCACCAAAAATGAAGTGTAAAGTGTGCATGCAAAAATACTAATCTAATCCTCTATGCAAATCCGCCACATGCTATAAACAGAAGATTAGTAGTAAAGTCCAAACAACAGAAAACATAAACTCAAATTTTGATAGAAACTAATGCGTAATCCTACCTGCGCAATTGTGTGATACTTACAGATTGAATGCGTGAACCTGACAGAACGAATGCGTAATTTTGACAGAACGAATGCGTGATGAAGACTGATCGATTACGTAACACCAACAGGACGATTGCATGACAGAAGGCAGACAACAACAAAAGTTAAAAACTAAAAAAAATAAAAGGAAACTAAACCTGATCAAGAACCTGCAAAACCAATTGTGAAGCCCTAGCCAAATCTCTCATCATCCATTCAATATTGATTAGATCATATTTAACTATATAAGAAAGAACTATGCTATTATATCTATCTAAGGCCAATTGCTCTTCTAAATCCTGTATCAATTTTTCTGCCTAGAGAACCTTTTGATAGCGTTTGGCTTCTGTTCTTTGTTGTTTCGTCCTTCTTGCACCTGAAATCTTGAACTGTACTTCTCTTGCCATAAACTGTTATAATCAAATCATGAAATAAAATCAATTTGATCCTCGATTAACCCATTTTGAGACAAAATTAGACAGACGAAATAATAGACGGAAGAAAAATTTAAACAACAATTAACCCTGCGGATGTGTGATGCAGAAAGGGCGTTTGCGCGATCTGGACAGGGCGATTGCGTGACCCTGTCAAAACGAATGCGTGACCCCAAAGGGTCGAATGTGTAATTCTATCTATGTGATTGCGTGACGATGTAAGCTCGATTACGTGAAGGAGAATTTGCTCTTGAAATTCGTGCAACCTACAAAAAAGATTAAAAAAAATCCGTACGATCTACAAAAATCACACAGAACATAGAAAAGGTTAAATTGCTGTTAGTTCACGTCGGGTTCACCAAAATGTATATGCATGTAAAATTCATCTTAATAACAATAATCAATTAGAAATCAAGGGAAATCATGAATCCCTATCTAATCAAAGAATCTAACAAACAAGACAATGAAATAATGCAATATCAAGAAATAAGAATTATAATAATTCAATGAAACTCTCTATTCCAAGATTGCATATCGCTTCCATTGCTCTTCTTTTCTCTGTGGTATGATGGCTCTCAGATATTATGCTGGTAACCTACAACTGACACAAAGATTTGAAGTTCGTGATTCAGAGGAATTGTCCAAGATTGAATGCTCAATTTATAGAAAATTGGAGAAGATTGATTGAAAGGTGGAACAGATTGATCAAGAGATGGAACTCAGGTGAGCTCAAATGAAAATTGATAGTTGAATTGATGATTGTAGGAGTGGAACTCAATAGATCGAATAGATTAATTGAGTCAAATGATTGAGAAAAAGCTGACTGAAGGAAGAAAAAGAATGATTGGAGGAAATTCAGAAGATGACAAAGAAAGCTTAATTTAGAAAAAAGCTAACTGAAAGATAGAAATAGAGACTGGAGAAATAAATGATTTAATTAATTAATTTAGCATGTGCTTGCATTTAGATTTAGATTTTCAATTTAATCTTGCATGAGATTTATTCAAATAATTGAATTTATTTTAATTCAATTTAGCATTTGAATATATTTAGAACTTGACTTTGATTTTCAATTTGGTTTTTGAAATCATGCACATGTAATTGAATTTGGAAGAAATTAGAAGAATATGAAATAAAATGAAATTAGAATTTGGGGATTTGGAAATGGAAGAATTAATTAGCTAATTAAATAATTTAAAGAAACTATTTAATTATTTAGAAATGAAATTTAATTAAATAATAAAGATTATTTAATTTAAAGGATTAAATCATAATTAATTAAATAATAAATATTTAATTAATATTTAGAAGAGGGTTGAATGATTAGATGATTGGAGATAGAAATTGAATAATTAGTTTATTTATTTAAATAATAAAGATTATTTAAATTGGGGAATTAATCATAATTAATTAAATAATAAATATTTAATTAACATTAGAGAATGATCAAATGATGATAGAATAGGAAAATATATTAATTAGTGAAATGATGAGGAAGAAAATAGAAGAATTAGAAGAATAAGATTAATTAACTTAATTAAATAATTAAGGAATTATTTAATCAATTAGAGGATTAATTAGTACATGATCAATGAGACATTTTCAGGTGTCTACAGTTTATTCAATAGGGCTCCTCATGTATGGCCTCTCAATCACTGGCAAGGAGTGGGTGCTCATGGTAGTTCAGGAGGGGTTGCCTGTTGTTGGAACCCAAAGAAGGTTGCCCCAATATTGTGGATTTATAGCCTCTCTTCCATTTCTATGGTTGTTTCTAGCTTTGAGATAGGAGAATCGTGCTTGCTCTATAATATTTATGCTCCCACATATATTTCTAGTAAGTCACATCTCTAGGATTACATTAAGTTTGTTCGCTCTTTGGTTCCTTTCCTCCCTTGGATTGTTGCTAAGGATTTTAATGTTGTTCCTAGCTTGGAGGAAAAACATGGTGGATTAGCCAGACTTGACCCTTCATCAAATATGCTTAGAGATAATATTTACCTCTTGAACCTAATTGATGTGAAACCAACTAATGGTGTCTTCACTTGGAATAATAGGAGAAGTGATGTTGAGGCTATTTCAGAGAGACTTGATAGATTTATGGTTTCCTTCTATTAGATGATTGACAGGTGGTCTACCAACTCAGAAATTCTTGATTGGAGGGGATCTTATCATTGGCCTCTCAAGTTTTCAGCTATCTCATATAAGATGTCCAAAGATCCCTCTTTTAAATTTCAATTGATGTGGTTGCGGGATCAGTCTCTTAAGAATCTTATGAGTGGCTAGTGGTATGAAGGGAGGCCTACTCACGGTAGGGCAATGTATACTTTTGGGAAAAGACTCCAACATGTCAAGTACAAAATCAAGTGGTGGAATAAAAATCATTTTGGTAACTTGCAATCTCAGAGGATGGCTGCCCAATATAAGTTGGATTATGTTACTCATCAGATTCAAGATCAAGGGATGACCCCTGATCTTAGTAGGGCAGAGTTCCTGGCCCTTAAGGAGTTAGAAGAGTGGGAGTTGTGGGAAGAGATTTTTTTGGAAGCAGAAGTCTCGAGTTGATTGGCTTCAGGAAGGAGATAGAAATACAACTTTTTTGCATAACTCTATTAAGGCACAAGGGTTTGGTAACTATATTTCCTCTCTCATTTCCTCAGAAGTGGTTCAACTTTCTTCAAGGGAGGATATTTCTAGGGAAGTTGTTATTTATTTCTCTAAGTTGTTCACCAAAGATGATCCCATTGTTGGGGAGGATGTGGGGGCCATTTTAAATAGTATTCCCCAACTAGTCTCAAAGGAGATGAATGTTGCCCTCTTGCGACCCATTTTGCTGTCAAATTTGGAGGAAGTTGTTTTTTGCGTGAAAAAAGGTAAGGCTCCTGGCCCTAATGGGTTTCTGATTGATTTTTTTTCAGGAAGTGAGGAGATTGTGAAATTTGATCTTATAGAAGTGGTTCAACAATCCCATAAGAACAAACAAATTCTTAAGTCTATGAATTCTACTTTTTTGGCTCTTATTCCTAAGAAGGATGGGGCTAATAGTTTGGACCAGTTCAAACCTATTGCTTTGTGTAATGTGATCTACAAGATTATTACTAAATTGATTGCTGAAAGACTTAAGCCTCTTCTTAGTACCTTGATTTCAGAGGAGCAAGGTGGTTTTGTTGGAGGGAGACAGATTTTGGATGGTGTTGTGATAGCAATGGAGGTTATTCATTCTATGGCAACTTCTAAGGAAAAGGCTATGTTTATTAAGCTTGATATGGCTAAGGCTTATTATTGGGCGAGGGGAATTCTATAGAAAATTCTCTTGGCCTTTGGTTTTGGAGAGGAGTGGGTTAATTGGGTTTTCAGTTGTGTGACTTCTACTTCCTTTGTTGTTCTTATAAATGGGGAACCTTCTGAGTTGTTCAGTCCCTCTCGGGGGCTTCGACAAGGAGATCCTTTATCCCCCTATTTATTCATTATTATGGCAGAGGGACTTGGCAAATTTATTAATTCTCGAGTGCGAAAAGGTCTTATTCAGGGTTGGACCTAGAACAATGGTTTGCTTCCTTATTCCCATCTGTAGTTTGTTGATGACACAACTTTGATGGGTTTGGCCAGAATTAATTAGGCTACGAATTTCAGGAGAGCTCTGGATATCTACTTGAAGGCCTCAGGTCAGAGAATTAATGAAGCTAAATCTTGTATTTATTCCTTTAATACTCCTCATCTTATTCAGAGTGGGATTGATAGGATCCTCAGATTTAATATTGGTGCTCTCCCTCTGATGTACCTTGGGATTCCTTTGGCTTTGGGATCTCAATGTAGAGAATTTTGGCAGGGGATTTTGGATAAATTTTGTAGTAAGGTGGGTCACTGGACTCATAGATGGCTTTCTTTTGCCAAGAGAGTGATTCTCCTAAAGTCTGTGGTGTAGGAACTCCCTATCTATAGATGTTTTGTGCAGGTTCCTCCCTCTAGCTTTGTTAAGGAGTTTGATGGTCTTTCCCGACCATTTTTATGGTCTAGTAATCTTCTTTCTTCTAAGTGGAGTTTAGTCAAATGGGAATCTATTTGTAGATCGAAGGATGCTGGGGGCCTTGGTCTTAGGTCAGTTGGTCTAGTTGGCAAAGCCTTGGCAACCAAATTGTATTGGAGGTGGTGTACCTGTTAGGATCAGGATTGGCCCAAGATTCTTGCCCACAAGTATTTTCCTGGTGCTAATAGATGGGATGTGCCTCGACTTGCATTGACTGGGAAAGGTTCTTGTATATGAGAAAATCTTAAAAGAGGTGCACAACTTATTAAGGAAGGCTTATTCTGGATCTGTAATAAGGGATATGAGGCTCTTTTTTGGCAGGACTCTTGGGATGGTCATCCTCTGATTCTTGCTAGTTTTCTTCAGCTTCGTTCTCTTTGTGATATTTTTACTGATGTTGGTTGGGTCAGGGTGGATAATCTTAAAACCACTAAGCGTCAAGGTCAGTCTGAGATTACTTGTTGGAAAGAGCCTCACGGGTGGCCCTTGGGTGGTTCAGATGAGGATTGTACTGAGTTGGCTAAGATCTTGGAAAAAAGATTATGCAGTGCCCTTAAAGATAGAGATGTTTTGGCTTGGTGTCCTAACCCAAAAGGAAAATATATAGTTGTTGTAGGGTATGCTTTGTTGGACAAGCAAAGGCATGGTCTGGCTGATGTGCATTGGTGGAAAAAGGTTTGGAACAACTCTTCTTGGCCTAAGTGTATTTTTTTCTTATGGCTTGTTGTCCAAAGGAAATGTCTTATTTGGGAGAACCTTCGAAAGCGTGGATTTCAGGGTCCCTCTATCTGTGTTCTTTGTGCGAGTAGTGAGGAATGCAGCTCCCATTTGACCTTTCAATGCCCTTTCTCTAGAGAGATATGGCACAGGTGGTGAGGGGCATGGAAACATTCCTATATTCATGCTACCTCTTTAGTTGAGTTTTGGGAGGGTTTGGGTAGACCTCCAACAAAGACATCCTTTTTGCAAGTGGCTTGGGTGGTTGGGCTTGCTCTTATTATCTAGAATATTTGGTTGGAAAGGAACTGTAGGGTGTTCTGTGATACCATTTTGGGGAGTTCTCAGTTGTGGCAGAAGATTGTTTGTAGGCTTCAGGAAACTCTCCATGCAAAGTGTGATATGTCTGAAAATGTGGATCCTAGTGATTATACTATTGCGAGGAATTTGAGTTTGGGGGACAGTAGTTGGGTATGATTTATTGGAAAATGATCTTGTCATGCTAAGAGGAGGGTTTGTAGAGAGGGAAGGTGGAAGCCTCCTCCAGGTGGTGTCTTGAAGATTAATACAAATGGTTCCTCTCGTGGGAATCTAGGGCATGTCGGTGTTGGTGGTATTGGTAGGGGGAATGATGGAGCTATTATTTTTTTCTTCTCTATTTACAAAGGGCAATACTCTAATAACTTGATGGAGGCTCTTGCTATTAATATTGTTGTTGAGAAGGGCATCTCTCTAGGATAAAAGAGGATTATCTGTGAGTCTGACTCTCGGATTGTTGTGGATATGTTGAACAAAAAGAATTTGGATGATGTTAGTTGGCAACTAGCCTCTGTGGTTCGTCAGATTTTGAGTTTGAGCAACCTCTTCGAGTTTCTTTCCTTTTGCCATATCCCTAGAGAGTGGAATAGAGTGGTTGATTGCTTGGCCAAGTGGGTTTTAAGGAATGTTGATGGTTGGGAAATTGATGGGAGGGATGGTTTACCTCCAAAATATCTAGAGACTTTGGAGAGTTTATTGTTGGAGGATACGAGTATGTAATGTTGGTGCTAAAGGTTCTTTTGGGAACTTTTTTGTTGTTTTTGTCTTGTTGGGCCTGAGGCATGTGCTTTATATCTCTGTGTTTATTTGAGTAAATCTTGACCCCTTTTAAAAAATATATATATCATGCATAATCTACAACAAGTATGACTAGATATTGCAAGAGATTGAAAGACTTAACATGTCAATACTGACATTTTTGTAGTGACTGTGAATCGCATGCTTTGTTTGGTCATCTAGAACATGATGATGACAAGCCTTTGAATATCGAGTTTATTCAACAAGTGTCTCCTATGGAGGAGAACGATATCTCTTTTCATCAAGGTGGCACTAACATTTCTTTAGTTGCTAGAATTGTGTCTCTCGAGGTTGGCCCAAGTAATTTGACTAATTATTATGTGTAGAATCTTTTTATTTAGGTTATATATGCAAATGTAACTGGGCTAGGCTCTTTTATTGTAAATACGATTGTACACATGATAGTTTGGGTTCTTCATATGACCCATTTTGATGGTTTCTTTGGTTAGAGTTGTCATTGTGGTTTCGGTTAGTGTTTTTGGACATAATTTTTTTGGTATATTTTCAAAGTATGGTTATTTTGCTCTTGTAAGACTTTATTATTAATTAAGTTTAGTGACTCTGGTCACTTTTATTGAAAAAAATGTAACAATAATATTAAAATTTTGACATCATTAAATAATAATTTATTTTTTTTTAAAAATATAGTAAATCTTTTGCCAAATAGTGTTGAGGAAAGTTTAACCTTGAAGCATCTAAATTTAAATGTTAAAACATAAAATTTATTTTCCTTAGTAAAGAAATAAAAGATTTATTGCATCTAGTTCATGTCAATCAGTAAATTCTATAACATATTGCCTAGTTAAACAATATTGTAACAATAATGACTTTTGCATGTAACAAAAGCTAGATATGTAGAGTAAAGGTTTTCAAGTAACAAAATATGTTAAATTATATATATATATATATATATATATATATATATATATATATATATATATATATATATATATATATATATATATATATATATATATATATATATATATATATATATATATATATATATATATATATATATATATATATATAATTAAGATAACTAGTATCGTGTATAATTATACATGTAATAATTAATCTATTTTATGATAATAAATTATTATTATTACTATATTAATTATTAATAACATCTATTATTATTCATAGTAAGTATTATATTATTTGTTAGTAATGACTATATAATAATAATTATTAATTATTCAATTATATTTAATTTATATATAATTAATGTATTGTTTCATTAATATATATAAATTAAATTACATTATTACATATTTTTATTATATTATCATCTAATAATTTTATTTATTATATAATATTATATAATAAATTATTATCCTATTATTATATAAATGAGCTAATTAAAGCTATACATTTAACCATTTTATATGTTTGATATTTCTAATTTTATGTTTCTTTAATTACTATTATAAAAAAATCAAGTGGCTTTATCACCCATTGCATTGTCAAAAGAAAGAGGACAAAACTAGTCACTATTATGTGATAGTGAAATGATTGTAGAACACTATTGTATGGAAATGCAATAAAAAATACAAACATTAGGAAATGTGGTCAACCTATTTTAATTCTTGCTTCTCATTGGTTTATGCTTTGACATTTAAAACGTTGACTTCATCCTAATATGATTGTACAATACTATTAGAGTATTATTATCCAATAAAATATAGATAAAATAATTTCTATATTATGAAAAAAATTTGAAAAAAAATGAGCATAAGAAATTTGATCAACCTATTTGTTGGGTGAAAATTTTGTAAACTCGTGGAGGCTTACAAAATGTGAGTTTCATGACAATACATGAGATAATACATCTTAGAAGGTAGGATATGATCTCTTCTATTTATAAGGGAAGGCTCCCCCTTTCTACTGCAATCTCTATCTATTATAAATCTACCTACTAACTTTACACTAATCCAAGATCAGACAATAACTTAGTTCTCTTTTTTCAAAACAAGTTTTATCCAATTCTCTATTTAGAACATAATTTTCTTTTTCTCAATAAAACAACTCAAACTTGCAGTAGTTTTAATAATCTATATCAATTGAAAGCAAAGTTCCCATGAAAGTGCAAAGTCTCTTGTTGCTTCCTTTTTTTTCTTTTTTTTTCTAAAAATGACTTAAGGGATGAACCTTTTGTCACGGGGGCTTCACTAAATAGGCAATATCTTATCACATGCATTCATATTGGGGGGTTTAATATCTAAAAAATGAGGGTGCAATATATTGCCCATAGATGAAAATAGGGGGGTTTTAATTCGGGCTATGAAAAAATGCAATATTTTGTGCAAATAAGGGGTCTTTTAATTCAGGTTGTGTATTGGGAGGGGGTGGAAAAAAAGGAGTTTAGAGCAATATTTTTTGAAAATAGGGGGATTATTTAATATGCCATGAACGCAGGTGATATAACCCAAGTTCACTAAGTGAAGCCCCCGTGCCTTTTGTATATAAAAGAGCTCAAAGTCTTCCAAATATATCATAAAGCTTTCTACTCTAACAAAATAACTCAACAAAGCACAAAGACTTCACCTTATTATCCACTTCATACAAACGTTTTCAGTTAGATATCATAAAACAAAGTTTACATTATTTTACTCAACCTCTTCTAACTCAAATACTTTTCACGATGCAAGATTTAACCTAAAAGAATGTAAACAAGAATGACATAAGAACATTCCCTCACACAATAAAGTAGTTCCAAGATAAAGATTGGACGCAACTTCTTTTCTTCTTTGATTAAACTTTCTTGAAAATACTACAAGCTCAAAGTCTTAAATAGTTTTTCAATTCAACAGAGTTTCGACGTATTAGCAAAAATATTGAAAAAGATCCTTATTACAATGAAATCCCTCATATATATAGAAGAGGGTGATGCACAAAAATAAGAAAAGTTACAACTAATTGGGACCAAGTCAAAAGTAGAGACCTATTTGACTTAGGAAACGTGCAATCCTAAATATGTACTAGAGCATATACAAAATGACACTTAAGATGTCAAATGGAATTACAAAATGCCACTGGAAAATCATAAAAATAACCAGGTATCATTTTCTTCACGTTGATCCCATTTTTGGAATTCTTCAAATTTCTATAGAGCAATTTTTATTTGAGCTTCATTGGGTCCTTGGGTACTACTGGTCATGACCTTGAACCATGTAATAGAATCTCCTAAGTCAACACAACATTTCTTATGTTTCTTTAAAAGAGAATCCAGAAAATATAGAACGAACTGTAGATCAACCAATTTGTCAATAGAGGGCAAAGAGAAGTCCTCTCTCTCAATTTCAATAGTTAGCAATAAACTAAACTCCTTGGTGATTATATCCACATCAAGTGCTTCCTAATTTTCATCAAGCAAAGTACAAGGAATTTCTTATATATTATCAACAATCTCCTTTTTGCCCATGCATTCCTTCTAAGCTTTCCTCATGTCCTTGATAAGCCACTCTAGAATGTTCATTTGATGCTCTAATGCTTCCCATTGCTCAACATACATAGCTTGAGAAGGAATGACACCATTTTGTACAAGATCATCTGAATCGAAATCTTCAAGTTTCAACCGTGCATCAAAATCCTTTTCCTATGCTTCTAACTCTTGAGAGAAGATTTCTATGGTGTTATCCACCTCTGTTTTCATTGTATCAAGATTGTTGACTATGGTGACAACTAAGCTTAGGACTCCCTATCCATTAATTCGCCCACTACTCTGCTTCATGAAGGTGCTTGCTCAACTCTCTTCATAACCTGTTGATCCAATGCTGGAGTCATTGGTTCAATGACCTCTGAAGTCTTAGTCACCTTAATTAGCATAGTGATGAGTTACTCGACCTATGCTTTGAGCTTATCCTTCTTGATTTTGTCTCCATCATACCTAGAAACAAGGGCAACCAAAGTTGATTGAACATCTCATGCGACATAATCATGAGTTTGTTTGCCCAATTCAACTCTGTTGATGATATAATCTGATTCTTGGATCTGATCAATGCCTTTATCAAGAGGAAGAATGACAATCTCTGCATATTTGTTTCTAGCTCTATCCACCTTCAACCCTGATATAATCTTGGCTTTCTTAGTGGTCTTAGGCTCGGTGGAGATGAGCTAACTGAAATCAAAACCATCTAGAGAAACAACTTGTTTCTTCCTCTTAGGGGCATTGGATAATAACCATGGTGGCAAGGAAGAATCATCATCAATATCTGTGACTCAAGCTTGAGAGGGATCTATTTGCTCTTGAGAAATAGTAGTCACAATAGGTGATGTTGTGGTAACAATAATAAGAGGATTTTTGTCGCATCCCAATTTTATGCTTACATTTATTATTAGTATAATGTTGAAACTATTGGACATCATTCATATTGATTGGTTATTTTAATTTCAAATAACATGTGCATGATTGATAAAATTAGATGGTTAAATTAAAATGCATGAAATTGGAATTGAAATTGAGATGATCTTGAGTTATGATTATGATGTTTAAGTTTTGTGTTTATTGCGTTTTGCATTCATGGATGGAATAAAGTTGCATACACGTGTCTTTATGAGTACATAATTTAGTTTGAATGTTGTATGAAATGATATTTATTATCGTGCTTTTAGATATTTTATTTGTGAAGATCGAAACTATATTACTCCTTTTATCTAATTTATGTACTCTTTTTATTAAAAAAACTAAAAACTAAAATACCCATATTATTTATAAATTCGATTATTTCAAATAATAAATATATCTAATAATTTTTACAAATATATATTTATATTTTATTTAATAATTATATTTTAAAATAAAATAATATTTAATAAAATATTATTATTTTAATTAGAAAACCAAAAAAGAAAAGAAAAAGAAAAGAGTTCTTCTTTTAAGCAAAAATATATCTTTTTTTAATAAACTAAACTTAACAAACCTATTAAAAAAAAGTAAAAGTGCTTTTTGAATCTCATTTTAGCATATAAAGAACAAAGTTAATATTTTAAAGTGCTTTTTAAACACACACTTTAATTTAAAACAAATAAATTCAAGTCAAAGAAAGTAATATTAAAAAGAAAGCCCATGCACGTGGCCCTAAAAAGAGTTGTTTGCTTTTAAAAAAAGTTAAAAAGTTTTAAGAAAGAGTGGTAGGCTAATCAAAGCCGTTGAGGATTGTCGGTAATAATGGAATCGATGTAAGTTTTGAAGAAAAATAAAAATAAAAATATGATTTGGAGGGGGCAAACGATGCATAGAGGTAGAGTGAGAATAGCGAGCAAAATAAGGAGCGATGATGATTAAAGAGGAAGGATGGCAAGGAGTGGAAGCTGCTAGTTGGGGCCTCTCATTTCCACCTACAGATGTGTCTCTTTCCTCCTCCTTTCAGAATTTGGATCTCTTTAAAAACAAAAGCATTATACTTAAAATCTGACCATTCAACAATAGTTATTACTAGCTCTCTAAAAATTTCAGCTCACCATAGGCAATATATACTATTTAAATTTTTAAATTCTGTTCCAATAATAGATTTCGTAGTTTTCGTTTTCTTTTTCTTTTTAAGTGTCAAACATTGCCGTTTTAATATTGAAATAGAAGTAATAAATCTAATAGTGCTATAATAACAGTATACATAGTATGATATAGTAGTTGAAAGATATAGTAGACAATAGTTTGAATCAAATTGATTATTGAAAGATCATATTAAAATATAAGAATATTGAACTCTACTATATTGTTATATCTATTATTCATATTTTAGTGATATTTGTTTTTTATTAATATAAAGTAACGAGAACAAGGCCACTGACCCTTTACATAGCATAACTATTAAAAATCATAGTGCATAAACAACATTATAACAACATTAACAACAACTATGAGCAAAAAGAGACCAAGTCTTTAGAAATCAGAAACAATAACAGAAAACACAAAAACAAACCTTGTGGCATCCATAACACTGTTCCATTCATTGGACAGGAACTTGTAAAGGTCCCTTGTTCCATTCATTGGACAGGAACTTGTAAAGGTCCCTAGCTTCTTGCTTATCCTCCTTCGTGTGAGTAATGTTTGAATTATTTATTTAGTTTTTCAATAATTTGAAGTACAATCTTATGATATTGTAATAAATAAAATATAAGAAAAATGAACCCTAATATATTGTTATATCTATTATTCATATTTTAGTGATATTTACCACATATAAGAAAAATGAACCCTAATATATTGTTATATCTATTATTCATATTTTAGTGATATTTACACCCACAAGGCAATCAATTAGTGATTAAAAACCTCTTATGATTACTATTATTTAAATAAAAATATTTAAATAATCTCACATGTAGTATTGTAACAAGTTAGAATCAGTTTTATATTTAATAGTAATAATAAAAATAAAATAGTAAATTAAATTAATTTCAATAAAAATAGTTTGAATATTTTTAATCCAGTCAACTAGTTATAATTAGAGTTCTCAAATTAATTTTTTTTTTTTTTTAATTATTATAGAATATAAATTGAAATCAATAAACTATAAATTAGATTTTTTTCCAAATTAATGTAAATAAAAAATAATAATAAATTAAATTAAATAGCTTAAATAAAAATTCTCTCTCTCTCTCTCTCTCTCTCTCTCTCTCTCTCTCTCTCTCTCTCTCTCTCTCTCTCTCTCTCTCTCTCTCTCTCTCTCTCTATATATATATATATAGAAATGAATAAAATATTTACTAAATTTTATTTCAAATTATTGTAAATAAAATTAAATAATTTAAAACAATTAAAATTAAATTAAATTAAATTAATCTAAATTAAATTAAATAACTTAAATGAAAATAAATTAAATAACTTAAATTAAAATAAATTGCATATTTAGTATTATAACAAGTTAGAATCAGTTAAATGTTTAATTTTATTTGACTATATCCAGTTATTAATACATGAAATTAAATAATTTAAATAAAACTAAATTAAAAATTAAATAACTTATATTAAAATAAATTGCATGTGTAGTATTGTAATAAAAATTATTTTAAATAACCTTAATCCAATCAACAAGTTATAATAAGAGTTCTCAAATTAAATATTTAAAATTTTCATTATATTACTCTATATATATAAATAGAAATCATTGAAATATATACCAGATTTTATTTAAATTAATGCAAATAAAATAGTTAAAATTAAATTAAAATAACCTAAATTAAATTAAATAACTTAAATTAAAATAAATAAAATAAAACTAAATTAAATTAAAATAATCTAAGTGTAGTATTGTAATGAGTTAGATATCCAATATGTAATGCATAATTGCCAGTTATAAAAAGACATCTCCATGTATTCAAATAGATAGATTCATTCTATATTTAGAACATTTTGTTTATATTTTATTGAAAGCAACAAAGTTTGTTTATTTACCTTCAATTACAAAAGAATAAGAAGTCATTGTGGATTTTGAGGAAGGTGACAAAAGGAAAGGACAACATTAGTGTGTAACTTTGAAGGTACACAACAATTCACATATTCTAACATTGGTTTATCATTCATACTTTCTTCATATATTCTTTTTCATCATCTTATCAATGTATTCCAATCTTCAATTATGTATTGCTATTATCTCTCTATTTTCCAGTTGAATTCATTCATTGTGTATACATTAAAGATCTTTGGATACAAGCGGAACTTGTAAATGGAGCTCTAAGATATATTCAAAAAATTATCGATAAACCAAGAAGTTCTCCACCTAAACCAACAACATATATAATGGTTGAGTTTGACCATTATTTGAAAATGCCATTAGACAATCATCATCCAAATACAATTCCAATAACAACCATAAAAAGAGACAGAACATTTCAATTACCATTAAGATTGGCATGGGCATTAACAATACATAAATCTCAAGGGTTGACTCTATCAAAAGTCACAATTGATATAGGAACACGAGAAAGAACAAGATTAACATTCGTAGAAATGTCTCGTGTAAAGTCTCAAAATAATGCCAACATTCTCAATTGATCGTCATGAAAAAAATGAAAAAAGGTAGATAACTTGCAAAGCGAAAGACCCAAAAAAATAGATTAAAATATTAGAAGATAATTTTTTTTGCTCGGTAATAATTATTTATTTTATTAAGAAACTGGGTTTTGACCTGGCCCGAACCAAGTGGGGCTACAATCAGGGAGCCACCTCCCCACATCTACAAAAGACCCATTAACAAGTCATTGTGTTCAACGCAAATTAACATCCTCCAGTTCCTGAGAGTGAAGGATTAGCCTAATACTATCATCCTTGGCTCTCTTGTCCCGCTTCCTTTTGACCTCAATCCACCCTTCATTTCTTGCATTTTCCAATAACTTCAAATTGGAGACCCCCACAACCTCATTCCCCCTTTCCTCCAAGCTTTGTGGACTGATATGGTGCACTTCAATAACCATCTTTGAACCAGATTTATCCTTCAACTCATGCTTTTGCACATTACTTACATGGTCCACATGTCTCCCTTAAAAAATACTATCAATCCCCACACCTCCTAAATCCCCAAATTTAGCTTGCATTGTTGATCCTGAGTCACCCTTAGATTCTAGCGCCTTATCCTTTCCTCCAGATTTCACATCACTCAAAGCCTGAGGAACCTGAGAGGAGATTAGGTTTGCCTCCTCCTTTTCCACCATGTAGTGATTGGGGGTGACCTCTCTCCACCATGAAGCAGGTCTCTTCACCCTATGCCTATCACATGAAACAACTATGTGTCCAATCCTAAAACACCTTCTTCATCTAAAAAGAATCCCTTCGTAATCCACCAATTGTAACCAACTACCTTTCGAAGTCGAGATAGAAATATTTGAAGGGAGATCCTTGGAGGAGTCCACTTCAACCAACAAGCGTGCAAAAGTAGTATGTATCAAATTAAGAGAACCTTTGTTAGTCATCAAAAACTTACCCGAGGAGTTCCTAATGGCTTCAAAATAGGAGTCAAACCAGTACTGCAAAGGGAGATTTGGGATCTTGATCCAAATCGGGGTGCTATCAAAAGTCTTCGACTTAGGATTAAATGTTAGATTCCAAGGTTTCAACATCCACAAATGACTGCCCTCCCAACACCATTGACAACTATTGGCATTGAACATAATTGAGATGATGAGATGAGATGAGATGATGAGATGTGAAGGTGAACCGATCAAGTTGTTAGTTTGATGTCATGACGAGATTGTTGGCTAGATGATGTTGATATAATTATAAGTTGTTTGATGACTTTATTTGTGTTGTCATTAATGACAACCATGTTTGTTGAGTCATCTAAGTCATCTAGGCCTACCAGTAAAGCCTAACCGGTAGTGGAACCGGTTTACAACAAGGTAAGCAGGAACAGTGCGATGATCAAGACACCAGTATAGACGATTAGTGATGAGTTAGATGTTGCGGTGTGGAATATATGTTTTTGACATCAGCATGAGTCTATGATTGCAACCGCATCAACAAATTCAGTATATTGAGTGAGTTATGATTGATTGTCATAAACTCTGTGAAGAAGAATCTATATCGGTAACATATCTTTGATCGATAATGATTTATGGTTTGGCGGTGAATCTTATCACGTTCATAACTTAGTGATGACATGTCAGAATTCGTGTGAAGTGATAAGAAGATGTTTGAGTGCATACAAGGATCAGGTTTCTTGGGAAATAGCAAAGTGCTTAGCAGAATGTGACAAGGGTTTGATTGCTTATCAAATCAACATGTGGTGATCATTCAACAGTGGAAATTGTCTTGAAATTTGTTGTAATGATCTGTAATGTATTTTGGCAGACTGTTTTGCCACGCTTGATGTAAATTCAATGTATTTTGAATGGTGCTAAGGTTTTGTAACTGACCTAATTGAAAAGAGTATGTAGGTCAAGTTTGAGAAGATATTTTGTCGGTGGTTTTGAGAAGAAGAGTGTTTCGAACCAGATTGAAGAGTCTGCATGTGTGAAGCAGAATTGAGATGAAAAGGATCTATAATAGCAATGAAGGAAGTGCTGAGACCAGATCATTTATCTGTTGTTCCCTAACAATTACATCAATTTGAAATCCCTTAACCGGGTAGACTTTAACAGGTCTTATTTGTAAATCCCTTCACCGGGTGGCTCATTAGTTTGAGTTGAAAATCCTCTAGCAAGGTTACTCCTAATAGGGTAGAGCTCCTAATAGAGCTAAGGTTGAAATCCCTTTACCGAGTGACTCCTAACAAGGTCTGCTCTTAACCGGGCAGATTGTAAAGCTCCTGACCGGGTGCATTCCAAAAGAGTGCAAATATTTTGTGGGTGCTAATTCCCACTGTGGTTTTTCCCATTTGGGTTTCCATGTGAAAAATCTATGTGTTCATGTTGTGGATGAATTGTTGAGTTATTCATTTGATGTCTTTACTATGCTTGCTTAATGATGAACACTTAAGTAGCTACTGGTAATAACTTGGTAAATCTAGTTTGAAGACTGTTTGATCAGCTATCGGTATTGGTTTTTGAAGTATTACAAAATTTATTTAACTACTGATTCACCCCCCCTCTTAGTAGTTACCGGATCCTCATAATAACAATTGGTATTAGAGCATTAGGTCCTCTTTGTGCAGAAGCTTAACTACTTGAGGTAAAGATCCGAGATGATGAAGAAGGAGGGTCCTAAGTTTACAAAGGACAACTACATAATATGGAGTGACAGAATGAAGATCTACATCAAAGGTATGGGGCCACAATTCTAGTTGCATGTTGAAAATCAGTATTCACCTCCTATTGGTACTCTAACTGCAGATCAACTCAAAGAGTAGCAGAAGAATATTCAAGTATTGGAAGCCATTGTAAGTACACTTTCTGATTCTGAGTATATTGATGTCCATGGTTTAGAAATTGCCTATGAAGTGTGGGAAAAGTTGAAAATCTATGGTGGAGATGAGCATGTGCAAAAAGATAAAGAGGAAAGTCTTAGAGGTAAGTTTGATGACATGAAGATGAAGGAAGGAGAAAACATCACACAATATGGTCAAAGGATAAAAGAGGTAGTTGGAGGAATCAAAAGTGATGGTGGAACCATTGTGGAAGACATAGTGGTGAGTAAAATGCTTAGAACTTTCTTGTCTGCTTATGCTATTAGAGTATCTGCTATCCAAGAATTGTGATTAGTCAAAAAAGATAAAGTTACAGTTGATTCTTTGATAGGAAAGCTGACTGGTTTTGAGTTAAATAGCTTTGATAATAGTGTATCAAAAGAAGAATCTTCTTTCAAAGCATTTGTATCTAATGCACCGGTAAGAAAAGGAAAGGATGTGTATAGGTCAAGTCATCATGGTGGTGATAATGAAGGAATGTATGATGAAAGCAACCTGATGGAATTTGAAGCTTTACTAGCTAAGCGACTTCCCAGAGGCATCGGTAAGTCCAAAGGCAAGCTTCCTCTTAAATGTTTCTGATGTAACAAGATAGGACATATTGTTGCTAATTGTCCTAACACTGATCAGAAAGAAAAGTTTAGAAAGTATAAAGGAAAAGGAAAGAAACAATGCTATGTTGCAGTTGATGAAGGTGTTACTGATGAGGAATCTAAGGATGAAGACAATGAGGAGATTATTTTTGTAGCAGTAAAGGAAGATCTTTCTGACAAGAAGGCTTTAGTATCTCATATTGACAACAGTAATGAGTGGGTTATTGATAGTGGTTGCTCACACCACATGATCGGTGACAAGAACGAGTTCATTTCACTTGAAGAATCTAATGGTGGAGTAGTGAGATTTGGCAACAATTCATCATGTATGGTGTTAACATTATTTTGGAGTAGTCCGTATGCGACATTTTTGAGTGGGTGGCACCCATTCTTTTTTATTTTCCAGCTATGCTCTCCGTACAGAACACGTGAGTCAGATGTCGTCTCGATGTTGAACCTGGTCGCTCGGCTTTTCCATTCGGGGTTTGAAGGAACACATAGTTGCCAAGTGTCTCTGGTTTTTATGACGTGACGTTCCTCTAGACCCCACCCTACATTCTGCGAAGATAAGGACACATGGTGCCTCCGCACTACCTGACCTTTTTCTGTTTCTGTGCTCTTCTTCAGATGTCCTCAGAGTTGTCGCATGTCTACCATGGTGGTTCGTGAGTCAGGATGCAGTTCGCATCAAGGTGTTCTTGTTGAGCAGGTATGGAGGTTGCCATGTTATGGTGAAAATAACAACTTCGCGGGCAATTTTTTGCTAGGTATGTTCTTGCAGGATGCCACGATGGGTTTTTTGGTCAGGACCGCTTCTTTAAGAGATTCTCCGACAAGGCCGATAGATCATCTTTGATGCACTAGTTGATTATGATAGAGAGGGCCCCTCAAGAAGCAGTGATGAAATTCAACTTAATATTCCAAAGGACTTGACAAAGAATACTGTTGTCTGCCTGCCCTCCTGCCGATATGGCGTTCGTCTTTTATCTGAAAGCCTTCAACTCTGATATATCAGTAATGATCTAATCTCTAGGAGGCAATATCCTCGCGCAAGCATTCGAAATAGCGGTCCAAGCAAAAAATAATCTGATCAATGTCGGGAAGCTTGCGCCACGATCCCTCATGCCAGTCTTTCCCAAACTATCTAACCAAGCCTCTGAAGAGGCCGCGCCCATCACATCTTCTCCTCAATCCATGTATATGTACCCTGGTCCCCAATAAGCATATGCCCCTCCACAATCGTCTTTGGTCACAGAGGTCAGTGACATGAAGAATTTGTTGAGAACCTTATCAAATGAGATCGTAAATCTGAAAAGGTCCCAAATCTTGCCCGCTAGAGCCCCTTTTCAACAAAATTTCCAAGGGAATAGACCTACATACCAGCAAAACCATTATGCAAACAACTATGCTGATAAATCCAGCCAACCAAATTGTCAAATAGTTATGGTACCCAATCCTTTGCAGACCATTTACCCTAGCACTGGTAAGGATTTGACAGTGGGACAAAATAATCTAGCAGATGATGCTAATCTTTGGTGTTTTCCATGCAACAATGCCCACACTCTAAGAAATTGTCTGAGAGGCAATTTGCAGCAAAAAATTGCAGAGCAATGGAGCCTAGGCATGGTACCAGATGATTCGGTTTATGAATATCTAGGCATGGATAATGCCTCTCTCATTGCCCAAATGCAGGGTATGTCAATACAACAAGAAGCATAGATAGCTCAAGACTACGCACTATTCTCTTGGATGGAGGACGAAGATGTTGTACTCACCAATGGCACAACCACCTCAAACTTGGGGGCTCCCCTCATGCAATCAGATCACAACCTCCACTCAAAAAGGCGCTTCACTAGGGAGAATATAAACACACCGGGGAGAATGGCCACAGATAAAGCTCCTGAACAACCCACAATTGCTTCCACATACCCAAGAAAGGAATTTATCCCATATAAACCAAGAGAGCCAAAGGCATCAATGCCGATAATACTAGACGTGGTGGAGAAACTGAATAAATCTTCGACCAACATCTCTTTTTGGGATGTCCTTAGTATCCGAGAGCAAAAGAATCAGCTAAAAGAGGCCCTGTCCGAGACCGGGAAAAATATAAGCGAAAATGCTGCCAAAGCTCCGTAGATCAGCGAAGAAAGGTTTCAGCCCTCTACGGATAGATCATGCTCCCCAACTATGTTGACAAATGAAGCCACCCCTCCTATGTCTCAAACAGAAGGTAAGCCTAAACCAAATCCCTTCTATTTGACCCTCATAGTCGGGGATAAACTTTTGCACAATTCTTGATAGATTCTAGTGCTAGTACCACCGTCATGCCTAAGCAAATTGCTGAGGTTTTGAAGATCAAATATGAGCCTTTAAATAGGGGTATTATGCAGTTAGACGGAAATAAGGTCTAGACCGTGGGTCTCATCAAGAACCTTCTGCTGACATTGTTTGCGTGTCCTAGTGTTACTGTGCCCCAAGAAGCGGTAGTTATTGACATCCCGCCTGTTTTTGGGCTCTGTCTTTCCTGAGATTTTACTACCAAAATAGGAGGTTATTTGTCTTTAGACTAGTCCCACCTTATCCTTCGAACCCAGCGTGGCACCAAACTCAAAATCCTTTCAGAGCCCCTTCATGCTGAACACGTAGTAGACCAAGCCATGATCAATTTTGAACCCACTCACACCTCCATCTCAAATGAAGAAAGGAAAACCATAGAGCTTTTGGAGGATGAGGAGGTGACCAGGGATATTCTGCCCGATCAGGAGATTTTCTAAATGAATTCATAGACTCTGACCCATATTCCAACTACCATGCCACTGGTCTAGGTACTTACTGCATTTTTTATGAAAACCAGGTCATTCCAAAACTTACCAAAGAACCATTTACTGAAGATGAGTTGTCTTCTGCACTATGGACTTTACATTTTGATGGTGCAAGATGCAAGGTAGGCTTGGGGGATCACTTCACCTTCGAGTGAATGGATCCTGAAGTCTTTTCATTTACAATGTGCATGCTCTAATAATGAAGCAAAATATGAAGGATTGATCCAAGGTTTGAGCTTGGCAGAGAGGATGGGTATTAAACAATTGAAAGTTTTGGGCGATTTTGAGCTGGTTGTACACTAGGTTCAAGGAATCTCTAGCACCAAAAATGTCCATATGAGATCTTACTATCATAGGACATAGGATCTCATCAAAAGCTTTGATGCTTTCAATATCTAGAGAATTCCTCGAAAAACAAATGTTTCTACTGATCAGATGGCTACAATAGGATCACAATTCAACCCTGTTGCAGACCTACTCACTAACTCTCAGACAGTCTATGTAGTCGCTTGGCTAGCTATTCCCGATAATGACACCCACTGGCAAGTTTTTGAAAGCGATGAGCAAATCTCCCTGTTCATTTAAAACTCAGGAGAGTTTTCAAATCAACTACAACCTAAGGTGAAAGAGGCTTACGGGGATCAAATCATCCAGCTGAAATCCAACAAGCTCCCTTATGGGTTGATCACCTTGGAAATTTGTTTGACCATGATGATGCCAAAAATGACAAGTGAAAGCTTACAGCTGATAAAGGAGACTATACTGAAATGTCAGAAAGGAGGTTCCTTCAGAAGCCCGAAAGAGATTGGCCTGATATTGTGATGAATATGTGGGTGTATTAGCATGGTCCTCTAAAGATTTGAAGGGTTACAACCCCAGCATTATCCAACACACATTGATCTTACCGATGGGGCCAAGCCGGTCCGACAGAAGTAGAGGCCTGTCAATCCAAAAATTGAGTCCCTTATGACCTAGAAGTTGAAAAAGCTGATAGAATCAAGAATCATCTACCCCATCAAGCACAGTACATGGGTATCCAACGTGGTGCTAGTCAGGAAAAAGAATGGAGACATCCGACTTTGCGTAGACTTCAAGGACTTAAACCAAGCGTCTCTAAAAGACCACTACCCTTTGCCACCAATAGAACAATTGTTAAGCACGGTGGCAGGGTCAAAGATGTTCTCAATGTTAGATGGTTTCTCGGGTTATAATCAACTATTGGTGAAGCCAGAGGATCAACATAAGACAACCTTCATGACCAAATGGGGGACATTTTCTTATTAAAAGATGCCATTTGGGTTGTCAAATACCGACATGACTTTTCAAAGAGCTATGGACCTAGCCTTCAAGGATCTTGTCAAAAAAATCATCCTTATATATTTGGATGACTTAACCGTGTTTTCAAAACACAAAGAAGATAATTTTGATCATCTTGAGCTGATATTCCAAAAGTGCTTGGAGTTTGGAATCTCTTTGAACCCAAAGAAATGTATTTTTGGGGTCCCACAAGGAAAATTACTAGGGCACGTAGTGTCGAAGGAGGGAGTCTCTATTGATCCTGATCAAGTTAGGGCAATAAAAGAGCTTCCCCTTCCTGTCAATAAAAAGGGGGTCCAGTCTTTCCTAGGTAAGGTTAACTTTGTTAGCTGCTTTATTTCAGACTTCATAGGGATGATGAGGCCTATCACCTTGATGCTCAAGAAGGAAACACATTTCAAATGGACTCTTGAAGCTAAGGAGGCTTTCGAGAAAAACAAAGATGCTATCTGCTCAACCCCCGTGTTATCTAACCCTGACATGTCTAAAGATCTCATAATGTATGTTTTCTCTAGCCACTATAGCATTGATGTGGTTCTGACCCTGAAAGACATAGAAAAAGGAGGTGAGCACCCTATAGATTTCCATTCCAAAACTCTAAAGGAATATGAGGCTAAGTATAACTTCATTGAAAAACAAGCTTTGGTCGTAGTCAAGGGCCTTAAAAAATTTAGAAACTTCATTACCTGTAATAAGACTACTATATATGTTGCTCATCCTTCGGTCAGAGAATATATCATGGAAGGCGACATCACAGAAAAGAGGGCAAACTAGATTACCAAAATCCTGGAGTATGATGTTGATGTCAGGTCCACCAAGATAATCCATGACAAAGGTTTGTGCGAATGCATAGCCCAAGAGTTCGGACCCCAAGAAACCAAGATAGCCACAGAAGAAGTTGTAATGGTCACCTCTGAACCAGCAGAGGCATGTTGGATGGAAGCCCATAAACATTTCATGAAAATGGGGACTTTCCCCAAGGGCCTCCCCATAAAAAGAGGAGATTCTATACACTACAAAATAATGGTTTCTGCTTGGTGGATGACGTACTTTTCAAAAGTATTTTCGATGGAATCCTACTTTGTCGTGTCAGTCAAAGCCAGGTAGGCAAGATTTTACATGAATTTCATTATGGGTCATCAGGAGGTCACTTTTCGGCACAAACTACCATCATCAAGATCACTCGTGCCAGATATTTTTGGTCCTCTATGTTCAAAGATGTGCACACCTTGGTGAGGGAGTGCAAGGAATGCCACTACTATAGTGGCAAGGGTAGAAAAGCAGTGATGCCCCTTAGGCCTATAATGGTGGAAGAACCCTTTGCTCAATGAGGAATCGACTTCATAGGGATGATCAATCCTCCAAGCTTAGCTGGACATAAGTGGATTTTAACCACTACCGACTACTTCACCAGATGGTCTGAAGCTTTTCCCTTGAAGAATTTGTTAGAGACCAAAGTGTTGACGTTCCTGGAGGATCTAGTGTGCCGATATGGTCCATCGAAGACCATAATATCAAATAACATGCATGCATTTGTAGGTTCACGAATCACCCAATTTGGCCTCAGCAAAGTTATTTACCTAAAAACCTCCTCAAACTACTATCTGTAAGGAAATGGACTCATCGAGTCCACTAATAAGAATCTCATTAGACTCATTAAAAGGATAAGCTTGAAGTACAAAAGGGTGTGACATCACCACTTGAGGAGCGCGTTATAGGCCGACCGGATAATGCCCAAGCAAGTCTTAAAGAATTCTCCATATGAGCTAGTCTATGGTAAAGACACACTATTTCCTGTGTCTTTGGAAATCCCAGCCTTACAATTACTTAAGTCTATCAAAGTGGCAGAGAATGGTCCTATGGACGTAAGGCTGGCAAAAATTATGGAATTAGAAGCAAGGGAAACAACTTTTGCGTCTCTTCAGAACCGTTAGCAAACCATCAAGAAGTGGTTCGACAATAAAAAGAGTTTTGACCCATAATTCAAACAAGGTGACCTTGTTTTAAAGTACAACGAGAGGGCGGCCAAGCCTAGTCAGCATGCCAAGTTTGATGGGTTATGGGAGGGACCCTTCCACATCATTGGTTGCAAAGGATTCAATTCTTTTGACCTCGAAGATATGCAAGGAGACTCTCTTAGGATCCCGGTCAACGGGTTCCACCTTAAGCCTTTTCATTAGCAGTATTTCTCTAAATGTATATAATGTAAATAGTGCTTTTATGTGCCTTATTTATTTAATTATTTCCCATCATGATCTCAAGCAGACAAACTGAAATCACAAGATACGCCATAATTAAACAAAAAGAAAATTATTATATTATGGGTAGTTTTTACAATTCATGGGCAAGCCTCCGACCTAATTTTAACAAAAAGAGAAAAATGAAGTTTTTGGAGATAGATTGCCACTTCCTCAAGGATCCTCTTCATCTTCATCATCCTCCATCTGGAAATCAGAGTCTTCAATGTCATCTGCAACATCCACTCCCTCTGACCACTCATGGTCAGAAACGCCACCAGGCTCCTCGCCTAAGGACACAACAACCAAATTCTGTTGGATGTGTGGCGTCAGGATCCATGGGAATATATAATCCCTGAAGTTGGTGTACCACTCGGTGCCATCCGGAATAGGAACTATCAGGTGAATTCTGAGGAGAAACTCAGCAGCGAGCTCCATTCGAAAATGATGGGATGACAATGTCATTGTTCTCAAACCATCGATAAGTGAGTGCTAGGTCACCTCCTCGCCTGAAGTACCTCAAATCCGACACCAGAGGAAGACCTCTGAAAGGGATGTGGTATGCCACGACATCCTCCAATCCCCCCAGATAATCTTGGGAGAAGAGTGATTTGGTGAGCTCTGAGGTCAGAAGCCCGGTCATTCCAGAATCCAACAATGAAGCCATGAAATGCAAACAAATGTTCGTGTTTACACAATATTGGTCCACGTTGTCTATAAAGTCCTCACCAAGCACCCATTTGATAGCAGCAATAGTCAGGGAATTCTTCTGCCTTATCATCATCTGCAACCTCTGGTCAGAAACATTTATGAGGAAAGCGACCTGAGCCTTACTGTTGACGAGTCTAACAGGAATATTCGTTTCCTTAAGAAACTTCATCGTTGAAGCTGATACTATGTAAAGGAATGTCTAAAAAGACATATTTATAATGAATTCTCAGCTCCAGGTGACAAGTGGTAAAGACGCCAATGCTCCCAAATTCCAACACTCCTGTCATTCCTCATCAATTCGCACAAGTAGGCGAGGTTTAGTTAAGAGTTGGTAAATGTCCTATTCGGTACCTTGAAGAAAGAGGTGATGTCCTCAAATACCATGTGTATGTGTAGGTACATCATGTTTAAACCATATCCCTGTAGGACTATCTTAACTCATGTGAACCGTGCTGGTTGCTGACATCCTCCATTAAAGGGGGGATCCATTCGGATAAGAAAATCACCTCAAGTGGCTTCGATTAACAGTGGGCTAAGTAAGTTTTCTCTTGGAAATTGTAGATGGCGGTGATCGTCCTCCTCGGGATTAATTGTGACTGTAAAATAAATTGACATATGTGCAAATGGACTCTCGTCATTAAGCATCTCCTTTCGCAAAAATCTAGGCATGTAGTGCATTAAAGGAAGGAGGTTGTCAGATATTCATCTTCTTGCTCTTTTTGCAACCTAAGTGCCCAAAAATTTTGAAGGGTCAACAGAGAAAGGTTCTCTTACAGAAAATGGAAGCAGAAGCAACTCCCTCAGGTAATGCTCAAGGAGGATTGTGGGTAGACATTTTTGGCAAACTCTCTTATTCTTCCCACGCTATTTCACCCAAGTCAAAATATCCGAGAACCAAGGCTAGGTCCAATACGGTTACCCATAACACATCTACAATAATAGATTCTTTTGAGAATGTTGCCGAACTTGAGCTCCACAAGCAGCCCAAAAACCTTAGAGAGGTCGCATGCAGTAGAATGATTCATCATAGAGCGGAGCCACAATTTATGGAAGCTCATTTCTGGAATAGTGGCACCTCTCAATTTATGGTCCCCATGGTTCCTCACTATCCAGAATTCGTGGTTGTGTGCGCCAATAGGTTCGGTCCCATGTCCTGCTCAATTAGCGGCTCTTTCTTAAAAATGGTGATCTCCTCGGAAGCCATAAGGGATATGATGTGCTATCTCATTTTTGAGGGGACAAAGGTGTTCTATGAAGTTGTTATGGAAGAATTTTGGAACACCAGAAGGGATGCCGTCTCTTTTTGCCATGGTGCCCTTAATCGGAGTTTGTCTTCCGGACTCCTAAGACTCCCTTTGTCTTACAATGACCTGAGGCATGATGACCTCAAAGATATCTCATCCACTCTTGCATGGCTATGTGGTTACGATAATGACCGAGAGATCATGACTCCTATGATGGGTTTCCTTTTTAAATGGTGGAAGCAGAAGGGGTCTTTCCATTTTGACTTCTCTATCTACATAGCTAGAGAAATGGTAAAGCAGCTATCTGAGTTTCAGCAGTTGCGACGCTTCAGATTCACCTCAGTCCTTGTCCACCTACTCCTACACCAAAATTAGGTCTTCTTCAACCAATACATGCGATTGGCTATTTGTGATGAGTCGGGGAACAAGATGTGGGTGTCAACTTGGACACCCATTCTATTTGCTTCTTACGACGCTTATCAATTTTTTTGATTGTTTCTTAACTCCCGTCCTTAGGGACTTCGGTTCAATCCCTAATGAACCGCTTGCTCGTTTCTCTCAGGTTCAAATGAACTAGATGTACAATGAACGCCCTTCCTGTGACTGGTTTAGGTAGTGATTTTTCTTTTATCCGAGTGCATGGTTTCTCAAAGGAATCCTTCCGCCTACCTACCTATGTCACTGAAAGGACCCTCGCTCTTGAAATCACATGAGAGTTGGTAAGAATCGAAAGGGCCATAGGGGCGGGGAAGCATGACATCTCCATTATGGAGGACCACAAAGCTATTGGCCCCATCACTTTGGTCTTGAAAAACATTGTAGAGGACGTCTTGACATCCAAGCTGGTGCAACTCAGCCTAGTGGTGATTGATGATTCTTGGAGTTATGACCCAGATGGGTGTCTTAGTAGAAGAAAGAATGCAGTGAAGCACGAACCACAAATCTCATGGGAAGGGCGCACTAATCCATAGGTGGATGACCCAAACCTTTATGTGGGTCTCAATGATTTTCCTGTGTTAAAGCGACCCCCGTGGTTGAGCTTCTATTCAGTCATGCAAAGGTTCAATCCTGTGAAACCCATCCCCCGAGCCATGCTGGAAGCCATGACTTTAGATTCCTGGCCTAGGAAAAAGAGGGAGGATTTTTGGATCTATCGGCATGAAGTGAGTCAACCTAGGGCTAACATCAGGAACACCCCTTTGGATGAGCGTTTTGAGCTAGAATGGCACTAGTACAACAAATATGATGAAGAGACAGGCGATAGCTCCCCACGTGGATACTCATCCCCTGAGGTCGCCCAATGGAAGGACACAAAGGTTATAAGTATCAACGAGCAAGATAACGAGCCTCATATTCTTCTTTCCCTCACCAGTTCTGCTCGTAGACCTCATTCCCAGGCGGGTCAGAGACAAGCTGAGAAGCAGGTGCCTGACTCTCCCTCTCGTAAGAAGAAAAAATTGGGTTCGACAAAGAAAGGTGTGTCTTCTCAAGCCCCAGAGGTTCCCTTAATTCCTCAGTGGCTGGTGACTTACACGGTTCAGGTACGTCCTTCTTTGCCTTTTCCTTTTGATCAAGTTGTTCCTTCTACTTCTGCCCATCTTGTAGCAATGCAGACCTAGATTCCCACCGCCCTTACGTTAGCACCCGTTGGGACACCATTTGACCCTCAAGAAGCGTTTCCTTAGGTCTCCATTTCATTCCCAGCCCCCGATTTTATTCTCGCAACATTATCCTCGCAGATGCCTGGAATAGCCACTGTCTCACATAGGCTTGGTTTTGGAGAGTCCACTCCTCCCCCAAATGTTGGAGCAATGTGAAAAATGTGTGTGTGAAAAGTGGATCATATCTGTATCTGGAATACACAATATTTCAATAAGTCATTAGATGCATGGTTAGTAAATCAATCAATAATGAACAATAAACCTTCACAAAGTGACCTATTGCCTTCTAGTAGATGCAAGTTTAGTCTTTCTCTCAGATTTCATATGCAATACCAGTGACTAGAAAACACCTAAACGAAGGATTTTTAATCTATATGAGCATGAATTTGAGCTAAATGAATGCAAGATTAACCTAGACATGCATGATTTAAGCTAGATATGCATGATTAATCTAACATTATTTAAGCAATATTAAGCTAGATGATTTGACTAAGGATGCAATAACTAATGTGTAATATCTTAATGCAAAATCTCAATGAACCTAGAGCAAAAACAACATAATAACAATATATTCTCCAAGATCCTTGAATGAGAGATGAGAGCCTGAATTTATAGAAAATTTAGAAAGAAACCAATGATTGAGATGAAATGATGATGAGCGGTCAAGATTTTCCAAGAGGAAGCACAATCCAGGTGAATTGATGTGATTGGCTGCTTTTCTCAGTTTTAAAGGAAATTGAACTAAAATTAAGATAAAATCTAAAAAAAATTGATTTATTCTCTATTTCATTCAATTTTGATATTTAAATGTTTTAATTGCTTTCCTGAGATTTTTCTTCAATTTTTAATTTGATTTTCAAGATTATCTCCAATTGATTTCTTTTCTCATTTTGTTTGTTTGTTAATTAATTCCCTTTTTGATGATTTAATGGCAAATTTATTCATTTAATTAAATATGCTATAATATTTAATAAAACAAATAGGATAATTGTTTAAAAATGATTTACTTGGAATGATCAATTAATTATATAAATATTTAATTAATATTGAGTGATTAACTTTGCCATGTGACATTGATGATTTAAGAAATTAATTGTGCTGAAGATTAAATTTAATTGCCTTTGGTTAGGATCTTGGTGACATTGTCGAGATTAGGGGCTCGTGGTTTAGATGACCATTTTTAGGGTATTACATTTGTCCCTCTTTGAATTAATGTGCGAGCAGCACGTTGGTTCAAATAATAGTTGATGTCTAGGAGATACCAGTTCTGAACTTGATTGATCATGAACTAGATGAAGAGCGAGATATTCAGCTTGTTTTGAAGTGATGAAACCGAACAGAGTTGATTAAAGCGAAATCGATCCTGAACTTGATTGAACTAGGACTGATGAAGAGTGAAGATACCGAACTTGAACTTGATGGATCAAGAAGCGGATCTTACTGATCTAGAACTTCATTGAACTAGGCATAGTGAGCAGAGAGAAAACTGATCTTGAACTTGATGGATCAAGACATGATGAGCGAAGGTAAACTCTCCAGCTTGATTTGATGTGATGAAACTAAACACCTTCTTAGATTGAGTGTGATCAAAGATACCCTTTAAACCCTTGATTGAGTTTAAATGAATAATCAGCTTGATGAAAAGTGATGCAACTGATTAACGTTAAGAGACTGATTCAGACAAAGACAATATCAGCTTGATTTGAAGCGATGAAATTGATATGCCCCTAGAGATTGATTTGATGAAGCTTAGCTACTTGACTTGTAACAAAGATTTTTGGAAGAGATTCTCGACTCTGAGGTCATGAGTGTGCCCCCTCGGGAGCGAAATCGAAAGATAGTGAGGGTTGCACAGTGATTTCAAGCAATTATTTGAGCGATGATAAGTTTTTTGAGCACAAAGATTAATGTTGATGATTGAAATTAGAGTTGATTGGAGAATTAAATTGAGATTTAGCGTTGATTAATGAGAAATTAAGCGCAAATTGAAGAAGAGAATAAGCAGTTGATGAAAGCGCTAAGTGGTCTCAGTTATGCAAAATTGACTAGGAGGATGATCTTGAATTTCGATTTTGATCCCGAAAATGGAATCAGGACCGTCGATTTAGCTTAGGGTGCAAGTTTGATGTCTATCGAAGCAAGTTAAAAAATTAGGGTTTTGGCTATATAAGAGGTCCATGTGTCATTTTCAAGTCATTTTCACCTCTCCAAGTTTGAAATTTGAAGTCCTCTGCGAAGAAAAATAGCCATTCCGATCCAGGAGCATTGTTTTGAGTGCCAAAGATGACATAATCGACCATGAAACTACGACCCGACGGTAAGTGATCGATCTTAAGCTTGTTTGATTTCTTAAATTTTTAATTTTGATTGATTTTTTTGCTTTTTTAAGTCGTTTAAAGTCGTGTGCCATAGTTTATCGTGTGAGATAAGACCATTTCTCGTACAATAAACTAGCTCCTTAGTAGTTTATCATATGTGCATATAGGGTTTGTCGTTCGGTGTTGTCCCATGTCTCGTACGAACTTGTTCTTGAGTTCCCACTTTGTCATGCGATGTATAATGTTTTTTCGCATTGTGATAGTTTGTCATGCGATGTATAATCTTGATTCGTACGAAATTCTGCCCTTCTGTGAAAACTTGTATGAAAAACAACAAGCATGTTTTAGGGTTAAAATATCAAATTTTGATTTTGCATTTTGTATATTTGGCTTCGCGAGCATGTTTAACATATTTGTAGTGCAATTTAGATCATGTGCTGACAACGTTTATGTTTGATTTTGCAGATTCGGTTGTCCGATATCTTGTTTCAATGTGTGTATCCACCTACGATGGGATTAGTTCACGGTTTATCAGACGCAGATAGGGCACATATTGATTTGTGTGGTTTTGGACACCTTCTTCAGATGCCAGATGTATGTGTAAATCACAAGATGTTGACTGCATTAGCAGAGCGGTTTCATTCAGAGCATAACACTTTCCATTTACCTATAGGAGAGATGACTATCACACCTGAGGATGTTTACCAGATTCTCAGAATCCCATTTGTGGGCGACAAAGTCAATTATGATTCTGCTTAGTGGCCAAGTATCGTAGATTTGAGATGGATATTCCATGATGAGACAATCCTGCTTAAGCGAGCCATCACATGGGATGTTTTGATGACTAGGTATAGTGAGCATTTTCCACTGGCACGTGTGTTAGTAGGTATCATTGGGACTTTTGTTATGCCGGACCAAGGAAAACAGGGTTTTGTTTGTGGTTGGGCTAGGATGCTTGAGAGATTATTGACTCATCCTGAGAGATTAGGGTGGGGATCTTGTTTATTAGCCCATATGTATCATGAGATGCACGAGGTTGCATATAGGGATGGGAAGAGTATGGCAGCAAGAGTTTTAGTTTTGTAGATATGGGCATGGGAGCACATCCTAGTATGTAGGTTGATAGTAGATGATGCTAGAGAACCTCACTAGCCTATTGTATATTGCTATTCAGGTTATGTCACTCAGCCCCATCTGGGCAAGACGGATTACTGGAGGAGACAACTCAATGATTTGATCACGGTAGTATGGAGACAGTATAGGGGTTTGGAGCTATGGGATGATTGGAGAGGGCAAAGGTAGGATATGTTTATGACTCATCCTCTTATTGGCAAGTCGGTGTCCATGATTGAGCGGTTCGCAGTTTCTAGGGTTATGAGGCAGTATGGCAGACCACAGGGTACATCATAGGAGTTTACAACCTATGCCCGATATGGAGATGAGGAGAGACGAGGATGGGCTCCGAGGTTATCCTACATGTTGAGCATGCAGGGAGCTAGTTGGTTTATAATGACTCAGATGGGATTACTTGGAGGATGTCGCGGATGTGGGTGTATTGCCCCAGTACAGGGATTGGTTCCAAAGGCATATGTTTCCTAGATTGACTGATCCTGTAGAGCACACACCTCTTATAGAAGAGGTTGAGGATGAGGCACTAGCCCAGGCACATGTATCGGGTCAGGTACAGGGGCAAGGACAGGTGCAGGGATGAGGACATGTGTAGGGTCTGAGAGCGGATGCATTGAGGTGGGTAGGAGCTTTTCCTGGAGCTAGTAGTAGTAGGATACCAGCTGGAGGGAGACATTGACAAAGAGGGGATGGTGGATCTTTAGGAGCTGTTGGGGTTAAGGCTGGCGATGCCAGGGCGAAAGAGGGTGGAGGGGAGGAGGAGAGAGAAGCTCCTAGGCAAGTGAGACAATGGAGAGATGAGTAGGGAGGTGGAGAGGAAGGGGTACCAGATGCAACACGGTCGCTGAGATCAAAGGTGTCAGGCCTATAGTCATAGTTGACAGTGGCACAAACGTAGCTGACAGAGCGAGACCGACAACTTGCAGAGGTCAAAGAAGAGCGTGATCGACAACTTGTTGAGATCACAATAGAGTGTGATCGACATCTTGTGGAGGTCAGAACAGAGCAGGATGCACTTCAGCGAGAGGTGTTACATCAGACGAGTCAGGTAGCGTATTATGTTGCAGCTTATAGTGTAGCAGTCCTAGTAGCGCAATAGGTTGTCCCATATTTGTAGTATATGGCTCAATCTAAGGGAGCTAGGGCACCCAAATAGGATGTCAATCAGCCGACACCACCTCCTCCACCTGGCGATGAGGGAGAGGCAAAGATCTAGCTGTGTTATATCTCCTAGATTTTATTATATGTACCCCAATTTTGTAGCCTTATTTGATTCTTGCTTTGATGAGACATTGTATATGACAGTTGATATCATTTGTACTTCGAGACTTTGATGATAATATACACGAGATCTTGATTTGATTTCATAGTACTTGTGTTGATTGGTTATGAGATGTCTTTCTATATGTTTTATTCTATATGCATGCATATTTTTTTTAGTATTGATGTATGTAATGCAGATGAATATGGATGTTTGTTTTTTTAATTTTTCATATGCAAATAAATGATGAAAATGAAAAATGAGTAATGCAAATGTTTATTTTTCTTCATGCAATAATATGAATGCAAACAAGTATATAATGAAATGTATGGATCTATGAAAGATGCTTATGTATGCAGCTAACATCTCAATACACAAGTACTCGATCGAAGAAATAATGATGAAAAAGAGACCACTTAGCCGAGAAATGATGATGCTTCAAACTCTCATTCAAAAGATAAAGAGATCATTGTTATTATGCTGAAATCCCTCGAAATACATAAAATTTTAGAATGAATGCAACCTGAACCTAGTCACTAGATTTGGAGTGCTTAATCTTCATCACTGAGTGTTTTACAAACAAAGCAGGCAAAATAGAGTTCCTTTCTTTTCATATATGCAATATTAATTATCTTGTTCGCAATGACCCATTGTTCGTTCATATCCTTGGAGAGATTACGCATGCATTCGGATTGCACATTAAAGAAATTCCCTCAACAGACAAAGAAATGAATCCAACCTCCCTGTAGCATACAAATAAGTGGAGTCGAGGTATGTGTGGCAATTTCACCTTGATGTGAATGCACTTATCATAGACACCCAACTAATTTAGATGTTTCCAAATAATCAGATTCATTCCTACAAACAGAAAACAAAGAAAAGTATTATGCCCCCAATCCTTGCTCATCTTAATCAAGATAGACTTCCTCGAGTTACTCAAAGGGAATAATAAGCGAAAGCCAATGTAAAAGACAACATACAAAGAAAATTTCATGCATATCTCAAACAGTTCAGTGATTGTTTTCAGTAGTCTTGTTTTGCTTGCTTACTCAATGATAAAACTCTTCAGTAGTTAGGAGATAGGTGATTGAATGAAACTAGATGACTGGGTACCACTGACTGAAAGATGACTTGGGTGATAGTGCTTAGTACATGTAAATTGCTCAGTCGATTACCTTAAGACTAGGACATTGATCGGTTTCAAGCCATGAGGGTTCCAAAAGAACCAGGATGTCACGAAAGTGACTAAAAGATATGTACAAGCGAAAGCAAAGATGCAGGAAAGTGAGAATGAAAACAGGAAATGCCAACATTGCATTGATAGATGGAGCGCTTGAGTACAAGAGGTGCCTGTTTACTAGGTTTTCACCTGCTTGGCAAAGATTTTTTTCAGGACATTTTATGATTTTTATGATTTTTTTAAGGACATTTTATGATTTTTAGGATTTCTTGAGGACTTTTAGCTGTACAGGTTGCTGGAGTAGAGAATACTAAGTGAAGAATTTCTTCAAGTGGATGGTGTTGATCAGTTCACAGGGATGTTCTCCTTCCGATATTGAGAGTTGATAGGCACCAACGCAAAAGACTACAGTAATGATGTAGGGACCCACCCAGTTCGGTTCAAACTTCCCTTTGTTGTCTTGAAACTGCTGATTCTTAGGATTTTATTTCAGAACAAGGTCACAAACCTGAAATTCTTGTTGTCGAACCTTTTTGTTATACCCTCTAGACATTCTCTTTTGATATGCTCTCAGATGATCAAATGCCACTTGCCGACGTTCATCCAGCAACTCGAGTTCTTGCAATCTAGATATTCTGCAGTCTTCATCAGTAACTAGACCTTGCAAAGAAACTCTTAAAGATGATATTTCCACCTCAATAGGTAAGACTGCTTCAGACCCATACACCAAAGAAAAAGGTGTAGCCCCAGTAGGTGTTTTGATACTTGTTTTATAAGCCCATAGTGTAGGATTGAGCTGTAGATGCCAATCCTTTCCAGATTTATTTATTGTTCTGTGTAAGATAGTCAATAGATTCTTATTAGGTGCTTGGGCTTGTCCATTACCTTGAGGGTAGTATATGGATGACCAGTGTTGTTTTATTTTGATTTTTTCATAGAGTTCATCTAGATCTTTGTTCTTGAACTGCCCTCCATTGTCAGTCATAATGGATGAAGGTATACCATACCTGCAGATCTTATAGTTAAGCATGAACAAAGCTACTTGTTTACCGGTTGCTTTGATGAGCAGAACCACTTCTACCCACTTAGTGAAGTACTTAGTGGCAGTTATAATAAACTTGTGTTTGTTAGATGATGCAGGATATATTTGGCCAATGAGATCAAACGCCCATTGTTGAAAAGGCCAATGTGTAACAAAAGGTATGAGATCCCTTGCTAGAGTGTGTATGAGGTTCCCATGTAGCTGACACTTCTCACAAGTTTTAGCAAATTTTATAGCATCTTTCTCCATGTATGGCCAGTAGTAGCCAGCCCTTAGTAGTTTTTGTGCTAAAGTTAGACCATTTGAATGGGATCCACAAACACCTTCATGAACCTCGGGTAATGTGCATTGGGACTCTTCAGTTTCTAGAAACCCAAGAAAAGTAATATCCAAACCATGCCTAAATAGGTCGTTAGTGATGATGACGTACCGTGAAGCATTTTAGATTATGTTCCTTTTCTCACTACGGGAAAGATTAGCAGGCATAACTTGGTCGCGCAGTTAAGAGTAAATGTGGCTGTAGCGAGATGAGTCATGTCCAATAATAGAAGAGACCATCTGGGACTTAGGAAAATCATAGGCAGGATAATGTAGCTCTTCCACCAACAATTCAAAGAGAAAATTAGATTCATGTAGTTGTGGTATAGACGCCAAGGTGGCCATTACATCTGCTACTCTATTTGTTGATCTGGGGATCTACTAAAATGATACAAAGGTAAAGTATTTCTTGAGATCATCCACCATTCTCTTATAACACATCAATCTCTCATCTCTATTCTGATATATACCATTGATTTGGCTGATGATGAGTTGATAATCACCATAGATGTGTAATTCAACAATATTCCATTCGATGGCCAGCTTGATCCCATTTACCAAAGACTCATATTTTGCAATATTGTTTGTGCAAGGGAAGAGAATCTTGTAAGCTTTTGGGATTGAATATTTTTGAGGAGTAATAAAAAGTATTCTGCCACTAGAACCATGTTGAGTGAAAGACCCATCAAAGAACATCTTCCATGATCGTTGAGTAAGGTAAATGATTGATTCATCCGGAAATTCTATATGCAAAGGTTGACTATCTTCAAGTGGAGCATCAACAAGTTGATCTGCAATAACCTGTCCTTTGATGGCTTTACATTCTACATATTCAATATCAAATTCCATAAGAACCAAGACCCATTTAGCCAATGTTTCTGTAAGTATTGCTTTACTGAGAAGATATTTGAGTGGATCAATCTTAGCCACCAGCTTAATAGAATGTGCTAACATGTAGTGTCTTAATTTCTGCGATGCAAAGACTAGTGCCAAACAAGCCTTTTCTATCAGAGGTTATGAAGCCACAAACTTCAACTCCAAATGTCATTTATGATGGTCTCTTTATATAGTCCTCTACTTCCCTTGCAGATGAAATAGAAGAGGATGTTGTTCTCAAATGGCTTTTCAAAGAAGATAATACAAACAAAGAAATACGACATTGTGAAATTTCCCCAGTACAATATGGTCCAGTCTATAAGATGATTCAACGCATGGGATAGTCAGGTACTGGTCCTCTCGGCAAGCGTAAAGAAGGTATTGTTGAACCTATTCATCTACAAACTAAGTCTACAAATGATAAAGTTGGACTCGGATACAATCCAAGAAAGTCATCAGATCAGAAAAATACTTCTCACCATCAACCTAAGTGGAGGAAAAAGATACTACCTTCAACATCACAGGAAATCAATACTCAGCAAACTCATGAAGAGTATGAAAATGAACAAGAAGAATCGACAATTAGAAGAGAAGAAGCAACTGGTATGCAAGTTCCAATTGTATCAACAATAACACTACAAGGAGTAGAAGTCCCAAAGGATATAAGAGAAGAGGTAGAAAGATTTAAAGAATTGTTTGCACCACTGAATGTTCTGGTCATATATACAGGTAGACAATAAGTAGATGATTCAGAAACTGACTCGAATGAGTGTGAATGGGGTCCAGACCATCTCTCAGATACATCTACTACAGAAACTCTTGAAGAATCTAGTGATATCATAGATGAAGCACAAGAGGAAATCCGCTTAAAGTTGCAAAAAAGAAGAAGAGGAAATCAAACTAAAAAGACAAGAAGACTATGAACAACAACTGAAAGAAGGAAGAGAACAAGCAAATTCTCCCTCTAATGAGATAAAACAAATCAGATATGGAATTACAAAAGAAGAATTAGAAGCTACAGAAGCAAGCCCAGTCATCTGTCCAGATGAAGTTGAATGGAAAAGATGACAAGGACTACAAAACCATCAAGGTTATGTCAACACGTATGTCAAATACAAGTGATCAATGAACCAAATCAAGAAGGGACTTGCAGCATCAAAGATGTAGGTATTGATACTATACATACTTTTACTAAATCACTTGAAGAAGAGTCAGAAACTTCATCTTATGACTCTGATATCTCTGACTGAAGCTCTATTTAAAACAACAACTATTCGACATCATATTATGACTACTCTCTCATGAATGTTGAGATGCTACATGTTGACCCTGTTATTGTCACACCATGATATGTAGTCCAGTCTGAAGTAGGGGACGATGCTAGGAGTAGGTCGGTTGGGTTAGGTCCACTAAATATTAACATGCCCTTCGATAATCATGTTGTAACTCTTCCTGGTCTCGAGACACCTATGCAAGGTAGTTTTTTGGAACTTGACTTGTCGGTCCGAAGTTATGATGATAATACTGTGAACTCCCTTGAACCTATTCAAACTTTATCCTTGATACATCCTGAATTGATTGACTGTACTCTTTACAACCAACCTTTGAATATACCCACCTTCGCCAATGACTACACATTAGCTTGCTATCTTAATGTAGTTGAACCAATGACTTCTTCCACCAATGAGCAAATTGAGAACATGACTGAGACAGACATCAAGTATCTCAGTCACAAAATTCAAAAAAAAAGAAAAATAAAAGTTTTGATGACGAAAACCACTATGTGGCGGTGTTAAAACAAAGAAAAGTAAAAATAAAGGACGTACCTAAGGGTGAAAACCTCTCCGAGGCACCTGAGGGTGAGATACTTGATATGCTGCCAAGTCACTTCCAAGAAAGGTCTTCAATATTGATTGAACCAACTCAACCAGTCAATATTGGAAGTCAAGAGACACCACATATTATTCATTTAGCTCAATCACTATCAGCAAAAGAGTTAAAATATTTCAGCAACCTCTTTTAAGAAAAGAAGATCAACTTTGCATAGACATACTCCGATATGCCACGACTAGATCTTGATCTCATCATGCATCATCTCTTTATTACACCGGGAGTTAAACCAATCAAGAAAAAATTATGTAAGATGCATCCTCATGTGGCAATGCTAGTCAAAGCTGAGTTAGAAAAATTGCTAAAAGGTGGATTAATTAGAGCTATAGACTATGTAGAACAGATATCAAACATAGTACCTATATCAAAGGCAAACAAATCTATTAGGGTTTGCACAGACTTTAGTGATCTCAACAAAGCATGTCTGAAAGATGATTTTCCATTACCCAACATTGATATGATAGTAGATTTGATTGTTGGATATGAGATGTACTCATTAATGGATGGATTCTCTGGTTATAATCAGAACAAGATGGCTCCTGAGGATCAAGAAAAGACAACCTTCACATGTGCATGGGGAACCTTCTACTGGAATGTCATGCCATTTGGACTAAAAAATGCAGGAGCTACTTAACAAAGAGAAGAAATCACTATCTTCCACAATATGATGCACAAAAACATGAAAGATTATGTTGATGATACCCTAGTTAAAACTATGAAGAGATCCACACATATCCAAGAACTAGGTCTCATACTGGATAGAATGGAAAGATTCAAGCTCCAACTCAATCCTAAAAAGTGTGCATTCGGAGTAACAACAGGGAAATTGCTTGGTTACATAATTTCAAAGAAAGGAATTGAGGTTGATCTTGAAAAGGTCCAAGCCATAATGGAAATTCCTCCATCCAAGAATATCAGTCAAATGAGACGTTTACAAGGATGTCTCTAATCAATAAGGCACTTTATATCTCAGCTAGCAGACAAAGCTCAACCCTTCACAAAAGTATTAAGGAAAGGAGTCCAATACAACTGGGATGAAGATTGTGAACAACATCTAAAACAAATCAAAGACTATCTTTCTAATCCACCTATATTGATGCCACCAATTCAAGGTAAACCGTTGATTCTATACATGTCAGCTACAAATACATCACCGGGGGCACTTCTGGCACAACAGGATGAGAATAAAAAGGAAAGAGATACATATTATATCAGCAGAACCTTGGTGTCCTATGAAATGAACTATACTATCATAGAAAAGGCTTGTTTGGCACTAGTCTTTGCATCACATAAATTAAGACACTACATGTTAGCACATTCTATTAAGCTGGTGGCTAAGATTGATCCACTCAAATATCTTCTCAGCAAAGCAATACTTACAGGAAGATTGGCTAAATGGGTCTTGGTTCTTATGGAATTTGATATTGAATATTTAGAATGTAAAGCCATCAAAGGAAAGGTTATTGCAGATCAACTTGTTGATGCTCCACTTGAAGATAGTCAACCTTTGCATATAGAATTTCTGGATGAATCAATCATTTACCTTACTCAACGATCATGGAAGATGTTCTTTGATGGGTCTTTCACTCAACATGGTTCTAGTGGCGGAATACTTTTTATTACTCCTCAAAAATATTCAATCCCAAAAGCTTACAAGATTCTCTTCCCTTGCACAAACAATATTGCAAAATATGAGTCTTTGGTAAATGGGATCAAGCTGGCCATCGAATGGAATATTGTTGAATTACACATCTATGGTGATTATCAACTCATCATCAACCAAATCAATGATATATATCAGAATAGAGATGAGAGATTGATGTGTTATAAGAGAATGGTGGATGATCTCAAGAAATACTTTACCTTTGTATCATTTTAGTAGATCCCCAGATCAACAAATAGAGTAGCAGATGTAATGGCCACCTTGGCGTCTATACCACAACTACATGAATCTAATTTTCTCTTTGAATTCTTGGTGGAAGAGCTACATTATCCTGCCTATGATTTTCCTAAGTCCCAGATGGTCTCTTCTATTATTGGACATGACTCATCTCGCTACAGCCACATTTACTCTTAACTGCGCGACCAAGTTATGCCTGCTAATCTTTCCCGTAATGAGAAAAGGAACATAATCTAAAATGCTTCACGGTACGTCATCATCACTAACGACCTATTTAGGCATGGTTTGGATATTACTTTTCTTGGGTTTCTAGAAACTGAAGAGTCCCAATGCACATTACCCGAGGTTCATGAAGGTGTTTGTGGATCCCATTCAAATGGTCTAACTTTAGCACAAAAACTACTAAGGGCTGGCTACTACTGGCCATACATGGAGAAAGATGCTATAAAATTTGCTAAAACTTGTGAGAAGTGTCAGCTACATGGGAACCTCATACACGCTCTAGCAAGGGATCTCATACCTTTTGTTACACATTGGCCTTTTCAACAATGGGCGTTTGATCTCATTGGCCAAATATATCCTGCATCATCTAACAAACACAAGTTTATTATAACTGCCACTGAGTACTTCACTAAGTGGGTAGAAGCGGTTCCGCTCATCAAAGAAACCAGTAAACAAGTAGCTCTATTCATGCTTAACTATATCATCTGCAGGTATGGTATACCTTCATCCATTGCGACTGACAATGGAGGGTAGTTCAAGAACAAAGATCTAGATGAACTCTATGAAAAATTCAAAATAAAACAACACTGGTCATCCATATACTACCCTCAAGGTAATGGACAAGCCCAAGCATCTAATAAGAATCTATTGACTATCTTACACATAACAGTAAATAAATCTGGAAAGGATAGGTATCTACAACTCAATCTTGCACTATGGGCTTATAGAAAAAGTATCAGAACACCTACTGGGGCTACAAATTTTTCTTTTGTGTATGGGTCTGAAGCATTCTTACCTATTGAGGTGGAAATATCGTCTTTAAGAGTTTCTTTGCAAGGTCTTTTTATTGATGAAGACTACAGAATATCTAGATTGCAAGAACTCGAGTTGCTAGATGAACGTCGGCAAGTGGCATTTGATCATCTGAGAGCATATCAAAAGAGAGTGTCTAGATGTTATAACAAAAAGGTTTGACAACGAGAATTTCAGGTTGGTGACCTTGTTTTGAGAGAAAATCCCAAGAATCAATAGTTTCAAGACAACAAAGGGAAGTTTGAACCCAACTGGTTGGGTCCCTACATCGTTACTGCAGTCTTTGGCTCTTGTGCCTATCAACTCTCAACATCGGAAGGAGAACAACTCCATGAAACAATCAACACCATCCACTTGAAGAAATTCTTCACTTAGTATTCTCTGCTCCAACAACTTGTATAGCTAAAAAATCTTGAAGAAATCATAAAAATCCTAAAATGTCTTGGAAAAAATCCTAAAATGTCCTAAAAAAATCAAAAAAATCTTTGCTAAGTAGGTGAAAACCTGGTAAATAGGTGCCTCTTGTACTAAAGCGCTCCATCTATTAATGCAAAGTTGGTATTTTCCATTTTCATTGCCACTTTCCTACATCTTTACTTTTGCTTGCACGTATCTTTTAGTCACTTTCGTGACATCCTGGTTCTTTTGGAACCCTCATGGCTTGAAACCGATCAATGTCCTAGTCTTAGGGTAATCGAGTGAGAAAATTACATGTCCTAAGCAGTATCACCCAAGTGATCTTTCAGTACCCAGTCATCCACTATGAGTCAGTCACCTGTCTCCTAACTACTAAAGATTTTTTATCACTGAGTACACAAGCAAAACAAAACTATTGAAAATAATCACTAAACGGTTTGAGATATGCTTGAAATTTTCTTTGTGTGATGTCTTTTACATTGGCTTTCGCTTATTATTCCCTCTGAGTAACTCGAGGAAGTGTATCTTGATCAAGAGGAGCAAGGGTTGGGGGCATAATACTTTTCTTTGTTTTCTGCTTGTAGGAATGAATCTAATGATCTGGAAACATCTAAATTAGCTAGGTGTCTGTGATAAGTGCCTTCACATCAAGATGAAATCGCCAACATACCTCAACTCCACTTATTTGTATGCTACAGGGAGGTTGGAGTCATTTCATTATCTGTTGAGGGAATTTCTTTAATGTGCAATCTGAATGCATGCATAATCTCTCCAAGGATATGAATGAACAATGGGTCATTGCGGACAAGATAATTAATATTGCATATATGAAAAGAAAGGAACTCTATTTTGCCTGCTTTGTTTGTAAAACGCTCAATGATGAAGATTAAGTGCTCCAAATCTAGTGACTAGGTTCAGGTTGCATTCATTCTAAAATTTTATGTATTTCGAGGGATTTCGGCATAATAATAATGATCTCTTTATCTTCTGAATGAGAGTTTGAAGCATCATCATTTCTCAACTAAGTGGTCTCTTTTTCATCATTATTTCTCTGATCGAGTACTTGTGTATTGAGATATTAGTTGCATACATAAGCATCTTTCATAGATCCATACATTTCACTATATACTTGTTTGCATTCATATTATTGCATGAAGAAAAATAAACATTTGCATTACTCATGACTCATTTTTATCATTTATTTGCATATGAAAAAAGAAAAAGAAAAGAAAAGAAACAAACATCCATATTCATCTGCATTATATACATCCATACTGAAAAAATATGCATACATATAGAATAAAGCATATAGAAAGACATCTCATAATCAATCAACACAAGTACGATGAAATCAAATCAATATCTCGTGTATATTATCATCAAAGTCTCAGAGTACAAATGATATCAATTGTCATATACAATGTCTCATATGAGCAAGAATTGAATAAGGCTACAAAAATGGGATACATATCACAAAATCTAGGAGATATAAGATAGCTAGCTCTCTGCCTCTCCCTCATCGCTAGGTGGAGGAGGTAGTGCCGGCTGATCGACATCCTGTCTGGGTGCCCTAGCTCCCTCAGATTGAGCCATATACTACGAATATGAGACAACCTGCTACGCTATTGGGACTGCTACACTATAAGCTGCAACATAATATGTTGCCCGACTCATCTGATGTAACACCTCTCATTGAAGTGCATCCCGCTCTGCTCTAACCTCTGCAAGTTGTCGATCACGCTCTGCTATGATCTTAGCAACCTGTTGATCACGCTTTGCTCTAACCTCTGCAAGCTGTCGATCATGCTCTGTCATGATCTCAGCAAGTTGTCGATCATGCTCTGCTCTGACCTCTACAAGCTGTCGGTCTCACTCTGCCAGCTCCGTCTGTGCCATTGTCAACTGTGATTGCAAGCCTGACACCCTCGATCTCAGCAACCATGTTGCATCTAGTACCTCCTGCTCTCCGCCTCCTTCTCTACCTCCCTACTCATCTCTCTGCTGTCTCACCTGCCTAGGAGCTGCTCTCTCCTCCTCCTCTCCACCCTTTGTCATCCTGACACGGCCAACCTCAACCCCAATAGATCCTAAAGATCCACCCTCCCCGCTCTGTCGTTGTTTCCCTCTAGCTGGTATCTTGCTACTACTAGCTCCAGAATCACCTCCTGCTCGCCTCGGTGCATCCACTCTTGGACCTTACACCTGTCCTCATCCCTGCACTTGTCCTCGCCCCTATACTTGACCTGGTACTTATGCCTGGGTTGGTGCCTCATCCTTAACCTCTTCTATAAGAGGTGCGTGCTCTGCAGGATCAGTGAATCTAGGAAATGGATGCCTCTGAAACCAATCCCTGTACTGGGGCAATACCCCCACATCCGCAACATCCTCCAAGCAATCCCATCTCAGTCGCTGTAAATCGACTAGCTCCTACATGCTCAATGCGTAGGATAACTTCGGAGCCCATCCTCGTCTCTCCTCATCTCCGTATCGGGCATAGGCTATAAACTCTTGTGATGTACCTTGTGGTCTGCCATACTGCCTCATAACCCTAGAAACTATGAACCACTCAATGATGGACACCGACCTACCAATAAGAGGACGAGTCATAAATATATGCTTCCTCTGCCCTCTTGAATCATCCAATAGCTCCAAACCCCTATACGGTCTCCATACTACCACGATCAAATGATCGAACTGTCTCCTCTAGTAATCTGTCTTGCCTAGATCCAGGGTTGAGTGACATAACATGAATAACAATATACAATAGGCTGGTGAGGCTCTCTAGAATCATCTACTATCAACTTGATCACTGAGCAAGCCTCGCTATCTTTCGATTTCGCTCCTGAGAGGGCATACTCATGACCTCAGAGTCGAGAATCCCTTTCAAAAATCTTTGTTACAAGCAACCAAGCTTTAGCAAATCAATCTCTAGGGGTATATAAGTTTCATCACTTCAAATCAAGCTGATATTATCTTTGTCTGAATCAGTCTCTTAATGTTAATCAGTTGTATCGCTTTTCATCAAGCTGATTATTCATTTAAACTCAATCAAGGGTTTAAAGGGTATCTTTGATCACACTCAATCTAAGTAGGTGTTCAGTTTCACCACATTAAATAAAGCTGGACAAATTATCTTCGCTCATCATGTCTTGATCCATGAAGTTCAAGATCGGTTTTCTCTCCGCTCACAGTGTCTAGTTCAATCAAGTTCTAGATCAGTAAGATCTACTTCTTGATCCATCAAGTTCAAGTTCGGTATCTTCGCTCTTCATCGTTCCTAGTTCAATCAAGTTCAGGATTGGTTTCACTTTAATCAACTCTATTCAATTTCATCGCTTCAAAACAAGTTGAATATCTCGCTCTTCATCTAGTTCATGATCAGTCAAGTTCAGAACTGGTATCTCCTAGACATCAACTATTGTTTGAACCAACACGCTGCTCGCACATTAATTCAAAGAGGGGCAAATGTAATACCCTAAAAATGGTCATCTAAACCATGAGCTCCTAATCTCGTCAATGTCACCAAGGTCCTAACCAAAGGTAATATAATTTAATCTTGAGCACACAATTAATTTCTTAAATCATCAATGTCACATGTTAAAGTTAACTATTTAATTAATTGATCATTCCAAGTAAATCATTTTAAAACAATTATCCTATTTATTTTTATTAAATATCCTAGCATATTTTATTAAATGAATAAATTTGCCATAAAATCATCAAAAAATGAATTAATTACCAAAAAAGAATTTAAAATTGAGAAAAGAAATCAATTGGAGATAATCTTGAAAATCAAAAAAATTGTAGAAAAATCTCAGGAAAGCAATTAAAACATTTAAATATCAAAATTGAATGAAATAGAGAATAAATCATTTTTTTCTGATTTTAGTTCAATTTCTTTTAAACCGGAGAAAAGCAGCCAATCACATCAATTCACCTGGATTGTGATTCTTCTTGGAAAATCTTGACCGTTCATCATCATTTGATCGCAGCAGTTGGTTTCTTTCTGAATTTTTTATAAATTCAGGCTCTCATCTCTCATTCAAGGATCTTGGAGAATATAATGTTATTATATTGTTTTTGCTCTAGGTTCATTGAGATTTTGCATTAAGATATTACACATTAGTTATTTTATCCTTAGTCAAATCATCTAGCTTAATATTGCTTAAATCATGTTAGATTAATCATGCATATCTAGCTTAAATCATGCATATCTAGATTAATCTTGCATTCATTTAGCTCAAATTCATGCTCATATAGATTAAAAGTCCTTCATTTAGGTGTTGTCTAGTCATTGGTATAGCATATGAAATCTGAGAGCAAGACTAAACTCACATCTACTAGAAGGCAATAGGTCGCTTTGTGATGGTTTATTGTTCATTATTGATTGATTTACTAACCATGCATCTAATGACTTATTGAAGTGTTGTGTATTCCAGATGTTTGTGCTCACAACTGGAATGATAACTAGGTAATAAATCACAATTCAAAGATTGAATATTCTTAAATAGCTAACTTTTCCTGTGGCAAAGGCTCATTTAGTTATCAACCAGGGACGTAAACTTGAAATGGACCAGCACTATATGTGCATGAAGTTCATATTGCAACCATCCTATATTACTGCAGGAAAGGAAATTCTTCTTAAAGTAAACACACATAATCTCAAATGAACTAATAATTTAATCTTACAATTGGAAATTACTTTAAACAACTACTTATTAAATGATAAAGTTTTGACGAGCAACAAGAACTACTTTGCTGTTGTGGCTGTAGGAACAAACACAGGAACTGTTTCCTATGGCTGCAGGAATAGACAACTGCATAAACAACTACTACAGAAATATGAATTAACTGAAACATACAAAGGATTACTCACCAAGTGGTCCTCCTTGAGTGAGTATCTCAAGAACTTTAGATTACAATGATCTAATCCTTCAAAATTGCATTGATCTTTTTATTTCATCTTAACTGGAAAATACATAAAGCAGTACCAAAAGACCATGTATTACAAGATATTAAGGTCATTTTCTGCTATCCCTGAGAGGAGAGAGATCCCTTTATTTATAGGAAAACTTATAACAAACTTCTAACTGATTGACCACATTCCTACGGAATAGGTGAACAAGATTTATTAACAAGAGAAGAAGTCAACGCAAGACAATAGAATAACATATGTCCTGTAGCTGAGAAAATATAGCATGAATAGCCTCCTAGATATAAGCTCCACTAAGAACAATTGTAAATGTTCATAAATCAATCTGCTGAAGAATCGATCAAGTGGTTTTGATCATTACTGTATTTCTCTGGCTGGGTATGTGTTGCAGTTATGTATTTGATGATCTTTTGAACCGCCATTTGTCCTTACTTTGCCTTTGTTGACCCTGCATCATGATATTAATGCACAACAAACATGTGTATATACTAACATGACATAATGCAAACCATATTAATAATTATATTTCAGATATTTGCATAGATAGATTATTACATGACATCCTTAGGTATAAGTTAAACCAGTTTCAGAAACACTTAAAAGGTATCAACTTAAAAGAGTATTATAATCCAAATGTCATCTAATCATAAGACCTAGGCAGGAGTATTGTATCAAAAATCTATCAAGATAGAGCCATTATTTAGGCTCATCATCTCCCCCTAACCTAACTTTTTGCTGATCCTCTAGCAACAGGGAAATTTCAGATTCTGGCATTGATTCGGAAATTGCTTGGGGTAACCTACCTAGAACCGCCTGTAGATAAGCTCCAGTAGAATCCTTTCATTTTCTCCAATCTCTTCCACCTAGTACATTCTGTTGCTTCACTCTATGGTGGATCACTGTCCCTGCATCCCATCAATGGCCATAGGAGGATTGGAGGCTGAAAGCAGAGGCAACCAATGTCGTCCCTTTGTTCTTCCCAAGTGCATATACTTGGGTGCTCTGTGTAATGCTGCATGGTATTTTGTGCAGAGTGTGGGTCATATTGTTTCAACTCATCTGTTAGGCTATTCTAGTGCTGGACTACATGTCCTATTGCCTCTTGTCCTTCCCTTGGAGCCATTTGTTCATATTCTCTATACACTTCTTCCCTCAAGGGTAGGATTTCCTTTGCATAATCTGGCTTGTATGCAATCTCTGCCAATCAAAGTAAAGTCACCAATATATCCTGGATGCTCTTCCTTGTGATGTACCTAAAACTATTCTTCCTTTGATATCTCATTCTGCATCCAGGACATAAGAGCCCTCAATTGGATATCTCCAATATAAAGGAGAGGGTTCCAATCAACATCATTAGGAACAATATAATTATGCACATATAGTTCACAGAGTAGATTATTGATTGTTGTAGGAGATGTCTGAAAAGAACTGTAAAATTCTTCTAATGTTTGTAATGAGGGACTTAAATATTTGACAATCCTCATCATTTGGAAGCTAATGTGCTATTCTTTTAAGTATAAAGAGTAAACACGAGGAGGAGCTTGACATTGCATCAGTTGTGGTACCATGGTGGCTACTGTTTCCACCTTAGCTTTAAGCTGGGCTATTTTCTCATCCTTTTGCTCAATAACTTTCTTTTGATAATCAATTATCATTTGCATTTTTACCTTTTCTAGTTCCCAATCCCCATAAAGAGCAAGTCCTACTGCATGACTACTAAGGGAAGTAGGTGGCCTATGAACAGGTGCTTTAGGTTTCTTACTTTCTACTTTGCCCCCTGCTTCAATGAACTGCTCTACAATAGATGCTAAGCTATCTAGTCTTTCAAAACCTACTTCCTTCTGAGGTTGCTCAATATCCTGGAGTTCCCCTTCTTCCTGAAGTTGCAATTCCTGTTCTTTCTCAATATTTTGTGTTTCTTCTTCTTCTTCATGGTCTCTCTGAGGTTCATTTGGTGGAGAAGGAGGGATATCATCATGGAGTGGATTGTGTTGTTCTTATTTTGGGGAGTCAATCGAGATTGTAATATATGGCTCTATGGGTTGGTCTCAGCTTTTAAACTTTTCACGAAGCCTACCACTACTTCTTCAAGATTTTCCTTTTTCAGCTGCAGGACTACTTCTCGTAGTCAATTCTTCAACTACTTCAACAGTTACTGCAGGAACTGGTTTTACAATTTTTCTCTTCTTGGCCGCAGGAGGGGGTACATTCTCATTTTTACTTTTCTTGTCCTTATTCTCTATATCAACTTGTTTTTCTTTGCCCTTTTCCTTTCATGTGGGAGCCCTAGTTTTTCTTGAACCTTGAGGAGGAACCCCTGCTGTAGCTTCTTTTTGTAAGGGTTCATCTACTTCAGGAAGATTTTGTTCTAGAGGATTTCAACGAGGATGAGGGTTCAAGAGGGGAACCAGGTGCTACAAGGTTTTCTTGTTCCTGAGATGGAAGTGGTTCCTCCATAACTAAGTTCTCTACCCTAAATATTCTAGTTTCAACAAATTCATTCCAGAGCATTAGAGAAACATCTCTCAAGGATTTTTCAAATAAAAGCTTAATTAGACAATGGTGAGAAACAAAGTGAGGTCTATCTTTCTGGGTATCTGTTTCACTTATAGAAAGAATGTTGTACAATAGGCTTGGAACATTCATCTATCTTCTGTGGTGTAGATGACTTAGGAGCTTGAAATGATGAGAATGCAGATATGAAAACCTTCCTTCATAGGTTAAATATTTTAAAACATACAATGCTACTGCTTTCCATTCAGGCGGAAGGGATTCTCACCTAGCTCCTTGTCTATCTACCACTAATGGGGGGTCTCCTGGATGTGTAAATTATGCTCTTGCATTGCGTGCATCCTTGGACTCTAAGTACTTCTCCCCATCTATTGGTAGCCCAGTTACCTCTGCTATCCTTTCCTCTGTAACCACCACTCTTAAAAATTTTACCCGAGCTTATCCATTTGACAATGTGCGGGTAAATTCCCTCGCAATTTCTTCATTAAACTCTATCAACTTTAAGAAATAATCCAACCATCCACTGTTCCTAAATACTGGTTCACAATCCTAGTCCTGAAGGAGAACTTCATGGACTGTCGACTCATGTCAAATAGGTGAACCACCCATTACAACACTAACACTTTCAACTTTAAAATGGCGTAAATCTTCTTAGTTTCTACACTACATTCTACACTATATCATACTCAATGTCTTTACTTGGTCGGAACCTAGCTGCAATCTAAAAATAACTCTAAGCAAACAGACAAGCAGAATGCAAGATATCACCTCAAACGAGAAATTTGAAAAAAATAAAACGCAATCCGAGAGGACATCAAAATTATCTGCTAGAGTAATTATTAGTGTACTTCCCCCCCCAAACCTTAGGTTTGATAGGTGTCCACACATGTAGAGAAGGACAAAGAAAGGACAATATACAAAATATCATAATTAGAGTTAATATGGTTTAATTATATACATGCAACAAGAATAAATACACACGAGCGTACCTAACATCATGCAAGAATGACTGCAGCTTGAAGACATTTGAGCCGTCATGCATTGAAAATGATGCAGAAATGGATGGAGTGAAAGGAAAGAAATGAGTGACTACGGAAGGGAATATTTATTATACAAAAAATTACTCCTGCTAGATGGGGAAGTATTTATTATGATCGTGCAAAAAGGATATTAGGATGGAGTGGTGACGGCAAAGCCGACCATAGTGGCTACAGGAATCTCGACATGCTTGGCAGTGGAAAATTGTCGTAGAAAGTCATCTTTTCTCAGAGGTTTATGGTATAGGCGCAACCGATGACCGTTAACTAACAATTTAAACTTAACAGGATCTATGGTAGATAATTTGACAACACCATTAGAAAATGTTTCAATTATTTCATAAGGTCCTAACCACCGTGTCTGTAATTTTCCCAAATTATCTTTATACCTGGAATCATAGAGTAGAGCCTAGTCTCCTGGTTGGAATGATTTGTCCTTTCTATAGTAATCATGCCACTTCATGTGCTGGTTTTGAACAGATTCAGTATGCTGCAGGGCGAACTTCCTTATCTCATCTAAAGCATTAAGCTGCAAGAGCCTTTCTTCTTGTGCTGCAGATAGAGTCATATCTAAAGAAACAATTGTTCTCAAAGTTTTAAGTTCAAAATCGACAAGCATCATTGCTTTTGTCCCATATACCATTTCAAATGGGGTAAACCCTGTTGTAGGTTTCCAAGTGGTTCTATAAGCCCATACAGCTTCAAATAATCTGCTAGACTTTCCTGTTGAGTGCTACTGTTTTGGTCAAGATCGATTCAAGCTCTCTGTTAGTAACCTCTGCTTGACCATTAGCATGTGGATGATAAGGAGTGGATTTCCTATGCCTAACATTGTATTCATTAACTAAGGCTGTGATCAGAGTGGAAGTGAACTATGCTCCTTGATCTGTCACTATTTCTCTAGGAACTCCATACCGATTGAAGATTTCTTCATATAAGAATTCTACCACCTTATTGTCTCTGGCATGCTTGAAGGCTTTGACCTCCACCCATTTAGTAATATAGTCAGTAAAAATAAGAATGTAAGAGCGACCATTTGATGGTGGATCGATTGGCCCAACAAAGTCTAGACCCCATTTGTCAAATAGTGTAACAACCACCTAAGGGTGGAGAGGCATTTCATCAAACTGAGTTGGTCTTCCCATTCTTTGACATTTGTCACATTTCCTGGTGTATTTAACTACATCCTTGTGTAAGGTTGACCCGTAGTATCGTGTAGTTAATATCTTGAGAGCTGTTCTTTTGGCTGCAAAATTACGTCCACAAGGTTCATCATGACAGGCATGGAGTATATCATATGTCTCATCTTCCCTTACACAACGCCTCAACACTTGATCTGGCCCTGTATTAAATAAGCAATCTGCTATCCATGAGAAGTTGAAACTCTTTTCTACTAGCAGTCTTTTCTCTTTGGGTGAGAAATGTGGGGGTGTCTTGTTAGTTGCTAGGTAGTTGGCTATATCAGCATACCATGGACTATGTAAAATGATGGAGAACAAATGCTCATTTGGAAATGAATCATTAATGACCTCCTTATTGTCTGGTGTGTGAATCCTTGACAAAAAATCTGCCACTACATTTATTTTTCTTGGTTTATCAATGATAGTGATATCAAATTATTGCATTACTAATAACCACCTTGCCAATCTACCTGTAATAGAGCTTTTATTTATGAGGTACTTGATGGCTACATGATCAGTATGTACAAGGATTTGATATCCAGTTATATAGTGTCTAAACTTATTAAGGGCATAGATGACAACTAACATCTCCATTTCAGTAAGTGTAATTCAATTTTGGTCCTTGCAAATTTTTACTAATGTAATAAATTGCATTTTCCAAGACTCCTTGCTTCTGCCCCAGAACTGCTCCTATTGTAAAATCAGATGCATCTGTATGAATGTGAAAAGGAATTGACCAATTAGGTCCTTTAAGCACAGGGGCCTGGGTTAAGGCTTCTTTTAGTTGAGAAAATGATTTTTCACACGCAACTGTCCATTCAAACTCAACTTCCTTTGTCAATAAAAAATATAATGGCCCTACTTTTTAACTAAAATCCTTGACAAATCTCCTATAGTACCCCGCATGGCCTAGAAAACTTCTCACATCCTTTTGTTTAACAGGGGCAATAAGATCAAGTATTACTTCTATTTTAGCTAAATCCACTTGAATACCTGATTGAGAGATTCGATCCCCCAACACTATACCTTCTTGCATAATCATAATTTTTTTTTCACTATTTAAGGATAAATTGTGATCTTCACATCGCTGCAATACTTTTGTCAGATTTTCTAATGCCTCCTTAAATGTAGTTCCATAAGTAGTAAAGTCATCCATGTATATTTCCATACAATCATGAGATATGTTTGAAAATATACTAAGGATAACCCTTTGAAAGGTTGCAGGGGCATTACATAAACCAAAAGGAAGGAATGAATAGGCATATGTGCCTCAAGGGCAGGTAAAGGTAGTCTTTTCCTGATCTTCTAGAGCTATTCTAATTTGATTATTACCACTAAACCCATCAAAAAATGAGATGTATTGCTTACCTACTAGAGAGTCTAACACTTGATCTATAAATGGAAGTGGGAAATGATCCTTTTTAGTAGCAGTGTTGAGCTCCCTATAGTCCACACAAACTCTCCATTTTCCTCCTTTGTTTGGAACTATAACTAGAGGAGAAACCCATTAACTATCTGAAATAGGGTAGATGAATCCTACATGAAGCAATTTTTGCAGTTCCTCTTTAACTATTTCCCTTAAAGTAGGATTAATCCTTCGCTGAGGCTATCTAATTGGTTTACAATCCTCTTTGATATAAATTCTATGGGTACACAGTGTAGGATTTAATCCTTTCAAGTCCCGATAATCCCATGCAAAAGCTTGTTGTTGGGCTTTGAGTAATTCTGTTAATGACAATCTTTGATCTACTGCCAATTGATTGTTTATATTCAGATTTCTCCCTGCAACAACTTCTATTTGAATTATTGATTCTGCATTAGATATTTCAGACATGCAAGAGGTTTGAATCTCCTGTGGTAGCAATGTGTGAAACATATCTGTGGTTGCAGGAGAATTTACTAAGCTTGCAGATGGAAGAAGGGTATGCAAAGGACTTACTGGTATACCTACTGACTATTGAGCTGCTCCATAATGATTCCTTATGATGTTAGAGAGTACTGTATCATCCTCTTGAAGTGCTATGAATGGGTCCCTTGATAACATCATTAGTTGTTGAGCATAATTGACTTCCTCTGCTTCTTCTCTTATGTCTGTCCACACTACTCATTCTTAATCAAGTCGTGGTTGTGCTGGAGAATAGAGTGCAAGTGTTTTAGTAGCAATACCATATGAAATTATCACATCTCTAGATCTGCAACCTATATATGCATCAGTTGTTGCCAGCCAAGGTCTCCCCAAAATAATTGGATATCCTCCTAATGTTGCTTAGGAGAGAGAATTATGAAATCAACAGGATATTCCCAAGAATCTAATGTGACAACAATATCTTCAACCATTCCTTCAGGTCGAACAATTGAGCTATCAGCAAGCTGCAAGACCGTTGGAGTTGATCTGAGACTAGTAATGCTGAGTTGTTGCATGACATCCTTAGTCATCACATTTATTTCTGCTCCTAGGTCTATCAAGGCATTTTTTATTTGAGTTCCATTAATAACTACCTTGACAATAGGGCTACCTGGGTCAGAGTATTTAGGGACTGTTATTTTTCCTAACATAATATTAGCCAACTATCCTACCACATGCACTATTTTTGGATTTTTTTCTTCCTCCCTGGTTTCTTTAGACATGCCTCCTTAATAGCTTTTCCATATATGGCAATATCTTTAATAGCTTGAAATAGTGGAATTTTAACACATATATGTTTTAACTGATCAATAAGATCAAAAGCTATATCATTCTATTGCCTAGATACTTCTACCTGCAATCTCTGAGGAAACAAGGGTGTTCTTACAGGTATATATGAAGTTTCAGACTGTTGAACCTACTCAGGGTTTCCAGATTTATCAGGTATACTTTCCTGAGCAATCTTCTTTGCTGGTAACTCTGTTATAACTAGAGGAGATGGAGTAGGCAACGTTGTCCATGATCTCAAATGAATATCACTTATATTGAGAGAGTATGCAGGATAGTTATTAGGATCAGTTGAAAAAACTTGTTGTTGTTGTTGTGGTTTATTATTTGGATTTGGAACAAGATGAGTTGGTAGTTGGGTTGGCTTGGATGAAGTGGCAGTAGGAGCTGGTGGCATTAAAGCTGGCTATTGGGACTATTGCTGTGGTTGCAGGAAACCTGATGACTGGTTTGCCCATTAGTGTGCTCCCCTCCATTGTGGTGACTGCTGCCAGTTACCTTGAGGGGGAGACCAATTCCCTTGTGGCTGCTGCCATTGAGATGAGGAATTCTGATAATTAGGCCAAGGATTCTGAAATTTATTCCAAGACCGAGGAGTATAATTTCCAAAATTTTGGGAATATGGTGGTTGCCATTGATTGTTCTCCGCATTGAAGTTCATATAAGGATTAGAAAATGACAATGGATCCTGTGGCATACCTTGTCCTGGAGGCCAAGGCCTTCGTTGTGCAACATAAAAAATTTGTTCATCATCTCCGTAAACAGGCTTGAAATCTAGGGAACTCTGCTGGCTATCAATTTTAGCTAACATTTTGCATCTATAGTCCTTCTTCTTTTGTCGACAATGAGGACAAAATTCAGCAAGCATAGCCTCGGCCTCCTCATGCTTCTTCTTTTCCTGTAGTGTATCCAATTGGGTAGCCATATTATTAATTATATCTTCTTTAAAATCCTTCAACAAATGAGTTATTTCCATTCTTGAGACTGTTGAAGATGACTTGGCAATTGAAGAACCAGACCTATAATGTCTTCCCCTTTTTGCTGCAGCTCTTGAATAATTTTGACATATTTGTCTGATATCATCCCATTGAACTTGAGTAATATCTCCTCCCCCCATTAGATCTAAGGAGTCAACATAGTCATCATTGATGCCCCTTAGAAAAATCAACTTCATAGAATCTTCACTTAGATTACTATGTTTGGATTTGCTGACACTAAGTAAAAACCTTTCCAAATAGTCTTCCAAGCTCTCATCTTATTTTTATGTCATTCTGAATATATCATCACCATGTCAATCCATTCCCCTACAATAGTCTTTATACTTATCCAAGAAGTTTGTTTTCATTTCCTCCCAGGTAGTGATTACATTTCTTCCTAAACTCATAAACCATCTCAAGGCAACTTCTTTCAAAGTAGCAAGGAATAACTTGAGTTTATGAGCATCAGTAGTATAATCATAACTTCTACAAAGGATATCAAATTCAAACAGAAAGGTGTCTGGATCCTTTGTTACCAACCCATGAAATTTTGGAAGTGAAGAGGATGGTATGTTTTTCAAATTTGCATTATCATGCAGATTAGGAATGGGGAACTAAAATGTTGGATTTATAAGTGGAGGTGGAGGATTTGATGCCATTGGTCCTTGATAACTAACTAGAGGTAAAATGTTTTGTTCAGGGGGCTCGTTCAGGAAGTCTAGGTCTCCTTCTGACAAATTAAAGACACTTCTATTTAGTACATAAGTTTCTGCAAAAGGGTTTACTTCAGGTGCTTGATCTGATCTTATATCTTGAGTAGAATGCGAGGGAAGAAATCTTCCTAATGCATCTCTTCTCCTCCTATGCATGCAGATGAATGAAGAAAATTCAAAGAGATAATTAAGAAAACTTAAAACTGATGGTTTACGATAGATTCTTAGCATGACACCGTCCTCGGCAACAATGCCAAAAATGTTTGTCCTCACAACTGGAATGGTAACTAGGTAATAAATCATAATTCAGAGATTAAATATTCTTAAATAGATAACTTTTCCTGTGACAAAGGCTCATTTAGTTATCAACCAGGTACGTAAACTTGAAATGGGCCAACACTATATGTGCACCAACTTCATATTGCAACCATCCTATATTATTACAGGAAAGGAAATTCTTCTTAAAGTAAACACATAGAATCTCAAATGAACTAATACTTTAATCTTACAACTGGAAATTACTTTAAACAACTACTTATTAAATGATAAAGTTCTGATGGGCAGCAGGAACTACTTTGCTGTTGTGGCTGCAGGAATAGACAAATATAGAAACAACTACTACAAAAGTATGAATTAACTAAAACATACAAATAATTACTCACCAAATGGGCCCCCTTAAGTGAGTATCTCAAGAATTTCAGATTACAATTATCGAATCATTCAAAATTGCATTGATCTTTTTATTTCATCTTAACTAGAAAATACATAAAATAGTACCAAAAGACTGTGTATTACAAGATACTAAGGTCGTTCTCTGCTATCCCCGAGAGGAGAGAGATCCCTTTATTTATAGGAAAAATTATAACAAACTTCTAACTAATTGACCACATTCCTACGAAATAGGTGAACATGATTTATTAACAAGAGAAGAAGTCAACGCAGGACAATAGAACAACATTTGTCCTGCAGTTGAGAAAATATAGCGTGACTAGCCTCCTAGATATAAGCTCCACTAAGAATAGTTGTAAATATTCATAAATCAATCTGCTGAAGAACCGGTCAAGTGGTTCTAATCATTATTGCATTTCTCTGGCTGGGTCTGTGTTGTGGTTATGTATTTGATGATCTTTTGAGCAACCATTTGTCCTTACTTCGCCTTTGCTGACCCTGCATCATGATATTAATGCACAACAAACATGTGTATATACTAATGCAAACATGACATAATGCAAACCATATTATTAATTATTTTTAGATATTTGCATAGATAGATCATTACATGACATCCTTAGGTATAAGTTAAACCAGTTTCAGAAACACTTAAAAGATATCAACTTAAAAGAGTATTATAATCCAAATGTCATCTAATCATAAGACCTACACAGGAGTATTGTATCAAAAATCTATCAAGATAGAGCCATTATTTAGGCTCGTCACCAGATACAGATACAATAAACTTTTCACACACACATGTCCCCTGATCCATTTTCCTCAGGAGCCTCTCCTTTCATCCCATTGTTTTCTCCAACCACGCTTGCGCGCCCTATTCAGACTGCTTTTGGTGGTCCTATTTCCCAATTCCCCTTTGCAATTCCTCCTGGCGCAGCGTTTGTAGGCCAAGCTATTACCAACCCGGATGATTACCAACAACAAGTTACTTATTCCAAGACTACCTATATTGGCAAGACTAGTAAACAAAAAGAAAAAGATGGTACCAGGCCAACCTGTCCGCACTTGCAGACACATTTCAGTGAGGAGAAGGATAGTTTATTCTTTGCAACCATGTTCCCTAAGGTTGACAAATCAGAAGCCCAAATTGAGACCCAATGATTACACTCTACATGCGATTGGTGTCAACCTCCTGAATGCTACGATGTCTGACAAGGTTAAAATGATGGAAGAAACTTTGAAGGCCGTGTCTTTGGATTTCATCAAAAAGAGTCATCGCCTGGAGAAGATGCAAGTAGAGAATGTGAACCTTAGAGAATATCTGGCCCAACAGAGAAAAGAAGACAAGGTTGAGAATGCCGAGATCAATCGCTTGTAGGGATTACTAACGCATGCTAACTCAGAAAAAGGAAAGTTGCAGTCCACCCTTAACAATGTGAGTTCTCAGTTGAAAGGCCAGGAGGCAACAAGAAGTGTGGCCTTAAAGGAATTGCAGGAGAAAGACCAAGAAATTCAGCAACTAAAGGCATCTTCTAGAGATGCCACCCAAATGCAAGCACAACTGCATGAAGAGATCTGTCTAAAAGAAGAGTACGCTCAGCAACTGAGTGACGCACATGTCATGCTTTCAAAAGAGAAAGCAAGGTTTGAAACATAGTTGCGTGGAAAAGAGAGTAGCCTAGAGAAAGCCGAGAGGAAATTTCTAGACACAAAAGTTTTATTGTAGTAGGAACGAGATCTCATGTCTCAACTCCAACAAACTGTGCAGGACAGAAGTGCCAGAACCCTCGCTCTGGAAAATCAAGTGGTTCTTGAACAAGACAGGTGCAGAAAGATGCAACATGAAATGATAGCAAAAGATGAGGAGGTCGCACAGTTGTTAAGTATCCCTCCCACCGTAGAGGTCTCTCAAGATTTTTCTTTGATCCTAGTGGAATTATATGCTTCCCATTGAGAAAGAATTAAGTAGTATAGCCCCTCGTTGCAACCTATGCTGATATTCCTCAGAGAAGCGCAATCCCTCTTCCTCGAGGTGGGAGCCCTCGTCAATAGCTCCATGCTTGTCATTGGCCCCAAACTCCTCGTGGCTTAGGACTTAATCCAGATGTTGTATGCGGCTCAAGATGAAGAGTTGAGAGAGGAAGGAATAGTAGAACACCGATAAGACCAATGTCTTCATCAACCAATATAGAGTGATTTTGCATGTGTTGGCGATGCTTGAGCCATTACAAATTTGAGTCCCGGACATCAAGCAATGCATAGATAGGTTTGTTTCATTGGTCCTTCCTTCTTCGTTCCCTGCAGATGGTTTTGTACTAGGAGATGAGAAAGTGTTAAAATAGGTCGAGCATTTGCAGCAAGATAGGATCTTCCTATAGCGCCTGAACAATCCTATTTCGATAGAAGAGGTCAAACATCTCTTGTATCCCCTAGGTCATCTCTACACGCTCTTGAAACTGGTCCATGATGAACCAATAGGCTTGCCATTTGATGAGATAATTTGTTTGGATCAACATTACCAGAATTTGGAGGTACAAGTATTGCCCTCCGAGGAAGAATGGTTTCCATTGCAGCGGGTCTTCAATCTGCTCCGCCCTGTTCTAACATGAATTCTGGTCTCCGAACCAACAATTTTAGGTTCTAGCATTGTGCAAGCAGAATTCCCCCTTTTGGTCGCCAAGAAATGTTAACATTATTTCAGAGTAGTCCGTATGTGGCATTTTTGAGTGGGTGGCACCCATTCTTTTTTTATTTTCTAGCTATGTTCTCCATACAGAATGCACAAGTTTGATGTCATCTCGACGTTGCTCCTGGTCACTCGACTTTTCCATTCGGAGTTTGAAGGAACACAGAGTTGCCAAGTGTCTTTGGTTTTTATGACACGACGTTCCTCTGGACCCCACCCTACATCATGTGAAGATAAGGACATGTGGTGCCTCCGCACTGCCCAACCTTTTTCTGTTTTTTTGCTCTTCTTCAGATGTCCTCAGAGTTGCTGCGTGTCTACCATGGTGGTCTCTAAGTCAGGATGCGGTTCGCATCAAGGTGTTCTTTTTGACCAATTATGGAGGTTGCCACGTTATGGTGAAAATAACAACTTCGGGCATGATTTTTTGCTGGGTATGTTCCTACAGGATGCTAGGATGGGTTTTTCAGTCAAAAGTGGTTGCTGATGCTGTGAGCTATCAGCTGAGCCAATGGCTCTATTTATGCAGATGTTTTTATTGTTTTAGGGGTTCAAAACTTTTATGAAAAGATATAGTCAAGTATTCTAGATAGGAGTGAAGCCTTTTAGTTGCTATTGTATTTCTGAAGAAAGGATAATCAAATTGTGCCCGTGGGCTCTATGATGACTATTTTTCAGTATGCTATAATAGTTTTATGTGCATTCTTGTAATTTTAGTATAACTTTGGAAATATATACCTAATACTTCGCTGATTAAACTATGTTTTGCACTTTTTATCTAGTGGATGCGTGATGTATGTTTCTTTATGTTAAATAGAATTCTGGTTGTATCTTGATTGTGGTTTTGTCCAGGCACATAGATTGTTGAATGGGCTATAAAACTAGATGTTTATAGGTTTTATATGTTGTTAATTCTTTCCAAAATGTTCTGGCACATTGCCTAAATAGTTTAGATCATTTTGCTTTAAGTTTCTTCTTTCCCTTTTACCCCAATCATAATTAAGAGTCGACTTCTTAAATCCGGAGGTCATTCAGTGAGTTTTGTGCAATAGGTCCCTTGTCACTGAATTTCCCATAAGGTTGTTCACATTCAAGGTAAAATTTAGAGTCAACATGTGGTAAAAGGTAAATGATCAATTTATTTGAATGGTAAAAGTAATGATGATGATGTTGGGTTGAATGATTAAAGCATAACTTGTTGAGTGTTGGTCAGTTGAATGATAAAGGTTATTATCTTGAGTTTAAGAATGGAGTGTGCAGGATTTTAGGATGCAAAGGAGAACTGATTGCTACCGATAAACAAACAAAAGGTAACTTATTCCATCTGAATACTAATGTTAATAGTTGTTAGTTTGCTAAAGTTGAAGACAGTTGGTTATGGCATAGAAGATTTTGTTATGTGAATTTTGATAATGTCGTTAAGGTCAGCAAGTCAAATATGGTTAGAGGTATGCCACAACCAGTTAAACTAGACAATGTGATTTGTAAAGAATGTCAATTGGGTAAGATGTCTACTTCTTTTAAGAGCAAACGATTTTCTTTTGAGAATATTTTAGAGTTTGTGCACATTGATTTATGTGGTCCTATGAGAACTAGAATTTTTCAAGGTGATAGATATTTCATGATATTTATTAATGATTACTTAAGAATGATGTGGGTTACATTCTTGAAGGAAAATTATGAAGATTTTAGCAAGTTTAAGGCATTCAAATCCTTAGTGGAGAAAGAAACCGGTAAGAATCTTAAGTGCCTGAGATCTGTCCGGGGTGGAGAATTCACATCTGCAGAATTTTTGAAATACTGTGATGAGAATGGAATTGAGAGACAACTATCAACACCAATGACACCATAGCGGAATGGAATTGCAGAAAGGAGGAACCAGACCATAGTTGAAGTATCTAGAACAATGTTGATACAAGGAGATGTACTTGAAATGTTTTGGAGAGAAGCTGTTAGCATTGCAGTATACACAATGAACCAGGTATTGGTTAAGAAAGGTAATTATAAAACACCCTATGAATTATGGCATGGTCATACTCCTAATATTGGTTATTTCAAAGTCTTTGGTAGCAGGTGTTACATAAAGAGAGATGATTATACTGGAAAATTTGATCCTAAGAGTGATGAAGGAACATTCCTTGGTTATTCAACTAAGAGAAAAGCATTCAAGTGCTTTAACAAAAGAACCAAGAAGACTATGGAAATTGTTAATGTGAAAGTTGATGAGTATTCTGACAAATCTGATGATACCAACAAGTCTGATGCAATTGAGAAACAAAAGATAGTGATCATTGAACTAGAGATTTATATTGATGCTGAGCAGAACAGTGTGGAGGATACGGCTCAACCGATAGATGAAGAAGATGAAGATGATGAACAAGAAGAAAAAGCTTTACCGAAACCGGTTATACCTAGATATGTTAAGTTGAATCACTCAACAGATTAGATAATTGGTGACAAGAATGCTAGAGTACAAACAAGAAGAAAGATTAGAGAAAGTACTTGTTTGATTTCCACAATTGAACCGAAGACAGTAAGAGAAGCTCTCAAGGATGATGATTGGATAAAGGCTATGAATGAAGAGGTTGATCAAATAGAGAAGAACAACACTTGGTCACTTGTCCCCAGACAAACTCATAAAAATGTGATTGGTACTAAGTGGGTGTTTAGAAACAAGCCGAATGAAGATGGTGAAGTGGTTAGGAACAAGGCAAGACTAGTTTGCAAAGAATATGCACAAGAAGAAGGTGAGGATTATGGAGTTGCCTTTGCACCAATTTCTAGACTTGAAGTAGTTAGAATTCTCCTTGCATTTGTAACATTTAATGGATTCAAAGTTTACCAAATGGATGTTAAGTCTGCATTTTTTAATGGAATCCTAGAAGAAGAGGTTTATATTGAACAACTAGATGGGTTTGCATTGACTGAAGACAAGGATATGGTATGCAAACTGCATAAAGATTTGTATAGATTAAGGAAGGCACCAAGGTCTTGGTATGAGAGACTCCATTCACATCTGATAAAGATTGGATTTCAAAGAACCAGTGAGGACAACAATATCTACTTGAAGACTGAAGGAGAGAAGTTATTAATTGCAGAAGTATTTGAAGGAGATGACGATATGAGTCTAAATTTTGTAGAAGAGATGAAAAAGGAGTTTGAGATGTCTCTGATAGGTGAGATTAAAATTTTCATTGGTTTGCAGGTACAATAGATAAAAGGTGGTATCTTTATCAGTCACTACAAGTATGTGAAGGAGGTATTGAAAACTTTTGGGATGGAAAACTCTAAACTAGTTGGAACTCCCATGGTTACAGGTTGCAGATTATCAAAAGAAGATGTTTCAAATCCAATAGATGAATCTGAGTATAAATCTATGATTGGAAAATTGCATTATGTTGTTCATAGCAAACTAGATATTGTTCATGCAGTTGGTATTGTGGATAGATTTTAGAAAAGTCCTAAAGAGACTCACATGGTGGTAGTGAAGAGAATTTTCAGATATCTTAGAGGGACTATTGATTATGGATTATGATATCCATACAAAGGAAATTTCTTTTTGTAGGTATTCAATGATGTTGATTGGGCAAGTAATGTAGATGACCGAAAGAGCACAACCAATGGTGCATTCTTTCTAGGAGGAACACTGGTATCTTGGACCAGTAAGAAACAAAGTTGCATATCTCAGTCTACAACAAAAGCAAAGTACGTGGCTGCATCCATGAATTGTACACAAGCTATATGGATGAGACATGTATTGGAAGGATTCAAGGAGACTATGTAAGAATCGGTGGTGATATATTTGTGATAATACAAGTGCAATAAGTATTTCAAAGAATCTGGTATTGCATGCTAGAACAAAGCATATTAAACTGAAGTATCATTTTTTGAGAGAAAGGGTGTAGGAAAAGCAAGTCAGGATGGAACATGTGTCAAGTAAGGAACAGTTAGCAGACATATTCACTAAGCCATTGCCTAAGGCTACCTTTGAATATCTTAGAGGCAAGTTAGGGGTCATACCCCTACCTAAGGTCAACTAAGATGTTGTTGAAGAGTCAATCCAGTGGACTTATTGAAGATTTTTCATTATGGATTGATGAAGGATGGGCTACTCCTCAGGGGGAGCAATTGAGATAAAGAAATCATGAGCAATAGAGAAGAATGAATCATTTGTAGTAGAAGAATGAATCATTTGTAGTAGAAGATATGATACTTTGCACCTTTGGCATTGTTGTCAAAGGGGGAGAAGTACAATAAAGGGAGAAGAAAAGCAAAGGAGGAGAAGGATAGTGAAAAACAAGTGCAACAGTCATAACAGGAACTCTGACAGTTTTGCATAATGAGTCTCTTGGTGTTGCCATCTTTTCTTGATGTTGCTTGTTGATATTTTTGTGTTGCCATCAATGCCAAAGGGGGAGATTATTGGCATTGAACATAATTGAGATGATGAGATATGAATGTGAACCAGTCAAGTTGTTAGTTTGATGTCATGACAAAGATTGTTGGCTAGATGATGTTGTATAATTATGTTATTTGATGACTTTATTTGTGTTGTCATTAATGGAAACCATGTTTGTTGAGTCATCTAAGTCATCTAGACCTTCCGATAAAGCCTAATCGGTAGTCAAACCGGTTTACAACAAGGTAAGCAGGAACATTGCGATGATCAAGACACCGATTAGACAATTGGTGATGAGTTAGATGTTGCGGTGTGGAATATATTTTTTTGACATTGGCTTGAGTCTATGATTGCAACCGCATCAACAAATTCAGTATATTGAGTGAGTTATGATTGACTGTCATAAAATCTATGAAGAAGAATGTATACCGGTAATAGATCTTTGACTGGTAATGATTTATGGTTTGCGGTGAATCTTATCATGTTCATAACTTAGTGATGACATGTCAGAATTCGTGTGAAGTGATAAGAAGATGTTTGAGTGCGTATAAGGATCAGATTTCTTGGGAAACAACAAAGTGCTTAGCAGAATGTGACAAGGGTTTGATTGCTTATCAAATTGATGTGCGATGATCATTCAACAATGGAAATTGTCTTGAAATTTATTGTAATGATCTGTAATATATTTTGGTGGACTGTTTTGCTACGCTTGATGTAAATTCAATCTATTTTGAATGTTTCTAGGGTTTTGTAACCGACCTAGTCGAAAAGAGTATTTAGATCGAGTTTGAGAAGAGATTTTGTGTCGGTGGTTTTGAGAAGAAGAGTGTGCCAAACCAGATTGAAGAGTCTGCACGTGTGAAGCAGAATTGAGCTAAAAAGGATTTGTAATAGCAAGAAAGGAAGTGCCGAGACCATATCATTTACCTATTATTCCCTAATAGTTACAGCAATTGGAAATCCTTGAACCGGGTAGACTTTACCATGTCTTATTTGTAAATCCCTTCACCGTGTGGCTCATTAGTTTGATTTGAAAGTCCTTTAGTAAGGTTACTCCTAATAGGGTAGAGCTCCTAATAGAGCTAAGGTTGAAATCCCTTCACTGGGTGACTCCTAACAGGGTCTGCTCTTAACTAGGCATATTGTACAGCTCTTAACCAGGCTAGGCCTTTAATCGAGTGCATTCCAAAAGAGTGCAAATATTTTGTGGGTGCTAATTCCCACCGTAGTTTTTCCCATTTGGGTTTCCACGTGAAAAATCTTTGTGTTCATATTGTGGATGGATTGTTGAGTTATTCATTTGATGTCTTTACTATGTTTGCTTAATGATGAACACTTAAGTTGCTACCAGTAATAGCTTGGTAAATCTAGTTTTAATATTGTTTGATCAGCTACCGGTATTGGTTTTTGAAGTATTACATAATTTGTTTAACTATTGATTCACCTCCCCCTCTTAGTAGTTACCGGATCCTTATAATAACAACAACATCCCAGAACTTTGTTCCTATCCGCTTCATTTTGAAAAACAACCACAAAGAAATCCCGGGCATGTGGGTAAATATGCACACAATCATCCACAATGGGTTCTCAATGTTCTGAGATCCATTTAAGTAGATCACCAAGACTTGGCTAGTGCCCTTTGAATCGATCAATAAGCCCAAGACCTGCAAAAACCCTCTCATTGTGTTCAACCTCCTTCTGAATATCACCTGTCAAAGAGACCTGTACCGGCTTGGTTGTTGCCACCAAAGCCGATGAAGAGGGTTCCAAACAATCCCCACCAAGTGGCCTCGAAACATCACCATGCGTTAAGAGTTGTTCACTTTGATCAAGAAAGCCCCCATTTCTCATCCCCGCTGGCCCTTTGCACTTTTCTTGAGGTTGAGAGCATAATCGACCCCCTAAACCGCCCTAAGCTACGCCATCAACAGAATCATCAAAACCCCTCCGTTGTCTAACCACCTCACCACCATCCATCCAAGGATGTTTCTGTGCAACAAAGCTTCTCGAACAACCACTACCCCCCTTCACAACTGACGCCCAGTTGGCATACCTACGACTAGAGGGAAAACTAGTAGAGAGGAACCCTCGCGCAAGAACCCTACCATTGTTATGGAAAGACATCACAACTTGGGAATATATTTTTTTATTTGTGTAAGAAAAAATAAATATTAGAAGATAATTGATGTAATATATCTTTCTTCAAATAATATGAAATAATTATCATTAATAAATGTGTGATTTTCAACCATGATAATAATTGCGAACATCCTTGTCTTACTTCTTCATTTGTATTTTTTACAAAACTATTTACACATTCTCACTATGAGTAATATAGTAATATAAATATATAATGCTATAACAATAATTAGTCTTAATAGATTTTTTTGAAAGCTGAAGAGTTTAATAGAAATATAAAAAAATACAAACGTATAGTAATATCTCAATAATAATTTGATATTGATTAATATATACAATTTAATTAATATCTATATAATAATTTAATATTTAAGTACCATATTTTTAGTTATGCTACATATATGTTGTTCTATTCTATTTATTATTTAACTACATACATTTACTTCAAATGATTTTTTTTTGAAATATATAGCATTTTCTAAATATACATCATGTAACCTTGCATCATTTTTTTTTGTTATGATAAGAGAAATACTAGATACATGTTGCTCTACTTTATTTCCTATTTAACAACATACATTTACTTTAAATAAAGAAAATCTCTGTAAATTTATCTAATTACCTCACCTTAACATATATTGCCTTTAAGTTTAAAATATTTATCTTCTAAAGTACCACTATCGTCTTCCACTCAATACCATCCTTCATATATAGGAATTAAGTGTTCGTTATTGGTTGAGAGAAAAAATGATCAACAGAATTGACAAAAAAGGACTAAAGAATAATAAAAAAAATTGCAATTATGTTTTATACTTTAACTTTCTCTATGGTTCGAAGGTGAAAATGAACTTAGATGTAAAAAAATATAATTTACAAATTGAGATAATAAATTTATGTGATTGACCAATTTCTAATTTACAAATGTTGTTATTATACCTCTAAACAGTATGATATTGCCTTTATCTCATTTTAATTATCATTAATTCAAATTTAACTAAAATTAAATTAAAAACATAATCCATCATTGAATTTAATTGCACTTCATACTTTATCATTGAACATATAAATATTTCATATTTTGAAATTTGATATTTCTTGGCATACTTTACTTAGATTTCTAAAAATATAAGTATGTTAGTTATTAATAATATTTAAATTATTTATTTATTTTAATTTTTAAATAATTCTATGTACAGTCTTACCATATTCCTAATTCTATTCATAATTATAAAAGCATTATAATTATGAATAGAATTAATTTAATTAATAACTATAAAATTAAAATGAAACAATTATTCTAGTTAAAATTAATTATTTAATAAAAAATAAATAATTATAAATTAAAAAATAATTATAAGAAGATTTGCTCATATATAATAATGATTCAAATTTCAAAATAATAATCAATATGTATCTTAAATCTACATACATAAACATTAAAAGTAAATTATTATAGAAATACAATATTTTTTTATAATTTTTATCCTATTTCTAATTAGAATAAATTAACTTTTACTATAAACCATGCCAAAATAAATGCATTAAAGTACTCCTAGTGTTTTGGATAAATCAACATAAACCTCTTAAATTCCAGTTAAGTTTATATATATTATTTTAAATGAACAAATGAATAAATATTTACTATTTGTATTTTTTGTAAACAAACGAATAAAAAGTATTTTTTCTAGTTTTTTAAAAGATTAAATCAATTTTTATTTCTATTTTTTAAAAAATAAACCAAATATTCATAGATTTTTTTAAAAATTTAAAAAATAAAATAAAAATAATATCTATTTTAATAGTAATAAGCATTAGAATCTTAAAAAAATAGAATTAAAAAAAACAACTAAAAGTAATATTCTTTAATATATAATTTTTTCGGGAGTACATCGCATATTTATAGATCCGTTGTGAAATGGTAGTGGGGATTTTTTCGGGAGTACATACTACATCGCATACTTATAGATCCGTTGTGAAATGGTATTGGGGAAGCCTACCGATGGGGAAGTGGAGTGGACGAGCAGATTTGTAGCCTTTGTTTGTGGAGTGCTGAACACAAAAGTCGGAATAGGCAGAATCGATCATGCATTAAAATAGTGAAGATAAAGTTCTTCCCAAAAAAGGACTCTATAACAGCTAAATGAGTTTTATCCAATCACATATAAGAAAAACATTTTTTAAGAAATCATAAAGTTAAAAAGTATGCATGTATCTTTTAAGAAAAGTAAATAAATTTATTAACAAAAAAATATTTGCTTTCAATTGATTTAAACAAATATTTTTAATAACTAATTAACTAGTCAATTTTTTTTTTATTGCAATAGTATTTGCCTAACAACAAGTACTAATAATTTAGGTAATTACTTTGTAGTAGTTAGAGGTGTTGTGTGCATACTTTTGGTTAGATAATAAGGAATTTTTTTTCTAGATTTGAATAAAATCTTGATTTGTTTTTAACGATTTTAATTAGCTGGAAGTTATTGTAATTAATTCATACTTCGCACATTATAAGATTATAGTAAAATCATCATTTACATAAAGAAAGGAATAATGTATATATCATTAGTATTGTTTGTTAAGTTACATTGTATTCACTGATTTGTACTCTTAAACGATGTATGTTATGTTCTAGTTGTTTGATTTAAGGAATTAGATGAAATATGCAAGGTGTCACAATTGCATCATAGAAGAATTCTTTTAGAAATTTTGCATGCATCAAATAGGGAAAGATTGCATGAATTTTTCATAAGACTAATAATTGCACGAAAAAGGAAAGTGATTTTTAAATTGCATGCATGTTTATTTATTATGTCATAATTAAAGTGAATGCATTTTAGGCATATGCATGTATGCATGTGTGTTTTCTTTTAAGAAATAAGATAGTTTTATTTGTAAGTCATGGGTTTACGCTTTTGGGAATGGGTGTCGAATATGGAGTAATAGAGAAGGTTGATTTTATTTTCGAGAAAAATCAGATATTTAAAGGTACTTTGGCCAAAGCCATGTATTCATTGAAATAAATGAATTAGCCTAGCAAATTATATATATATATTATGTTTATCTGCCATATCTTGATAGTAGGACATGTATTTCATACAAACAAATGCATGTAGATATGTTAGGTTGCACTGGGTTTCCCTCCTGCCTATTGTTTCCAGGTAGCTAGGCACTTCGTGCAGGGTCGTGCATCTTTCGAGTCATGAAAGATTCTGGGGAAGCATAAGCTTCGTGGTTGGGCAGAAAAGCGCCTGAGCCATGTTCTTGTCTCTCGAGTTGCGGATGACAGATGCGGTCAATGGCGCTCAGAGGCACATGATTACTTTTCATATCTATAGTATTCATTGTATATACTTGTACATTTTACATGTTTCTTGTATTAAGTTATCTCTCAAACATGAGGGCCTGTGATGTAATTATTATGTATCTAATGTGCATGTGCTAACACCTGGATTAAGCACTATGTTATTGAGATGTATTGACATTTATTGTGGAAGTTGAGACCCCTTTGCAATTCCACCTACACTATTGCAACCACCTTAGTGTCCATTCCCCTAGCATTTGAGTAGGCTCATTTCAACACTTGCATTAGCCTTTTCCCTTTCAGGATGCTCAAGACGCCTTTTAGTAGCTATCTTCCAACTTTTGTTTCATGTTAGCCGCGTGTTTCTCTTGTCACTTGTCATCTTTGAGCGTGATTTTTCTAGACACTAGCGCATCACGTGGACGTCCGCGTGCTATGCATTTGTCTCGTGACATCTTAACGTTCAAATGCAGATTCTACTCATTTCAACACTTGTCACATATCTTGGTCAGTAAACGACTCAGAATCTTCTAAACGGCTCACCAACCTCTTCTTTCCCTCCTATTCTTTCATTTTAAATCTATCTTTTCTCTTCTTTTAACCTCTCTAGTTCTTCCATACAATCTCTCTGGTTCTCTTGGCTCTCACATCAATCTCCCTTGACTCTCTCTCTCACTTGCTATAGTAGTCTCTAGTTTGCTACAACACTCTCAAGCTCTCACGATAATCTTTTGCAATTCTCATGGTTTTCTCAAGCCTCTTTGGTAATATCTTTATATCATTCTATCTATCTCATCTTTGAGCATCTTGGGATTTATCACACCCCCTTGTTATTTGATCATTTCATGGATTGGCTAGTTTCTATTTGAGGATTATTTATCACATCTTGGGATTATTTGAGCATTTTTCAATTTTTGATATCTGAGGATGGTTTGAAGATGGACCTTGAGAAAGTAAAAGCAATTGTTGAATGGCCTACACCAGAAAGCATTGGAGAGGTACGATCATTTCATGGATTGGCTAGTTTCTATCGAAATTTTATCAGAAATTTTAATTCAGTTTGTAACCCTGTGACTGAGACAATGAGGGGAGATATGAAGGAATTCAAGTTGACCACTGGAGAAAACAAAAGTTTTGAATTGCTGAAGTGGAAAGTGACTGAGCAACATGTGTTAGCTTTACCGAATTTCAACAAAGTATTTGTTAAGGTGATGAAGTAAAGCTAACACAGGCCGCTCAATCACTTTCCGCTTTAGCAATTCAAAAATATTGTTTGCTCTGGTGGTCCACTTGAATTCCTTTCTATCTCCCCTCATTGTCTCAGTCATAGGGTTACAAACTGAATTGAAATTTCTGATAAACTTTCGGTAGAAACTAGCCAATCCATGAAATGATCATACCTCTCCAATGCTTTCCAGCGTAGGCCATTCAACAATTGCTTTTACTTTCTCACGTTCCATCTTCAAACCATCTTCAAAATCACAAATCCCAAATAGAGTAACTCTTCCTTCATGAAAGTACACTTCTTAAGATTTATCAACAACTTTTCTTCTCTCAACCTCTGCAAAACTTTTCTTAAATGCAACAAATGCTCCTCTTTTGTCTTATTGAAAATCAAAATGACATCCAAATATACAATCGCAAACTTACCCAATAATTTCTTCAATATCTCATTCATCAGCCTCATGAAAGTACTCGGTGCATTAGTTAACCCAAAAGGCACCAACCAGTCATAGTCCTTCATTTGTCTTGAATGCTGTCTTCCACTCATCTCCTTCTCTGATCCTGATATGATATCCACTCTTCAAGTCTATCTTTGTAAAGTATTTGGCTCCACTCAAACAGTCCATTATGTCATCCATACTAGGCATTGGAAACTGGTATTTAACTATGATCTTGTTTATTGCTCTGGAATTGGTACACATCCTCCATTCTCCATTCTTCTTAGGTACTAATAATACTAGTACCACACAAGGACTCAAACTTTCTTTGATCAAACCTTTCTTCAACAGCTCCTGCACTTGTCTATTCAACTCTTCATTCTCTGTCGATGTCATCTGGTGTGCAACTTTGTTAGGTAAACTAGCTTTGGGAATCAGGGCCATGCAATGACTGATACTTCTCACAGTTGGTAATCCATCAGACACATTATTTTAAATGATGTCTTCATACTCTATCAGCAACTCTTTTATCTCTTCCAGTTGTTCTTCTTCATGCTTCGAGTTCTTAGTCTTTTTAGGAACTAAGGAAAAACACACATTCTCATGTCTCATTCCATCCAAGAATTTCCTTCCATCCACCAAACAGATTCTAGCATTCGTAAAAACTTCATTATTCAAAGGCTCTTCCAAGGGCAACAAGTTTTGCTTCATCCCATTGGCCACAATAGTGTATGTATTCTTTCTTTCATCATGTATTGCCTGTCTATCAAACTGCCATGGTCTACCCAACAAAAGATGACAAATATCCATAGGCATAATATCACACAAGACTTCATCATGATAATTCCCGATTTTTAATTTCACCAAACATTGCTCACTTACCAATAAATTTTGATCATCCTGAATCCATGCTATCTGATAACGCTTAGTGTGTTTCAATCTTTCCAAATTCAACTTATTCATCATCTCTTCTAAAACAAGATTATTCAAACTACCACTATCAATAACAACTTTACAACACTTACCACACACCTTACATCAGGTCTTGAACAAATTCTTCCTCTGTAAGGGATCTTCATCTCCTCCGGTATGACACAAAGCTCTCCTCATCATCAACGGTTCTCCATCTTCCAGTTCATTAGCTAATCCGGTGGGGCTTTCTTTCACCAATTTTTTTCTCCATGTATTCTCTGTCTACTTACATTCAAAAGCATGATTTCCTTATTCTCCACATTTATAGCAAGTTCCTCTAAACACTCTCTTGTCTTGTCTTCTATCATCTTTTCCAAAATTCTCATTCCGGTAACCATCTGGTTCTCTCCTCTGGTAGAAATTTCTATCATCCTTTCGGTATGAATTACCTTCTTTGCTCACTTTCTTGTCCTTGTTTTGATTCGTATAGGTTCCTCTACCTTTGGTATATCCTCTTCCTCCTTGAATCTTCATCTAGAAAACATTCCACCTCTACCTCTCTACCTCTACTCATGTCTTTTGTTCAAATTCTCTTATGCTTTTAGGGCATATTGGTAAGCTTCTTCAATACTCTGCAATTTGATCAAACTAAGTTCATCTTGTATAGACATCCGCAATCCATTCAAATATCTTGCAACTTGTTCAACTTCATCATCAACATGTCTGGATCTGATATTCAGCTTGTAAAATGCTTCGATGTACTCCTTCACACTAGATTCCTTCTGTCTCAAATTCTTCATCTTTTGGAATAGATTCACTTGGTAGTCTGCTGGCATAAATTTTGATTTCAAATTAGCAACCATCCAATCCCATGTCTTGATCTTCTCTTTACCTCTTCTTTGTCTAGCAACTTACAAATGCTCCCACCAAAGAGATGCACGACCTTTCAACCGGGTATAGGCATATTTCAACTTTCTTTCCTCTGCAGTGTTCTCAAAATTAAAATATTTCTGCATCTCTGAGATCCAATCCATCAATTCATCTGAATCCAACTTTCCATCATATCCTGGTGGGTTAAAATATGGTTTAGTATTCTCCCTACTCAAAACCCTCAAAAAACTCTCTTCATTCAGATCAATCATTGGTGGGTTTACTTGTTCTGTCGGGGATTCTTCTCCTTCATCTTCACTCACATATTCAATATGTTGGCCTCTTCTCTGGGCTGTCTCAATGACTTCCAACCAGGCTGCAATTCCTCATAACATTTCCATCACAATAGGGTTTGCATTCCCACGCGTTCCACCATTCCTATTTCCTCTTCATGTCATCTTCATACCAGTCCTCTATAGCTGCAGGTCAGATCCACAGTCCGCCACCCCACAACAAAATTCTTAGGACAACGCAATCTCTAGAACAAAAGCTCACTCTGATACTACTTGGTGTAGTCACCGATTAGGAGGGACCTCAAATAGATTAATCCGGACCGGTCAGCAAGAGTAAACACAACAAAAAAATAAGGATATGATGGAGGCAATGCAGAACTGAATGAATTATATCATGAAAATTGTTTACAATCAACCGGTAACAACCGGGTTATGGAAACCGGCTCATTGGCTTGCTAAAACATGCTTAATTAAAGAACAGGTCACAATCGGGACCTCCAATCTTAAGATCTATCATCTATGTTCTATATCTTAACTGATCTGCATTCTAATGCTCAATTACAATGATTTATATGATCCAAGGGGATCCGGTCGGTCCAAAAGGGATCAAATGCCGAAGAACAAGACCTAACGTGTAAAAACAACAAGGTCGGCCTCCACCAAAGAGATTCCTCCAGAAAATCCAAAGGATGAAGTGTAGATCAAAGAGAAGGTCGACCACACGCCAAGGAACAACAAAATCAACACTCAAGGCTTTGTAAGCTACGGAAGGGAACCGATAGATTCTGGTAGATTACAAATGCAAAAAAGTTTAGGCAACCGGTACTAGAAAACTGTCTTGGAAACCTGTAACGATAACTTGCCAGAAAATGATCCAAATGCTCCACAGCTTGGGAATAAGGTAGATGATCAAGTCCTCAAGAAAAATCTAACTCCTCGAGATCCAGTAAGCCAATGTCAGAGAATGCAAACTGAAATTCTCAAACTGCAAAATAGAAAGTAAATATTTTTGGTTGATGCAAGATTGCCAAGAACCGGGGATGCTCCTACATCAAAATTTTACATAACAAGAGATGAGGGATATATAGGGAATTTTGATGCAATGTTAGATGAAGGAATATTTCGGGGATACTCTACAAGGAGTAACACATATTGGTGTTACAATAAGAGGTTGAATAAGATTGTGGAGAGTACAAATGTCAGAGTGAGTAAAAAATAGAATCAGATTGTGCTAGAATCTGAGTCTAAAATAGATGCTATCTTTGTTGTTCTGGAAGAGAATTTTGCTCTAAAAGACAAAGAAGAGACAAGTGCAGATGAAAAAGAACCTTAACAAACACCCAAGACACCTATAAAGCATGTATGGAAGAATCATTTGGATTATTAGATTATTCAAGACAAGGATAAAGGAGTTCTGGCAAGAAGAAGACTTGCAAAAACTAGTGAACAAGCAAATTATTGTCTCTTATCTTAGGTGGAGCCAAAGACCTATGCAGAAGCAGGAAAGGATGAAAGTTGGATAAAGGCAATGGAAGAGGAGCTCAATTAAATAGATAATAATTAGAAATGAGAATTGGTACCCAGACCAATGTATAAGAATGTGATAGGAACAAAGTGGGTATTCTAGAACAAGCTAAATGAAGATGGAAAAGTCACAATGAACAAGGCAAGATTGGTTTGTAAGGATTATTCACAAGTTGAAGGTATAGAATTTGAGGAGGCATTTGCTCCAGTATAAATAATGGAGGCTATAAGGATGTTTCTTACATTTAATTCATATAAGAACCTTAAGGTATGTCAGATGGATGTCAGGTCAACTTTCTTAAATGGAGAACTTGAAGAGGAACTATACATTGAACAACTAGATAGGTTCAAGTTGTCAAAAGATCCAGATATGGTTTGTAAACTCAAGAAGGCATTTTATGGACTCAAGCAAGCTCCTAGAGCTTGGTATGCAAGGCTAGATATGCATTTGTTTCAATAGAATTTTAGAAAAGTTACTATAGATATCAATCTTTATTTTAAAGTTGAAGGTGGTAAATTATTGATTGTTGTTGTTCATGTTGATGATATCATATTTAGAGGAGATGATCATGTATGTATGAATTTTGTAGAAGAGATGTAAAATGAGTTTGAGATGTCAATGATAGGTGAGCTATCATTTTTCCTTAGTATTCGAGTTACACAATACGAAGAATACATTTTTATTTCTCAAACCAATTATATCAAGGAGATGTTGAAGAAGTTTTGGATGGAGAATTCTAAACTAGTTGCAAACCCTATGACTATTGGTTGTAAATTAGGGATGGTGGATCTTTGGATGTTTATAAAAATAATATATATTGTTGTATTGATTACTTGAAGACTAGATATTATGCATGCTATCTGTTTGGTTTCCATATATCAAGCTAATCCTAAATAATCTCATGATCAAGCAGTAAAAATGATATTTAGATATTTGAAAGAGACTCTAGATTATGGATTATGATATAAGAAGCATGATGATTTTACTTTGAAAGCATATACAAATGCTGATTGGGCCATATGTGATGATGATAAGATAAGTACAAGTGGTGATGCATTTTTCTTGGGAGATAAATTGGTCTCTTGGTTAAGAAAGAAACAAGGTTCACTATCATTATCTACTGTTGAGGCGTAGTACATAACAACAATATTTTGCTATACACAAGTCATATGGATGAAGCAAACTTGTAGAGATATCAAGGTGAAATATGATGAGGCAATTCCTATTATGTGTGATAATACAAGTGTAAGTAACATGTCCAAGAATTTGGTATTGCATTCAAGGACTAAACACATTTGAATCCAATATCATTTATTAATAGAGAAGGTTGTAGAGAAGGAAGTTAGATTGGAGTATGTACCCATTAAGGAATCCAATATCATTTATTAATAGAGAAGGTTGTAGAGAAGGAAGTCAGATTGGAGTATGTGCCCATTAAGGAATAGATTGTAAATATCTTTGCTAAGGTTTTTGCAAAGGATACTTTTGAGTATCTCTGGCAAAAGTTAGGGGTTATTGCCCCTCCTTCTATGAACTAGATGCATTCAAGTAGTGCATCTATCTAGGGGGAGATTTAAAGTTCATTTTTTGTCTCTAGGATTGATGCAATTGCTTCTCTCAAGGGTAGCAGTGTAGTAAGTGTGAAATTATGGTTGCAAGAAAGTGATTGTAGATGGAGTGTTGTAGTGATCAGAGTTATTCCTAGAAGAAATAAAGTGGGTCAAGATGAAAGGGAGAGAGTTCAAAAAATTAGTCGTGTTGGTTCCCAAATAAACAAATTAGAAAACCCTAAGAATGTGCTAAGTTCTATGATCAGGTTTTCCAACTGATATGGCCAATGAATAAGATTCCCTTATAAAGTGATATCTTCTGCTCTTCAGACTTTGCAAGACCTTGATGGGTGTACCTTGAGATTTAGCAGATCTATAATTCCTCTTGATTCTTATTTGAAATTCACTTAGTACAACAGAGATACATGAAGTGAATACTTAATGTTCTTCTACTCCTACCTCTATCTTATTTATTAAAAAACAAATAGATTGAAAATAAAAATTCAAACATAATTCTTTCATATATTAATGACTAGCGCCTCATCCAAGGTTACAAAGTCATTTAATCCCATTTCTGATCTTATTCAACTTATTTGGCATTAATAACATTTACACCTTGTATAAAAATGCAAGTATGTAATATTATATGACTCTTCTTGTTAATCTAATTTCTATCTTCAAAATGTTGTAATTTAATAAAATGGATCTTTAATTCTGCCCTACATAACCCAATCAACTAGATCACACAAAACAATAAGAGTTGCTTTGATAAATCAGAATTATCCTTGATAATCGATTTAAACAAGTAAGAAGGAAAAATAATTGGAGACAATCACACACTAATTTATCTTTAATAATCAACAAATAATGGAGCCAAAAACTTTGGATTTTGTATTATATTCGCCATTATAATGAGACACAAAATTTGTGTAGTATACTCTTATTGTCAATATTTTTTTTCTATGTCTTTCTTATCCTCATCAGTCTTGGTTTCTCCCTTTTATACAAAAATGGGGAGAAGCAACAAGCTTCAGACAGTTACAATGCCTCTTTTCATAACAAGTTATAACAAAGAGATTTAGAAATATTTTGTTTGAACAAGAAATCATGAGTAAGATGAAATATGATTTATTAACTTAGTCGGAGAATGCAAAATAGCCCGTTATCTAGATACTATGAGTAATAACCCATGACCCTTGGGTCTGGGAAGGTTATAATTTCATTTGGGTAGCTTTCTCATTCACCGACTTGTACTCTGTGTTCTTAATTTTTGGGATCCTTCAAATGAGTAATCTCCCACACGTACACCTTATATTCAATGGGCCACTGAAAGTTCAAGATGATAGGCATGTTCATCAAATGATCCTTCCATTTCTTGTCTGTCAGAGTCTGAACATATACAAAAAACCTAGCATAACCAATATCTAAAGTGATAATCTTATCTTGGAACACATTAAAGCACTGAACATTGATATTTTTCTCCTCCTTCATGTGTACAATAATCTTCTGCACCATCTAGCTGAAATCACTCTTCCAATCATTGAAGTCTTGGAGGTGTTTGTCCTTGTCTGTGATGAAAGGGATAGTCCAATGTTGAAATGAGTGGAAGGAATCAAATTTGGCTCTTACTTTGTGCTCCTCATTTATGACATTCTTGAGTTCTTCATTGATGGTATGCACCATTTGCTCAGTTTCCTTTATCTTAGGAGAAACATCAGGGTTTCTTTGAGTTACTCTACATAGAGTAACCAAAGTGATGTATGCCAGTTGTCATCTTTTTAATAAGTTCTCTAGTTTGGGCCTATCTTCTTTGAACACTTCTATCATCTTCAACAAAGTCTCATAACTTTCATATACTTCTTCCAATTTTTCATATATAAGCTTGACCCTATGTGATAGAATTTGTTCAAAAGTGTCCAAGGTTTGTTGTGGCATTCTTTGCAGGATCTCTTCATGGGCTACCCTTATATCCTGGATCTTCTCATACCTTTTCTTTTCTTCATTCCACTCCTTCTTGTCCTTAGTTCTATCGGTTGGTTGTGATGGGTTCTTTTTATGCAGAACAATAGCCCTATTCTAGTTATTAGGTTATTTTTCCACCTTTTCTTTCAACATGGCATTTTCAATATACAACCTATTTATTTCATCATTCAAATATTTATGTCATGCCTCTAGTTTAGCTAATTTTTCTTGCATGTGTTTCACTACATCCTTGGTGAACATTGCAGATTCCATAGTCCTAATGGCTGCCTCTAATGGAGAGGTATCTTTCATGGTCTTTAATTTCGCTGCCCCTTATGTCTCCTTCACCAAATCCACTAACTTTGGTTTATGAGTGTTTTTAGAGCTCACCCATGCAACTAATAGTTCAATCTTGAGATTATATCCTGTACCACTTACCCCTTCATCTGAATCAAATTCAACAATCAACATAGGATCTTCCTGTTGTCTCACCCGATCCAACAAGAACATTTGTTTTAGGGTCATTCCGGGAACAACTAGCATGTCACTGTTCAAAACCATCTCTCTTGCTTCTGCAAGGGTTATATGTATCTCATCAAATTTCATTTTTTTAAAGCTTTGAGCGGCAAATTCTTCATGTTTGGATTCTTCCACTCCCATGAGGTTCATTTGTTTTCTTTCTTTAAACTCCTTCATTTTTGCCTTTAACCAAAAATATTTAAACTCCTCAGTATGGATGAACTCATCATCATCATCATCATCGTCATCATCATCATCATCATCATCATCATTGTCTAGGAACCTCATGGACATAGCCACTCTCTCATCAGTGGTATTAACAAACTTTTCTTCGTTTGCTAATTGAGCTCCATAGCTATGAGTTTCCTCTTGATACCTTGGAGGATCAATGTGTGACTGTTCTATTATTTTTTCTCCTCTCACGACCCGTAATGCACTAGAGGCTTCATTAGTGTCACCCTCTCATTCATATTCATTATAAGGCACTAGGGGGTCCATATCAGCTAGCTTTTGTGTTTATTGGTAGGAGGGGAAATGGGAGAAATCTCCTCTATAGAATCATCATCTGATATAGTGTGTATAACAACCCATTGGGGTTTCTTAGGTGGAACATTGGTCTATTTTGGTGGAGATCCACCACCTTTTGATTTACCATATATCTTCTCAAAATTACTTAAACACAATTCAATTCTTCTCAACTCATCTATTTCTTCATCATCGTGAAATCTAGGGAAAGTGGGGCCCCTTTTCTTCCTTTTCTCTTCTATCCTTGTTATGACCTGCCACTTTTTTCTTCTTTGCACAATTTCTCCATATGATGTGAGATTTATGACCAAGTATTCTTCTATTAAGACTTCATGTGAAACTAATTTAATAACAGAACCAATGTGGTTTTTCAAGATCACACATTCTCTCCTTACTAGGCTTTAGCAAAAAGTTGGTTTTTATGTAGTTTTGTAACTTTTCCAGCATGTTGGAGCCAATGGAAAATCCAAAAAATGTCACATGATGAGGCATGCATGTTCCCTTTCTCCTCGATGCAATTAACTCCCTTTCCAACCGTAGCATCTACCATACAAACTCCAAAAATGCAAGTTTGTCTGATATGAACATAGATAGCAAATGGGGAGTTTAGGGGTACCCATAGACTCTAATAATAATATTCTTCCCCATATAAAACCTATTGTAAATTTGTGAGTGTGACCTTACTCAGGGTCACAAGCTAGGGACCTTAATACTTTACTTATTTCAGGTGACAATCTCTCAACTAAATGATTGAAAATGCCAAAAATAGTGATAACAAAAGAATCACAAAATACCTTGTAATGTGCATCTCCTGTCCCATAGATAACACTGGAATTATACTAGGATCCTATTCCCTTTTTCATCCATAATTCCCATTTTCAGCCTTTGTGAAAAGACTTGTTTGTTTTGAAACAAGGTCACATAATATAATAAAGAATAGTGACAAAAATTATTACTTTTCTTCTCCTTCCACGCCACTAGCTGCTCATGTAACTTTTTCTCAATTTTAGAGGCAAAATAAAATTCGAGGTTTACCTCAAAATTTTGTATTCTCATTTCCATGTACATTAGAGATATTGTCATTTTAGCCTTGGCATTCTCTCCCAATATCTGACATAAGGCAAAGTAGGTCTTCTGGAAGTATCCAAGGAAATGATAGGGAAATGCTCAGTGCCTATCGCCATTAGAGGTTGATTATTTACACCTCTTCTCCTATGGTGTGGAAGCTCATCCTTCCAAAATGTCCTTGTTACCCCAGTTTTTGAACTTGGAAATTAAAAATAAAAACAAAAATTACTTCCCCAAGTCATAGCTTTGTTATTGAAAAATCTCATGACTTTAGTCTTTATGTTCGCCTTAGTCTATAATTTTGAACCATGTGATTGAACCCCACGGTTTTAAGGTTTGTCTACCCCAACTATAATGACAATAATAATACCTCTAATTGAAATCTCAATCCAAAGTTTGGACATTCATATGGTAGAGTTTAGTATTCTCATGGCTGGTGTTCATTTAGTTGTCAATCCAGGAACGTAAAACTTGAAATGGGTCTGCAATATATATGCACTAAGCTCCTTAAATGATTATTCTTAATTATTGCAGGAAAGGTAGGAATGGAAATCATAAAAGGCTAAATGAAAGCTTTACAAAACTCTGCTGAAATGATCAAATGAAAACAACAGGAATCACACCGTTCTGCCTTGGCTACAGGAACAGTCAAAGGATCTATTTCCAGTGGCTGCAGGAACAATCCAGTCATGAACTTCTACTGCAACTAAGTAAAAACTAACTTCAATAATCATAAACACAGGATCACTCACCAAGTGGGCCCCCTTGGATGAGTGATATCAAACTCTTAGCAAAGAACTATTAATAGATCAGAATAACATATTTTTATTCATTTCTTCCTGAAAGATGATTACATATTCTAAAAGAGAAAAATTTAGAATGCATGACAAAAAATCTGCTCAATCCCTTTCCATTCTGTCTAACTCTCAGAAAAGAAGGAAGAGATTATTATAAAGAAAAGATAAACTACAATGGACAACTCTAGTTACGCCCAGAAGAAGAGGTGGATAGCTGTCAGATGAAGGGGATAACAGAGAGCTTGGCTGCAGGAATTGTGGATCTGAAACCGAACCATAGTCTTTGCACGCCAAAGCGATATTTTGCAAATTAAATATGCACCAAAGTTAAATTCCCATGGTGAAGTACAACTGCTCTGATTATGCCATAGATTGCGCTCGCTTGAATCTCCTTCAGTTTGACCTCCATCTATCTGAACGTGATTCTTCAGTCCTTAGGCGCGAAAGAAAATTCTCCACCGCAACATCAATTATTATCTGCACTAAAATAGAAACAACATACAAGGACATGCATATGTATCTTACTTAACTAATACATTCATTAAATCACATATGAAATCATCCTAAATAATCTGCATATCATAGGGACAAACCATTTGGCTGCAGGAATAAATTGGCATGGCTGCAGGAATTAACAGACAAAGTTCAAACATGATTTCTTAAGTTCAGTTTTAAAACATGGATTACATATAGTCAATTCACAATATTTTACTATCACAATGCAACCCAAAAGATACCAAAAACCTAAGAGTCCTGACAAAAAACATGTCAATACACCGACTTATCATGCCCCCCAACTTTAAGGGTTTGCGGCTCCTGCAGCAAAAGGAAAATTTCTGATTTTTGCTGAAACTCTGAAATCACCAACAGTGTCCTGTCCGGTTCCCTTGGAAGGCAAATTACAATAAAATCCCTTCATTTTCTCCAACCTGGACCATCTAGCTATTTCTTCCACATCTACATCATAATTCTGTTCTGTTGGTTGGCATGCCAAAAGTGGCCACATAAGGATAGGAGGCTGAAAGATTAATGGCAACCAATTATTGGATTTCTTCCTGCCTAGCTGTATGTACTTGGAGGCTCTCTGTATAGCTGCATGAAAATTCTGTAATGAGTAGGGTTCTCCCAGTTTTAAATGATCTGGTAGATGATTCCAACGTTAAGTTAGCCCTTCTAGTGCTGTTGTCCTGTGGGTCTGAACTAATTGCTCATATGCTTGATAGAATTCCTCTCTCATTGGGAGTACTATCTTACTAACATAATCTCTTATTAGCAACTTTTGCCAATCATAATACAGAGCCCTAGGTGCCTCTGATTCCCTCCTCAATGGCAATGGACAATCAAGTTCCAATTTTTCAAACTCCCTGGCTTGTGGTCCTATAATCATCTCATTTTGTATCCAAGACATTAGAGCTCTGAGATGGATATCCCTAATGTACAACAAAGATTCCATTCTCTGTCCTGGGGTACAACATAATTATGTAAATATAATTGACATAACAGATTCCTTACAAAATGTGGGGAGGTTTGATAAGCATGATAGAATTCCTCAGGTGTTTCCAAGGATGGATTAAGATCCCTTACTATGCGGTTTAATCTGAAATTCAGACACTGTTCTTTCAAGTGCACTGCATAAATTCTTGGGGGAGCCCTACACTGCATTATCTCAAGAACCATACCATAAATCTCTTCTACCTTAGTCTCCAATTCTTTAATTCTATTATCTTTCTTCTCAATCTCTTTTTTTTGCTTATTAATTATCCCTTGCAACCTATCCTTCTCTATTTCCCATTGCCTAAAGAATGTTAAAGCAATTGATAAACTAGTTAGGGATGAAGGAGTTTTTATAGGTCCTACCTTAGACCGTGGGATTTCTTCAATAACTTCCTCATTCTGGATTGGCATATCTCCCACATTTTCTTCAGGTTGCTGTGGAACATCCTCAATAATCTCCTCACATTGCAATGCCACTGAAGCCAGATTTGCAAGCTTATCCATTACAATTTCTTCTTGAATTTCTTCTTGGATTTCTTCTCCTGCAGGATTTTCTTGAATCTCCTCTTCTATAGGGTTCTCTTGAATTTCCTCTTCTACAGGGTTTTCTTGAATTTCCTTCTCTGCAGCATCTTCTTCTTCCAAAGTTTCTACTGCAATCACCTCTTCTGGATTACTCACTGGTTGAGTCTTCTGTGTCCTCCTTCTTGTTCTCCTCACATACACTTTTGAAATAGACTCAGGAGTTTTTGTTTTTGTTCGACACCTCTTGGCTACAGGAGGGATATGCGTTTCCTACGGCTGGATAACAAATTATTCATCTAACTCCTCATTTTCCAATTCTTATCCTTCCCTTTGCAAAATAGGTGAACCTCCTTGAAGAGAGGTAGAGGGTTGTCCTTCGATTGACTCTACTTCAATATTTTCTTCTAAAATAATTGCAGCTCCTTCAACAACCAGCAAACCCTCATCTTCACCAGAAAGGCCTTTTGCAACTATCTCTTCTTGAACCGGTGGATTATTGTCAATAGGGGCTTCATCTACCCTAAATTGTAGAATATCCTCAAATACACCCCATTCCATTTGTGAAACATCTCTCAGGGACCGTTGTACCAGCAATTTCACCAGACCATGATGGCTAACAGAGCGATTTTCATATTTTTTAGTCTCCTTAGCACTTATAGAAATGAGATGATACAAGAAATTTGGGACATTAACTCGTCGGTCATGACGCAGATGACTAAGTAACTTGAAGTGAGGTGAATGGAGATTTGAATACCGTCCTTCACAGGTAATATATTTCATAATATACAGAGCTACCTGAGGCTAATGTGCTGGCAAAGAAACCCTTCTAGTCCCTTGCCTATCCACCATTAAGGGTATGTCAGTAGGAATTGTGAACTCTGCCCTGACACTCCTTGCATCCTTCAATTCTGGAAAGAGTTCTCCTTCCTACAGCAACCCTGTGACCTCTGCAATTCGCTGCTCTGTAGCAATTACCCTCAACCCCTTAACTATAGCTTCTCTTTCGTCAAAAAAATGCATAAATTCCATAGCTATTTCGTCATTGAAATCTTTGATTCTCAAGAAATAATCCAGCCAGCTGTGGTTTTGGAAATAATGCACACAGACAACATCCTACAACAACCCTTCATGGACAGTTGGTTCATGGCGAATCAGATCACCACCCATCTTTTACTCTGATACTTCCGCAACTTCACCAAAATGTTTGACAGATTCACAAAATCTAAAATCTACATATCTTAAATTTGGCGGCAGAACTTATTATTCACTCGTGTGAAATAATAATCATCATAAGTAATGTTAGTTAGGAAATCAATTCGGGATAATAAATCTTACTGGGAAAAGGACCATAAAGTACCCCCCCCCAACTTAACCTAGCATGTGTCCACACAGGCTGACGAGATTTCGGGTTCGGAGCGGATTAAAATAGGATTTACATTCATAATGACCTAATAAATGCATAATTAAAATAAAGTACAATATACACATACCTGCAATTGGGCAAAAATGATGGCGAAATGAAATGAAGTGACAGGTAAGAAAGTGGGATGGAGTGTAGTGGATGAAACTTTATGTACGAAGAACAATATTCCTCATGGAAATATTTTATCATGACATGGTAAATAAGTTCACTGCAGAGGCTATAGGAACATCACCTTTATCAACATGCTCAAATGCAACAGGAAGCTCATGAATTGATACTGAAGCATTGACAATTGCTGCAGGAACCTTGCTAGTTGCTGCAGGAACTTGTATTTCATTTTGAGGAGAAAACTACTGCAAGAACTCTTCTCTAGTAGCTGGCTTGTGATAAAGTCGTAGTTGGTGTCCATTCACTAAGAGTTTAAATCGAACAGGATCTATTGTGGACAACCGAACTGCTCCATTGTGAAAAACTTCTTCTACCTCATAAGGACCCAACCACCTTGTTTGGAGTTTTCCCATAGCATCCTTATATCTGGAATCATACAAGAGTGCCCAGTCACCAACTTTGAATTTCTTTTCTCTAATATATTTGTCATGCCATCTGGCTCTTTGGTTTTGAATCAACTCTGTCTATTGAACAACTATCTTTCTCCATTCATCAAGAGCATTTAACTATTGAATGCATTCCTTCTGTGCTGCAGACAATGTCATATTCAGTTGTAGAGCTGTTCTCAAGGTTTTATGCTCAAATTCAATAGGCATCATTTCTATTTTGCCATAAACCATCTCAAAAGGTGTGAATCCAATTGATGTTTTCCATGTTGTTCTATATGCCCAAATTGCCTCTGAAAGCCGGTTAGACCAATCTTTCTTGTGGATAGACACTGTTTTTGTAAGAATAGCCTCAAGTTCTCTGTTGGTAACTTCTACTTGGCCATTAGACTGTGGATGATATGGAGTAGATTTCATGTGTCTTATATTGTATTCATTGACCAAAGCTTTTATCAATGTTGATGTAAATTGAGGTCCCTGATCTGAGACAATTTCCCTGGGTACTCCATACCTTGTAAATATTTCTTCATAGAGAAATTCAGCTACCTTATTATCTCTTGCATGTTGCATAGCTCTAGCTTCTACCCATTTTGTCACATAGTCTGTACATACCAAGATATAAGATTTGCCATTAGAAGGTGGATCAATGGGACCAACAAAATCTAATCCCCATTTGTCAAATGGAGTAACAGATATTTGAGGATATAGGGACATCTCATCAGATTTTGTAGGTCTGCCCATTTGCTGACATCTGTCACACTTCCTTGTGTACTGAGCTGCATCCTTGTGTAGTGTAGGCCAATAATAACCAGTATTGAGTATTTTCAGTGCTGTCCTTTTGGCAACAAAGTGACCTCCACATGGCTCATCATGACATGCATGCAAGATGTCATATGTTTCATCCTCTCTGACACATCTTCGCATGACTTGATCAGGTCGAGTATAAAATAGACAATCAACAATCCATGAAAAGTTAAAACTTTTTTCAACTAGCAACCTTCTTTCCTTAGGAGAAAAAGAAATTGGTATCTTAGCTGCAGCTAAATAGTTGGCAATATCAGCATACTAAGGAGTATGAGCCTGTATGAGAAACAAATGCTCATCTGGAAAAGTGTCATCTATCATTGTAGAGTCTTCCTGCAATTAAAGATGTGAAAGATAATTTGCAACAACATTAGACTTCCCTGGCTTATCAACAACTATGATATCAAATTCCTGCATCAATAATAACCAGCGAGCCGGTCTACTGATGATGGATGGCTTATTCATGAGATATCTAATTGCATTATGATCTATATGCACAAATATAGGATACCCTATAATATAGTGTCTGAACTTGTTAAGGGAATATACGACAGCTAGCATTTCCTTTTTAGTAACTGTATAATTCAATTCAGGTCCTTGAAAATTCTTGCTGATATAATATATTGCATTTTCCAACTTGTCAACTTTTTGTCCTAGCACTACTCCTATAGCATAATCAGATGCATTAGTATGAATTTGGAATGGTAGAGACCAATTAGGTCCTTTTAGAACTGGTGCTTAAGTCAAAGTATGCTTAAGCTTTAAAAAAGATTCATTGCATGCTGAGGTCCATTTAAATTCTGCATCTTTAGTAAGCAGTGTATATAAGGGACTTACAATTTTGTTGAAATCTTTGATGAACCTTCTGTAGTATCCAGCATGGCCAAAAAAACTTCTCACATCTTTATGCTTCACAGGGTTATTAATATGTTGAATAACCTCAATTTTTGCTAGATCCACTTGTATGCCTTGTACAGATATATGATGACCAAGGACTATTCCTTCTTCCATCATAATGAAACATTTTTCACTGTTTAAAGACAAGTTGTAGTCTTCACACCGCTACAAAACTTTCTTCAAATTACCCAATGCTTGATTAAATTTAGAACCATAGGTTGTAAAGTCATCCATGTAAATTTCCATAATGTCTTGAGAAATATTAGAAAAAATACTAATGACTGCCCTTTTAAAAGTGGCTGGTACATTACACAACCCAAAAGGAAGAACAAAATATGCATAAGTGCCCCATGGACAAGTAAATGTTGTTTTCTCCTGATCCTTAGGAGCTATTTATGTCTGATTATAGCCACTAAATCTATCTAGAAATGAAACATATCTCTTACCAACAAGAGAATCCAATTCCTGATCCACAAATGGCAGTGGAAAATGATCCTTCCTTGTGGCTAAGTTCAAAGCTCTATAATAAACACATACTCTCCATTTACCTCCCTTTTTAGGAACTATCACCAAAGGTGATACCCATTAACTATCAGAGATAGGATAGATAAACCCAGCTTTCAACAATTTCTGCAATTCTTCTTTAACTATCTCCTTCAGGACAGGATTGACTCTTCTTTGAGGTTTTCTGAGGGGGCAACACTCATCCTTTATGTAAATATGATGAGTACAAACTGCTGGATCAATTCCATTCATATCCTTGTAATCCCATGCAAAGGCATTTCTATGGAGTTTTAGCAAGTCCACCAGGCTATCCTTCTGAGTATCTGCTATAATTTTATTGATGTTCAAATATTTATTCAATTCAACCTCTATCTTGATAGTAAGATCAATCTGATTTATATCAGAAACATGAGAATATGACAATTCTTGCGGCAACAAGGTATGCAAGATATCAGTGGCTGCAGGAAAGTCCAATCCTGCAATATTCAGAACCAATTCTTGCAATTATTGGTCTTCTATTAATTCATTTATCAAGACCTTATAAAGGATTGATTCTTCATCATATAACTGCATGAGTGGCATTCGATTAATCATCATAAGGTGATTAATAGAGTCAATTTCTTTAGATTCCTCTCCCAAAATAGGCCAAACAGCCTGCTGCTGTTCAAGCTGAGGTTGTGCAAGGGAATACAAGGCCAATGTTTTTGTGGAACTACCATCTGAAATAGTCATGTCTCCTGATCTACACCCAATATATGCATCAACTGTGGCAAGCCATGGTCTTCCCAAAATGACCGGATATCGCCCCAATGTTGCTTTTGGGGATAAAATCATAAAGTCTACAGGATATTCCCAGGAATCTAGAATGACCACTATACCTTCTATCATACCATCAGGTCGTATTGCAGAGCCATCAACAAGTTGGAGAACTGTGGGTGTAGCCCTTAAACTCTCTATCTCTAGATGTTTCATTACTTCCCTTGTCATTACATTAATGGCTACCCCTAGATCAACTAAAACATTTTTTATTTGACTGCCATTAATGACTATACTCACAAGAGGACTACCTGGATCAAAATACTTTGGAATAGCAATTTTTCCTAACATAATATTAGCCAATTGACCCATACCATGAACTGTTTGTGGATCCTTTTTCTTTCTGCCAGGTTTCTTTAGGCATGCCTCTCTCAATGCTTTACAATATATTGGGACATCCTTTATTGCTTGTAGCAATGAAATTTTAACACAAATGTGCTTCAGTTGATCAAGAATATCAAAGCTTTGTTGTTGATCAGTTGAAACTTCTTTGTCTTTCAATCTTTGGGGAAATGGTGGTAATATTTGATTATGAGATATTACATCTTTAGGATCAGAGATTGACTGCTCTTCTTGTACCTTAGTGATAACTGGCTGAGAGGGATTAGGTAGTGTTGTTCCAGATCGGAGGTGAATATCATCTAGTGATAAAGAATAGGCTGGGTATTGATTAGCATCAGCTGAATAAGCTTGTTGTTGTTGCTGAGATTTTATATTTGGATTAGGCAACAGTTGAGTAGGCAACTGTGTTGGTTTGGGAGGTGGTGTTGTGGCTATAGGAGGTGGCATTAAAGAAGGAGGTTGTGGCTGCTGAGGAGGGGGCTGATATCTAGAAGATTGGGATGACCATGATGGGTTTCCCCTCCATTGAGAGGTAGGTTGCCAATTCCCTTGAAATTGGTTCCCTACACCCTGAGGTGGATACCAGTTTCCCTGTGGCTGCTGCCACTGGGGGATTTGATGAGAAAATTGCTGTCCTTGGCCTTGTGATCCATACCAATGTGGATAATTACCAAAATTTTGAGAATACTGTGGTTGCCATTGGTTATTTGGTACATAAGAATTACCACTATAACCAGAAAAGGAAAATGGATCAGGTGGCATACCTTGTCTCTGAAAATTTGGTCTTCTCTGAGCAACATAGAAGACTTGTTCATCCTCCCCTTGAATTGGTTTGAAATCAGGTACTTCAACATTTGCAACCATCTTACATCTGCAATCTTTCTTCCGCTGCTTACAATGATGACAGAATTATGCAAGAAATGCATCAGCTTCCTCATGCTTCTTCTTAGCTACCAATGTATCCAACTGAGTAGCCATATTGTTTATAATATCCTCCTTGAAATATTTTAACAAATGACTAAGTTCCAACCGAGAAACTCTATTTCCAGATGATGATGATAGTGCCCCTAGCTTAAATCTCCTATTCTTCTTAGAAGTAGACCTGGAATACTTCTTGCAAATTTGTCCTATTTCAGCCCAAGTAGACTGTGTAATGTCACCTCCCCCCATTAGATCTAAGGAATCAGTTCATTCATCACTAATACCCCTCAAGAATATCAATTTGAGGGAACCTTCATTCAGAGTACTATGCTTGGACTTCTTGACACTCAACAAAAACCTTTCCAGATAATCCTCAAGGCTCTCCTCTTCAGTTTGTGTCATTCTAAAGATATCATCCCATGACGATCAGTGCCTCTACAATAATCTTTGTATTTTACAAGAAACAACCATTTCATCTCATCCCATGTATTGATTGTGCTACTACCCAAGCTCATAAACCATCTCAAGGATGACTCCTTCAAAGTGGTTGGAAATTTTTTGAGTCTATGGGCATCTTTAGTATAGTCAAAAATCCCATAGAGAACATCAAATTCAAACATAAATGTATCCAGATCCTCTATGACCAACCCATAGAATTTAGGAAGTGAAGATGCTTGAATGTTCTTGAGGTTAGCATTATCATGCTGGTCAGAGATGGGAAACTCAAATGTTGGACCAGGTGGTGGTGGTGGATTATTTCCAACAGGAGGTGGGTTCCCTTGCATTGGACTTGTGGGGGTTATTACAATAGGCAATTCTTCTTCTTGTGGACCAAAAAGGAACTGAAGACTACCTTCTAGAAATTCAGACTCAGGGTAATTCAAATTTTGTGAGACTTGATACTGCTCAGAAAAAGGGTTTATATCTAGAAAACTATCTTCTGCATGAGTAGTATGAGTGGGCAAAAATCTGCCTCTGGCATCTCTTCTTCTATTATGCATGCAGATTCATGAAATTCAAACAATTAACTAGAAACTAAAATAATCATACAAGGCTCTTAGCTTGACACCATCCCTGACAACGGTGCCAAAAATGTCTACCCCAACTATAATGACAATAATAATACCTCTAATTGAAATCTCAATCCGAAGTTTGGACATTCATATGATAGAGTTTACTATTCTCATAGCTGGTGTTCATTTAGTTGTCAATCCAAGAACGTAAAACTTGAAATGGGTCTGCAATATATATGCATTAAGCTCCTTAAATGATTATTCTTAATTACTGCAGGAAAGGTAGGAATGGAAATCATAAAAGGCTAAATGAAAGCTTTACAAAACTCTACTGAAATGACCTAATGAAAACAACAGGAATCACACCATTCTGCCTTGGCTGCAGGAACAGTCAAAGGATCTATTTCCAGTGGCTGCAGGAACAATCCAGTCATGAACTTCTACTACAACTAAGTAAAAACTAACTTCAATAATCATAAACACAGGATCACTCACCAAGTGGGCCCCCTTGGATGAGTGATATCAAACTCTCAACAAAGAACTATTAATAGATCAAAATAACATATTTTATTCATTTCTTCCTGAAAGATGATTACATATTCTAAAAGAGAAAAATGCAAAATGCGTGACAAAAACTCTGCTCAATCTCTTTCCATTCTGTCTAACTCTCAGAAAAGAAGGAAGAGCTTATTATAAAGAAAAGATAAACTACAATGGACAACTCTAGTTATGCCCAGAAGAAGAGGCGAATAGCTGTCAGATGAAGAGGATAACAGAGAGCTTGGTTGCAGGAACTGTGGATATGAAACCGAACCATAGTCTTTGCACGCCAAAGTGATATTTTGCAAATTAAACATGCACCGGAGTGAAACTCCCATGGTGAAGTACAACTACTCCAATTATGCCATAGATTGTGCTCGCTTGAATCTCCTTCAGTTTGACCTCCATCTATCTGAACGTGATTCTCCAGTCCTTAGGCGCGAAAGAAAATTCTCCACCGCAACATCAATTATTATCTGCACTAAAACAGAAACAACATACAAGGACATGCATATGTATCTTACTTAACTAATACATTCATTAACTCACATATGAAATCATCCTAAATAATTCGCATATCACAGGGACAAACCATTTGGCTGCAGGAATAAATTGGCATGGCTGCAAGAATTAACAGACAAAGTTCAAACATGATTTCTTAAGTTCAGTTTTAAAACATGGATTACATATAGCCAATTCACAATATTTTACTATCACAATGCAACCCAAAAGATACCAAAAACCTAAGAGTCCTGACAAAAAACATGTCAATACACCAACTTATCATGCCCCCCAACTTTAAGGGTTTGCGACTCCTGCAACAAAAGCAAAAGTTTTCAGATTAATACACAACCAGAATATGAAGCTTTCAATTTTATGGGAGAAAGTGGTAAAAATGATTCTTCTCAAGTTTTTAATGAATATATTCTAGAGTCATTTTATTTTGAAGATGCAATAATGTTGTTTGAAGGTTGTTTATCTAATGGGACCTATGTTAGGAATAAAACAAAATCTTGCTTCGTTGAAGATTTTTGTGAAAATGTGAAAGAAAAAGAAGATTTTGAAATGAATATAGAGCAAGAAAGTAGTCAAGCTGTTAAAGTATTGTAGTTTTCAGAATTCTCAGAGGTTTTGGAAGACATTTCAAACTATGAAGAGGAAATCATATCTCAGTTCTTGTCATCCATTGAAGGAGAAGGCTCTTCTATAGTAAGTTTAGGTATTGATGCATTTCATGCTTTGGTTTTGGATAAAGAGTTTTCAGATCTAATTGCAGTAAAGAAAGATGATTTTCCTTTGGTTAACAAAGATCCTATGCTTGATGAAGTTATCATATATCACAATCTTGATATGGATGCTGAGAATTGTTTTAGAGGTGATGGTTTTAACAAGAGAAATATTAAAAACAATGCAACCATCCCTTCAGAAATCTATGAATGTTATTATTTGCAATTAAAAATAGAAAAATGCTTGAATAGTACCATGCAGGGAGTTCAAGGAAATTCAAAAATTTATGATCAAAGGTGGCTTTTTGAAGATGAGAACATATATAAATTTTTCTTATACACCATTAATCTGAAATTTAGTAGTGAAGCAGTCGCCAAGTGGTCGTGGTTCTTGATTACCTGTCATGGCCACAATTCATTATTCTGAAAAGGCACATATTTCTCCCACCCTATAAATGGGTTCGCATGACCAGTTTCTAGTAGGCTTGAGGTAGGGTCTTATGATAGTGTACATATTTAGGAAAATTTTGGTTGTGGTTAGTTTAGTCTCTTTTTCAGCTTGGTCAGTTTTGGCTTGTTAGTTTTTAGTTCTTGCCCTGTTCCCCTCCACCCCACTGCAAAGTAGCGCCCTTTATTCTTGCAATTTCTTTGACTCTATTGCCCAATGGATAAGGCACTGGTCTCACCCATAGATATTTTGGATTCTGTTCATCCTTGCAGTCTTCGTCCCCCTTAAGAGCATGTTGTTACCCCAGTTTTTGAACTTGGAAATTCTTTTTAAAAAAAAGTTTTCACTTCCCCAAGTGATGAGGAGGCATCAGACTGGAAGGATGTTTTGAATGAACCAACCTCTAAGGCTCACAAACTCAACCAAAACCCTACTACCAAAGGGTCTTCACACAACACCAAGTCAAGAAATGGTTCGATGATACTAAAAAATACCTTGGGAGACTCAAAGGCTCCAATATGTCCCCTTACAAACAACTAACACTTCTTAAGTCTTGTGTGACTACACACACCCTTGCATACATGAGAGGGATACTACTAGGCTTTAGGGGTTTGAATGGCCCACTTGACAAATTCAATACAAACACCCTTGGAGGGGTGTTCTCACAACACCTTAACACAAATGAAACAGGATTTCATGGTTTAGACCCACCAGAGCATCAATTTTGAGTCACTTGCCCACAAACAAAACCGGTTGCAATTAGGCCTCCATTTGAAGGAATCAGGTGATAACTTTTGACACCCTGAGGGTCTAGGAAAATAAATTATATTTTCAGATAACTTTTTGGGAGTTCTCAACAATATCCCAGTTTCTAGTACCAGACCAACTTGCGAATATCCCAACCAATACTGTACTAAGAGACCTAATAGGGCTACTAGACCTATTTGATTGAACGCCTTCCACAAACTAGTTTGGTTTTCCTAATTTGTGACCATCACTGACCATGAAATATTACTTCAACCTCCAAATTTCTCTTATACCACATTCAAACCCCTTTCCAGTGCTCTACCACTCAAATCTCATGCACTGCAATCATCAAACCAGTCTGTCACATAGAGATGCCAGACCTAGGGTTAGTTCTCCATCCTCTTCGCCGCGTTGTGTCCTCTTAATGGCTATTGGAATTAACATATGATATAGTGGCCTATAATCTCCTATAACGACAAAGTGTTCAGTTAAGAATTGATAGGCCAAAAACCATTATTATAGTCAAACCCTAGGGGTTTGAGGCAGAGAGTTTTTTAGTGGCGAAGCTTCGCCAATTGGCAAATTCCCTGAGAATAGTCTAGGGCAATATCGTGGTCAAATCGCTCGAAATTTCAAGGTTAATGGTGATAGTTCTGATACTTAATATAAGTACAGATCTGATAGCCAACAAGATGAGAGGGGGGGGTGAATCATACAAACTTAATCATTAATGAAAACATCAGATTCAACCTTGGTAACATATATCAGTCATAGAATAAAAACTGTCAAACATGCAAACTCAAAAACATATGAACAATATAAACCTCATAACACCAGATTTAACGTGGAAACCCAAATAGGGAAAAACCACTGTGGGATTTTGGACCCACTAAGAAATATACTCTTCTAGAGTATGCTTGGTTAAAAGCCAATCCTGTTAAAGATTACAAAACACATTGCTAGATGTGACCCTGTTAAGGGATTTCCCTCAGATCTGTTAGGATCTTCACTTTGTTAGAAGTGACCTTGTCAAAGGATTTCAAACACTCATTTAGAATGTCACCTTGTTAGAGGATTTACTTATAAGACTGTTAAGTCCACTCGGTTAAGAGATTTCCTGTTACTTTCACAAGCTAACAGTAATACAATCTATCTGCAACTTTACATCTAAAATACTAAAGCAGATTCTTATTTGTTCAACACAATCTAGACATAGAACTATTCTGGTCTATCTGCTGGGCATCAATACTCTATTATTCCAACAGGTTTTCAAGCTTCTATGCTCGGTGATCACTATGTAGCATCCCTGTGCATACACTTGCCCGCATACATTGTTTATCAATAGTTTCCTATTTATAAACAATCATCTAACCGCTTAATCTCCTTGATCACATTTCCCATGATCAATCATAGCCATCAGATCTTCAATCTTGTCCAGGTTCATTGTATCTTACGATCTGAAAAACGTTTTACCCTGCCTCAGAACTTGCACAATCATCTTGGAACTTGTGTTAGGGTAATGCGGTTCAATCTGAGCTGTAGATCTTCTTGCCGACTTTCCATTGCCTTAGATTTGTTAACAAACTTCTTCCACGGCTTGCCAATCATTGATCCGCTCCAGCTCATCAGCTTCTTTCATTAAATATCACATGTAACCATTTAATGCATTCTGTTATAGCTTGGTTACAACTCGGTGAATACTAAACTTTACTCAGTAGACATTCTGTCTTCATTAACCAACTGCGATAACCTTAGGGTTTACCGACTAGGTTCTTTGCCTGATAACATAGTGTAGTATTAACCTTTACATTTTACAACATATGTATGATGTTAAAACAATCTAAAACATCAAGATCTCATCATTGTCTGACTCGGTAGAGTTGCCCATTGAATAACTTATCCGTTTATTCATCATATTCTTTCCTGTGTCTTTACCGACTTCTTTATAATCTTCATATCATATTTCTTAAGATATGGCAACATCATACTGAATTAGAAAATCAATTTCTTGACATCAATGACAAAATAATAATATCAAGACAATAAAACATCTTTAATCAGTTATGTCCATAATCATCAACAACCTTCTCAATATCCTTGTTATATTGCCAACAATCTCCCCCTTTGGCATTGATGGCAAAACCAATTGATTTGACCGTTAAGAATTTGGATTGCTATGATTCTGAAATGTTGAAATGCTCTCCCCCATACATCAGACTTCTCTTCTGGTTTTCTCTCAATCTTCTCAGGTCTTCCCCTCCTGGTAGTCTTCTCCTCCTTGGGTAGGTCTTCTCCCCCTTGTAGTCTTCTCCTCCTTGGGTAGGTCTTCTCCCCCTTGGGTAGGTCTTCTCCCCCTGGTAGTCTTCTCCCCCTTTGACAACAATGCCAAAAAGAAAAGAACTAAAACATAAGTTGTTTCTGTAAGAAGTTATTTCCTGCTGATGTGTATCAACTGAGTCTCGATCAGAGCATTTGTTTACAATTCCTGTTCCCTGTATCATTTTTTGTATTATCCCAATATTGTTCCAGTACACTTTCAGAAAAGCATTCTTAAAGTGTATCACTCCAACATCAGCTCCCTAAAAGATATTCAATAGATTCATCGAAGTGATGCTTTCACCGAACTTGGTCAGTGAGTAAGAGATAGGGGTAGGACCCCTAACTTACTTCTGAGATATTCAGAAGTGTCCTTTGGTAGTGGCTTGGTGAAGATATCAGCTATTTGTTCCTTTGTGTTAACATATTCCAACACCACTTTCTTTTCATGAGCTTCTTCTCTAAGATAATGATATTTGATAGATATGTGCTTTGTCTTAGAGTGCATAACAAGGTTCTTTGAAATATTAATGGCACTAGTATTGTCACAAAATATATTTACTGGCTCGGTAACTTTCTCATTTATACCTTTCAACAATTGTTTGATCCATGCAATGTTGGTACAATTCAGTGCTGCAACAACATATTTAGCTTCTGTTGTTGACTGAGAAACACATCCTTGTTTCTTGCTAAGCCAACTCACTAGTCTTTCTCCTAAGAAGAAAGCTCCTCCACTTGTGCTTTTCCTGTCATCAATGTTGCCTGCCCAATCAGCATCAGTATAGACTTTCAAATCAAAATCATTTCCTTTCTGATATGCTAAGCCATAATCTTCAGTGCCTTTCAAGTATCTAAAAATTCTTTTGATTGCTGTCATGTGTATTTCCTTAGGATCTGTAGAGAATCTTGCAACAATACCTACTACATGTGCTATATCAGGCCTGCTGTGAACAACATATTGTAGTTTTCCAATCATGGATCAGTAGAGTGTCTCATCAGTAGATGCAGATTCATCATTCTTTGATAGTTTGCAGTTTGTAGTCATAGGAGTACTTACTGACTTTGAATCCTCCATTCCAAATTTCTTCAAGATTTCCTTTATGTATTTGGATTGAGTAATGAAAATTTCATTTTTCATTTGCAGTATCTGTAAGCCTATAAAATACTTTATCTCACTGATTAATGACATCTCAAATTCTTTGCTCATTTCATTACCAAAGTTCTTGCATAAAGAGTCATTTCCACAAAATATAATATCATCAACAAATATGGCTGAGATTAGTATTCTATTTTCATCATTCTTCATGTATATGTTGCTGTTCTCACTTGTCCTTATAAAACCAATCTTAATCAAATAAGATTGCAGTCTTTCATACCATGCTCTAGGTGCTTGTTTCAGACCATATAAAGCTTTGTTCAATTTACATACCTGATCTTTATTATTGTCTTCAACAAATCCTTCAGGTTGTTCAATGAAAACTTCTTCTTCTAATATTCCATTCAGAAATGCAGATTTGACATCCATTTGATATACCTTGAAGTTTTTGTAAGCAGCATATGCCAACAATGTTCTAACTCCTTCAAGTCTAGCAACAGGTGCAAAAGTCTCACCATAATCAATTCCTTCTTCTTGGGCATAACCTTTGCAAACCAATCTTGCTTTGTTCCGAATGACCTCTCCTTTCTCATTTAGCTTGTTTCTAAAGATCCACTTTGTACCGATTACATTTTTGTCCTTAGGTCTTGGGACTAGTGTCCATGTGTCATTCTTCTTGATTTGATCAATCTCTTCAGTCATAGCATTTATCCAATCTTCACTGTTGAATGCCTCTTTTACTATTCTTGGTTCAAATTCAGATATCAAACATGTCAACTGTCTCAGTTTCATCACTGGATCATCCTTATCTCCTATAATCTGACTTGGTGCATGATGTCTTTTGACATATTTGGCTAATACAGGCTCGGTAGGCTCTGTATGATCCTCTTCATCACTCGATAACTGGATATCTTCCTCATTTCCTTCAACAGTTATCTCGGTAGGACTTTTCGGTTGCACATAGACAAATTCATCATAGTCTTCTGGTTCTTTGGAATTCCTGTCATCAGTTCTTTCTGCAAATTCATCAATTTTTACATTTGCACTTTCTACTATTTTGTTAGATGATTTGATCGGACATTTAAATACTTTGCTTCTAGAAGAATATCCTAGAAATGTTCCTTCTTCACTTTTCTAATCAAACTTGCCATTTCTATCATTTTTATGAACATAGCATTTGCTTCCAAAGATCTTAAAATAACTTACGTTAGGTTTCTTGCCATACCAGATTTCATAAGGTGTCTTCAAAGTACCTTTCTTCAATTGAACTCAGTTCAAGGTGTAAATAGCTGCACTTATTGCTTCTCTCCAAAATGTTTGTGGAACCTTCTTCTCAATCATCAGTGTTCTAGCACAATCCATAATAGATCTGTTTCTTCTTTCAGCTATTCCATTCTGCTGTGGAGTCCTTGGTGCAGAGACTTGTCTTTTTATACCATGATCATTGCAAAATAGGTTGAACTCATCAGATGTGAACTCTCCTCCTCTATTTGATCTAAGACATTTCAGTTGTCTTCCTGTTTCATTTTCAACTCTAGCCTTGTACCACTTAAACATTTGAAAAGCTTCTGATTTTTCTTTTAAAAATATTACTGACATCATCCTTGAATAATCATCCACAAATAATATGAAATACTTCTCACCATAATAACTTTGAACTTTCATAGGACCACAAAGATCAGTGTGTACAAGATCTAAAATTACCTTAGAAGTGTAGGACTTACTTGTAAAGATGGATCTTGTCATCTTGCCCATTTGGCATCCTCGACACATAGAATTCTCAGGTTTTTCAAGACTCGGTAGACCTCTTACTCTGTGCTTCTTACTTATCTTGATCAGATTATCAAAATTAACATGACAAAACCTTTTATGCCATAACCAGGTGTTATCAATCTTTGCATGCAAACACTTGTTGTGAGTTGAGTCAAGGTGAAATGTATTACCTTTTGTTTGTGTCCTGGTAGCAGCTAACTTTCCATTATTGTCATGAATTTTGACAATTCCTTTCTGAAATTCTATTCGGTAACCTGTGTTGTTTAGCTGTGCTACACTCAACAAATTATATTTCAAACCTTCAACCCAATAAACATCATTGCATCTTTCTTTATCAAGAAGTGTTATGGATCCTTTACCTCTTACCGGACATGGTGCATCATTACCAAATCTAACATAGCTTCCATCATAATCTTCTAACATAACAAAATTGTGTTTATCTCTTGTCATATGATGTGAGCATCCACTATCTATAATCCAAGAACCATTAGTGTTTATGTGAGATATTAGGGCTTTTTCTTCATACCTTTCTTCATCTAATGCATCCTTGATAGCCACATAAACAACTTCCTCTGTATCAGTCTCATCTGATTTATCATCTTCAGATTCCTCATCAGCAACTAAGTAGGTCTTTCTATCTCTTCTTCTGAAGTCTCGGTGACCTCTGTAATGATTATCTTTCTGTCTGTCATCTCGGTAATCTCTCTTTTCAGTGAAATCTTTGTCAGCACAGTTAGAAGCCATATGTCCAATCTTATCACAATTGAAACATTTCAAGGGTAGTTTTCCCTTATACTTACCTTTGCCTCTTGGTAACCTTTTGGCCAATGGTGCTTCAAACTCTTCTTGCTTTCTGATTTCTTTATACAGTTTGTGTACCTCCTCCATGTTCTTCCGAAATCTTTCACTTGATCCACTATGGTCTCCTCCAGAGTACTTATACTTTCTTTCATTGTAATCATTAGATTCATTCAGATGAAAAGAACTAAATGCAGATTCAACTTTATTTACCGATGACCCATTGTTATCAAAATTACTTAACTCAAATGCATGTAGCTTACCAATAGTAGCATCCAAGGAAACTGGCATATTAGGTATAGACCTTAATTCATTGATTGCAGAGACTCGAATTGCATAGGCAGGTAGAAGGGTTCTTAACAACTTACTTGTCACATCCTTTTCTTCAATAGTTCCTCCCGCTCCTTTGATTTGATTTACAATCTCCTTTAGTCTTGTACTGTACTGGGTTATGTTCTCACCTTCATTCATCCTCATAGATTCAAGTTGTCCTCTTAGACTATCAAATTTTTCTCTTTGAGCATGTTCATCTGCTCCATATATAGATATGAGCTTAGTCCACATAGCCTTCGCATCATTGCAGCCTTCTAGATCATTAAACTCAGAATCGGTCAATGCAGATGTTATTTCAATCATTGCTTGAATGTGTACTTGCTTTGCCTTTATCTCTTCCATAGTCAATGGATAGGTGCTCGGTGCAACAAAATAATTCTCCAGATAGTATATAGCATATTCTCCAACTCCTGATAGATGTAGCTTCATCCTTTTCTGCCATGTAGAGAAACTTGACTTATGCAGCTTAGGTGCATCCCTCTTATACATGTTTGGATCTTTAATTCAAGTGCCTTTAAACTTTCCTTTCAGAGTCCAAAGCTCTGATACCAATTGATAGTTCTGATACTTAATATAAGTACATATCTGATAGCCAACAAGATGAGAGGGGGGGTGAATGATACAAACTTAATCATTAATGAAAACATTAGATTCAACCTCGGTAACATATATCAGTCATAGAATAAAAACTGTCAAACATGCAAACTCAAAAACATATGAACAATATAAACCTCATAACACCAGATTTAACGTGGAAACCCAAATAGGGAAAAACCACCGTGGGATTTTGGACCCACTAAGAAATATACTCTTCTAGAGTATGCTCGGTTAAAAGCCAATCCTGTTAAAGATTACAAAACACATTGCTAGATGTGACCCTGTTAAGGGATTTCCCTCAGATCTGTTAGGATCTTCACTTTGTTAGAAGTGACCTTGTCAAAGGATTTCAAACATTCATTTAGAATGTCACCTTGTTAGAGGATTTACTTATAAGACTGTTAAGTCCACTCGGTTAAGAGATTTCCTGTTACTTTCACAAGCTAACAGTAATACAATCTATCTGCAACTTTACATCTAAAATGCTAAAGCAGATTCTTATTTGTTCTACACAATCTAGACATAGAACTATTCTGGTCTATCTGCTGGGCATCAATACTCTGTTATTCCAATAGGTTTTCAAGCTTCTATGCTCGGTGATCACTATGTAGCATCCCTGTGCATACACTTGCCCGCATACATTGTTTATCAACAGTTTCCTATTTATAAACAATCATCTAACCACTTAATCTCCTTGATCACATTTCCCATGATCAATCATAGCCATCATATCATCAATCTTGTCCAAATTCATTGTATCTTACGATCTGAAAAATGTTTTACCCTGCCTTGGAACTTGCACAATCATCTTGGAATTTGTGTTAGGGTAATGAGGTTCAATCTAAGCTGTAGATCTTCTTGCCGACTTTCCATTGCCTTAGATTTGTTAACAAACTTCTTCCACGGCTTGCCAATAATTGATCCACTTGAGCTCATCAGCTTCTTTCATTAAATATCACATGTAACCATTTAATTCATTCTGTTATAGCTCGGTTACAACTCGGTGAATACTAAACTTTACTCGGTAGACATTCTGTCTTCATTAACCGACTGCGATAACCTTAGGGTTTACCAACTAGGTTCCTTAGGGTTTACTGACTAGGTTCTTTGCCTGATAACATAGTGTAGTATTAACCTTTACATTTTACAACATATGTATGATGTTAAAACAATCTAAAACATCAAGATCTCATCATTGTCTTTCTCGATAGAGTTGCCCATTGAATAACTTATCCCTTTATTCATCATATTCTTTCCTGTGTCTTTACCGACTTCTTTATAATCTTCATATCATATTTCTTAAGATATGGCAACATCATACTGAAATAGAAAATCAATTTCTTGACATCAATGACAAAATAATAATATCAAGACAGTAAAACATCTTTAATCAGTTATATCCATAATCATCAACAACCTTCTCAATATCCTTGTTATATTGCCAACAAATGGTACACTATAGAATCTGGCTTCGCCATTGACCACACACCGTTGACGTGCATGCCCATGATATTCTCCTGGAGTCACTCGGACGTGGGTATTAGATCACCTATGTTATTCGCCAGCAATAGTAAAATGACCATGTACCCAAGACCTAAATCGCCAATGGTAAATTAAATGTTCATTGCACTCGTTGGCCAAATTTTCCAATATCAATTAAAACAATATAAGCATTCGATGACCCATTTCGCCCCGCTTAAATTAAATGTTCATTGCATGTCTGCGCAATTTGCCAAAAATGCAATTAAATTAAATTTTCATTGGCAATTGTGACACCCAAGCCACGCACAATTTGCCAAAAATGCAGTCATGGATTGCTATAAATAAACTCTTTCTCACACTCTTTCTTACAATTTGTTCATGTTTGATTAGTAAATTGGGAGCTCTCGAGTCTCAATTCACATTCCACAAATTGAGTTGGAAAGTTGAAGTTCATTGTAGGGCAGAGGGCCAGAGTTACAATCTTGCAACACAGGTCTAGGAATTCCTAATTCTTGATCTAGAGAATTGAGAAGGCATAAAGGCGAGTAATCATTTCTTCATACCTTAAAGTATTAGTTTTAACTTTTAATTCGTAGTGAGAGGTCAAGACTCAAGATGTCACAGTCAGACATGGGTGAAACTCCACAGGGTGGTGAAGGGATTGAGATGTCACACAAGGGTGAGACTGAGACTCCTCAGGGTGGTGAAGGGATTGGGATGTTAGACAAGGGTAAGACTGCTCAAGGTGGTGAAATTTAAGGGATTGGGAGGCCATCAAAATGCCCAAAACTTAAACTTAAAGATACTACCATAAAGTCTTTCTTTGGAATTGGCAAAGTTTTTGGTCCATCAACTTCTGCAGTTGTAGAAGCCATTCACAGTAGCTCACCACCACCACAAGGTGGGATTGTCATTGAGTTAAATGTATCAAATGAGGGTGACAATACCAACATGACAAAATATGTTCTAAGGGATACACACAATGAGATAATTCACTTAGATGCAAATGCTAGTACTGAAGATGATGTTGGTAGGAAGAAAAGAAAAAGGAAAGTAAAACTGGGGTGAGAGTGGGAGATGACAAGGAGTTTTAAGATTGATTGGGTAGAAAAGTACCCATTCATTGAACCGGTCCCAAACAATGATGAACAACCAACAAAATGAAGGTGTAAGATTTGTAGCTGAAAAACTAAAAGAGAGAAGAAGATGCAGCTAAAGCTTGACACCATAGAAAATCATATTGGTAAGGTTTATGAAAAATAGATCATAGACGGAAAGGAAACACGAGTAGTAAGATGGAAATCAGAGGAAGAATGTCTTCATGTTAATTATGCTGCGGAATATGAAGAGCATAACCACAAAATGACACTGATTGGTAATAGTTGATTTGGAAATACAATCAAGGTTGGGCTTGAACATGCAGTGAAAGATGTAAACCTGGCAAAGATTGTTCAGATGAGTGTTATTTTTCATATTTTGTCGAGAGGGCGTCCTATGAAAGATTTCCCAGAATTTAGTAATTTATTATCTTTTTTGAATGTTCCTCACTATCCTATGTCACATTGGTCAATAAACGCTGGATGGGAAATGGAAAACTGTCTCGCTAAGGTGGAAAAGAAAAAATTACAAGAGAGTGTAAAAGAGTCAAATTTCATTTCATTAGCCATAGATGAAGTTACTGCGGTAGATAACACTGCTTGGGTTTGTATGCATGTGTATATTGTAAAAGAAAACGTCCGGCAAGCTCATCTACTCTGTGTTCTTAAAATAAGGGGAAATTCAACAGCAAAAAAATTATATTTGGAAGTTAAGAAAGCTTTGAATGAAATTGCTGGTATGGATGACTTGACAATTGCCAAGAAGTTGGTGTGTGTTGGAGCTGCAGTAATGCAAGGTCAAAGGACTGGTCTTTGTGCAAGATTACAAACTAGTATTGCACCATACATGGTTGGCATTCACTGCATGGCCCATCGAATGAATTTAGCATATACAATTCTAAGAAATTTCCCTACAATGTCAAAAGTTGAAGATTTGGTCCATGGGCTCCACTCATACTTCTGCCGAAGTCCTAAATGTTTTGCATAATTTTAGATTTTTGCTGAGGGAGTAACAATAGAAAACAAGCTTCTCAAGGATGTTGAGACTAGATGGATCTCCTTTCATGGACCAACGAAATGAGTTCTAACAGAATATCAATCCTTGATCGGACTAATGTATGAGCAACGCCTCATAGTAGACAAAGCTCCTAATCTCTTACATATGTTAAGTGATATAGAGACTCTGTTAACTTTAGCTAGTCTTCTCCCCATGCTGGATTTAATGAAAAAACTTGTTAAGAAAGCCCAAGACAGAACTATGTATGAATCATGCTGAAATTTTTTTACATTTCAATACAAAAAATGAGTTATGTGTCTTTGTAAAAGGATTTCAGATACCAATGCACCAATCTAAGACGGACAAGTGAGGCAGAGCACTACCAGTTAAAAAGGAAGATTTTGACAAGATTGTTAAATCTGTTATTGATAATTTGAAGTCTATTGCATATGAACTTTCAACTGAGATTCGTGAATGATTCCCTCGAGAAGAAATACTTGAAGCCATGGGTTGTGTGTATCCTCAATTTTGGCATTCAATTGGAGATAATCCAAATGACGCAAAGATGTTTCATAAAAAACTAGAGGAATTGATATTGACATTTTCAAAAGATGCATATTGCAATGGACAGCCAATAGAAGAAATTTTAAATTCAGATCATCTTAAAAAACAATGTAAACAGTTTGCATCACTTATGAAACAACAGTTGGTTAACTTGGAGAATCCATTTGAACCTGGATCAATCATAAGGCTTTAGAAAAGGATAGATCAAAGTGAAGCATTACATATTGCAGTACCAGAATATTTGAAACTTGTTGATTTATGTCAAACAATGATAGTGGGGTCAGTGGAAGATGAGGGAGTTTTGAGTGCATCAGGGCTTTTGAAATCAAAGATCAAAAACAAATTAGACAAAAAATTGGAAACTTGCTTGAGGTTGTTTGTAACCCAGTATAATGTTAGAGATTTTCCATATGATAGGGCATTGGCAATCTGGAATTCCATGCGTGAAAGACAAGGGTTGTGCAACACTTTAAAAGTTGGTGGTACTACTACTAGTGCTAGTGCTAAGACAAATGATGGATCACAGACTCAGAGTCAGCATGAAGACGAAGAAATTTTTGAATACCCGACTCAAAATGAGGATGAACCTGTTAGTAATAGTTAGTTTCCGAATCTTGAGTCCATTTGGGATATAGAAGCCTCAGAGTGAGTCACTGATGTGAATTAGCAGTCATTTTATAGGTATTTATAATTATACTATAGTTCTTGAGTCATATTACAATTTCAATTTGCAAAATTGCAATACTATAGTTGTCATTGATGATTTTTGATATTGTATTCCTTGAATTTGTCAATTAGAACAGATACTTATTTAATATTTTTAATTGTGAATTTGAATTATTAGTAAACAATTAGAATTTATTTTTTGAATTATTAGTAAACAATTGAATTATTAGTAAATTGGTATTTGGTTCCACATTATGTTGAACATGAAATGCAACAATTTGTGTCGCAAGAGCCATAAAATTATTCATATTGCATAACTGTTACTGCTAGAACCTTTCTATTGTTCTACATTAAATGCTTAACATGATGTTCATGGCGATTAGGGTTTTGTGTTTTTTTTTTTGTCTTAGCTGGCTAGTAAACCGAAGTTGTCATACGTTGAAAATCTGAGTTGTCCTCTCTTTATTTGTCCATGTCAACATCAAGTGTGGTCAAACGGTTGGTCAGACATTGAGACAATGAGACATGTTTAATGTTTCATCTCTAACTCGCAGACAAATTTCATGTTTAACAATTTAAGTGGAGAGTTAGCGAGTGTTGGTTTGGGTTTAAATCGCGAGGTCTCTAGTTTTTTGAGTGTTAGCATTTTATGTTAGCGAGCTGGAGATTTTTAATGAAATTGATTTGGTCACGAGGTCTCGAATTGGTTTGATGCCATGCATTATAGCCGCGAGAGTTAACGAGTAAGTACTAAGTCATTAATGGTCTGTGTGCCACTGCTCGCGCCTGTTTATGACGGTAAATTAACATAAAACATCAATTTTTGTTGGTACTCGCTAGGTCATTGCAGTCAAGAGATAAAAAGTTTTGAGATTTTATGGTTATCTCTAGTTCGCAGGTCCTTTATCATCAAGTCAGTTTAAGTCGCGAGCTTGCGAGTACTGGGAGATTTTAGTTGTCGCTACCTCGCAAGATGTTTTGCACTTGACCATTTTATGTTGCGAGGTTGTGATTGGGTGTGATTTTATGTTGTCGCAAGGTCGTGAGGTGTTCGTGGTTAAGTCATTTTAATTTGCGATCATGCGATGTGGTTGGTATCGCAACTTAGTTGGTTTCGTCACTTGCTCGCAGGTTTTGAAGTTGTTTAGCATTTTAAGTTGCGATTTGGCAACATGTAAGTTTTGGTTTGATTTTGTGGTCATCGCATGCTCACGGGTTTGTAAGTCTTAAGCCAAAAAGTGTTACGAGCATGTGATGGTGGTTAAGTGTCTTGTTGTCGCAGGATCACAAGGGTTTAAGTCAAGTTAAGTTTCTAGTTGCGAGCTTGCAATGAAATAAGTTGTTTTGTTAGATTTGCAGTGGTCGCCAGCTCATAGGTAAAGAAAGAATATTACAAATGTTGTTGCAAGGTTGCGACTGAAGGGCTTGATGAAGATCAATGACTGTCTCTCACTCGTGAGATTCTTTGAGGATTCGTAAAAGGGGGTTGCAAGCTTGCGATTAAGAGGATTTGGTAGCATTGTCGCTAACTCGCTAACACGTGGACTTGTTTGCCTGGTTCTGTAAAATTTTTGAATGCCAATCGCCAATCGAATAGAAGGGCATGAATTCAAATTTTTCTCAAGTACTTCAGCTTTGAATTAATGTCATAGTAGCTAGTTCGTGCAAGTGTGGCAATTAATGAGACTTGAGAGATGTGATGGCGCCCAAATACCATAAATTGCATGATCGAGCCAAGATTTTGTATAATTGCATTAATGCATTCTATCTTCGAGGTAATCCAGTGAATTGAGCTCTGCAACAACGTTGGAGAATTCAGAGTGTTGGGTGTGGGAAAATTTAAGAAAATTGGTTAAGTTTTTCTCTTGCAGCTAAAATGAGCTAGGTGACAAGTGGAACTAGAGGTTCCAAGCCCAAGCCCAAGGCCACAAAAAGTGGAGGACCTGGAGGTTCCAAGGCCAGTGCCACTGAGGAAAAGACGGTTAAGAAATACAAAGAAGAATTTGTAGATTTGCTGCCAGGGACTTCCGTTGCTTTGAATACAAATGATTTGGCATGGAAAGATTTATGGAGCCAATGCAGAAACCCTACTATGCTTAATATGACTGGTTTTGCTCCATTTCATTATTTATGGAATAATAGGGTTAAGGGTGTCCCGATGTCAAACCCTTGGGATTTAAATATGACAAATTTAATTGTGCTAGATGTGTATGTTGATGTGGATTTGATCAAAGAGTTGGCCAAATGCTATTTGCCAATATCTAGGGTAATCAGAAGAAAGAACCAGTCTACCCTAGTTTCAATTAACAGAGCTAGCTTTGTTGAATCTTTCCAGATTACTGGTGCTGCATGTACAAATATAGATTTAGAGCGGATTGTAGAGGATTATGAAAAATACAAAGGTGTTATAAAGAAGCATGCAATGCCCAGATACATGCCTAGGGTGAATAGGAAACCAGTTATAATTCTAGAGAGTATCGTACCACCATTTGACATCACACCTTTCCACCATTATATGCATTGTACAATCTATGGATTATGCAGAGTGTTGGGTTTTGATGGAGATTCAACAGTGTCAGCTGAATTAGTGATGATAGCTATGGACATTCAACACCCAAATATTAACAAAGATTACGATTATGTGGGCTATGTGGTTGAACACATTCATAATGCTCTAGTTGAAATTCAGAGTGGTGCACCCAACCCTACATTCAAGCATTATTCATTGCTGATGCATTTAATCTTGTTCTATAATGTTGAGTTCATGGATAGAGAATTGGATATTTTCAAAGAGGAATTGGGTGTCTTAATGCCAATACAAAGATGGACCCAGGTTTGGGACAGTAGTTCTCCCCATTCTTCTTTCCTTTTCTTTGAAAATTGGATTGTTTCGCCAATTATGGAAATGCTAGGAATAAATAGGGAACAATTATCAATTAATGTTAGGAGAGTTTTGAGACCTTACCAGTATGTTCCAAACTGGTCTATTTCACATAACTGGGGGGAATTTTATTTTTTTGATAACTTTACTGTGATCAGAGTCTATGGGTGTCCTCAACCTCCCCATATTTTACCAAAATTTGTTCCAATTAGGATTGCTTTTATGGAGTTTATCTGGCAATCGACCCTAGTTGAAAAAGAATAGCTTGACAGACACAAGAAGGGTTCTCTTCTTCCTAGGCTTTGGGTTGTGTATGATTTTACCATTGGTAGGAGTTCCTTTGATGAAGTAAACATTTTCCTTAAACAGTATAGGTTGGTTAATGCTGTGTCTAGATTCTGTGATCCTGAACAATTTATTAAATGTGCATTGCCAAAAATGACACCTTGGGCCACAATAAAGGACCATGAACCATTGGATGATGAAGATGTGGTTAGAAATTTGCTGAGAAAATATGAAGTACAAGAAAGGAGAAGAAAATGGAAAAATTTGATGAGAGTTGAAGCAAAATTGAAGGCTGCTGACCCTAGTTTCTCGGGTTTTTGCCCTGATAACACGTACCTGGAGAGTATTAACAAAATTCTGAGTTTATATGAAACTCTGATGGAACAAATGCCTCAAATTCCAGAAGTGGCTGCTCAGCAGCGAGACCCCCAAGATGGACATTCTTCACATGGTAAGAGGCCACTTAGTGTGTCTGCTGATGATGTAGAGAGTGGGGATGAAGTTCAATCTACCCAAGTGCCAGCTGTAAAGAAACAAAAAACTAATGAGGTCGATACAATTGTGAGGAGAGACCCTACTAGAGCAATTGTTATAGAACACAGACACTACTTTCATCAAATAAGGACACATCTCAGAGAAGCAGGGCAATATGAAGAATAGGGAGAAACAAATGAAGCCCTTGCTCAAGGCTTTGATGAGCGTGTGATGTTGTCAAATGAGTTCATGAAAGATGATGACTTTATTAAGTCAGATGAATTTAATTTTTTTTTGACAAGGTTGAAACAAAATCAATTAAGACAAAATCTGATCATAGAGGAAGCAAATAAAGAAAAGAAAGAGGAGATCATCAAGACACTGCAGGAATATGATCCTGACAGGGAGCAAATATCTGTGGAACAGGCAAGACAATTGATTAAGAGTATTGGTATGATTATGATGCCTGATTGGGATATCTAGTCTATTTTCATTATTGATCAGATTAGGAAGCAAGAGGACCCAATGTTTAAAACTGAATTTGAAATTGGAGATGTAATAAGAGGATCAAGATTTAATCTTAAGTCAAAGACACTTGCTGCTTGGTCTTTGGCCCCTTCCACTCAAAAGCCTCACCTTCTAAATATCCAAGTAGAAAAGAAAGCTGACAAAATAATTTGGAACTTGCAGAACACAACTGACATGGAGATTGCCTCATTTTTGACTCAAGTTTCTTTCATGAATTTATCAAAAACAGAGGATTTGTCAAGAAGATACACATAAACATATATCCAATTGATTGCATTGTCTAAAAAATATGAAGAGACATTGATGAAGAAGGGCGCTCTGGAGGAAGAGTTAGTGGAGTTGAAAGAAAAAATTGCAAATGAGCCCCCTCCAATACAGATTATAAAACAAGTACAAGAAATACCAGCTGATGTGACAACAAAAATGGAGGAATACACAAGGAAAATTGAAAATCTTGAAAAGGAACAAAATGTCAAGGCCACCTCTATTGTGTCAGGAATTCTGAAACACAGGATTAATGTATTATAAGAAAAAATGATGGTAGTGCATGATTTGCACATTTCTTTGAAAGAGGCAAGTAAAACATCCTCTGAGGCTGTCGCTTTTCTTGGACCTTTGTTCAATGTTTGGTCAGGAAGAAGCAGATTAATGGATAAGCTAGATGCCGCAATGATGTATAGTGATGAGTTCCCTCCCAAGATTAGTGACACTAAAGACATGGTGGAGGTAATGAATGCAGCTTATGCATTTTTCACAGTGAAGGATGTGCTTATAAATGAAAAATTACAGACATTTGGGGAAGGTTATAGTAAATTGGTACCTTCAACTAATGGTAGTAATGGAGATTTGAAATCGGTTTCTGATTGGACCAACGAATTTGATTTGATTATGGAGCAAGAAGAAATAATCAAGCATATAGATGAACATGTTGATGCTGATTTCTTTAGCGGTATGCTTGATTCATTGTTCAAGGTTGAGGTTGACCATGCAAAGTTTATTGTTGAGTCCAGGGCAGTTACAGATGCCAAATGGATAGATTCAGTTGCAAAGTTGGAAGAGGTAAAGGCATTTAGTTGGCCAACATACAAAGAGGTGGACAGGTGGCAAGCCATGCTAAAGAAAAAGGAATAAATGTCAGGTTGAGGTTGCTACCCAAGATTCCTCACAGTAATTATAAGCTTGTTGAATCCTCATCTTATAAAAGGATTCCAAGATTAATTTGAGAGGGATGGCCACTTTTTCTTTTTGATTGGTAGAGAGGGATGGCCAGTTGGCCACTTTTATTGATGTTGAAAACTCTTATATAGTTATAATAGCTCAATTGTTCAAGAATTTGATAAGTGCATAGCTGAATCGCATTGTGAATTTATTTTCTGATATCATTATGAATATAATATCAATATCATTTGCAGTTTGAGATCTTCACCTAATTGTCTTTGTGTTGAATTTATGTTTTCTCTATGAGTTGAATGGTCAAGGGTTTTTCAGTTTACATATGAATCTGGGTTGTATATGTAATGGAATTATTCATAATTTCATTCCTATTTATCTGCAAATGAATCTTATTGAAGTTTATTATTAGGTTGTCTTTGAATTGTAAGTGACTCTATACCCTAGGATAAGGCATTGGTATGTTGTCTTGATGTTGACTTGGTGAAGTGACCTTCCAATTATAATAGTTGATTCATTGTGGGTGAATATGTTTTCTTGTTTGCCTTTGATTATAAAATTGTGATTTTTTTATAACATCTATCATGGAATTGGACCCTCAAAAGATATTCCCTTTAATTGAGTTGCATGCATGTTTTACTAATTATGTTGTATTCCTATCTATTGTGGTGTTTGATACTTTCATTCTTAATACTCTTATGATTTTATATGCTATGGATGTTTATGTAATATATATGGAGGTGTTCTATGACTATCATGTACACAGTACATGGTTTCCCTCCTCCATAAAGTTGGCATTTACTCATACCTATAATTCGCCCACCAATTACAATGAGGTGAATCCTTAATATGATTCCAGACTAACAAAAATTTTGCATTCCTGGGCATAATAGGAAGCATTAAATGAAAAATTACATACACCATAACATTGCAACAAATGAAAAAAGTTAAAACTCATGATTCTGATCATTTGAAAGAGATAAAATTATATGCAATAAATTTATATATAACTCCTTCAAGAACCTGCACAAAGCTTGACACTAAATGCTTTTCATTTGTTCTGTAAATGACTATACAACTTTCTCCCTTCACCTAGAGTCTAGAATCACTACTGGAACTAGAAAAGGAACCCCAATGACTATACAACTTGCAAAACTGCTTGAGGCTTGAGCCATGCCATTATCACCCTGATGCCTTTGGATGGAATGTGAGATGTTATGTTCTATCCAAAAGATCATTTCCAAATTGAGGAGGAAGCCTTCATGCCGAGGAACAGAGAAAATGTTTAATGGAAAGAGGAGCTCTAGCCTTCATGCCCACGATCAGGGAAAGTGGAAACGTGAGCTTTAGGGTAAATGTAATATGTTGGGGAGGGGTTGTAGCTTCCATGTCATCACAAAGATGACTGGCTGCCACTCCCCACCCAAACAAATCCTTCTTTCATTCCTCTACGAGATCCTTCTTCAAACCCCTTGCCATCCTATGGTAGAGTAGAAGTAGAGGATGTGCCATGCTTGGCCTTTCTTGACAAGAAAAGGCTTTCACACCCCCTCTGGCAATCCTTCTCACTTTCATAGCCCCTCTGACAATAAACAAACTCACATAGAAGAAAACAAAAATACACCCATCCGGTATCACAGAGCACACAAAAACTCCATGCACGATCCTGCTCAAACATCATCTTCCTTTCTGAGGAAAAAACCACTCTCAGAAAATGAAAAAGGTTTCTTTTCTCTTCTACCAATTAAGTCACCACTCCATTGTATTTATAACATTTTCACACTTCATTTGGTGATGCTCATTCACGTGAAAAATCATCATTTTGGTGTTTTTTAACATGACTGTAGACTCTAGAAGTCATGCCTATCAAATCCATTGCATCCTGCTAAGGCTCATCTATTGTGAACGATTTTGTTCTGATTTTATTCCTCCTTGATTGGACAAATTTTTCTTTAGAATCCCTAACAAAAAGCAACCTGAGCTCTTATTTCTCAGAGAAATCCGTGATCTCCCTTCTCTAACTCAGAAGCTATCCAATCCTTTTACGCCTCTGAAACCGCCATCCTCGCTTGTGTAATCAACCTCAACTTAGGAGAAACCTTCAAACTAGTCCCTCAAGAATGAGTCAGCATCCAAGCCTTAAAAAGTTTAGGTTGTGAGCTAGCGACCAGATAGTTTGTGGTTAAATTTTATGGTTATCACCAGCTCATGATGTAAAATGTCTGAAGACGTGATCAAGCTGCGAGCTGGCGACAAGTTGGTTTGGGTTTACATTGCGAGGTTTCTAGCTTTTTGGGTGTTAGTGTTTTATGTTACCGAGTTGGAGATTGTTAGTGAAATTGCTTTGGTCGTGAGGTCTCGAGTTGGTTTGATGTCATACATTATAGCCATGAGAGTTAGTGAGTAACTCATTTCATACAGTTGTCACTAGCTCTCATGTTTGTTTAATGTTAGCATTTTTAGGTCACAAGCTAGCGACTAGACAGTTTGTGGTTAGGTTTAATGGTTATCGCTAGCTCACGAAGTTAAATGTCTGAAGACCTGATCAAGCTGTGAGCTTGTGAGTGAAGTGCTAGTGGTTAAGAGATAAATAGTTTTATGTTGGCGAGTACGCGATAAGGGTTAAAGTTACCACTATCTTCGAGTCGCTGCGGTGACGAGGACTTAACATTTTGTGGTCGAGAATTGGCGAGTGGCAGTTCAGTTTCCCTCAGTCGCCAGATCTCGAGGTTATGAAGGCTTAGCATTTTCAGCTTGCGAGTTGGAGAAAGAGAGAGTCGTAAGGGCTTGTCGCTAGGTCGCGATATTTTCTAATGGGCAGTCTTCCAGGTAGAGGGTTGACGACCGTGTGCCACGTGTTTTAATGACTTAAAGTTAATATCTTGAAATCGCCAATATTTTTTTTATGGTTTGAAAATAGCTTGAAATTGCCAATATTTTATTTTAATGGTTTGAAAATAGGTTGACATCGCCAATATTTTTTTTTATGGTTTGAAAATAGGTTGAAATCGTCAATCCAAATATTTTTTTGGTTTTAAAAACATTACAATTCGCCAGGATTTTTCACAAACTTTGAGCGATCACGGCTAATTCGCCAATGGAGATTATTATTTTTCTCCATAAACCGCAAAAATTTGCCAGTAAAATTAAAATTTTCCTCAAGAATTATATAGCTTTCGCCAGGTTTTTACACCTTGTTCAAGGGGGGGTTTCTTAAAGTTTTCCCTAGTTTGAGGGTTTTAGGCTACCCGATAGAGATTTTCTTGTAGAATGGGGCAGCGATAACTTCAAGACTTCACACCATATACAAAACAAAGGTAAAACGATCTATTTTTCAGGATCTATGCCATGAGAATTCTTACCAATCCACCTGAAGTATGCAATCAACAAAAAATAGATGGTTTCGTGAGTTTCCAACAGTTCTTGACGCTTCAATTTCCCTTCCAAATCAACCCACTTACATATTTCGATGTTTGGGGTCCTTAAAGGTGTCACCCCAAATGAACACAACCTCCTCCAATCATTTTTAAAACTGAAATGACCGTTGGAGAACCACGACTTACAAAAAGTGCAAAATTGTCATGACAACAAATGGACAATATGACAATTTTTGCATTATTCAACCAACTTAGACTCAAGACTATCATAGTCCACCAAAATGATTACATTTGATTCTAACACATCAAAAATGATTAAAATAAACCTTTAGCCACTTGATCCCTCAATTTAGACCATTGTGACCCTTATTGACTCAATTTGCTCTACAAGACCCTAGACGACAATTTGACCCAAACATGGACAAACTTGTCACACTCCTAGGACATAGAATTACAAAAAGGACCCATAAGGTGTTATTACATTCCTTCTAGGCTAATAGAAGATCATATTATTCTTGGTTCATTCCTTCATAGGTAGGTGCTCCTCCACCATATTGGTATCAGAGCAAGATTTTGAAGATCACTTGGGTGGTGTGGTCTTATTATATGTCAGAGGAAGAGATTGAAATAGGGGCTGACAAAATGCCTCCTAAGAGTATGTCACAAGATGCGGTGAAGAAGTTGATTGAAGAGATGCTTGAGTCCAAGCTTGAAGAATTGAAAAAGATGAAGGATAAGGAAGATAGAAGTGACACAGATGAAGAAGGGGATAAAGAAGATGGGGAATCCTCTATGAGGGTAGAGGAGATACCTGCAGATCAAAGGGTATTTGTAGATGCCTCAAGGCCAGTCAATAGGGACACAATTGATGGGTTTCCTATATATAGTGGAAGTATGGAAGTAGAAGAGGTGATAGACTGGATTGAGGCATTGACCAATCATTTTGAGTACAAAGAAATCCTTGAAGATAAGAGAGTTAAGTTGGCAACAACGTCTACTCTTACATGGTGGAACTATGTACAAGGGGAAAGATTTAAGGTGGGAAAGAGTATGATAACCTCCTGGGAAAGGGTGAAAGCTAAAGTCAAGGCACAATTCATTCCCATTGACTATGAAGTGCAGATGTATAAAAAATTGCAAAACCTCAGACAAAGAGACCTTGATGTGAATGCATATACAGAGGAGTTTCATAAACTTAGTCCCAAATCAAAGAGACAAGAAGAGGGGTCAGAGAAAGTGGCCAGGTACTTGAATGGCCTAATGATGAACATCCAATATGAGATCAATATCTTGGCACCAGAGACATTGAATGAGTGTTTTCAATTGGCCTTAAGGACAAAAGATAAATTAAAAAGAAGAAGTGAGAAGGGTATTATAGGTAAAAGAGGGAGAAGTTTCAGAGGCAGATCTAGTTGGGAACTCAAGTAGTAGAGGAGGCTACCATGGGAGAAGACCAAATGGAAGAGGCCGGACAAATGGATCAGGGAGAGGATCCAAATTCTCCAGTATGAGATGCTATAATAGCAATCAGATGGGGCACCCAACCTACTAGTGTCCAGAGAAGGCCTCAACTTCTCATGGTGGTGAGAGGAGAACCACTTTGACTCAAGAAGATGCAAGGAGTGTGACATCTCCTGAAGTGAATTTGACATCAGCGATGGGAGAGAACCTGATGATCAAGAGGACGCTGCTCAAGGTACTAGTAGAGAATGAGCCACCCCAAATAAAGGCTTTGTTTAGAGTCAACTGCAAGATTCAAGGTAAGGTTTGTACAATTGTCATAGATTCAAAGTCTACTGATAACATTGTATCTTTGGAAGTAGTAAACAAGTTGAACTTGGAGAGGATACCCCATAGTTGTCCATATAGGTTCAATTGGCTGAATAAGGGACAACAAATACTCATCAATGAACAAGCATGGGTAGAGTTCAGTATTGGGGGGTATAAGGACAAAATTTTGTGTGACATCCTTCCAATGGATGCTTGCCATATTATGCTTGGCAGACCATGGCATTTTGACAAAAAGGCTCATGATGATGGAGAAAACAATGTTTACTCTTTCCAAAAGGATGGTGTGACTTTTAGGATATAGTCAATGGTAGAAGGGGATCCACAACATGTAGGATCTAGTGTGATGATGGTGGGGGAAAAAGTGTTCCTAAATACACTAAAGGAGAAAGGTGGGGTAGGCTTTGCTTTGATTGTGAAGCCCAAGGAAGAAAGGAAGAATGGTGTGAGTGAGGTAGGACCTAAGGAGGCCAGGGAGCTGTTAGAGAGGTACAAAGGAGTGGTTGCATAGGACATACCTGATTCCTTGCCACCTATCAGAGATATTAGTCATCAGATTGACCTCATACCAGGAGTGGTACTCCCTAACAAAGCAACATATAAAATGACCCCACAACAGAATGAAGAGACAACAAGACAAGTTCAAGAGTTCCTAGATAAAGGGTTGGTGAGAAATAGCCTTAGCCCATGTGCAGTACCTACTATTTTAGCCCCAAAGAAGGGTGGAAAATTAAGGTTTTGCACTAATTCTAGGGCTATCAATAGGATAACCATCAGGTATAGGTTTCCTATTCCTAGGATAGAGGATCTAATGGATTATTTAAGGGGAGCTACCTATTTCTCCAGATTGACCTCAAGAGTGGGTACCATCAGATAAGGATAAGAGAGGGGGATGAGTAGAAGATTGCATTTAAAACCAATGAAGGGTTGTATGAGTGGCTTGTGATGCCTTTTGGTCTTTCAAATGCCCCTAGCACCTTTATGAGACTAATGAATGAAGTGTTGTAGGAGTTTATAGGGAAATTTGTGGTAGTCTACTTTGATGACATATTGGTGTTTAGTAAGAGCAAGGAGGAGCACTTGAAACACTTGGAGATATTCTTGAAGCGACTGCAGGAGCAGAAGTTGATGATAAATTTAGAAAAGTGTGACTTCATGAAGCAAGAATTGGTTTACTTAGGCTTTGTCATCTCTAAGGGTGACTTGAAGATGGATTCTTCCAAGGTAGAGGATATTTTGAACTGGCCTACACCTAAGACAATGGGAGGTAAGAAGTTTTCATGGTTTGGCAAAATTTTATAGGAAATTCATTAGGAATTACAGTGATATTTGTGCGCTTGTGTTAGAAAACATTAAGGGTGGTGGTAAGGTGAAGTTTGTGTGGACCAAAGAAGCAGATAAGAGTTTTGAGTGTTTAAAATAGAAAGTTGCCAAGTACCCAGTCCTAGTATTACCTGATTTTAGTAAGGTCTTCACCATTGAATGTGATGCAAGTGGGTTGGCTATAGGAGCAGTTTTGAGCTAAGAGAGGGGACCAGTGGCCTTTTTCAGTGAAAAACTAAATGAAGAAAAGAGGAAGTATTCCTCATATGATTTAGAGTTGTATGCCATGGTAAAAGCTCTAAAAAAGTGGAGGCATTACTTGCTTCCTAAGGAATTTATTGTATATATTGACAATCATGCTCTTAGTTTTTTGATTGGACAGGAGAAGCTCAGTCATAGGCACATGAAATGGGTTGAAAGTCTTCAAGCATACACCTTCATCATCAAGCACAAGAAAGGGGTAGCCAATAAGGTTGCAGATGCTCTAAGTAGGAGGGTGTTAACAGTACAAGAAGTGCAGTTGCAGAGTATTGGTGTTGAAACACTCAAAGGATTGTATGAAGAGGACCAAGATTTCAAGGAAATATTTAAGGTATGCAGAGAGTTTGCAAATGATTTTAATGGAGATTTTTATGAATACACCTTGCAGGATGGTCTTTTCTTCAAGGGGTGTCAGTTATGTATCCCTAGGTGTTCAATGAGGGATAATGTAGTGAAGGAAAAACATAGTGGCTGCTTAGGAGGTCACTTTGGGATAAATTAAGACCTTGGACCTAGTTAGGAGATTTCAATTTTGGCCAAGGATGCATATTGATATCAGAAAGTTTGTGGAGAGTTGTACTGTGTGTCAAAGAGAAAAGGGGGTCTCAACCAATGTAGGATTGTACCAACCTTGCCTATACCAAGTAGACCTTAGGAAAGTTTGAGTATGGACTTCGTGATGGGATTACCCAAGATAAAGATAGGTCATGATAGTGTGTTTGTTGTGGTAGATAGGTTCAGCAAGATGACTCACTTTATTCCTTGTAAAACCACCAATGATGCTAGCTATATTGCAGGATTATTTTTTAGAGAGATTGTTAGAATTCATGGGTTGCCTTTGAGTATTGCATCTGATAGGTACAAAAATTTTGTAGGGAATTTTTGGAGAACCTTATGGAAGAAATTGGGTACAAATTTGTCCTTTAGTTCAACCTATCACCCTTAGACTGATGGCCAAACTGAGGTTGTGAATAGGTCATTAGGAAATCTTCTTAGATGCTTGACAAAGGAGAATGGAAGTAGGTGGGATATGGTGATACCTCAAGCAGAGTATGCCTATAACGATTCAACAAATAGAAGTACAGGTCTAAGTCCTTTTGAGATTGTGTATGGTAGTCATCCTAGAGGAGTTTTTGAATGGAGAGATGTCCAGGGGTTGGACAAGAGGAGTGGACATGCTGATGAATTTGTAGAGGCTATGAAAGAGATGCACCAACAAGTTAGAGATACCTTACAATAGAACAGTCAAAAGGTTAAAGCAAGAGTAAATCAAAGAAGGAGAGATGTGCAGTACCAAGTGGGTGAAATGGTCATGATTCATCTTAGCAAGGACAGGCTGCCCAAGGGAAGCCATGGCAAGTTAATGATGAGAAGGATTGGACGTTATAAAATTTTGGATAAATATGGTCCTAATGCTTACAAAATTGAACTCCTTGATGATATTTCTATTTCAACTATGTTTAATTTTTCTGATCTAACATTGTATAGGAGTCCTACTGCAGGGGAAAGTGCAGGTGAATCTATCCAGGAAAGTGAGGAATGGATGAAGCACTTACCACCTAAGGAGCCGCCTAAGATGGAGTGCATTTTGGATAGTAGGGAAGCCAAGAAGACAAGGAAAAAGAGTTATTTTGAGCTCTTGGTTAAATGGAAAGGCATTCCTGACTTAGAAGCTACATGGATGCTGGAGGAAGATATCAAAAAGTAGGGTGGGGATTTGTAGAAGTTGGTCTCTAAGAGGACTTGAGACAAGTTTCACCCGAGGAGTATGGTGCAGGAGCACCTACTTATGAAGGAATGAACCATGAACAAGATGATCTTATATTATCCTAGAAGGAATTTAATAAGACCCTATGGGTCCTTTTTGTAATTCAATGTCCTAGGAGTGTGACAAGTTTGTCTATGTTTGGGTCAAATTGTCATCTAGGGTCTTGTAAAGAAAATTGAGTCAATAAGGGTCACAATGGTCTAAATTGAGGGATCAAGTGGCTAAAGGTTTATTTGAGTCATTTTTGATGTTTTATAATCAAATTTAATCATTTTGGGGGACTATGATAGTCTGGAGTCTAAGTGGGCCATTGAAACCCCTAAAGCCTAGTAGTAGCCCACTCATGTATGCAAGGGTGTGTGTAGTCACACAAGACTTGAGAAGTGTTAGTTGTTTGTAAGGGGACATATTGGAGCCTTTGAGTCTCCCAAGGTATCGTTTAGTGTCATTGAACCATTGCTTGACTTGGTGTTGTGTAAAGACCCTTTGGTAGTAGGGTTTTGGTTGAGTTTGTGAGCCTTAGAGGTTGGCTGGTTCAAGACATCCTTCCAGTCTGTTGCCTCCACATCACCAAGTCATAGCTTTGTTATTGAAAAATCTCATGACTTTAGTCTTTATGTTTACGTAAGTTTATAATTTTGAACCTTCTGATTGAACCCCGTGTTTCAAAGGTTCAAGGTTCAAAGGTTTGAGGTACAAAGGTTCAACGCGCACAAGAATGTAAAGGAAAAGTGATTAATGAAGCATATTGTGGGCGAAGTCTGAAATTTTGAACCTTCTAATTGAACTCCATGGGTCAAGGTTCAACAGTTCAATAGTTCATTCTGCGACAGTCAAATTCTTCATACATATTCGTCAGTCCGAATATGCATCCGAAAAAGTTGCGAATTTTAACCCACCTGATATTTTGGTCTTTAGTATTCCCAGATTTAATTTTATGACTATAAGAGCCCATTTGATATATTATTTTCTCAATGTAGGAATTTAAAACATTTTATAAATATTTTAAATCAGTTGGAAAGCAACAATTCCATAGGAAGGTGAAAGGTTAAAAAGAAATATTTTTGTAATTAATAATCTTTTCCAAGAATCAATTATGTTAATTGAAAGTCTCCTCGAAAAAGAAGGATGATATATATGTAATAAAAATAAAAATATAAGGGGGTTCTTTCCTTTTCTTGCCGAAAATTTATGTTGCAGCAAGGAAAGATTTCTGATTTTCTATTGTAAAAGGGGAAAAAGAAGAATGCATTTTTCTATTTTTGGGCATAATCATTGTACAAGAATAAGATGATCTTTGATCCATTCTATTGGCATTCTGAGAAAGGAAGAAATATATTTCAGATCTGTGTGTTTGTGTGTATTTCTTTTGACTGAAATTTGGCCTATGAATATTTCTAGTTATTCTTTTAATGCTTTCTTGTGCATTCTAGTTATGCCTATGTTTGTTGTAGAGACTTTGATTTCTCACTCATTTATACATCTGAAAGAAAATTATTTAATCTTTTCCCTCTTTGTTGTGGGTATCTGGGCAAGATCTTTGTGTGTTTTACTCCAGTATCATCTTGTTTATAAATATGTTGTTCGCATTTGTGTCATGGCTATGAGCAGATGTTAGTTGCCTTTATTGCTTTTCGGTTAAAAGCATATTCAAAAAACATAAATTTTATCCAATGAAGGGAGTTGTTCCTCCATATCAAAATTCAGAGAGCACTTGTAATTGCCATTACAAGTGAATCAACTGTTGGTCCTTTTGTCTTTCAATTTGGGCATTTGTGAGTCATTTTTGAAAGGTATTTAAGAAGGACAGATCTGTTAACCAATAGTCTTGTATAACCCGTTGTAGTCCATTGCAAACTATTCTAGGTCTACCTTGGTGAGGGCTTGTTTGTTTAACATGAAACAATCAATGATAGCAGACTTGATAATAACCAATAAAGGGTTCCCACTTGGCATCCTCGCATCTCTAGTGATAGGATGGTAATGGTCTTCCTATATCTGAATCAGCTCATGGTGTACAAAAACATTTGGCACAAGCTGCATCATATGTCCAAGGGGAGACTGGGATCTTCCTATCATCGTTCTTGTAGAAATACCAAAATAGATCTCTCCCCAAAATTGGAATTATGGTGTCCTTGAAACCTTCCATACGATTTTAAAGCATATTTTTGGCCCCAGTATCTACAGAGCCAGGAAATGCATCTAGCGATGTTTTTTGCATAGGCCTTTTGGTCAGGGTTGTGACCCTAGGTTTTCTATCAGAAACCTCATCATTTTTAGATATTTCTCCCTCCCCAGTTTCACTTTGTCTCTTAGGCATTTTATCTACATTCCTTACTCAAAATTCAAACACTTTTGAAAATGTAGTAGCTTAGAGAGGCAACTAGGTACTTACTTGCGCTTATCACTTACATCTTGGCTCATTCCTCCTCACTGCAGGGCTCAACCAACACAATTCTCAAGTTTGGAATGGAAATTTTGGGTTAAAATTTGATTCTTAATAGTGACCTTTGGGGTCTTTTTTCATTTAATTTCTTCGTGCAAATTAGCACTTTGCCACTTTTTTTTAGAATTATGATGATGTCATCACCAACTTGCTTCGGCTTATTGTTTTCACCATTTTGCAAACGAGTGTCACCATCCTTGTTTTATTATGTGAAATAGCGACAATACCTATCACTATATCTCTATACCTCCTTTCCCCTTATTTTGGCTCCCTGCGATATGGCAAAATCACTTTGTATCATTATCGCTACCACACAACATATTTTTTTTGTCATTTATGTGCTCCCCGTGATATTTTATTAAGGTATCGCTAAATCACAGCCTTCTAAAATCTTCAATGTTCCTTGCTAGTAAAATAACGGAAACATTGCATGAGCTTCCTTCTTTGGAACTTGTGAAATGACGATGTCATAATGCATTGTTTGCCTTAAATCGTTGTTTCGTAGATATTTTAATATGACGTGTCATGAGGCACGTGAAATAGCAAAATGTGCATACACCTTACTTCCTTCTTCGCTATTTTATGATATAATTTATTGTGAGATTTGATTACGACAAAACATCGATAATTGATGTGTCTTATGCTCCCTTTTCGATGGTTCGATGGATGCTTGGTATAACAAAGATATGACCTTGTGAAAATAGAGATAATGTTTATTTTTTCTCTATTTCACAGAATGCTTAACATCTCAGTGAATAAATCTAGCGGAATAGAGAAAACTAAGAATTTAGCCTTGGAATGATTTAGAGGGGTAAGGTAATAATGAATTAAGGATAAGGATTATGTGTAAGTCTATTAATGGTTGATTTACAACATGCTATGGGACATTAGGCTAGAAAACACATTGAATTATGCTTGATAGGGAACTTAACATGTTGAATTTATTTGATTCAAATGTATGGACAATAGTGGGAAAATAATTTTAATAATCAATGATGGGGGCAATGAAGGAGTATGCGATAACGGTGACAAAAGTCTGTATGGATAGTAGTGGGAAAATTAGTGAAGTTCAAAACTTTATGTAGGAAAACCAACTGATTTTTGTGAGGTGCTAACAAGTTGTTTGTAGTAGTGTGCCCATCAAGGAAGTTAGATTGGAGTATGTGCCCACTAAGGAATAGATTGTAGATATCTTTACTAAGGCTTTGGTGAAGGATACTTGTGAGTATCTCTAATAGACGTTAGTGGCTATTGCCCCTCCTTCTATGAACTAGACGCATTCAAGTGGTGCATTTATCTAGGAGGAAATTTAAAATACATCTTTTTTCTCCTAGATTGATGTGGTTGTTATTCTCAAGGGGAGAAATGTAGTATGTGTGACTTTTTGGTTGGAAGAAATTGGTTGCAAATGGAGTGTTGTAGTGATTAGAGTTATTCCCAGAAGAGAGAAAGTAAGTCAAGATGAAAGGGAGATATTTCAACAAAGTATTTGTTGTTTGTAGTAGTGTTTCCTTTGTCCTTGATGTAAAAGGGAGAGAGATTTCAATATAGAAAAGTGTTTGTTGTTGGTGGTACAAGTGTTGCCATAAATGCCAAAGGGGGAGAATGTTGAAAACTTTGAGTTATGTTGTCATTAATGTCAACCTATCTAGTGTTGTCATAAATGTCACTTTGTATGGTATGGATGTTGTAGATGGTCTGAAAATGAGTGTTCAGATGTTGTTGTGAAGTCTTGTGGTGATTTTGAGTAAGTATGAGGTGTTTTTGAAAGGCTAGTGTAGTGGAAGTTTCAATATGTAAGAAACAATATTTATATATAGGTAAGAGTATTTAATGTCCCAATAGAAGAATGCTTTGAATTCCTTTGGTTTGTGAAGATTATGGCTTGCGGTTCTAGATATAATATTTATGATTTGTGTATATTACACTATCATATTTTTAGGTCATTCGTTGCTTAGATGACGGAGTTGGTTGTTACTGTTTCTGACAGTGAGAAATATTTGTCTGGTTTGAAGAATGCTTGGCGGTTCTAGGATATATAGATTCAAGAATTGTGGCTTGGAAAACATGTTCATTTGGTTTGTGCAGTGTTCTAGTTCAGTTTTCTAGTGATAGTTTGATTGGAAAGTGAAGTTATGTTGTTCTATGTTCGACATACTTAGTTGTGTTGGCTTTTGGCTAACTTAGTTGGTTTAAGTTATTTGGATCGTACTCTTTTGGTCCATTCATGCATTGGAGGTTGAGTTTGGATGTTGATATGGGTTTTACCATGGTATGTGTAGATGTAGATTACATATTTTGCATTGGAGGATATTTTTAGGCTGACTGGTTAATACACTTTATTGTTTCTCTACACATTTCATTTGATGTCAAATTTGGAGGATGTGTTAGCATGTGCAGTTCATTAGAACTGACTTAGAAGGAAGTTTTGTGATGTGTTTGGGTCCCCTTTATCTCTTGGAGTGGACTGCATTATGTGAATTGGTTCGGGTAGTCTAATTTATGTAATATTATATATATTCTTTTTGTGGCCAACCTAGTTGAGGATTTTAATTAATAAAATTGTATATATAGATGTGCGGTTATATGAGTTGAGGTATGGAATTGTTTGAATTGATGTGAAGTAGATATGAATGACGCACAAGCAAATTTGGTATAACAAAATTGTGAAAGTCAATTTGTGAAGAGCTTTGACGTTGATATCTTCAGTGTGATAGTATTTTGAGACAATGATTGATGTTAGATGTGTTTGATGAAGATATCATGTTCCTTTTGGTAGCTTATGAAATTCCTTGTATTTTTCCTTAAGGTTGTGTGCCTTCGTCTTCCAAGTCCAATCAGGCGCTATGAGCTTCTTGGCCTTTAGCCTAAAACATTGTAATGAATATTCATATTATGAATGTGATTCTCACTGTGGTTTTTCACTGTTTAGGGTTTTCCATATAAATTTGGTTTTCACATTTCATTGTTCTTTGTGCTTTCATGTTTCTTAATTGGAATAATAAGTTAATTGTGCTTTGAAGTTTAAAAGATCAAAGGTAGAGTATTTTGAGGTCCTGATTGATTCACCCCCTCTTAGTAATGTGGTGTGTTCAACAATTTCATGATCAATGAAACCGAAGGTATTCAATGAACCCTAATGCACAATTACACTTGTGATGTTAGACTATAATTCATTTAAAGGAACTATAGTCTCTATGTGATGTAAATGTTTGTAATGTGGTTTGTGAATGTTTAATTGAGATTTTTATTATGTTGTAAGGTCACTAGGATTATAATTAATGTTAGGTTGCATCCTGTATGGATAAATTTGAATTCAATCTTTTTAATAATGTTAGAGGGCCTTCAAATAACTAATTTTACATTTTTAATGTAATTTTTTAATAGGGTGGGTACTTATGGGTTGGATACCTATTTGACCCCATATTCAAGATATGACCCCTCTTAATTGCTCATTAAGAGGAGTGACGAGTTTGAATGTTTGAGGGGTATTATGATTGATTTGTCCACCCACATCTCCATTTTTTCCAAATTTCATCTATGAATGAACTTGTCTTGCAACAATTTGACGGTTGAGTATCCAAATGTACCTTCCCTCCCTAATATCTCTTGTACATTTTGAAAAAATTTAAGGGTGGAGTAAAAAACACTCTTTTCCTCCTTAAATGTCTTCTACATGTGAAATACTTCGTGGAGATATGTGTTGAAGGTTGAATGGGAAAGTGACAAGTATCACCTCTCCATTTAAGGGATTCTATTTATCCCTTTTGGGGGGATGAAGAGGGGATTCTTTCTCATTCATTATTTTTTCTATCTTAATTTGGAGGTTTTTGTCTAAGAGAATTTAATAAACCTTTTAATTATTTTAAATCAAATCTGGATATTTTATCTCCTTCTATCAAAACTTCTTAGCAATAAGAAATATATCAAAGACTGCCAAAAAATTGCTTGCATATAAACTCATAGAATGTACATGATATAGAATTGTACTTAGACTATCAACATTAAGAAATATATATTTTTCTTTCATATACTAATATTATACAACAAATAACTTCTATGGTAACTCCTATGATAATCCATTAAAAACTAATAGTAAACATTGCCAACAAGCACAACCAAACAACACATTTTCTAGACAAACTTCACCTAGCTTATTATAATTATTTGAGTTGGTGAAATAAATATTTTAAACATTAAATAATAGTAATGATCAACCAATATCTTGTTATCAAATAGTACCAAAATCTAGAAATACAATCTTACCACAAACCCAACAAACTACTAACAAAACTCTTACAAAAAGCTTAGAGAAAACTAGATATTTAAACCTTTAACACAGATAATCTCTATATGAAACTTCACCATAGTGAAAATTTGACTCCCATTCTTATTCCACCTTTAAACCCTCAAACATCTCATTCTTGAAATTCATTCTCCACAAGTCTGACAACCTTTGGAGAACAACAAAATAATTAGCAAATTAACAAGTGAATGAATGAGTAATGAGAACAAAACCCCTCTAAATAACAAAGCATACTCAATCACAAATTTAGGAACCAAAAACCTATGCCAAAGAGGAAATATTCTTTGCACTTCCAAGAATTTAATTCCTCTTCCACTTGTCCTCCACGTCCTAACTCTCTTGGTTGCAACTTGCCAATTGCTCATGTTGTCAAAATTTTCCAAATGCCGCTTAACATTCCTAAACATACTTTCCAATTTCCCACACCATCTTTTAGCATCAAATACATTTTCAATGGAATTTATTAGTATGAAATTAAATTAAATTTTATCATTTTACCATGAATACCATTATTCACTAGTTTATTCATAGGACCTAACTTATTATTTTTGGATAATTAGACTTACTCTAAATAGTAAGTGTTATTTTTAGAAAGGGGACATGACAGGTCCTCCAAAATATTGTTTGTCCTATAGAAATTGAGGTTTGGATAGTTAATAATCTCTAGCCCTTCCCAAGTTGCATCTTCAATAGGTAAACCTTTTCATTTAATCAGATGCTTTGTTATACCTCTATTTCTTAGCTTCTTCTCTCTTGTTTCTAAAACCTCTCTTGGGATTAAAATAATCTTCCCTTCATCATCTAAAGGTGGCAGATTAGATGAAGATACTAATTTATATCCAAGAACCTTCTTAAGAAAATAAAAATGGAAAAAATTATGTATTTTGATGTTCAATGGAAGTTCCAATTCATAGGCTATCCCCTACCTTTCTGGTAATTTTGTAGAGTCTGTAAAACCTTGGCTTGAGTTTCTCTACTCCATTTTTCTTCAAATAACTTATATGGCCACAACTTAACAAAAATTATGTCCTCAACCTCAAAAACTCTCTATTCTCATCTTATTTGCATTCATCTTTTACTGATTTTGAGCATGTCGTGAATTATCTTTAATAGATCTCAAAACCTATTGGCTTTGTTTGATGAAATCATTACCTGCAGGAACTTTGTTGGCTATTTGGATGAATTGATTGTGTTGCATTGATGTTTTTTCATTGATGTCAACACTATCTATTTGAATGCTTTACCGACACCCTTCTGGTCCCAATAGATTGAGTAGTTTCTGGTTGGTTTGGATCCAACATGAGCCAGTAGCCTCTGGTATGGTTTGGTTATGGAATTGGCTTATTCATGATACTCATGTTCATATTTAGTAAGTTGGTTTTGGGCTGGTGATCAGATGCTATCTTGCTTGCTTGGAAGCTTGGCTTGTGGCTCTGACGAGGGTTTCACCCTCAGAGCTTTTTATGAAGATCTTTGATGAATTGCATAAGTGGTCTTGGTGTAACTTCTGGTGGAGATTCAAGATGCTGTTGGTGATCATGTTTGAGAATTGGCAAATGGAGATCATTTCTTTAGCATGTGGACCTATATTGGGTCTCGGTTGATCTAGGTTATGGACCGACTTAATGTAACATGTGGATTGAACCTCTTGATATATTTTTAGGATTTCTTATGTGTTGGGTATTTTTTGTTTGGTTTAAGGCTGACATGTTTTGTAATTATGTATTTGGTTTATTGTTTGGTGTCCGACCTGATTGTTTATGGTTGATGGTTTGTATACATATGATGCAAGATCTCATTGTAGATCATTATAGGTATAAGGTCAGTGAATGGATATGGATATGTAATGTGAGAGTAATGTAATATCATTCAGACAGAGGATTTGATCGATCATTGGAGATCGAATTGGGTTTATGTAAGAGGATTTAGTCCTCTGGTATTGAGCTTAACTAGACTGAACTCAAGCATATGAGATGCTATCTTTGCAGTTCAAACACTTCTTTTGGATTGTAGTATGGATTTCTATGTAGTCAGTGAGACTCCTTTTGTGATGAGCAATGCGCTCTAGGCTGTTGGCCTTCTTGCAAGTGCAGACCCCTCAATTGTAATTCACATACTTACTGCAGAAGTACTATCTGACTGTGGGTAGGCTTCCCACCATGGTTTTTCCCTTTACCGGGTTTTCCACATATAAATCTTGGTGCCATGTGGATGGTATTTATTTTTTGATTGTTGTTCATTCTTAATTGGTTTAGCTGCTATTCCAGTATTTGGTTTAAGCATTTTGGTATTAATGTTTTGGGTTTTGGTATTAAAGTTTTAATTGATAAGTGTTCTGGTAATCTGTGACAACTGATTCACCCCCCCCCCCCTCTCAATTGTCTTTCGATTATTTGAACTGTCTAACAATTGTATCAGAGCCTTGGTCCTCTCTACAGGAAGCTTAACCACTTGAGGAAGATCCTATGGTAACTAACAATTCAAGTTCAACCAGTTCATTTGGAGCTATCTTTTGGAGGGATATCCCTAGGCTTGATGGAACAAATTACACAGTGTGGAAGATTCAGATGGAGACTCATCTGAGATGTCTTGGCAAGGAGATTTGGGAGATCACACAAAATGGTGTTACACCTCATAATCCAGCATCTGGACATCCTCCTCCGAAAAACTTGGATAAGGAGCTTGAGAATGATTATAGAGCAAGAGAAACCCTCTTCTGTGCACTTTCTGATAAGCAAATAATGGGATTGACTGACAAATCATTTGGAAAGGGTATATGGGATAAGTTGGAGACTCTTAATAAAGGTGACTGCACAGTAAATATTGCTAAACTTGATGGTTACCGGGTGAGATATGAAAGCCTGAAGATGGAAGAAGATGAAAGGATTACTGCATTCATGGAAAGGGTAAATGAGATTGTTATGGGAATTCAATGTTGTGGTGGAACTTTGAGTGAAGATGAAATTGTTTCTAAAGTTTTGAGAGCCCTACCACTAGCTTACAAGATGAAGGCTACTTCTATTGATGAATTGAGAATAATGGGTAATACATCTGTCAACAGAGATACCTTGGTTGGGAAATTATCTGCTTTTGAGCTTGAAGAATTTGGACCTTCTGGAGCTGTGAAGACTGAACCTGCTTTTCATGCATTTGCATCAACAACTGGTAAAAAAGATTGGAAAGCTTTATATGTAAAGGAATTGGATGATATGAAGAGAGAGGATGACGAGTTTGAGCAACATGAAGCACTATTTGCTAGAAGAGTACCTAAAGGACCGGTAGGAAGTAAGTATGAAGGAAAAGCACCTTTTAAATGTTTTTCTTGTAATAAGATTGGTCATTTTTCATCTAGATATCCTGAAATGAATTCAAGATTTGAAGAAAGAGTTAGAATATCTTTTAAACCTAACCTTGGATATCAGAACAAGTATAAGTATAGGAAAAACAAAGACAAATCATGCTACACAGCAGATGAGGAAGGCATTATTGATTCTGATGATGAACCGACTTAAGACTCTACTAGTGGTTCCAACAATGGGAAGGAATGGGTGTTCCTTGCTATCAAGGAAGATGTTTCGACACTAGAAGAGAATGTACCTAAAGAGAAGGCACTTGCTGCTAAAATTGAAGACAAGGATGAATGGGTAATTGACAGTGGTTGTTCACATCATATGACTGGAGATAAAGGGAAGTTTCTATCTTTGCAAGAATTTGATGGCAGTCTGGTTAGATTTGGAGATGACAAAGCATGTAAGATCAAAGGAAAATGAACTATATCATTGGATGGTAAGAACAATACTGACAATGTTTATTATATTGAAGGTTTAAGGCATGATATTTGGAGTGTAGGACAATTGGTGGATAAGGGATTTCAATTACAGTTCAAGGATGGAAAATGCAAAATCATTAACAAATCTAGTTTGTAGATTGCAACCGGTACACAGACAAAAGGTAATATATTTTATTTGAATTCCAGTGAGAAGACATGTTTTATTACACAAATTGATGAGAGTTGGCTATGGCATAAAATGTTGTGTCATGTGAATTTTCATTACATTGTGAAGATCAGTTCAACTAAGGTAGTTAGAGATATACCTAAGATTGTGAAGCCCTATAATCCGATATGTAAAGAATGTCAAATGGGGAAATAGGCCAGAACCTCTTTTAGGAGTATACAAGATAAATCAAATTATGTTCTTGATCTTATTCATATTGATTTGTGTGGCCTTGCTAAAGTTAAAAGTTTTCAAGGTGATAGATATTTCATGTTAATCATTGATGATTATTCTAGAATGATGTGGGTTACTTTTCTAAAGGAAAAATCAGAAGCATTTGAAAAGTTTAAAATATTTAAAGCTAAAGTGGAAACTGAGACATGATTGAAGATTAAATGTTTGAGGTTAGATCATGGTGGAGAATTCACATCCAGTCAGTTTAATAACTTTTTTGAGAAGCATGGTATAAGAAGACAATTTTATGCTCCCCAGACACCTCAGTAGAATGGAGTTGTGGAAATGAAGAACATAACTATCTTGGATGCTACTAGAACAATGATGATGAAAGCTAGTCTACCTCATATCTACTAGAGAGAAGGAGTGAGCACATCGGTTTATACATTCAACATAGTACATATGAAAGGAGAAACTGATAAGACACCTTATGAATTATGGTTTGGCAATACACCTACAGTTAAGTATTTCAGAATCTTTGGTAGTAAATGTTATATCAGGAGAGATGATATCATTGGAAAATTTGATCCTAGATGTGATGAAGGAATATTTATTGGTTATTTTAATAAAAGCAAGGAATATAGATGTTATAACAAGAGATTGCAGAGAGTGCTAATGTCAAAGTGGATGAGCTGAATAGAGGCCAAATCAGAGTTTATGAGGAGGAATTGGCGGTGGAAATGATTATATCTGAACCAGTAGCACCTCTCTCAGAACAGAGTGTTGAATTAGTTACTTCGGTAATATTAGAAAATTCTACAGTAATTGAAGAACCGAGAAGAGGAACAAAGAGTCAGAAGACTCCTAGGTATGTGAGATTGAATCATTTACAAGATTAGATCATTGGGGATAAGAACAATGGAGTAATGATAAGAAAAAAACTGACAACTAATGATGTATGTTTAATTTCTCAAGTTGAACCAGTATCAAAAATTGAGTCATGTAAAGATGAATATTGGTTGAAAGCTATGGAAGAAGAATTAGATCAGATTGAGAAAAATAACACATGGACTTTGGTTCCCCAGCCTAAAAAGAAGAATGTTATTGGAACTAAATGTGTTTTTATGAATAAATTGAATGAGGATGGTCAAGTTCTAAGGAATAAGGCTAGATTGGTTTGTAAAGGACATTCTCAGAAGGAAGGAATTGATTATGGTGAGACTTTTGCACCGGTAACTAGGATTGAAAATGTGAGATTATTTCTTTCTTATGCTACTCATAAGAATTACAAGGTTTATCACATGGTTGTTAAGTGTGCATTTTTGAATGTGGATCTTGATGAGGAAGTTTATATTGAACAACCTGATGGGTTTTCACTATCGGATGATACAAACATGGTTTCTAGGTTAAGGAAAGCTTTATATGGATTGAAACAAGCACTTAGAGCTTGGTATGCAAGGTTGGATGAATATCTTTTGAAGCTTGGTTTTACTAAGGGTAATGCTGACATTAATTTATATTATAAGGTCACTCATGATGATATACGAATTATTGAAGTATTTCTTGATGACATTATTTTTGGAGGTGAAGATAAGTTATGCATGGAATTTTCTAAGAATATGGAGAAATAATTTGAAATGTCTATGATTGGGGAAATGAATTTTTTCTCAGGTTTACAAATTACTCAAAAAGATAAAGGTATTTTCATCTGTCAAACTAACTATGCTAGGGAATTGTTGAAGAAATTTGGTTGGGAGATTCTAAACCGGTAAGTACTCCCATGGTTACAAGTGAGAAATTGACAAGAAAAGATGTTTTTGCATTGGTAAATCCTACAAGATACAAATCTATGATTGAAAGTCTACTTTATTTGACTCAGACTAGACCTGACATAATGAATGCTATTTGTATTGTATCAAGATTTCAGAGTGATCCTAGAGAAAATCATGAGAGTGCGATGAAAATGATTTTTAGATACTTACAAGGTACATCAGAATATGGTTTGTGGTACCCTAAGGATGATGACTTTACTTTATGTGCACATATAGATGCTGATTGGGCTGGAGATGTTGATGACCAGAAAAGTACTTCTGGTGGAGATTTCTTTCTTGGAAAGAAACTTGTTTCATGGATCAGCAAGAAGCAATCATGTACTTCTTTATCTACTGTTGAAGCTGAGTGTGTTGCTGCTGCTACTAACTGTACACAAGTTCTATGGATGAAGCAAATGTTGAAGGATATAAGGATGGATTGTAATGAACTGGTATTTATTCACTGTGATAACTCTACTACTATTGATATATCAAAGAATCTGATATTTCATTCTAAGACAAAGCATATATCTATCAAGTACAACTTTTTGAAGGAAAAGGTGGAAGCAAATGAAGTTAGACTAGTTTATGTGAACACTAAAGAGCAGATTGTAGATATCTTCACTAAACCTTTGCCTAAGGAATCATTTGAGTACTTCAGAGATAGATTGAGAGTTTCTGCCCCTCTGGTAGAGACTTGATTGATACGGTTTGACATTAGTCCAATATGCATTATTAGAGATACTTTTCATTCCGACACTCATGTGGGGATGCTACTGCTCAGGGGGAGTAGTTAGCTTTGTGAATCAATGGTTTATGTTTTTGCTTTGATATTTTTGTCATATTTCTGGCATTGATGTCAAAGGGGGAGAGATATTGATGTGAAAAAGAAAAACTTAAGGAGTTGTATACATTAGGGGGAGAGATATATGTATAATTCAGAGCTTTACATAGATATCATTCACAGGGGGAGTTTGGTCTTTATTTCAGAACTTCATTGCTATATCTTTGAGTGGGAGATTGTTGGCCATTTGGATGAATTGATTATGTGTTGCATTGATGTTTTGTCATTGATGTCAACACTAGCTGTTTGGATGCTTTACCGACACCCTTCTGGCCCCAGTAGGTTGAGTATTTTCTAGTTGGTTTGGATCCGACATGATCCGGTAGGCTCCGGTATGGTTTGGTTATGGAATTGGCTTATTCATGATACTCAAGTTCATATTCAGTAAGTTGGTTGTGGTTTGGTGATCGGATGTGTTAGTCCACCCGTAAGTTTTCCTTTTAAAAAAAAATATATTCCAATTTGCGGGTTGTCTTTTTGTGCATTTTGTTCTATCGTGTCATTTGTTCTCTTCGTACTTGAACTATTGAACTCTTTTTCAAAAGGTTCAAAGGTTCAAGGTTCAAAGCACAGTGTTAAAAAAGAAAAAGTCAGTCGTTTACGGTCTTCGTTACCAAAATTTCAAACACGTTCACTTGATCTTCAGTCATTGAAGTTTTGAACCCATTGAACCTTGTGTTCAAGTGGTTCAAGGGTTCAAGGTTCAACAATGCCTTTTTAATGGGTCGCGGCAATGTATTGTTATATGATGAGTGTGGGTCTTTCTTTTTATGTTAAGTTGATATGCGGTCTTGAACCTTGAACCAAATTTCAAGTAGTTCAAGTGGTTCAAGGTTCACTTTAATTATTCCTTTTTCTTTGTCGCTTGTTCCCAGTGTTGTTTATGTGCCAACCATTATAGTTTTATTGCTTAAATGAACTTGAACCATTGAACCTCGTGTTCAAGTGGTTCAAGGTTCATAAGTTCTTTTCAAACTAATCCGAAAAGCTTTTTGGTGGAAACAAAAGCGACGCAACAAGAAGGAATATTCCCTTATTTGGATTATTGAAATTCTAAATGTGGAAAGTAATCATGGAAATATCAAATTTCTTGTGCGGAAGTGATGGCTAATTAAGAAGGTGTCAGGTTTGTCATTTCACCATTACTCTGCACGCTTGAAGTGAATCATGATGAAGTGTGTGCAACCCAATTGATATTTGCCCATCTGATTAAAGGAAGATGTATGAGTTTATTTCCATATTTAGGAAGGTTGCAGTTGCCTAACTTCAATTAACTGGAGGCGCCGAAGGTAAATCCAACACTGTTCTTGGGAAAAATTTCTAGTTTTTATGGTGTTATCAGGTAAGTTTAGTTGTCTTCTCCTATGTTGTGTTTCTTTGTGCACTAAAGTTTTATCAATATAGAAAAGGGGGAAGATTTGAAAAACTGTTGGGGTAGCATATTGTATTGTTGTTAGAATTTCTTGGTTAAGGGAATAGATTGTTAAAATGAGGCCTGTGCTACCAAAGCTTGACCAAACCTCATGTTTAGTGAGTATCTTGCCGGAAATGGAAGACACCTCCTTAGTTCATGTAGATTTAGGGAATTTCCTTGAAAGGACTAAGAATCCTCAGGTCGGGTTGCTAATGGAGAAGATAGTTAAGAGTGGTCTTGTGGAAGCTGCTGCATTTCCATTAGCCGCGTCGTGTCTAGATTTAGTGTTGGCTTGTATGAATAGATATGATTCTGAGAATAGATGTACCAGAACTAGTGGTGGTGAAGTGTTAGTCCATATTAATAGGGAAATGGTGATGATGACAATGGGAATTCTGCATAAAGTGGAGTATGAGGATTGGACCATTAGAAATTCATACGCCTATTTCTCGAAGAAGAAGAGCAAGTACATAAGTGTAATTGCAAGAAATTGGCTTTTAAGGATTCAGAAAGGAGGATCTCGACTACCCAAACCTTTAACCAGAGAACACCTCATCACTGAGGTGCAAGACATTGTTGTGCTTTTAAACAAAGTAAAAGGGAATTCACATTCCTTCTATTGGGAAGATTGGATGCACTTTTTCATCCAAGTGGTTCTATCTGGTGATAGATTTCTAGATTGGTCTCAGGTAATTGCAGAGAGGTTGCATGAAGGGCTAAGAAACTTTGTGGGTATGAGTGGGTTTTACATGTCTTCTTACCTGTTTTATATTTTAGCCTGCACAAAGGATTGGCATGGATTACCCAATGAACCTTGGATTGATGGAATGAGGGTTTACGATTTTTACCCTTTGTTACAACAACATAGATATGTTGACCAAATTGACAAATGGAATGGAGTCTTTGCGGGAAGATTGACTTTTGAACTCCAGGGTGATGCCAACAAGAGGATGTCCGTAGAGGCTATGGAGCTAGTGAGCATTTATGGAAGCTTCTTTATCTAGTTTCCATGGTTCACTTACATACGGGTAGGTGGTTTTGAAGGCCAACCATTAAAATTGCTCAGGTATGCCTTTGATAGCTTCGTACTTACAGAGGTGAGCAGGCAACTAGCCCATATAGATAAAAGACTAGGGGCAAAGGGAGAATCTAGGGTGGTTTTTCCCATTGAGCTTGGGTATTACAATTGCAAATTGGTATCAGATGCTTTGAATCTAGAACTGGAGTTCAAAAGGATGAATCTGTAGCCATATGTAGCCAGGCAAATATTTGACAGCAAAGGTTATGCAAGGGAGAACCTTAACATAGACAGTCATTTCTACCATGAACCCCGGATGGAAGATTATTGGGAAAATTGCAAGGATGAGCATGAAGTGAGAAAGAGGCTGTGGTCAAGATTCACTTTGTAGTAGATAGCTGTCTTGAGGCTCCCAATTAATACATCAGGTGTATTGGTAGATACAAAGGAAGATGTTCTGGACCCTGAGTTTGGTACTGAGATTGAAGGGAAACCGATTCCAGAAATTGACTGGAACAAAAAAGAAGATGATAGCATTCAAACAAGGACCTTCATTGTTGTCAGGAGAACGGAGAGATGGCTGAGGAACCTGAAATTCAAGGAGGGTTCTTCCATGTCACCACATGAATCAGGAAGTGATTCACACATCCTGGTTCAATCTCCTAATTTTACCACTAATAAAATTGCTGATATTGCAGGTGTCTCAAAGCCCGTTGTAGAGAAAATATAGCCAAGAAGGTCAGGAAGGTCACCATCCAGTCTTACAGCTGCTCGAGTAACCCGATCAAGAAGATAGAATAATAGTAGAGAGCCTGTTCTGCAACAGGTCGTAGTGGATTTAGACCCCAGTGAAGAGCTTGAACAAATAATGAACTCACAGGATCAAAGTGAACCTGAGATAGAAGAAATGAATACAAATGAAGGGGTAGGAACTCAATAGGGTCCCATGAATGCTTTGGTAATCATTACCTCCCCAGATACATAGGTCACCCCGCCACCTAAAGGATCTACCAATGCTCCAAGATGGCTAGAAGCCACCATTGGAAAGAAAAGGAGTGTGGTGCCAGTCACCATCCCATTGGAGGACATGGTTAGTAAATGCTTAGGAAAAGCATTAAAGCCTAAAAAGCTCAAAACACAAGTGATGCTCGATGTGGATGACACAACAGGACACTGGAAAGCTGAAGTGGCCAAGCCCATTCCTAGAAGAGATGCAGATAAGGCCATGGAGGAAGATTTTACAGTGGAGAAAATAGATTTGGGCGTCGCATCAAGGGCCATGGATGTAAAACATTTGGAATCTTCTACAAAGAGGATAATCTCTAGGACTTGGAAAGATGAAAAAGACAAGAGAGAAATGAAACAAATGGTCGCACAAATGCCAGAGTACATCAATGCTATTCATAATCCAAATCCTCAGCCATTGTCATAGATACTAGTGTCATTTGATCCTAAGTCCCCAGCAAACTAGAAGATGCTTGATCAAGTTGAAAGGAATAGGGTAGTGATGGAGATGTTCAACAAATGGTTGGATCTAATAATTCAACAAGGATTGAAATATATTACTAATCTAGTCAAGGTTTATAAAGATGCAGAAAATTTGAGTAAGGAACTTGAGCTGGAGACAGTCAACTGGGAAAAGGAAAGCGTCAAGTGGGTAGCGGCTCTCACACAAATGAATGATGTTCAGAGGTATGGATTAATGAAGTTCTTAGCTGAGAAACCAGTAGATAACCTAGATGATAATGTGCTATATGTGTCAAAGAAAAATGTCGAATGGCACAACTCAATCATCGGGCAGGGTCATGAAGAATCCACTAAGCTACTCAAGGGATTGATTGATTTGATTGACACTATACAGAAGGACCTTAAATGTATTGATATCCAACTCATGAAGGAGGGAGCTAAGGTGATTGAGGAAGTTGTAGACATGATCAAAGTATTTCAAGATAGAGTTCATTCCATTCAGACCACTAAATATTTGACTACCGATGATTTTATGAAAGTAGCAAGGATTGAATCAATGCTCATTGTCTATTCAGATCACTTGGAGGTTCACAAGGCAAAGGTCACGCAGGTGAATATGGACAAGGAAGTGTGGAAGCAGAGGATCATACACATTGGCCTGCCCTATTTACAAGTTATCCTAAACTTTTCGACTGCACACCTTGAATGGCAAGGATCCGCGACAAAACAAGACAAGCCCGTAACTTCCTCAGTTGTGATAGATGCTGCTTAGTTATGCTACAATGAAATGCCGGCTTTTCAGCGGCTATTAGTTTAGCTTTCTTTTGTTTCATCTGAACGGTTTCTTTCACTGAGGTGAAAGTAAATGTTATTTGTTAATTATGTAAAAACTATGGCCTGGTGGCTATTTAAGCTAAAAAGCTTGCTTTTGAATGGGTTCTGAAACTGTGATTTTGGAAACAATAGAAGAGTTTTTTATACGAATTGTGGAAAATGAAGTAATGACTGATTATTAATGAAATGATGAGACATCTTTGGATCTGTGCATTATGAGATTCTTAATTCTTCTTAGGTTGTTATGTGGGAATAATTTAATTTGATAATCAGTTATCTCTGCATTTCCTTTGGGTTCATATTTATTATAGATTGTTGGATGACTCGCATGTTGTTAATCAACTTGATCCCCCTTGCCCTGTGAGGTGTGAGAGAGTCTCGATTAAGCTGCTAGTTTCTTGTGTTGAGTTCCCATTTTGTTTTTGAATGTATGCGATAAATGTATGCTAATCAGAGTTTGTGAACTCTTCTTTGAGCAATTTCTCAGAAAAAATTAGGCGTTTATTTGTGCAGATGGATAAATGCTAAAGCCTTTTCAATAATTTCTGGTTAAAAGTGTTATAAAAAGAAATCAATTGTACAATTAATTAATTGTAAATCATATGAGGAGCTGCCCTCTAATGCAGAGGTTGAATTATCCTTAATTCTTCCAACTGTTGGTATTTTTGTTTCTTTATAAAGGGGTAAAATGGAGTCACATTTTTGCTTAAGAAGTTAATAACTAAAGTTTCAAGAAGGAGACAAATCTTTTTACCAAGAGGATGCTATCCTTCTTGCTTGGAAGCTTGGCTTGTGGATTCGACAAGGGTTTCACCGACAAAGATTTTTATAAAGATCTTTGATGAATTGCATAAGTGGTGTTGGTGCAGCTTTTGGTGGAGATTCAGGATGCTGTTGGTGATCATGTTAGAGACTTGGTGGATGGAGATCATTGTTTTAGCATGTGGACCTATATTGGGTCCCGGTTGATCTAGGTTATGGACCAACTTAATGTAACGCATGGATTGGACCTCTCGATGTGTTTCTGGGATGTTTTATGTGTTGGATATTATTTGTTTGGTCTAAGGCTGACATGTTTTGTAATTATGTATTTGGTTTATTGTTTGGTGGCCGACCTGATTGTTTATGGTCGAGGATTTGTATATATATGATGTAAGATCTCATTGTAGATCATGATAGGTATAAGGTCAGTGAATGTATATGGATATGTAATGTGCGAATAACGTAATATCATTCAGGAAGAGGATTTTGTTGATCATTAGAGATCAAATTGGGTTTATGTAAGAGGATTTAGTCCTCTGGTATTGAGCTTAACCAAAATTGTACTCAGGCATAGGAGATGCTATCTTTGAAGTTCAAACACTTCTTCCAGATTGTACTCTAGATTTCTATGTAGTCAGCGAGGCTCCTTTTGTGATGAGAAGTGTGCTCTAGGCTATTGGCCTTCCTGCAAGTGCAGGCCCCTCAATTTTAATTCACATACTTACTACAGAAGTATTATCTGACTGTGGGTAGGCTTCCCACCGTGGTTTTTCCCTTTACCAGGTTTTCCACGTATAAATCTTGGTGTCATGTGGATGATATTTATTCTGTGATTGTTGTTCATGCTTAATTGGTTTAACTGCTATTTTGGTATTTGGTTTAAGCATTCCGATATTAATGTTTTGGGTTCTGGTATTAAATTTTTAATTGGTAAATGTTCTGGTAATATGTGACAACTGATTCACCCCCCACCTCTCAGTTGTCTTCCGGTTATTTGAGCTGTCTAACAAACTCTACTATTTGAAAATAATATATCAACAAAGGAGAGTATATTGTAACCATACATAGCTTATAAAGTAGGCATACCAATAGAAATATTATTAGAGTTATTCCAATAATACTCTCGTAGATCCAACCATTTAACCTAAGCACTTTGCTGATTTGAAACATAGTTCCTCAAGTATCCATCTATTCATTTGTTGACTATTTCTATTTTTCAATCAGTTTGAGGATGATAGCTTGTGCGAGGTGTGAGATCGGTACTTGTCAAATGAAAGAATTCCTTCCAAAAAGAACTAAAGAACCTGCTATCTCTATCATTGACAATATTCTTGGGTAAGCCATGCAATTTGAAATTCTCCTTGAAAAACAACTTTTCTACTTGGGATGCCTTAAAATTAGATGTGATAGGAAATAAATGTGCATAATTTTTCAATATATCTACCACAATATATGTAAAATATTGTCCTTGAACCTTAGGAAAACTAGTGATAAAGTGCATGGAGATGATCTCCTAGTTTTGTTTTAGGAATTGGAAGGGGTTGTAGTAATTCTGCTGGAAACATCTTCTCACTCATGTTTTGTTGGAAAATTATACACTCTTTAATATGTTTGATGACATCCTCCATCCCTTTTTGAGAAAAAATCTCTTAGATCTACCTATATATCTTGAAATGGCCCTAATGACCAGCTAAGGTTGTATCATAGAAATACCTCAATATCTTCTCTTTAACCTTGGATCTTGGTAGCAAAAGTACATTTTTCTTGTAGCAGATCAACCCATATACAACTATGTACCTATCATCCTCTATTAATTCATCTAGGATACTGGAAGCAAAAGAGACCTTAGAATATTTTAAAATTATAGAGACCTTATAATTAATAGAAATAGAAGTTAGAGAACATAGAATAGGTTACCTAGAAAGAGCATCAATGACTACATTTTTCTTCCCTTTCATATACTCAATCTCAAAATCATAATCTATTTAACCACAAACTTCCCACATACCAAATATTTTCTAAACTTATCAAGTGCATGCATGATGCTAACATTTGTTTGTCACAAATGTAGCATCCTCTCTTTAGTTGATTCATTTTTTTTGCTCTCAAAAGATATTGGATTTCATTTTTGAGTTAGGATAGCCAATATACCTTCTCTAGATGCATCAAATTCAATAATAAAGATACAAAAAAACAAGAATTATAAAATAGGCATGTGCTCATTACCTCTTTGAACTTATCAAATATTTTCTATGCTTCTTTTATCCATGCAAAGGCTTCATTCTTAGTTATATTAGTCAAAGGGGCAACAAGCTAAGAATTTGTTTTTGACAAATATTCTATAATAACTGCACAAACCAAACAATCCTCTCAACTGGGAAGGATTGGTTGGTGGTGGCCAATCTAATGTTGCCTAAGTCTTCTATTGGTTAACCCACACTCCTTTAAAACTAATGACATGTCCAAAGTATAGATTACCAATCAACATGAACTTATATTTGGATAACTTAGTATTGAAAGATTTTTGCTCCAAAATTTCCAAAATAATATCTAGATGTTCTAAGGTATCTCTCCATGTTTTATTGTAAATCAAAATATCATCAAAGAACACAAAAACAAATAATTGGAGATGTTTAATGAATAGCTTATTCATGCAAGATTGGAGTGTTGTTGGAGCATTGGTGAGATCAAATAACATGACAATAAATTCAAAATGTCCATAGTGACATGGGAAAAAAATCTTCCCTTCCTCTTCTTGGATAGATGCTCTAAGTTATCTCGCCATGTTTAATTGTAAATCAAAATATCATGAAATAACACCAAAACAAATATTTGGAGGTGTTTACTGAATACCTTATTCATGCAAGATTGGAGTGCTGTTGGAGCATTGGTGAGATCAAATAACATGACAAGAAATTAAAAATGTCCATAGTGACATGGGAAAAAATCTTCTTTTCCTCTTCTTGGATATCCTAGAATTCCTCATTACCATCTAATTCAGAATCTGAAACAACTTCAATAAAGTGCACTTGTCCTTTACTTATTTGTGTCTAAAGCCCATGTTTCTCTACAACTAAAAAGAAATTATTTTCCTTCAAGGTTCACTCCTTTTTTCATCATCCACATTCTTATTTATTGAATTTGTTACATTATTCGATGGTAGAGATGGAAATTTCTTTTTTTGAAAAGTCCCTTTGTGTTGCCAAGAATTGGAGAGCTTTTGACTAGTTATCAATTTCTTAGGCATAAAATTTTCAAGCTCAAAACTTCTTTTGATATCTTCTTCCAATGTCAAAGGTGAAAAATACTTAACCAAACCCCTAATAGGCTCTTCAAGGCCTTCAAACAAGAGATAGATAATCCTATTTTCAGACATATAACAACAACTTTCTGGAACTCCTCTACATGCTCATTGATAGATTTAGTTTGCCTCAAATTTGACAAATCCTTAAAATACTCTTCTTTATCCTTGAGTTCAAATCTATCTAACAATATTTGACTAAAATCATCAAAAGTATTCACAAAATTATAAAATTGAGTAGTTATACCGTGATACTAGTACCCACAAGTTACATCTTTGAGGTGTAGAGTTGCATATTGAATGACATCCTTCTTCCTCATAGGGTTGAGAGTAAAAGAAGGTTTGTATCTTCTATAGCTAGGCTCTTAGTGAAATTTTGTTTGTCTCATCAAAGGTAGGATCTAAAAGTTTTATTAACTTAGTCCTAAGCTCATTCCCACTATCTTGGTCCTTTTTATAACCCTTCCTTGGTAGCAAGGCATTCATCATGTCCACATAAAATCTGAAGGGAACCAAACTCTTGAATTCATCATCCAAATTGTTAGGTTGATCTCATTACAATCAAATCTCCTATAGTTTCTTGCATGGGATTAAAAAGTGGGTTCTGAGTGAATGCTTTAACTATAGGTAAGAACATACTCTGCGAGGATTTAGAAGAGGATGGATTTGAGACTTTAGCCACTTCTAAAGTGCTCCTTTTTTCCTACATAGAGATCATATATTGTAATTTTTTTCTATTAACCTTATCACTTCTTTTCTTTTTACAAGGATTTATATAGTTTTCCTTTAACTATTTTCAATTCTTGAACAAACCTTTTTTATGTATTTCCTCCATATTAGACATGCCTTTCTTTTTTTAAGTTTCAACTTTTTCCTCATTTGAGGAAGAACTAATCAAAATCTCTTGGTTACTCTCACTCTATAAATACATTCCTTACCTTTCACTTGGATGCATAAATTCTATGGAATCCTCAAGCTGGAAAGATCATAGCTTTGATAGCACTATAATAAAACTTGCTATTATTTTAAATCAAATCTAGGTATTTTATCTCCTTCTATCAAAACAAGACCAAATACATCAAGTAATGAATTAAGTAACATCAAAAAGACTAAACACATCATAATGAATTAAGTTCAACACCCTAGAAGATTTTTGGGAACTAGAATAAAATTGAACATTTTTTTCTTTCCATATACATAATGTTTTAAAATATTTAACTCAAGATTACAATCATTTATCCCCTCAATAAGGTTTTAAATTTTTAGCGCTTCAAGGTCCTTCTCATTGATATGATCACATCTTTGGTGACATGATGTTATCTTCTCATTTAGAAGTTTCATCTCCAAAGCATGACCACCCTTAGATACCCCAAAAACACAACTATAAAAAAAGTTGCAACAATCTTCATTGTTGTTAGTTCTGATGGTGAGGATGAAGACTCTGAAACTCTTTTCTTCATATTGTGCATGAATCTAAATAAAATAGAGTTCCTATCTAATAACACTTACTAAGAATGATAACTCATCTTTTCATCATGTTTTCTCCATTTGAGAATATAACTTGCACACCCACAACACTTAATTTTATTATAGAAAGTGATTTTCATGCCAAACTAGGGATATGTAACACATCAACAATTCCATTCAGTCTACCATTTGAGAATTAGATATCAAATATTCCATGGTCAACTATCTTTAGGTGAGACTAATCACCCAATTATATCTTTCCGCCATCATATTCTTAATTCTCTGAGAACCAACCCCGATGCGAGGTCATGTAGAAGTATGCCTTGGATTCAATCAATTGCACATCTGGCAATGCATGTTATCCAAGGAAATGTGAAAATATTCACCATCATCTTAAGAGGATTCAAATTCAAAATTTTTCTTATTTTTCTTTATTTTCCCCTCCTTACACTCCTTTTGGAAGTGTCTTATTTTGCCACAATTCCAACATTTCATCTTGGAATTTCTAGGAGACTTTGATCTCCCACTAAATTTGGACTCAAAATTTTCTTGCTTGGTATCATTTTTCTTTCCTTTATTTTTAAATATACCATGATCAATAGTCCTCCTTAATCATTTAAAAATATTTTCTTCACTTCTATTTAGAAATAAATAATGTAACCATTTCATCCATCTTGAAGGTCATAGTGGTGATCTCATGACCATGACAACGTGATCCAACAAGTTTGATAATGGAAACAAAAAAGTAATGCAACAATCCCCATCCTCCCTTTTCACACAAACAAAGTTTAATTGGGAAAAAAACATGTTGAATGGATTAAGATGGTATGAAAAAGACCCTCCTTCCATCTATAGAGAATACATTATATTTCATAGGAACAACTTATTTACAAGGGTTTTAGCGTGATAAATTTGAGTAAGTTCATTCTAAAGGTTTTTAACTATCTTCTCTTCATGGACATTTAGAAGAACAAAATATTAAAAAATTAAGTCCTATCAGTACCTTACCTTATGACCCATTAGATACCAATATTCTTATCTCATGTTTGATGGCATTTTCTAGATACAACATTTCATATGTGTTGGTCTGCAAGATTTCTCATAGCTAAAATTTGTCTCTAGTAAAATTTTCACTCTGTTATTCCAAATGTGCTATCCATCCCCTATTTGTAAGAAGGTCACGAAACACTTTTCCAAAAATTTCCACTCAAATAAGATCAATGCAAAAAACCCTCTAATGAAGAATGGGACCAAAATTGGCTAGGACCTGACACCAACTAAAAGGAAGCAAGAGGTACAAAAATAGATTCAAGTACAATAATCTATTGAGGAAAGTGTGCAATTTTTTAAAACCCTTAAATAGTTTCTATTAAAAAGATGCATAATACATGAAAGATAAAATCAACACCATAGATAAATGCACACAACACAAGATGTACATTGGGGAAAACCCTTTCAAGAGAAAACACCCAATCTCCAAAATCTTTCTCAATGTATTACAATAAAATTTTTGGTTACATACACTTGCAAAACAAGTTTCTTCCAAGAGTACACAAGTGTTAAATTCTAGAATTTTTTTGACTACATAATAACACTTGCAAATAATCTCATGATGCAACTCCAATCATAACACTTATATTTATAGAGTTTATATATAGAAATATCAATGTGCAAATTACATGCACATCAAAAAAATTAAAATGTAAAGAACATGCTCATGCAAACCTCAACATGAAAAGTAGATGCACCTATAAAATTCACACCTATTATAACAAATTTCTATTTGCAACTTTGTGTTGAGTCATCTTTAACAAATGGAGACCACAAAAAATAAAAAATAACACGGATGAAAAAAATCATGATAGGAATTATCAAAGGTTGAGAAACTTTATTCTTAACTTTTGGAAGTGATGTAGATTCATCACTATTGGTGAATGATGTTCTTCAATGGTTGTTGGCATCATGGAGGAGCTCTAGGAACATGTTTCTTATATACAATATGATTTTCTTGACATTTTCCAATGTCATTGTTAGGATATGGCTATCTTAATGTTATTGGAGGTTGAAATATTGGTTGACCATGTAGGACTCTTGAGTCTTTAGTTGAGTTGTTGGTTTATGACTTATTTCTTTTGACATGATGTTCACAAGGTAGCTTTATAGAGAATTTGCAGGGAATGAGGAGCAAGGAACTATTTCAAGGGCTATAAAGAATCAACAAATCAATGATGGAATTTGATAGGATGGTTATAGTATTGGTTTACTCTTGATTATTTGTTAGAGTGTTGACATGAAATAGGTGATCTTGTTAAAAGGAAATCAGGTAGCAGAATACAACTTCCTACACAGAACTATCAAGAGAGTGAATGCAAAAAAAATTAAACCCTTTCATAATTACAGATTTGTATGTAAATCTAATTAGACATTAACAAATATTTAAAACATAATAAACTCATAATACAACATATACGTGGGAAAACCCTTTCGGTAAAAAACCCACACTCTAAACACTTAGCTCAATTATATTAATTAGCAACAAAAATAGTTACAATACAATCTTAGAGCTATTCCCTTCAGGAGTCTTCACACTATTATAGGATTTAGGAATAATTCTGACATCATAATGATGTATCTCAAAATCTTCAACCTCTCATTCAAAATAAGCCAAGGCACCACAAATTTATAGAGCTCAACACAAAGTGGAAGGCTCCCATGGTTTCCAAAACCAATTTCAAAGCCTAAAAGGTAAGTTGTGTCATAAACAATATAATTATCATTGTTATTGACATGTTGCACATAGCAAATTTCCAAAGCACTAACACCTATCTCATCCAAAATGGTCATCTTGACAAATGCAATGAAAGTTGAACATAGAAACACCCACAAACAAGAATAGGTTATTTCCTTACCTCACACCACTTGTCAAAAGTGAAATCCACCATAAATATTAAAACTTTACAGATACAACTCCAATCCATAAAAGAAAATACAAACCAAGACTCTCTAATCAACATAGGAAATTGCCAAATCAATTTCCACTCCAAAAGTTGGAAATATATAAAAAAACACCTACCCAAAATGTAGAAGCTTCCAAGTGGACACCAATTTCCTAAAAAAAGGATTATGTCGTCTCATCACTGCCATCTAGGATGCCACCTTAGCAAGAGGACCCACAAAGTGAATGACAACTTAGGAAATAAATTTTTTAGAATAAATCAATTATTAAATAACCAATGTTAGGACTCCAAGATTGAGACACCTTATCCCAACATTTGGGAATATGATACGTTCATTGGATCATATGATATTATTTCAAGGAGATTCTAGATCATGATGTCATGATTGGTTTCCTTATTCTATTAGTTGGATCTTTCACAGTAGTTTTGTTAGTTCCCTTGGTATTGAATACATTGGTCATTTTTTTAGGAGTTTCATGTGAGTGTTGTGCTGCATTTGGATCTTACCAAGGATTGATCATTTGTAGGTGCTCATGGATATTTTGAGACTTAGGTGATGTTAGAGTTCTCTTGGTATTACAAACAATTATTGAGATAGTTACACCTTGGAGGTTTCATTAGAAAGTTCGAGGAGCCTTCACTTGGATATGGACATTAATTTGGATATGGATATTAATTTATGGTATACCTATAGAGGAGATTATACTTGGAAAGAGTCATGATGGATTGACATATCTTGGAGAATAAATAGAATTCCCTACTCTTCGTCTATTTGGTGGATAATTATTTGAGAGATACTCCCCATCCTTGTTTTTTTATGTGTTCTATTTTATATTTTGTCTTGTCATGGATATGGATCTTGTACTATAGTTGTCTAGTTTTAGAGGGCTCATTTGAGGGATGTTTGGAATGTTTATCTCCATATTCATATTAGTCTATTTATGATGAGAAGTTTAATAGATGTTATTGGGCTGATTTTATGGATAGATAATGGATTTGAGTTTGATCTTCCTTGGCTAGAGAGGCTTACATAAATGTTGGCTATATGAGATATATATTTTGTTTAATATTGGAGATTGAACAGTTGGGTGTTGTTGAGGTTTTTTATTTGTGGTGTCGTGAAGGAGATCATAATTGACACATTTTAGCACTAGAGGCATGTGTATAAGGACATGCTAAATTATTTGATTTGTAGGTTCTCTCTTTGGTCTTGTTCTTCTTTCTAGATGTTTATACTCACATGAAATTTGATTTGAGGTTTGTGCAAAGTGATGATGATCACTATGCTTATCATATGTTTTTTCCTTTTTCTTTAGTGACAACATGGATGTTACTTGATCTCTTTCTTTCATTTAGTATGGAGAACTTGGGAGAGATATGGAGACTAGTGGTGGGAGTTACATTGCAATATATTTTCTTGCAGGTTTTATATATTATTACCAAATGATATTCGTTAGACTTTCTATGTGATGACATTGGTGATTTGAATGCATCAATAATTTTTAGATTTGAAGGTACCTATGTAGTGTGAGTTCCTAGATGTGTATTTTGTTTATTGACAAATTTGACCAAAGGAGCTTGTGATTCCAATTTATGGTTTAATATGTTGTTGGAATTATTTCCATTGATGTTTGGATACCTTTTGAAGTATGGATGATTCGATGATTGAAGGAACACAATAGGTCACAGAGGGGGGGGGGTGAATAAGTGAATCTTTTAAAAACTTTAAACTAAAGTGTGCAAAAGATAAAGAAGCAAATAAATTAAAATCACACACACACATGGAAAAGCATATGACACTAGATATACGAGGAAAACCCAATGTGGGAAAAACCTCAGTGAGAATACCCGATGGAGTCTACTTATCCAAATAATCCTCACAATGAAAAACTGATTACAAATTTCATGGGCACCAACCCAAAGGAGAAACAATCCCTAATTTTATGAGTGCATACTCAAAGGAGCACCTACCCCTACTCTGAGAACCCACTTAGAGAACTACAATGACTTAAGTTTTTACAATAGAATGGAGATCCTTGTTACAAATATGTTTTACAACCCTTACAATTTTTTTTTATTGATTCTACCTCTCTCATGTATGTTCTCTACCTTCAAACTTCTTCCTTTGATTTGTCTTTGACCTCTGCTTGATTATCTTCTCCCCTTTGTTGCTCTCTATTTTCCTTCACTTTGTTGATTTCTCTATTTTTCCTTAAAGCTCAATCTCCGTTGAATGCACTCTCTTTCTTTGCTTAAATTATGTCTTCTTTGCACTACTGTGACTTCTTATTTGAATGCACTTCTTCACTTTTGATTCAACATACACCACGGTCTTAGCCAACTCAACTCAACTATCCCTATTAGAATATCATCATCTCCTTCTTGATTTGAACAACTCTGTACACCAATAATTTTCCCTCCAAGAATGAATTCAAATATTTTATTTAGTATTGTCATCTTGGAGATTTTCACTGCAGAAGGTTTTATTCTATGTCCTAAAAATGTTCTCAGATTAACTGCCTGTATTAAATGCATCCTTTCTGTCTTCAGATCATTCTTTGTGTATCGATTACTAAGTTTAGTAATCTTCATCTTCCCAATGAGTGACATCCTTCCTCGAGCGACAAAAATAGTTTGTAACTTGGTCATCATCAATGCTTTCTTCATCCTTATTCGACTTGGTTTGGTGAGATAGATACCTACCTCATTTAAGAGCATCATCACTGACTTATGCATATTAGAGACACTGTTCTACAAACCTGGATGCCACATGTCTTCAAAATCATCGTCCAAGTCACCTAGTCAACGTTGGTCAACTACCATGTGGATCTCTATGTCTATCGAGCTACCAACGTGTCGATAAAATCATCTCAAATGGTCAAAACCCACAAGAAGGGTTTTATCACCATGAGGTTTAACAGTCACAATGACCTTAAACCCTATCATATACCTACAGGATGGCAGAATTCTTCACGCATCTTCCTCTTGACTTGCCCCGCAAGTTCCTCTTTCCATCCATCTACTTGCTGTGAGATGGTGGGGTACCAACATCAACATTGTGGTTGTTACCCTATAGTGCCTTTAGTCTTTGGACATCTACATCACAGGATAGTAATAAAATCTTTTCTTCTTTGATTTTCTTACTCTGCAAGACCATTTCCTTTTAAGCTTCTTGGCCACGTGCTAGCGGAGAGCTTCATTCTTCTAGTGTTTCTCTTGTTATGCCATGAGACCATTTTTTGGTCTTCCATGCTGCACGATAGCAGGGGGCTTCAATCTCCTTTCCTTATTTTAACCCCATGAGGTATTTTGTCTCACGTTTCTTCGGCGTGGGATAGCAAGGGTTGCCTATTCCTTCATATTCATGTTACCCAACGTGACCATTTCACTCCACACAAGCATGGTGCGAGATAGCGGGGTTCTTTGTTTGCCTTTGTTTATTGTTACCCTGCACAACCATCTATCTTTCATTCTTCATGCCGTGGGATAGTGAGGAACACCATTTTCCAGTCTTTTCTATTATCCCATGATGATTTTTCTCTTTAGCTTTACTGCCCTTGGCTAGCGGGGTGCCAGTTTGCTTCACTTTTATGTTACCCCACAAAGTATATGTTGTCCAACTTGTTGTAGGATAGTGAGAGAGTCAGATTTCCACCACGGGTCCCACATGAACTCAACACACCCTGAATAGACCAAAGAGGCACCAATACATGTACACTCGCAAACACCTAAACAAGGTGGGCCCACAATCGGAGGTCAAAGATCGGCCAAAAGTCAAAACTAAGGATGAAAAGACTTCAATTTTTTTAGTTGGTTGCGATAGGCTGATAAGCAACTAAAGTTTCCTGGTCGAACTTCCATCTTACACCAAAACAAGGTAGGCTGTCAGTATAATACAAGAAGGTTTGCATAGCCCGAAAATGATCACAATGATAGATAGGGTCACACCGAAACATAAAGATGTCTCTAAGATAGAATTGGGGTTTTTTTGAAACCTTTTACACATCTGTAATCACCTCTGCAACTCATTCCACTTCATCTACAACCTACAATTTTACCTAGGTGACAACAAGGTTGACATCAATGACAACATTTGCCAATAATGCCTTAGCATTTATTGTGAATTCTATTTCCAACCATGTGATTTTTTCCTTATTTGATAGCAGATTGGAGCCAAGTTATTATTAGTTAAGTTTGATCCTTGTGTTATTTGGATTGATGCATCTTCACTTTGGTTTGTTCCTTTTCTTTCATAGGTGTCACATTATAGAATAAGAGGATTTATTACTTGATACAATGGATATATTGGATGCTATATTAGGTAGCTTGGTGGATCATGAGGACATGGTAGATATTCATGTGGTTTCATATGTGGCATTGATGAAGCATCTAATTTATTGACCCTTATGCAATATATACAACAAGTTCGAGAATGTTAGGAGTAGGTGTTGTACACCGTGCATAACACTGATAATTTTAATTATGTAAAATGAATATTTGTTTGTGGTGCATCCCAAATGATGTCTTTAGCCATATTAAATAGTTGTTTGTGTCTTTTTGTAATGTTTTATTTAACATTTGGTTAGATATTTTCTATGTGGGTTGCACATGGAAAAAATATATTTAATATTTGGGAAACTTAGTATGAAAAATTGAAGTCAATGGTTTGGTTGACTCATGGTTTCAAGGCACTTGGTTTCACCTGACCACTTGGTTGTATTCAATTTTGAGCCTAATTTTGTAGAAGAAAATGCATGTTTAGTGGTTTTGGCAAGGCTCTCATTGTATTGAGAGAGTTTTACTAGGGTACATATACTATCATATTGTGGTATATTTACTATTCCTTTTCATTGTGGATTCTTAATACATTTTTCTCATATTTTTCTTTCATAAGGTTTATATAAAAATGGTATATTTTGTTGGTAATTGACACTCATCTAGGTTATAAGTGTTGTCATTGATGGAAACACACTTCATGGGAGATCCAACAATCAAGGTAACCGACATTCACTACACCGACATTCAGGGAACCGACAAACTTGGAATCGATATTCTAAGGCCGACATAGGAGATTGATCTGACAAGTGTGGAAGTGGCAACAACCATATTGTTTTATGTTTATATTTTATTTGGGCCAACATGTGTCTTATCTTTTGTGATATGTTTGTAAGCCGACATAAGGCAATTGTGTTTATTCATGTAAATGGGTATATAAGTCAGTCCGGGTTAGGTCATTTTGGATGATGTGGATATGTGGGAGATATAACATATAAGTGATGTGAAAGGTTTTGTGATGTTATCTTGATCAATAGAATGTAGATGTAAAGATCTACAATTAGTCTTGTTTATTAGTCTAGAGGATTGGGAAGCAATCTAAGATACCGGTAAAGGAGGCTAGAGTATAACCGATACAGACAGTGCTTTAGCTGGAACTCATCCATCATAGCAGATGCACATTCTAAGTTCAGTTTTTGTTTGTAATCCAGTATTTGGATATGTAGTCAATGGGGCTCCTTTTGTGATGAACAATGTGCTCTAGGCAGTGTGCCTTCCTGCATGTGCAGGCCCCTCTTGTAATATTTATTCATTTGGCTAGTGGATAGATATTGTGGGTCACCAATCCTACCGTGGTTTTTCCTTTTTGAGATGTACCACGTATAAATATCTGTGTTATGGTGTTGATTCATGTGGTTGCATTGAAATTACTTGGTGTTACTTTCTTTCATGCATACCAATTAATAAGTGGATTTGTTAATAAGGTTACAATTACTCTAACCGATAGAACATTGATTCACCCCCCTCTCTGTGTTCTTGGATTCCAACAATTGGTATCAGAGCCTTGTGCCTCAGAATAAATCTAACATCTTGAGGAAGATCCTGAATCCAGAATCCATGGAGATGAGTCTACATAAGGAACTTGAAGTAGCACTTGAGGACTATGATGCTAAAAGGTTGAAGAACTTGAAGTTGGAAGATGAGTTGAATTCTACAAAGGAATTCATTCTTACCCTACAGGAGAGGTTATCATCTGCTCAAGCTAAAAGGAAGGAACTTTTACAAAACCCGAATGATGAAGAGAAGAATTCCCTTAAGGAATTATGTTAGAAGCTGAGTTAGGAGAATGGTGTCATGAAGAATGAAATGCAAGCCATGACTATGAGGATGTCAAAGGAGATTGAAGATTAGAAGAAGAATGAGGAAAATATTGCTATGTCACTAAAAGACAGATCTGAGGAATGCATTAGGTTGGTGCATGAGAATGATGTGTTGAGAATTGAGTTGGTGCAATCACAGAACAATGAGCAAGAGTTGGAAAGAATGATGTCAATTCTAAGAAGTGATCTAGATGCTGAAAATGAATACTGTTATCAGTATTTTTGATGGTGTTGAAATATTCCTGATATCCCTAAATTTTTCCATAATTTTTTAGATTGTTCCTTGTCTGCAGGTCCATGGTTTCTAAGGGTTTTGGGTTTAATAATTCTGAAAACATTTGATAAAAAACCTTTATGTCTTGTTGTCTCTAAAGAAAATCTATTTGTCCTTTACCTTTTTCTCCACTTAACCGGAAGTGTCTCTACATCGTTAAAAAGGGGCCTTTTAAGTCTTAGGCCTAGGGGGGTTTTATTTCTAAGGTTGGAGGGCTTTAATTTTTGCCTAAGTCTTAAGAAATACCTTTAATACATGCATCGGGTTCTTAAAGGTCGGGTAAGTCTTATTTGATCCTACAGTTGTCATGATACCGTGATGGGAAGTTTCACGTTGAATACCCATCGCGACTCAGCGATAAGCCCCTAGTGGCGGGGTTGGTTAGAAATCCAGCGGTGGCAGTTAAGCGGTGGTGGTTAAGTGATGAAGGGATCTTAAAGATCAAGCGACAATGATTTGATTTGACGGTTGTCGCTAGATCGCGATGAAGAGTTGCGAGTCCTTTACTCTTCGCGGATTAGCAACTAATGGGTGGGCCTGGCCAGTGTGAGCGACTAAGGTGTTTTAAACTATGATCAGGTCCAAGGAAAATCAATGATGGTCATGAGACCGCAATGGGAAGATACAGGTCCTTTTACCCATCGCAACTCAACAACAAAAGGAAAGCGAATGACTGAATGGTGGGCCCTCTTCGAAAGCTTACATGGTTAACGAGTGTGCTAAATTTGCATGATCTAAAGATTGTCTCTAGACCATGATGGAAAGTTGCTAGAGTTTTAATCTTTGCAGGTCAGCGACTGAAAGGAAAAGCACACTAAAGAAACCCTTTTGGTCCATTGGAGCAGAAATTTTGAAATTTAAAATAATTAATTGTAGAGCGTGTGGCTCCATTGATGGTAATTAATGCTCATTTGCCACCGGGGTTTCTTCATAAGACCTTGTTTTGAAATTTTAATTGTAAAAGGAATTCATGAAGGTTAGCAGAGACAAAGTGTGCAACTTCTGTGAGTTCTTAGGCGATAAGTAAGTTGTTCTATGACTGTGATTTGAAATTATGAAGGGTTGCTTAAGTAAAAGTTAAAGTAAGATAAATCTTAGATTGTTGAAATGGCACCACAACGGGAATTTAAAGGAAAAGTAGACTATCATGAAAGGGCTATCTGCGATGATTTTTTGGAACAATTGGTTCAATCCACGAACAGTGCTGCCAAAATAAAGGAACTTGTGCCCAAGTCTTCTCACCTGTAGATTGGTGATGGTTTGTATGATAATGGATGTTGGCTAAGAGATCCCCAGATAAGCATGTCTAGTCTAGGTCTATTCAGGGTAGGGTTTAGTCAACGAAATGCACCTGCTCCTACAAACAACCTCTAGGAATTAGATGCAGAGAAATTGGTGGTCCCTGGAGTCTTTATGGATATTGACTTGCTGATCCAAATTGCAAAGAACTATGACCCTATCACCAGGATTGTAAGGAATATAAGTGGAGGCCCTCTGATTGAAATTACAACCGATGAGGTCAGAAAGGTATTCCTGCTAATTGAATCCTCAAGTCTTTTAGAGCTTATTAATTTTGAAATTCTAAATAAGGTTTATGATGCTCAGAAGGACCATCTTAGAAGTGAACCCATGAGGGAATTCTTTGCAAAGATAGGAGGGCTAACATTGGTAGGGCCTAGTATAGCTGAACCTTTCCTTATGAATTTCTTCACTTTGAGGGCTAAAGGAGTATATTGGTCTCTGTGTCAGATTTTGGGAGAAGATACAGAAAATGCTATTCCCACTCACTACATGCTCATGATGACACAAATTATTAATCCATATGTAGTAGTAGCTTATGACTTTGCACCCTATCTTGCAAATGTCATCCATGAGGGTTTGATTGAGATCAATAATGCCAAAGTGGATAGACCTTTTGGCTTGTATTCTATGTTAATGCACATGTTCTTGTTCAAGGGTGCAAAATATTTTGCAAAGGATATGGACCTATTGAGAGTGAAGGATGGTGAAGACATGCCCATGCAATTATGGAGTGCAGATCTATCTTGGGATAGAGAAGATGCTAGCTATCTGAAATTTGACAGATGTTTTGCATCAAAGATAATAATTCTTCTATGTCAAGAGAACCCTAGGATCCCAAAAGTTCTCCTTGAATTCATCAGACCCACAGAGTTTGCATAGGACATTAAAATTGTGCATAATTGGGTGATTAATTCTATATCCTGGTTCTACTATTTTTAGGGTATATGGCTTCAAAGGAACTCCTTATTTGCTCCCCTATCAGGTCCCCTTGAAAATAGGTATTGCTGAGATCATAAAGCAGATTGGGGGTCTGCAAGAAGAAGAATTGACAAATAAGGGCAAAGGAACAATTTTTCCAACCGTTACTATGACACATCAATTTGTTATTATCAAAGGGGGTTGGCTACATTTTGAGAAATTCTTCAAGCCATACAGATTGCCAACAATAGTTGCTAGGTTTGCTGATCCTGAAGATTTCTTCAATGGTATGTTTAGAAAGAAGGTCAGGTGTGGGGCCAAAGTTCATCAGTTCCACTTCCCTGAGGACTTAATAAGAAATGAGTTTAATCTAGCAGCGCAAGAGGTGAGAAAAGAAAAATGGTTAGTATTTAAGAAAACTCTTGAATTTGTCCAACATTTGGATAAAAACTATGATCCATTGGAGAGTTTCCACCCATTTGGGGAAAATATAAAATTTTTGACAGATTATTTTGAGGATGCTATGCAAACTTTGAATGAGAAGAAAGATGTAGTGATAAAGGCAGATCTTGAAAAGGCCAAGCTCATCTTGACCAAACCCATTTTTGCTAAGATCATTCCCCATGGAGAGTATGTAATGTACAAGAAATTGGGCTATAATGTGGTGATGCCTAGGAGGGATGAACCTTCCACATCAAAGGGAAAAAGGCCAATGGAGGATTCTCCTGAGTCCCAAACCTCCCCAAAGAGGCATAGATTGGAGGAAGAGGCACAACTAAGTGAAGCCATGTATTCACCTTCCCAATCCCCATTACATATAGGTGATGAGCAGGCCGTTGTTGAGCAACTAATGCAATTAGGAAGCTTGGGGGAAATTTCTTTTACTTATGGAGAGTTCCAGGAAGGAATGCCAGAAGAGGCAACACGTGCTAAGATGGATCTGACAACTGAGGAATTTGCTAGAAGGGAATTGGATCCTGTTATAAAACAAGCCAGTAATGAATTCTTGGCTGATGACAATTTTGTGAAGTCAGGAGCCTTTTTACAATTTGTTTGGAGAAAGCACATGGATCAGTTCAAGGAAAGATGTGAAAATAAATAAATTAAACAATCAAATAAAGATCCATCTACTGTTGAGGTAGAAATAAAGAAAAAAATGCTAAAGGAATTTGAGGTGATTACCCCAGAGGAGGGAAGGAAATCGATTGAAGATGCTTGAGTGCTAATTCTCCCAGAATGGGATATAGCAGATGCTGTAATTTTTGATGAAGTGAGAAAAGAAACAAAACCCTTGGAGGGAATAACTTATAGTAATGACCATGCAGCTCTGGTAATGTGGTCACTTAAAAGAGAAGAGAATAGAAGAAGGGGAGAATCCTTAGGATCTAACTACTCAGGGGGCATGATAATAAAGAGAGTCAGAGATACAGGGGTAATTGAAGCTTCTAGCATGACTTTAGAGTCTGCTAAATTTGGAATGGCAGTGGCTGAGAAGGTGGCAAAAGAGAAAGCTGATCTTCAAGTGAAACTAGAAGTAGTCCTCAAGGCCTATAATGAAGCAAAGCTTGAAATAGCTTTTAAAGACAACACCATTGTAGAGCTGAAAGGCAAATTGGAGGGACAACAATAAAAGGGCAAGTCTTCTCAACTAATGATTGCTTCTTCTCTTGCTAGGCCCCCTCCTTCCAGTCATATTATTGAATTTCCTCATTCCCCCATAACTGTCGGCTTATAGTCAACAAAAAGTGTTCAAGATGAGATTGAAAAATTGAAGCAGGCTCAGTCAATTTTTGCAAATAAATATGAAGAAAAGGTCAGAGGCACAATTGTGAAATTTGCTGATATTGTTGGGGCAACAATTGTTTATATAAATATGAAAATGATAATGTCTCTTTTGGTTTCTTTGAAGGAGGATAAGGCTACTTTGGAGCCATTTTTGGACAAATGGATTGTCAGAGAGGTGGAATTAGAGTCCATATATTCATTATCCCAGGAAGAAGCATGAGATGTTGATACAATCAAATATACTTATGAATTAGTAAAATATTTGTCCAGGTTTGCAGCAGAAAAAGTAAACATTGAAAGAAGGGAAAATCTATTCCAACAAGAATATGCAAATGAAAAGTTTGAATTGTATCCTGGAGGCTTCTTAAGTGCAAATAAAATTAAAGACAAGGAAGTATGGATTGAGGAGCTAGGTCATAGGCTGTCTTAAAGAATAAATAATATTATAAACATGGATGATACTTCTTTGTTTATTCAAACTATTGAAGAAATTGAAAAGGTAAAATCACATTTTGGCTTTTTGGAGAAGGAGGTTAAACAGCTAAGGGTGACATGGAAAGGTTTAAATAAACAGAAGCTTAAAATTACTAGTTTTCCTTGGCCAAGTGATGAGACATTCAAATTATGGGAGAGCAAGAAGATCCCACTGATGCTCCAGCATGTGGCGGTTCACAGGCATCCTGAAGTAGTTGGGTTTTTGCAATAGATTTTTGGGTAACTGGAACCTTGAAGGATTGAAAGCATCTGGTGCCTAATTTATAATTATAGAGAGGTTAGTTGGCTATTTTCCAACTAGACAACTAATCAATTATGGAATAGTACATTCCAAAATCAGTTATCCTCCTACCTCACTCACAGTTTTGGAATCGGTGTAACTTTTGGAGGGAATTTTGGGTAGGATAGGAATATTCTTCTAGGGAACTCCGAAGCTTGTTGCATCCAATTTTTAATAAATGGATACCAGGACTACCTAGAATGAGATCGCAAAAAATTTGTATTGAAGCTCTGGCGAAATATATGCAGGCTTTGTTTTGGCATTTTTAGTCATTCTTGTGTCTATGTAAAATTTTGATGAGAGAATAGTAATATACAATCATAATATTTTTGAGCCTAGATCTGTGTTGTCTTTATGTTTGTATGCTGGTTTTCATTTCTGATTAGATAATCTAGGATTGTTTAATTAGATGATTTGCAAGGAAAATGATGGGAATGTTTTAGGTCTTTTCCTCAAGGAGGAGAATTAAATATACTTAATTCATCTTCATTGATAATCAGTACATTCACATGAATTTTATGACTAGGTTTAGCACAGGTTAAAAGTTTGTATATGTCAGGCATATATAGATTCAGTAGATCAAAGTGGTGATATGTATATGACTTCTATTGTCAAATTTTAACTTGATTTTGATAACTCTGAGGCTCAGATAAGGCAATAGTTTAAGTTGCTAGTATTCATGAAATTCTTTGTGATCCTTTACAATCAAAACAAATCTTTCATTTATGTTTGGTTGCACTAAAATGAAAAAAGTTTGGAGAAATTCGCACTAGTTTTCTGTAAATCATCTACTAAGTTATAAGAAAGTAGTCACAAGTAGGTATACCCACCTAAGCTTTGTCAAGCTTGAAATGTAGGAGGTTTCCTTGTAAACCTTGTTAATTGTTGTCTTGTTTCCTATTATTATTATTCTCTTCTTTTGTAAACATAGGCAAAATATTTTGAAGAGAAAACAAAGTAGTCAGAAATTGAGACCAACAAATACAAAGAAAAGTTTAGGGTCAGTTCTGCAAGGCTTGATGAATTATTGAAGGATCAAAGAGAGACTGGAGACACTAGAGGTCTTGGATTTGAGCATGGAGAAAGCTCCGATACTGCAAATCAGAGGAATCCACTAGACAATCGGAATCATAAATCGCTGGTAAGGCAACCCAATGCACATAAATTTAATGGTAGATGCTTTGTTTGTAAAAAGTTTGGTCATAGAGAACGTCAATGCAGAAATAGAGCAAATCAAAATAATAATGTTGTTCTCGGTCAGTGTTCAGAGTGTAATAAGTATGGTCATATGATAGAAGATTATAGAGTGAATGTGAGATGTCATGCATGTGGAAAGTCTGGACATATGGCTAATCAATGTAGGTCAAAGAATGGTCAATGACTCAATAAGCCAATTTAGAAGAACAATGTTACTTACTATGCATGCAACAAAATAGGACATATTTCCAAATATTGAAAAAGCAAGAATACACTGAAAGGGAATGCCACATCAAATGAGAAAGGAAAGGAAAAGGTTTTTGAGATCCGACATGCTCATGCTAAACAGTGGATTAGGAAGTCTGAAGATCAATCGACAGAGGTAAATTCTCTGATTACTCAACCGACAGAGAAGAATGTTCCTACATGGGAAGGAAACTTATCTGGTAACTAAGGCTTTAGCCTTAGGGGGAGGCAAATTAATGACAGATCCTGCATTGCCCCTGACAGAGGTCTGAAAGCTTGTTTCAGATCTTGGTGAAAATAGTCTGGAGATTCACCGATGCTGAGATAATGGATTTTGTATCCGGTATCATATGCTGACATGCATTAATGTCAACAGGAAATTAGGGTTTCACAGATTAAAAGGGATTGTAGACACCTAAAAATGGTCAACGCTTGCAGAATCATACTTTAACATTGGCGCATTGCCTTATTTTAGGGTTTTTGCGTCGCATTAACATTCCTTCTATGATTTGCACTTGGTCTTTATCATTTGTGAGCATCGAGTCTTTCTTCTACTTTCTTCATTTGTCTCGCTTTCGAATTTGGTCTTGTCGATAACAACTTTCAGTCATGATTTTGGTCTATCCTTATCAAATTGTCAATCTTGTCATTTTATGATCGATTTGTCATCGATCGTCGTCCTTCTCAATCATATCAATTTGGATCAATTAGTCATTGTTCCTCGTCAATTGGCACATTTATCAATCAAATCATTTATCACATTGGTCCTTTGTTAATCCGAATCATGATCGAGTCAATTATCTTTCATCAAGACCTAATTGTCATCCTTGCATTGCTAATTTATCTTCTAGGGTTTCGTGATTTAATCATTTAACCCTGTTTGCCTTTTCTCCCTCTAGGTTAAATAAATTATTTATTTATCCTAAGTCTTCTTGTCACAATTAAATATTTATTTAATTGGCTAATTAATTCCCTCTCTTTATGTGAATTAATTGACGAATGAAAAATTGTTAATTAATTCACTTAATTCCTAATTTCCTCCTTTTCTAAAATTTCCTCTTTATGTGAATTGATTAATAAATGAAAAATTATTAATTAATTCACTAATTCCTAATTTCCTCTTTTTTTCTAATTTTCTAATTTTCTAATTTTCTAATTTTCTAAATTCCTAATTTCATTTCTCTCCTATTTTTCTCCTAACTTCATGGGAATGACATAGAAATTTGTCATAATTGACAATCAATCAATCCTTGCATAGCAATTTGTTATAAATTGTCATAAATTGTCATAAATCCTTGCATAGCAATTTGTCATACACGTCATAATTTTTCTATTCTTGATTTGAATTTCCATTCGAATCATTATCATGCTAATTTGATCATTTCTCCAGTTTATCTATAAATTGGATGAATTTCTTCAATCTCAATCTAATAATCGCTTGTTTTGAATTACTTTGTCGAATCAATCACGCTTCGAGTACTCTTGAGCAATCATCTTGTCTACTTGCTTTCATATCATGATCATGCACTAGTAGGTGAGATCCACAACAAAGCTATTTGGAGAAGAAAGAAGGACAATGGAGCCGCATGAAGCAGACATTCGAATCTGCATCTGGTTTGCTTAGTTTCTTTAGTTTTGAATGTTTTGCTTTTCATGTCTCTATTGAGTGTAATTAGGATTGATCATTGCAATGAGCTTTTGTGATTGAGCTATAATTAATGTTTATATTTGCTTTGATGATTTCCGATTTCCTAGCTACAGGGATAAGTTAGTTAATTTATGATCACACAACACTCAGAGTGAATTAGAGGGATTTTAAGGTGATCAACTCGATTAAGAGTGATTTCCAGTATTCTCTATGCGGATTTATTAAAGGGTTTCACCAGCTTTGGTTGTGAGGTAATTTCTCTGTTTTCACACTATTTTTTTCTGAAATTGGAATGGACTCTGGATCTACTCCCGCTTGGGCACATGTGGCTATCCTTATTATGGTGGATATTAAGGATCACCCACGTGCAAAATTCAAACAATGCCCTCAAATTGCAAAGGTTGATGACTCTATCAATGCATTTTCTAGTGTTCCCGAGGTAGTTCTTTATGTGGAAGATATGAGAGGATATATTCATTGCACTCTGGAGGATTTCGGTTCATCAGAGATTAAATCAATGTTGTGTGCGGGAAAAGCAGGTCAATGGAACTTAAAATGTAAAAAATAAAGCTCAAAGGGACTTATCCACACACCCACAAGACTTTTTGGTGCAAGCTATGGAGTCATGAAGGATGACTCAACTTCCCAAGGTTGGTTCCATGGTTCTCTATCTCACAAGGTCCCTCAAACCAATTTCTTTGTTCTCAGATCACTGAGCAAAGTGGTTTAGGGATGAAAAATGCAAGAATGAGGGATGATTTGGTTGATTTTAACATGAGAATGCATCCTATCTATGCATGATTCTATAAATGCAACAAACTAGATTATAAGATGACAAGATTAGTATAAATACTATCCTAACATGCTATATTAGTTGTATGATGTAAGCTAACGATAAAAGAATTATTCTAAGATGTTTATTAGATTAATTTCTATTGCAAAGAGAGAGTAGATGTGCTAAAATTGAGCATAAGTATGATACTAAAAGCTTGCATGGATCCTTAAAATGGAGGAGGGAGAGCTCTATTTATAGTGAAAATAGGGCAATGGATGGCCAAGATTGAAAGAGTTTATCAAAGGTCAAGATGGAAATTTTATCAATCCATGTTTGCAATTTGCACCAATGAAATGGTGACAATTATCAACATAAGACTGGTTGAGAGGGGAGGGTGGAAATATTAAATGCCTGAGAAGACCTCATGGTTACCCTATGTGGTAAGGGTTAAGGCTAGGTTAGGATTATCCAATGGATAAAACTTTTATCCAAAGGATAAACTCTTGTGCAAGGGTTAAAGGGATAACTATGGTCAAAGAAATGAATGCTTGATGAGACCTTTGAGTTAGATGAGGGTTAAGTTAGTAAAAAAGTCTCTAACCATGCAAGATGGTTGAGTTAACCATTAATGGTTTGGAAGACTTTCAAAGTTAAGTTGTTGAAGTCTTTTATGGTTTTCAAAGACTTTGAGGGTTTGAGAAGTGACTTCCCCTTGCTTAGGGACGTGACAATATTTAGGAGATGGGTTAGGCTAATTTAGAAGTGATTAGAAGAATCTAGAAGGGGGTTAGGAAGAAGGTTAGGATGCAAGTGGGAGATGTAGGATTTTGCAAGTGGATGAGGAATAAAAGGATTTAATTAAAATAAAATATTTTTTTCAATTTGGGAAATTGAATAAATTAGATTTATTCAATTTGGGGTAAACTATTAATTAAATATAAATTTAATTAAAAGTAGAGAGAAGGGGTTTAATTGATTTATTCAATTTAAATGACATAAGTGAATTTAACTAAGTAAACTGAATAATTTACTTAATAAAATAGAAGGATGTAGGTAATTTAATTAAATTAAATTTAACTAAATAGAGGAATGAACATAAAATATTCATTTAGGAATATGGTCATTTTTATACGTCTACATTTTGCCCCTCTTTGAAGTGACGTGTGTGCACATGTTAATTCAAAGAAAATGATGTGTCGTTGATATTTGATTATGATCAGTGTGATGTTGTTTTAATATTTTCATGTTGTGCCCCAGATTTGATAAGTGATGCCCCAGATTTGATAAATGATGTTTGATAATGCCCCCTTGGGAGATGAATCAAAATTTGGAAAATTTGATTTAATTTGATAATTTTGTTTCCATTTTAAAATTTTGTCAATGTGGAATGTGAAAAGTTGATTCATCTCCCGATAAATAATGTTTGTTAGGGTTAGACGGAGACTGCGAGCAAGTTACATGCCCCATCTCCAAACCTTGATTTCAATTCACCCTATAAAAGGGGAAAAGTGCATTGTTTTGTCTCATTTGTGCTTGTTAACCTTGGAGAGAGAGACTTTTGGAGAGAAAGACAAAATGCTGGTTCCCTTCTCTTCTCATTGATTCGAGGGCGTTCAGAGGTATCAGAGGCCTCTCGCGTATGGACCACGGTAAGTCAACTTTTTTGACCCATTTTTGATTTTTGATTTTGTCGTTTTTGATGATGTTTTTAATTTTGTCATGTGGATTTTACATTTTAGCGTGTTGGGGTCGTTGCGTAGCGCATACGATAAATTTCATAGCACGCAGGGTTTGTCAAGTTAGGTAGCATCCGAAAGATATAGGGTAGCGCATAGGTCGACTAGATTAGCGCATAGTAGTAGTTTAGCGCATTAGGTACATAGGGTAGCGCATGGGGTAAAAAGGGTAGTGCATGAGATAGACCTAGCGCATAGGGGGATGAGGAGGTCGCATGGGTAGGGCCAGATAGCACGTAGATGCACCCTAGCGTATAGGGTTAGATAGGTAGTGCAAAAGTGGGATAGAGTAGCGCATGGGGTTTTTTTAGTGCATAGGGTAGATTGGATGGTGCATTGGAAGAAAAAGGGAGCGCGTAGGGTTTGTCTAGCGCATAGGGTAGGTTGGGTGGCGCATGAAGAATACAGGCTAGCGCATGAGTATATTTTTATCGCGCAGATAAGTTTTCTTAGCGCATAGGGAAAATTTTTGTGGTAAAGTGTGATTTTTTGGATGAAGAAAATTGGTAGGTTGAGGTTAGTTTTGCCAGGATAGGTGCCAATTGTCCGTCTGTTTGTTTGCTGTCATAAGTTGTCCAATATGAGTTCCGACATAACTTAATTGGATTTGCGATGTTTCAAGTTATTTATAGATTTGATGTGGATTTAGATATGATGCGAAACTTGATTTAGATTTGTTCAAAGTTTTCAAGTTTTTTGGATATGAATGTGTTGGATATGAATTGCGAAGCTTGAGTTGTGTTACAAGATTATATGGAACTTGAGTTGTGTTACAAGTTGATATGATTTGAAAACTTGAGTTGTATTACAAGTTGATGTGATTTGAAAAGTTGAGTTGTATTACAAGTTGATATGATTTGATGGATTGATATGATGTGAAACTTGATTTAGATTTGTTCAATGTTTTCAAGTTTTGGATATGAATATGATTTTGATATCTATGTTTTGATGAGGAAACTGATATTGGATGTGTTTTGCTTTTTGACAGGAGCGTCTTAGAGTGGTGCAGTCACGTGAGTGTTTTCCTAGACCGTGGGCATTGATACCACGATTGAGACAGGCTGACAGAGACATTATTGATAGGTGTGGCTTTACCTCCTTATTAGATATGCCTCGGTTCATTGTGAACCGAGAGTTATTGACAACGCTGAATGAGAGGTGGCATAGTGACACGAACACCTTTCATTTATCTACAGGTGAGATTATAGTGACGCCAAAGGATTGTTACCAGATTCTTCGGATTCCTGGGGTAGGTTCATTGTTACCCTATGAGCAGTCAGAGGAGGGTGGGACAGAGGCATTGCGCTAGATCTTTCAGGATGACACAGTGTGTGGATATGAGATCCCTTATAGGAGTTCTTGGATTTGGGTTACGCTCCTCTTCCATCAGTACTGGCAGGTTTTATAGATGGGTTCTTATGTCTCGATCGGAGGTCGAAGGGACTATCCGTAGGATGGGGATTGGTTCTGGAGGAGATGGTGACACATGGTCGTCGATTTGCATGGGGGTCGGCTATGCTGACCCACTTATACAGGGATTTGCATGAGGTGGTATATTTGGGGTATGATAGTTTATTATTGGGAGTGACATTGTTACAAGTATGGTGTTGGGAGCATATTCTCGCATCCAGGCCACTGGTGGACAGAGATAGGCCTGTCGGGTGCGCGTATGCTTACGGATATCAAGGGATAGTTATCCAGCGTAAGCTGGGCAAGCTAGAGCACTGGAGGAGGGTTCTAGATGATATTGATACGGTCATCTGGTGACCATATACAGGTTGTGAGGTATGGGCAGAGGATGGGATGGAGATGTCTTATGTCTTCATGACCTGATATCTGATAGGGCAGATGCCCTTTGTTATTGAGATATTTCTATTCACTTGAGTTTTGCGACAGTATGGACGACATCAGGGGATACCACAGGGGACCTGCTTATATGCTCGACGAAGGCAGGATATAACAGATTGGGGACCCACTCTTGATAGTGCAGTGGTGGTAGAGGAGTTCGTTCAACTAGCTGGCCAGATATGGGACTATGCCCCTGAGATATTAGATGCAGGCATGATGGAGGAGTTTCCCAGATTATTTGTAGTTCGTGCAGTGGCTAGGATATTAGATCTAGTGGAGATGTGTCCCACTTTTGACGATGATGAGGAGGAGGGAGGTGGTGACGGAGGATTTGATGATGGGGGAGATGATGTAGGAGAGGGTCGAGGTTGACGAGGGAGAGGAGATCGGGGGAGGATAGGAGATAGAGGTAGAGGTGGAGGGGATAGAGGGATTCAGGTGGAGAGAGTGGTACGGTGGGCTGTGATGGATAGAGGGAGAGGAGGCTTGGCGATTATGGAGGGGGGTGAGGAGAGAGTAGGGGAGGTGATAGCAGTGGTGGGAGGGGCTGATGAGTTGAGACGATTGGCTTAGAGGAGGAGGACTAATGTGTTACCCCCACCAGTATCGAGGTCAAGGGGAAGGATGGGGAGTACTTCTTCCCAGGTGCCCCTTCAGATTCAGATCCTGAATCATTGAGAGGATGCGCAGATTAGGGCCCTACAGCTGTCAATACAACAGTTGTAGGCACAACTATTGACACAGCAGCGACAGATCACATAGTTGATCGTGGAGCGGGATACAGCTTTAGAGAAGTTGGGTCAAGCCGAGGCTTGAGCAGAGGTTTTGGAGAGAGCAACAATAGGTGGCCCGATGAGAGACACCCTGAGAGAGCTGGCTTCGAGAGTTAGGGAGGCAGAGTACTACAGGAGACACTATGAGGACGTAGTGCCTAGGGAGCGTTGAGTTCCGAGCTATACAACCTCGAGATCAAGCCGATCCCGAGAGACGGGGTCGAGGATAGAGAGTAGGGGTGTGACAGGGCCTATTCGACAGGATCCACCTGGAGATCCAGGTGCTGGGACATCTGCTGCGAAACCATCGCCATTTGGAGATAGTCATACCTGAGAGACGTTGTCTCTATTGTATTTTGATTATTTTGTTGTGTTGGGCACATACATGACATATTTTGTACATTTGATCACTATATATATATATATATATATATATATATATATATATATATATATATATATATATATATGACACCATTTTCTTTGATCTGCATGTGATGTGTTATGGATGATGCTTTTTATATGATGATGCAATGCTTATGCGATTTTATATATCATGAATATGATGTGAGATGTATCTTGAAAATGAGATGCATGCTATGCAACTAATTGTAAAATGATATGCAACTAATTGTAAAATGATATAAAACTAATTGTTTTGAGCATCCTTATTCTACATTGGTCATCCCTGTATAGCCACATGTTGTTTTGCTTTCTTTGTAGTGTCATCATTGAGCATGGATTTGTTTGGGATATGTTGAAAATTTATACAAGCATAATGGTATAATTGAACCATAATGACCTGAGAAAAATGTACATGATTTTTGATTTTGGAAGATGGCATAAGCGTCAAGGTATAATTGAACCAGGATGACCCGAATGTTGCTTGTGGAAAAACAGACAAGATTAAACCATTTGTATGTGCAAAGTGGAATCATGTCTTCAGTGATGTGTTGTGAATCACGTCTCGAGACAAGTCTTTGTATAGTACAAGTGATCGCCTCACAGACAGAAGACTAAAAAGATATTGGAGTCCCCGTTACTTTCTCTAGCTCGATGCATCATTTGAGAAAATATAGAGGATCCAATAGTTCAAAAGGAGTTGAAATGCAAAAATAGTCAAAACCTTATGCAAGATGCAAACATTTGTTACTTCAGAAAATCATCCATCATGTGTTGTGAATCCATTAAATGTATCCGTGTTTGATTCTCCTCATTTTTTGTTGAATTTTGGTTTTTGATATGATTTACCTAGTCTGCTATAATGCGGGATATGTTGATAGGATAGGATGCAGATCGATGTTGCCCCTAGCTAAATGTATTGCCCAACATGGATATGTATAGTGATTACCAAGCCATGGTGGGATGTGATGGAATGATTTGTGATAAACAAGGACAATGACTACGCTAAGTATGTCCTGGATAACGCTTTGTTTGATAAAGGTGTTGGTCAATGGCCAATAGTACTTGGATGCATGGATACAAAAGTTTGATAAGAATAGATGGAGGAGCCGTTCTCTCACAATAGCGCCTGTTTGCCAGGTTTTCACCATTTGTTTTTATTGTATCTTTTTCTTTGCTTTTTCTAATTTTTTTATTTTTGTGTATTTTTACTTTTTCCATGCACTTAGATTGCTCAAGTGTAGTATTTCTTCAAATGGATGTTGTTGGTGGGTTCATTGAGCACATCTCCTTCTGAGGTATTTAGTTGATAGGCACCTGATCCATAGGTTGAGATAATGACATAGGGACCTAACCAGTCAGGGTCAAACTTCCCTTTCTTTTCCCGATCCTGTTGATTTCTAGGATTTTCTTTGAGTACTAGATCACCTATTTTGAAGTTTCTAGGGATGACCTTGTGGTTGTAGCTTCTGCACATACATTGCTGATATGCTTTGAGATGAGTGTAGGCACGTTGGCATCTTTCATCTAGAAGTTCAAGTTCTTGCAGTCAGTTAACTCGATATTCTTCATCTGGGATTAAGCCTTTCAAAGAGACTCTGAGAGATGGAATTTCTACCTCCAGGGGTAAAATTGCTTCTGATCCATACACCAATGAATATGGCGTAGCTCCTATCAGTGTGTAGATGCTAGTTCTATATAACCAAAGTGCTGGATTGAGTTGTACATGCCAATCTTTGCCTGCATCATTGACTGTCTTCTTTAAAATTTTCAATATCATTTTGTTGGATGCTTCTGCCTGACCATTTCCCTGTGGGTAGTATGGTGTAGAGAAACGATATTGTATTTTGAATTTTTCACATAGTTCTCAGACATCTTGGTTTTTGAAAGGTCATCCATTATCTGTGATGATGGAACTTGGAATTCCATATCTACATATCAAATAATTAAGGATAAAAGAGGCAATTTGTTTCCCAGTCACTATGGTCATGGGGACTGCTTCAATCCACTTGGTAAAGTACTCTGTTGCAGTGATAATGAACTTGTGCCCATTTGAAGATGAGGGATGAATTTTTCCAACCAAGTCTAGTCCCCACTGACAAAAGGGCCAGGATGTTGTGAATGGCTGCAGTTCCTGTGCTGGTGCATGTATAAGATTGCGATGGATTTGGCATTTAGGACACTTTTTTGCAAAGTGATAAGAATCTTTTTCCATGGTTGGCCAGTAATATCCCATTCTTAGAAGCTTTTTAGCAAGAGTAGTACCACTGGAATGTGTGCCACAGATACCTTCATGAAGCTCGTGTAAAGTAGAGTCAGATTCGTTACGATCAAGGCAACAAAGAAGAGTACCATCTAGACCTCGACAGTACAAAGTATCAGCAGTAAGGGTATAACGGGCAGCTTGTCGGATAAAGTTATGTTTTTGGTTTCAAGATAAGTCAATGGGTAGGATATTGGTCTTAAGATACTCATATATCATTCCATATAAGGGGGAGTCTGAACTAGTTAAGGCATATATGACCTGGGATGCAGAATTGTCATAGGCTGGGGAAAGCAGTTGCTCTATTAGGAATTCATAACGAGACTGTTGCTCTGGAATTTGCAGGAGTGAAGCAATAGTAGCCATTGCATCAACTGCTCTATTGTCCAACCTTGGTATTTGTGCAAAGGTGATGTGTACAAAGTACTGTTTGAAGTCATCCACCATTCTTTTGCAGGGTAACAAATTGTCATCTTTGTCTGATGGTCATCATTGATTTGATTGATAACCAGTTGCAAATCTCTGTAGACCTTTAGTTCTATGATTTTCCATTCCACAGCTATCTTGATTCCTGTGACTAGTGCTTCATACTCAGCAATGTTATTTGTGCATGAAAACATGAGTCTATAGGATCTTGGTATGGTGTGTCCATCTGGAGTGATGAATAAAATACCGGCACCTGAGCCGTGTTGGGCAAATGATCCATCAAAGTATAGGGTCCATTGTTTTGTAGAGATAGCAAGAACATCCCTGTCTGGAAATTTGATCTCCATTGGTTGTTTACCAGGTAGTCGTGCTTCTGCTAATTGATCTGCTATTACTTGTCCCTTGATAGCTCTTCGCTCCATATAGTAGATATCAAATTCACTGAGAATCATGACCCATTTAGCCAATCGGCCTGTAAGAGCTGCTTTGCTAAGTAAATATTTGAGAGGATCAATTTTTGCAACTAGCTTAATTGTGTGAGTTAGCACGTAGTGGCAGAATTTTTGAGAGGCAAAGACCACAACTAAACAGGCTTTCTCCATAAAAGTGTAATTTAGCTCATAACCGTTCAATGTGCTGCTGATGTAGTATATTGCTTGTTCCTTGCCTTGTTGATCTTCTTGTGCTAACGGTGCCCCTAGTGATTTGTCTGTTGTGGAAATGTAGAGAATGAGTGGCTTCCCTGCTATCGGTGGTACCAGAACTGGTGGGTTCATCAGATATTGCTTGATTTGATAGAAGGATTCGGCACACTTGGCTTCCCATCTGAACGATACATTTTTATGTAGAAAATGATTAAATAGGAGACTTTTATCTGCTAGTTGAGTGATGAATTGCCTGATTGATTAGAGTCGTCCTTGTAGCGACCTGAGCTGTCTATTGTTCTTTGGTGGTGGCATCTCCATGATGGCTTGTACCTTTACTGGATCCACTTCAATACCTTTAGCTGAAACTATGTAATTGAGTAATTTGCTTGATGTAACCTCGAAGACACACTTCTTAGGGTTGAGCTTGACTTGGAAATTTTCCAATCGTTCAAAAATCTTTTCTAAGATGCTTAGATGTTTTGCTCTGGTGAAGGATTTTGCTAGTAAATCATCCACATAGTCTTCCATGAAGGTATGCATCATATCATGAAAGATTGTTGTCATTGCTCATTGATAAGTTGCTCCTGCATTCTTTAAGCCAAAAGGCATGACATTCCAACAATATGTTCCCCAAGGATAGGTGAATGCTGTTTTATCTTGATCCTCTAGAGCGATCTTGATTTAGTTATATCCTGAAAAACCATCCATTAGTGATAACATTGCATGGCCTGCTGTGAGGTCTACAATTATGTCAATACTTGGTAAAGGAAAGTCATCCTTTGGACAAGCATTGTTGACATCTTTAAAATCTATGCAAATTCTGATACTGCCATCTGGTTTTGAAACTGGTACGATGTTGGAAATCCATTCTGCATAGTTGATGGGTCGGATAAATCCGACATCTAATAGTTTTTTTAGTTCAGCTTTGACCATGAGTGCCACATGTGGATTCATCTTTCACAGTTTTTGCTTAACCAGTTTAGCTCCTAGAGCCATAGACAAGTGATGCATGATTAATTATGGATCAATCCCAGGCATATCTGTGTATGCCCAAGCAAAGTTGATTTGCTTTTCTTTAAAAAATTTGATAAATTCTGACCTTTCTGCTTTTGTCAGATTCTGCAAGGTGTATATTTTTGGTTGCCTCTGTAGTACCAATGTTGATTGATTGAGTGGGCTCAATCAATATGGGTGATTGTTCGTGATAATGCTCAGGAAGAGTGTCAAGGCCCCCCTCTTTAGGTGCCTTAAAAAGGTTTTCACCCTCAGATGCATCCTTTATTTTTACTTTTTTGTGATATAGAGTTGCCATTGACTGGTTTTCAACATCAGATCCTTTATTTGGTTTATTTTTGTGACTGAGAGACTTGGCACCCTCCTGATTGAAGACATCGCTATGCCATTCATTAGTAGAGTCTGTTTCCGGGTTGACGGTACATAAGTAATGGATAATGGATTCATCATTCAGGAAAATTAGTATATCATGAATTTCGGGTTCGTCCCAGTCTATGAGGTCCGGAAGGACGAGTGGTAAGGAATTGTTTGGTGGATCAAGTTCTGTTGTTGTAAGTGTCAAGATAGAGGATTCATTTTGATTGGTTCGAGTGTTAAAGAAGTCTAGGATTCCATCGAGGTCTTCAATGGTATCATCTTCCGTATAGACTTGTTCATAATGTTGCTGCTCGCTTTCCTTAGCTTCATAGATATTCTATGGTCCAAATTCAAGTAGTCTAATTTCCGTGCTATGTTCTTCTTGAAAAAGAGATATAGAACTTGTTATTTCAGCGGTATCTTCGGTAGCATTTGAGCAGCTACCCCATTCATATTCATTGGAATCAGTTTTAGAGGTATCATCCCAGATCTTTTTAGTGTTGTGAACAGGTATGTTGAATGGCGAAAATAGATCTTTGATAATTGATACTATTCTGCTAGTTTTCTCTGATTTTGTGTTAGATCCTACTTCTATTCTTTGCATCTGTTCATAGACTATTTCTTCTCGGGGAGGAATGATGTTGCCCTGAGGTGATTTTGCTTTGTTGGATATTTGTTCTTGAATATGATTGAATTCAAAAGATGTTGTCTTCTTGTGAATGATGGACTCCCCTTGATGTTGCTTCCTTTCATGATGTTCACGTTCTGTACGGATTGTCTCGGCTGACTCAAATAGTGCTTCTTGCCAGGATTCTTCTTTGTACTTCTTCTTTGCTTTCCACTGAGGTTTTTGATATTTGCGTGGTATTTTCTTTGGTAGTAGAGTGAATTCAAAGCCCAATCCTTTTTTGTCTTTACAAAATATTCAAGAGGATCCAATGGTTTTGTGACACCTTCCTGACGCTTACTAATAGGTCCTTTGCCATTGTATCCCATTTGTTGCATGATCAAGTAGCCCTTTCCATATAGGTGTGTGGGTATAGCTATTTCCATAGTAGCTGCTCTGTCTTCTTCCTCATCTTTGTATAGCCAACTAAGGATATCCTTTTCCTCAGATTCATGTGCTAAAGCACCGAGTTGAATGAATGTTCCATCGAACTTGGTGATGGGCCGAGTTGTTTGATGTGTAGATGCTATAGGTAATCCATGAGATCTAGGTGATGTGGGTAAGTTAGTCAAACACATGGGTTCCAAAAAGTATTCCCCCATGCCTTGTTCTTTGATTTTCATTTGCTGCTTGAAATCTCTAGGTAGTGATTTAGACTTCTCTTGTTGAAGATCTAGTGCTGAGGAATTCTATTTCTCTCTATTATGTGGAACCAAACTACCCTAGGCTGCCCCCATTGCATTATAATGTTGAAATAGATTGTGATCAGCAGATATAGAAACCTCCTGCCCATTATAGGGGAATTTGACACACTGGTGATATGTAGAAGGCACTGCTTGCATTTCATGTATCCAGGGTCGACCTAATAAGATATTGTATGTGAGGTCTATGTCTAAGACCCAACACATAGTATCTCTTTGTATCAGCCTGACTTGGATTGGCAACACCACTATTCCTTTAGAGGATCTTTCTTCATCATCATATGCCTTTATAATAATCTTTTTGTGTGGATCAATAGACTCCTCTGAGAATCCTAATGCACGGATAAGTTTTAAGGTACATATATTAAGTCCAGCTCCTCCATCTATTAATACTCGTTTTACTCGGTGTTTATAGACTATGACTTCAATATGGAGAGGAGTATTATGTGGATGACTCAATGAGATATTATCGCGCTCAGAAAAAGTGAGATTATGAGGCCCTGTCATATGAGCGACCATGGCTTGGAATTTGTTAGCATCCAGATCTTGAGGTACATTCGTTTCTAATAGTGCTTGCTCTAATATGTCTTTGTGTTTTGGCAAAAGTTTCAACAACTCTAGTATAGATATTTGAGTAGGAGTTTTGCGCAGTTGGCTAACTAAATCATATTGAATTTTGGGTACGGTGTTTGATGTTGACGTATGTCCCTTTAAGACATATTTTTGAGCTTTGGTTGTTACGTTGATAGATTCATGATCACGTTGATCTCAGATTGTGATGACATTGACTTAATTGTCCTCAGCTGATATATGATTGATGGTGTTATTGTAGATGTGATTGATACAAGCTCCACGTGTATCATTCGAGGTTGAAGCTCCATCCTTGTTGTAATTTGGAAGAGGATTCTTAAAGGCTCCGTGGTCACCATTTGTCTTGAGACCATCCACCGTTAAATCACCTCTATCAATCATGTCTTGAACAATGTTTTTCAGTCTCATGCAATCATTTGTTTGATGACCTTTGTTGCGAATGAAAATCACAAAAGTGCGAGTCATTCCACCAAGGTGGTTTGATTTGTGGTTCATAGTTCCTGATTGCTGGTAAAGAGATAATTTTGTTTGCCAGGAGTTCTTTGAATGCTGACTCCAGTGATTATCCCAATGGTGTGTAGACACATTTTTGAAAATTGTTGGTGTTACCTCATGAATTGTTATTAGGTCCTCAATTTGCGTGATTGTTTTGAGTATTGTTGGTGTTGGGTTGACCTTGATTGGTATTTGGCGCGCAAGTGTTAGTGTCTGGGTTATCACCTTTGGGAATTTTTGTAGCTTGAGGATTTCCTGATAATGCGAGCACGGGTTGCTTGGATTTCAGATTATGTGATTCGTTGCCTCCTTGATTTCCATTGTTTTTGTTTCTGGTCCAGAATCTGGATTTGTCTAAGTTGTTGTTGTTCTGATTGTTGTAGTTTGATGAACTTGTTCCTTCTTTGAAGAATTTAAGTGTTCCCTTCTTGACACATGCTTCTTCTACTTGAATGCCATTCTCAATTAATTTAGCGAAAGAGGGTATGCATTGGAGTTTGAGCCTATAACTCATCTCACCATTCAAGTTGTCGATGAAGATTTCCATTTTCTCTTTTTTAGGGATATCTCGAGGATATCATGAAACCATACGCCGCCAAAGTTGAAGGAATACCATGATTGTTTCATTTTTTTTTCTATTTGGTGTTACAAACGTCTAGCATGGTGATAGCATGTTGAATGTTATAGGAATATTGAGTTATTAATTTGTTGACTAGTTCATCAAATGATCTAACAGGAGGTGTGATTTTGGATAACCATTCCATTGTTTGTCCTCCCAAGCTTCTTGGGAATAACCTCATCAAATAGGTGTCATCGTGAGCAAATTCAAGACTCATGGTGCAGAATTCTCGAACATGATCACGGGGATCGCTTTTCCCATCATACTTATCAAATTTGGGAACGTCTGAGTTTGGAAGAAAAGAAACCATGTTCAATCTTCTATCAAACGGATAAGGACAAATTTCATTTAATGAATACTGTATTGTTGTCCCTTGTTGCATGTCTTGCATTTGCCTTTGTAACGTTTGAATTTGTTGAGTAAGAGCAATCAAAGGTGCATTATTTTGCTGAAGGAAGATTTCTTCCCTTGCATTAATCCTAGGTTGAAATGGTGTATGGAACGACATGTTTTGCTCGGGGATGTGTTGCTCAGGGATATTTTGTCCTGGTGTATTTTGTTTTGGTATGTTTGGTTCAGGCATATCTTGTTCAGGGTCACGTGCTTCTCCTTCTCGTTGTCGTTCTTGATATTCGTAATGTTGAGATTTTGTTCTAAACATGTTTGTGTCAAAGTATTCAGGAAGTTTAACCCCTTTGCTTGTAAGCATGAGTAGGTATTTTTCCTTGTCATTTTCCATGAGTTTTTCCACAAGTTTTTGAAATGAAGCACTTTCTTGACATTCTTGAAGAAGTTTCTCAGAAATTTCAGTGTCCTCGAGATTCGGATGCTCGAAAGGATTTGATAATCTCTAATTCATGCTAGATTTTGATTGCATTTCGCTTTGTTTGTTTTGTTGAGAGTGAGTTACAATAGACATCTAGTAGAAGTTTTCTGTGATAAAGGGGATAAAATCCTCTTCGATGTGTTGCTCAGGGGTTGGTGGCTCAAATCGAGGTATGTTGTAAGTGATGCACTCGTCGGGAAAGAATGCAAGATTGATCTTTCCTCCATGATTGATTTGTTGATTGAATGCGGATTTTTGGTAGAATTCTCTAGTCTTCAAAGGTTCATTGTCAAATTTGTTGGATTTGTTCTGAATATAGAGTCGTACATGACGAAGAAATGTTCGATGAGATTTGAAGAGTTGGCAAATGATGTATAAAAATTTATTTCTTTTGGCAAATTTCGAAGGACTTGGTTGCTGTTTCTTTAACTTAGTGTTACGATAAATATTCTTTCTTCTCAGAATATGAGGATTAGTCATGCACAAGCGATCAATAGTTCCTTTTGAGTTGGTTTGGATTTAGTTTATCTTGTTTTGGAAACTCAAGTTTTACTTTATCCAAGTGAAGGTTTAGATGCCCCCCATGACAAAGTGCGTCAAATGATATGGAAAAAGTCTCTCGATATGGAAACTTGATTTGACAACTTGGAGTTTTAAAACAAGTGTGTTTGGGATAAAATCTGTGTGATAAAAAAGGACCTATTTGCTACGTGTGATGATGTCTCCTGATTTTGATAAGATAGATATGTTTATCGTGCGACCAGTTTTAGATGTTTGGACAACTTTTGTTTGATACAAAATTTGCTTTTAGAAATAGCTTCTTAGGTCCGTTCTTGATATTTTGATCTGATGAAGTTTAAGTTGATGAAAAGAGGTTGTTAAAAATGTTTTCAAATTTTTCTAAATTTACCTCTGTTTTGTCCCTTGTTTTTCTGGTCTTGACCACGCGCTAAAGCAGAGACCCCATGCACTACAAAAGTTTCTCAAAGCGCTAAGGGAAAGACTCCATGCGCTACACTGCCCCGGTCTACACGCTAACTGTGTTTGATAATAAATTTTGTTTTAGATCTGATTTCAAAATGTCATGCGCTAATATGAGCCACCGACGTGCTACTGTTTATACACCACGTGCTAAATCTTAATTACGACATGCTAAGTTGATGTTTCCACGCACTACACTGTTTTCAGAATGCGCTAACTGTAACTGCTTATTTTTAAATTTTGGTGAAGCACTACTGTGAACTTTATGCGCTAATGATAAGATGTGATGCACTAAGTTATGTTTGATATGCGCTAAGATGTTGCTCTTATGCGCTAAACTACCCTGACTTGATTGTTTTCTGCATTTTTGGTGTTTTGCCTTAAGCTTTTAATGCTGATGGATGATTTTCTGAAGTAACAAATGAAGACAACACCAAATATATAACCATTTTTGCCTAATCTAAACAGTAAGTGCATGTTCTGCGAGGATGTGTTCAAATCCTCAATGTTTCAATAGGTTTGGTTACAAAGAATACACTCCAAAAAGACTCTTTATTCAAGGGTCATAAGTAATACCATAGCCCACTAGTCTCGATACCCCATTAGCTCAAACAACCGTGTCACCCCCTAGAGGGCGCTCGTTTTTTTGCCTTTTGCCAGAAATTAACTCAAAGTGAATTGCTTCACAATTGAGTAGTTATCTTGGGAGATATATGGTGAGTAATCTTGGGGGCAGATTCTTCCCCACCCTTGCACTATGATATTACAAATTACTGGTTACTGACTCAGCTCAAGGTTTCTAATGCTAAAGTTCATAATCAAGCTTCTTGTTCGATCGTCAGTGATAAACTCCCTCAGGAGGCTTCCCAACCTTTAGAACAAAGGCTTTACGTATCTCAAGGATACTGGGGGAAGGCTAATTGCTATGCACAACCGTTGAAAAGGACTTTCGCCACTTTCCACATTTGATTATAGTGGGTTGGAACACTTGGCGTCAAAGCCGTTTCCCACTTAGGTCATTCCCTTCACACCGGCCATGAATGGCTTTAAGAGTTTTTCAACCCCTCGAGAAGGCAAGCCTGCTAAAAGATGTAAATGTAGTATGACTGAAAGCGTAAGAGTAGGCTGGCTTTTTGATCACCCAGTTAAGGGGAGAGCATATACCTTCTACTTTCGAGACAAGGCAAACAAGGTTCTTTTTATCTTTCAAGTCAATGATTTTCTAAGATCTATATGGAGATTGTTGCTCCATGAAAACATGGTGTTGTTTTTATTTCCTTCAAAGCGATGATTTTCTAATCTAGGAAAATAATTTGGTCAACAAAGCAAAATTTTGATCTTGGTGGTCAACAAACGAAATCTATAAAAGGGGAAGGACTTCCCTCTTTGATTTTAAACAAAAATTTAAAGTGAGGTTCATTTTTCTTACAAAATGTAAAATTGATCCTTTTAAGCACCAAAGGATGGTGAGATTCTTTTTAGCCCTTGCTTGCAAAAATAAAGATTGTTTTGTTCCTTTTAGAACCCAAATTGAGAAATTTTCTCCTAGAAAAGCAAGAAAAGATTGTTGTTGTGGTTCGTTTTACAGCCCAAAGTAAGGTGAGTTCAATTTTATCCAACAAGAATTAAAATGACTCTAAATTTTAAATAACTTAACTAAGTTAGAAAAAATCTAAAACTATTTGTAATTCTACAAATAAAATCCAACTCTACCTGCAATAAATTGTCAGAGTCCTGCAAAAATTCCAATCAAATAGTTAGAAAAATCTGGATTTTGGTGGACTTCTACAAGTCTAAATTTAATTTCGGTTACAATTTTGTTTTTGTTTTCTGTCTGTGATACGCTACAGAATAGACTATAAGCGCTACAAGACGACTATGATGTGCTATTTGACAGATTCGATGCGTGGCTCTGTTTTTCGGATGCATTGCTCTATTTTACGAATGCACTGCTCTGTTTTCTGGATGCGCTGCTCTGTTTTTCTTCCACATCGAGACCTACAGGAAAAGTTAGTTAAGGCGATGCACTAATCCAAGAACTTCACGCATTAGAGTATAAACCCAACGCGCTAAATAGTGTACGGTATGCGCTATAATGTTAGCAAGATGTGCTAAATAATATTCTTCACGTGCTAATTCATGTTTCCCGCGTACCTGCAAAAGTGTATATTTTTGAAAATCGATTTCATTAATGGGGTCGGGCCCCACGATGGGCACCAGAAATGTGTGCGGGAAAAGCGGGTCAATGAAACTCAAAATGTGAAAAATGAAGCTCAAAGGGACTTATCCACACACCCACAGGACTTCTTGGTGTAAGCTATGGAGTCATGAAGGATGACTCAACTTCCCAAGGTTGGCTCCATGGTTCTATATCTCATAAGGTCCCTCAAACCAATGTCTTTGCTCTTAGATCACTGAGCAAAGTGGTTTAGGGATGACAAATGCAAGAACAAGGGACGCTTTGGTTGATTTTAACATGAGAATGCATCCTATCTATGTATGATTCTATAAATGCAACAAACTAGATTATAAGATGACAAGATTAGTATAAATACTATCCTAACATGCTATATTAGTTGTATGATGTAAGCTAATGATAAAGGAATTATTCTAAGATGTTTATTAGATTAATTTCCATTGCAAAGAGAGAGTAGATGTGCTAAAATTGAGCATAAGTATGATACTAAAAGCTTGCATGGATCTTTAAAATGGAGGAGGGAGAGCTCTATTTATAGTGAAAATAGGGAAATGGATGGCTAGGATTGAAAGAGTTTATCAAAGGTCAAGATTGAAAGTTTATCAATCCATGTTTGCAATTTGCACCAATGAAATGGTGACAATTGTCAACATAAGACTGGTTGAGAGGGGAGGGTAGAAATATTAAATGCCTGAGAAGACCTCATGGTTACCCTAGGTGGTAAGGGTTAAGGTTAGGTTAGGATTATCCAATGGATAAAGCTTTTATCCAAAGGATAAACTCTTGTGCAAGGGTTAAAGGGATAACTATGGTCAAAGCAATGAATGCTTGATGAGACCCTTGGGTTAGATGAGGGTTAAGTTAGTAAAAAAGTCTCTAACCATGCAAGAGGGTTGAGTTAACCATTAATGGTTTGGAAGACTTTCAAAGTTAAGTTGTTGAAGCCTTTAATGGTTTTCAGAGACTTTGAGGGTTTGAGAAGTGACTTCCCCTTGCTTAGGGATGTGACAATATTTAGGAGATGGGTTAGGCTAATTTAGAAGTGATTAGAAGAATCTAGAAGGGGGTTAGGAAGAAGGTTAGGATGCAAGTGGGAGATGTAGGATTTTGCAAGTGGATGAGGAATAAAAGAATTTAATTAAAATAAAATGTTTTATTTCAATTTAGTTGCAATTTGGGAAATTGAATAAATTAGATTTATTGAATTTGCGGTAAACTATTAATTAAATATAAATTTAATTAAAAGTAGAGAGAAGTGGTTTAATTGATTTATTCAATTTAAATGACATAAGTGAATTTAACTAAGTAAATTGAATAATTTACTTAATAAAATAGAAGAATGTAGGTAATTTAATTAAATTAAATTTAACTAAATAGAGGAATGAACATAAAATATTCATTTAGGAATATGGTCATTTTTATACGTCTACATTTTGCCCCTCTTTGAAGTGACGTGTGTGCACATGTTAATTCAAAGAAAATGATGTGTCGTCAATATTTGATTATGATCAGTGTGATGTTGTTTTAATATTTTCATGTTGTGCCCCAGATTTGATAAGTGATGCCCCAGATTTGATAAATGATGTTAGATAATGCCCCCTTGGGAGATGAATCAAAATTTGGAAAATTTGATTTAATTTGATAATTTTGTTTCCATTTTAAAATTTTGTCAATGTGGAATGTGAAAAGTTGATTCATCTCCCGATAAATAATGTTTGTTAGGATTAGATGGAGACTGCGAGCAAGTTACATGCCCCATCTCCAAACCCTAATTTCAATTCACCCTATAAAAGGGGATAAGTGCATTGTTTTGTCTCATTTGTGCTTGTTGACCTTGGAGAGAGAGACTTTTGGAGAGAAAGACAAAATGCCGGTTCCCTTCTCTTCTCATCGATTTGAGCGTGTTCGGAGGTATCAGAGGCCTGCCGCGTATGGGTCACCGGTATGCCAACCTTTTTGACCCATTTTTGATTTTTGATTTTGTCATTTTTGATGATGTTTTTAATTTTTTTATGCGGATTTTACGTTTTAGCGAGTCGGGGTCGTTGCGTAGTGCATACGATAAATTTCGTAGCGCGTAGGGTTTGTCAAGTTAGGTAGCATCCAAAAGATATAGGCTAGCGCATGAGATAGACCTAGCGCATAGGGGGATGAGGAGGTCGCATGGGTAGGGCCAGATAGCTCGTAGATGCACCCTAGCCCATAGGGTTAGATAGGTAGCACAAAAGCGGGATAGAGTAGCGCATGGGGTTTTTTTAGCACATAGGGTAGATTGGATGGCACATTGGAAGAAAAAGGGAGCATGTAGGGTCTTTCTAGCTGATAGGGTAGGTTGGGTGGTGCATGAAGACTACAGGCTAGTGCATGAGTTTATTTTTAAAGCGCAAACAAGTTTGCTTAGCACATAGGGAAAATTTTTGTGGTAAAGTGTGATTTTTTGGATGAAGAAAATTGGTAGGTTGAGGTTAGTTTTGCCATGATAGGTGCCAATTGTCCGTCTGTATGTTTGCTGTCATAAGTTGTCCAATATGAGTTCCGACATAACTTGATTGGATTTGTGATGTTTTAAGTTATTTATAGATTCCGATATGGAAAACTCATTGTTTGTTTGATGCTTTTCTTTTTGAATGAGATACCGGGATCTCGTAAGAGGCAATGGGCCTTTGATATACTAGTAGGTAAATAGATCAAGGATGCATTGAAAAAATTGAGACAGGATAGAGACTCCGTTTTGTGGGGTTATTTCAAGGCATTTCAGGAAGTTATGAAGAAGGAAAGAATCCCTCAGCATATTGTTGATAAATACTCTACCGACATATGATTTATGGTGAAAAAGGATGAAACTTTTATGGAGGCAGTGAAACCTAGGACTATCTGGGTTACTGAGATGGGCTATGAGGTTGATGCACATATCTTGGACCTTTATGCCAAGATGCTTATAGATGCCCCGATTTATGAGAAGGAGAAAACATTTGGAATAGCTAAATAGAAGGAATCTGAGGTGAAGATTGGTTTCGACAAGAAGAAAAGGGAAGGGCAAATCAAGAAGGTTGGACAGGCTATCCAAAAGATGTCCTTTGAAATCAAACAGATCATTGGTTTGGTAGAGACATCTCCTACGACATTTGTTCAGGCTTCTCCGATAGTAGGAATCAGTAAGGGTTTATCTAAGAGGAAGAAACTAGAAACATTTATTGCTTCTGTTGAATCTATTTCTGAGACTGAGGAAGAAATCCCGAAGATTCCTAAAATCTATATGAGGATTCAGAGGAAGAAGTTCGAGGAAGGGAAATTACAAAAATCCACAATCACTCCTTCGACAGCTCAGAAGAAAATTTTGAAGGAGAGGAAGCCTACTGAGAAAAGGAAACCGACCAAGGAGTCTGTTAGCACATATTTTTACAAAATATTTTTGTGCTATATATGGATGCTTTTGTTTATAACTCCATCATAGAAGCATTTATTGCTAGATTGTATGTGCAGGTGACATGATTGTAGTGTTTTCATAAAAAAAACATCACTTGGGAATATTCAAGGGAAGTGTTGAGTGAAATGGCATTCTGGCAATGCTTATCTTCACCATTCGTCTCATTGCAAGAATAATTTGTGGAAGGTCAGCATAGAGCAGGGTTGTGAGCATGTGCAGATAGGTAAATGGTATGGGAAAAAAACCCTTTAGTATGATTAGGAAAAGTTGCATCCATAAAGAGGGCCTTCTTTTGCAAAAATTGCAAAATTTTGCTTATCGACATAAGTCATACCGATGAGATCACCTAAGGAGGAAGGACTATGTTTATCGGAGTAACTCATGTTGACAATGTTTCCTAAAGAATGAGTGGCAAGAAAAGGTGTGACTAAGTGGAAATCCATTGGGGCAAGTTACAACGATGAAGTCTGAGCCACCGGAGTAACATACACTATCGATAACGAGGAAAAAATGTTATCCCAATACCCAATGGGGTTTTCGGCAAAACTCTTGCTATTAACTGGCGAGGCGATCTATTGGTAGCGGTGACATCGGGTTATCGGGAGGTCCTAATTTATGTTACCTCGATACCCAATGGACCAAGTGGAGAAGGTGACCTTATCAGAGAGACTGTCTTCGATAAAGCGGTACCAAGAAAGAAAGGAAACAAGACTCATCGGGATAACATACATTGTCGGGGAGATGCGTTTTGGTTCATCCCGATACCCAATGAGGAAGATGAGCTCGACGCAAACAAATTGACTTCATCGGGAAAGCCTCCGACGATAGACTGAAGGAACTTGATAAGGAGAGTAAGGTGCAAAAGACTCATCGGGATAGCTTCCGCTACCAGAGGAACATCTTTAGTGTTGTGCCGATGCCTAATGGGTAGATTGCCATAGAGGGTGGATCTATCGAGGAGACTATAACTATCAAAAGTAAGGAAAATACGCTACTCTGATGCCCGATGAAGTAATCGGTGAAAGTTACACCGATCAAAGAGAAAATTAGATGTCATGGGCCCATCGGATGAAGTGTAAAGTAATCTCATTCCAAAGGCCGATGGAGCGACTGAAGAAATAAACAGAAGGAGGTTTCATCGGAGAGAATTACCCCGATGTGATATAAAGAAAAGTTGACTAATAGAAAGGAAAGGCAAATCCATCGGGATAAGTCAAGCCTTGAGGAAAAAAGTGAAATGTTCGGAGCGAGATCAAATGCATTGATCAGAATGACCTATACTGATCAGAAAGACAAAAAGGTAATTGAAGGAATGCATGGCGCCAAAAATTGAACTAATGGGTGGGGTTACACCAATTAGCCGTTAGAATGTCTGATACGACAACCATTATTTAATACTCGCAATCAGGAGGATTTGATCCCCACAAAGCAAAATTGATGAGGTTTTTGATCATTACAGATCCTAGCCTTTGCATATCCAGCATAAAGAATGAGTGCTTGTGCCAGGAATTTTTCACAGTCTCTTCAACCATTAACATTGAAGTTGTAGATAAGAAGCACGGGTAATTAAGAATTCAAGCACTTAATCATGGAGGCGTCTAGTTCACAAGGAACAAGAAAGGTCATAGAGATTTTAGATACATAGTCAATTAAATAAAAAAAGGAGAAGTCTATGGAGGGTATGCAGAAGCGAAAGTTGAACCAGGATATGATTGACTAGATGGAGTCATCTGGTGCTAAGTCGAGGAGGTCTAAAATAAATTTGCTGCCCAAGGATCCATTGGAAGATAAGTACAAAGGGGTTGGGGATATATGGACAACCATAAGGGGCCACAAATTTTCTTTATACCACTAACTCAAGAGAAACAAGGAGATGCCATTGTCAAACACTTGGACGACAAATTTGGGTAGATTGGTGGTACCAAATGTTTTTCTAAATCTCAGATTGTTGGAATTTCTCACAAGGAAATACATCTGGCGCCTGATTTATAATTATAAAGAGGTTAGTTGGCCATTTTCTAGTTGGACAACTAATCAATTGTGGAAGAGTACATTCTAAAATTAGTTATTCTCCTACCTTAGTCACAGTTTGGGCATCTATGTAACTTCTGGAGGGAATTTTGGCTAGGATAGGAATATTCTTCTAGGGAAGTCCGAAGCTTGTTGCATCCAAATTTTTATAAATGGATACCAGGATTACCTAGAATGAGATCGCAAAAATTTTGTATTGAAGCTATGAGGAAATATATGCAGGCTTTGTTTTGGCATTTTGAGTCATTCTTGTGTCTATGTAAAATTTTGATGAGAGAATAGTAATATACAATCATAATATTTTTGAGCCCAGATCTGTGTTGTCTTTATGTTTGTATGCTAGTTTATATTTCTGACTAGATAATCAAGGATTGTTTAATTAGATGATTTGCAAGGAAAATGATGGGAATGTTTTAGGTCTTTTCCTCAAGGAGGAGAATTAAATAAACTTAATTCATCTTCATTGATAATCAGTACATTCACATGAATTTGATGACTAGGTCTAACATAGGTTAAAATTTTGTATATGTCAGGCATATGCAGATTCAATAGATCAAAGTGGTGATATGTATATGACTTCTATTGTCAAATTTTAACTTGATTTTGATAACTCTAAGGCCTAGATAAGGCACTGGTTTATGTTACTAGTATTCGTGACATTCTTTGTGATCCTTTACAATCAAAACAAATATTTCATTTATGTTTGGTTGCATTAAAATGAAATTTTTTTGCAGAAATTCGCACTGGTTTTCTGTAAATCATCTACTAAGTTATGAGAAAGTAGTCACAAGTAGGTATACCCGCCTAAGCTTTGTCAAGCTTGAAATGTAGGAGGTTTTCTTGTAAACCTTGTTAATTGTTGTCTTGTTTCCTATTCTTGTTGTTCTCTTCTTTTGTAAACAGAGGCAAAAGATTTTGAAGAGAAAACAAAGTAGTCAGAAATTGAGACCAACAAATACAAAGAAAATTTTAGGGTCAGTTCTGCAAGGATTGATGAATTATTGAAGGATCAGAGAGACACTAGAGACACTAGAGGTCTTGGATTTGAGCATGGAGAAAGCTCCGATACTGCAAATCAGAGGAATCCACTAGACAATCGGAATCATAAATCATTGGTAAGGCAACCCAATGCACATAAATTTAATGGTAGATGCTTTGTTTGTAAAAAGTTTGGTCATAGAGAATGTCAATGCAGAAATAGAGAAAATCAAAATAATAATGTTGTTCTCGGTCAGTGTTCAGAGTGTAATAAGTATGGTCATATGATAGAAGATTATAGAATGAATGTGAGATGTCATGCATGTGGAAAGTCTGGACATATGGCTAATCAATGTAGGTCAAAGAATGGTCAATGACTCAACAAGCCAATTTAGAAGAACAATGTTACTTACTATGCATGCAACAAAATAGGACATATTTCCAAATATTGAAAAAGCAAGAATACACTGAAAGGGAATGCCACATCAAATGAGAAAGGAAAGGAAAAGGTTTTTGAGATCCGACATGCTCATGCTAAACAATAGATTAGGAAGTCTGAAGATCAATCAACAGAGGTAGATTCTCTAGTTACTCAATTGACATAGCAGAATGTTCCTGCATCGGAAGGAAACTTATCTGGTAACTAAGGCTTTAGCCTTAGAGGGAGGCAAATTAATGACAGATCCTACATTGCCCCCGATAGAGGTCTGAAAGCTTGTTTCAGATCTTGGTGAAGATAGTCTAGAGATTCACCGATGCTGAGATAATGGATTTTGTATCCGGTATCATATGCTGACATGCATTAACGTCAACGAGAAATTAGGGTTTCACAGATTAAAAGGGATAAGTTGCTTCATTTATGATCACACAACACTCAGAGTGAAGCAAAGGGATTTTAAGGCAATCAAGGTGATTAAGAGTGATTTCCTGTATTCTCTATGCAGATTTATCAAAGGGTTTCACCAGCTTTGGTTGTGAGGTATTTTCTCTATTTTCACAGTATTTTAAAAAAAATTGGAATGGCCTCTGGATCTGCTCCCACTTTGGTAGATGTGGTTGTCCCTAATGTGGTGGATATTAAGGATCACTCATGTGTGAAATTCAAACAATACCCTCAAATTGCAAAGGTCAATGACTCTATCAGCGCATTTTCTAGGGGTCCTGATGGAATTCTTTATGTGGAAGATGTGAGCATATATTCATTGCACTCTGGAGGATTTGGGTTCATCAGAGATTAAATTATTGTATATGTCTACTTTGTTGAACAAGGATGGATTGATTAAACCAAAATTTTAAATTATGAAGGAACAGGGTTTCACTGACATTCTGGAGATGCCCGAGTTCGAGGATGAGATGATTCAGTATGTGCTGAGTTGATCCCCATGGCGAGTTCATGTGGCTTGACCGGACCTATAAAATCACCAAGGAGGTGATTCGTGCTATCATCGACTTACCCCAGGTTGGATAGACACCGAGTAGGAGGAAGATTCCGAACAATGAGGTGAAAAAGATCACTGGTGCCAACTTTGACAACTGGTCGATGCAGATTAGCACTATCAGAGATAAAGTTGTTCAATTTGCAAGCAACGTAATTGGATACAAGGTAACTCAATCAAATCGGTTGAACTCTGTTTCCAATTCTTGTATTTTCTTTGCACACAAGATGGTGAAAGAAAATGAGAAATATGATCTTTTTCAGTGGATGTGTGATGAATTGATTTCTAATTTGGAAAAGATTAAGGGAGATAAGAAAGGTACATTTCGGTATGGAAATCTCATTCTTTGTTTGATGCTTTTCATTTTTAATGAGATACTGGGATCTGGTAAGAGGCAATAGGCCTTTGGTATACCAATAGGTAGACAGATCAAGGATGCATTGAAAAACTTGAGACATGATAGAAACTCCACTTTTTGGGGTTATTTCAAGGCATTTCAGAGAGTTATGAAGAAGAGGGAAAGAATCCCTAAGCATATTGTTGATAAATACTCTACCGACATATGATTCATGGTGAAAAAGGATGAAACTTTTATGGAGGAAGTGAAACCTAGGACTATCTGGGTTACTGAGATGGGCTATGAGGTTGATGCACATATCTTGGACCTTTATGCCAAGATGCTTATAGATGCCCCGGTTTATGAGAAGGAGAAAACATTTGGAATAGCTAAACAGAAGGAATCTGAGGTGAAGATTGGTTTCGACAAGAAGAAAAGGGAAGGGCAAATCAAGAAGGTTGGACAGGTTGTCCAAAAGATGTCCTCTTAAATCAAACAAATCATTGGTTTGGCAGAGACATCTCCTCAGACAGTTATTCATGCTTGTCCGATAGTAGGAATCGGTAAGGGTTTATCTAAGAGGAAGAAACCAGAAACATTTATTGCTCCTATTGAATCTATTTCTGAGACCGAGGAAGAAATCCCGAAGATTCCTAAGATCTATATGAGGATTTAGAGGAAGAAGTTTGAGGAAGGGAAACTAAAATAATCCACAGTCACTCCTCCAACAGCTTAGAAGAAAATTTTGAAGGAGAGGAAGCCTACTAAGAAAAGGAAACCAACCAAGGAGTCTGTTAGCACATATTTTTACAAAATATTTTTGTGCTATATATGGAAGCTTTTGCTTATAATTCCATCATAGAAGCATTTATTGCTGGATTGTATGTGCAGGTGACATGATTGCAGTGTTTTCATAAAAAGGCATCACTTGGGCATATTCAAGGGAAGTGTTGAGTGAAATGGCATTCTGGCAATCCTCATCTTCACCATTAGTCTCATTGCAAGAATACTTTGTGGAAGGTCAGCATAGAGCAGGGTTGTGAGCATGTGTAGATAGGTAAATGATATGGGAAAAAAACCCTTCAGTATGATTAGTAAAAGTTGCATCCATAAAGAGCGCCTTATTTTGCAAAAAATGCAAAATTTTACTTATCGACATAAGTCATACCGATGAGATCACCTGAGGAAGGAGTATGTTTATTAGAGTAACTCATGTCAACAATGTTTCCTAAAGAATGAGCAGCGAACAAAGGTGCGACTAAGTGGAAATCCATCAGGGCAAGTTACGACGATGAAGTCTGAGCCATCAGAGTAACATACACTATTGACAATGAGGAAAAAATGTTATTTCGATACCCGATGGGGTTGTCGGCAGAACTCTTGCCAATAACCATTGATGCGATCTATTCATAGCGGTGACATCGCGTTATCGGGAGGTCCTAATTTATGTTATCCTGATACCTGATGGACCAAGTGGAGAAGGCGACCTTATCAGAGATACTTTCTCTAATAAAGCGGTACCAAGAAAGAAAGGAAACAAGACTCATCAGAATAACATACATTGTCTGGGAGATGCATTTTGGGTCATCCTGATACCCGATGAGGAAGATGAGCTCGGCACAAACAAAGTGACTTCATCGAAAAATCCTACGACGATAGACTGAAGGAACCCGATAAGGAGAGTAAGGTGCAAAAGACTCATCGAGATAGCTTATGCTACTAGAGAAACATCTTTCGAGTTGTGTCGATGCCTGATAGGAAGATTGCCATAGAGGGTGGATCTATCAGGGAGACTATAACTATCGAAAGTAAGGAAAATACGCTACTCCGACGCTTGATGAAGTAATCGATGAAAGTTACGCCGATCAAAGAGAAAATTAGATGTCATGGGCCCATCAGATGAAATGTAAAGTAATCTCATTCCGAAGGCCGATGGAGCAACTAGAGAAATGAACAGAAGGAGGTTTCATTGGAGAGAATTACCCCGCTGTGATATAAAGAAAAGCTGACTAATAGAAAGGAAAGGTAGATCCATCGGGATAAGTCAAACCATGAGGAAAAAAGTGAAACGACTGAAGCGAGATCAGATGCATTGATCGAAAAGACCTATACCGATCAGAAAGACAAAAAGGTAATTGAAGGAACACATGACGCCAAATAATTGAATTATCGGATGGGGTTACGCCTATTAGCCGTTAGAATGTTTGATATGACAACCATTATTTAATGCTTGCGATCAGGAGGATTTGATCCCCACGAAACAAAATTGATGAGTTTTTTTATCGTTACAGATCCTAGCCATTGCATATCCAGCATAAAGAAAGAGTGCTTGTGCCAGGAACTTTTCACAGTCTCTTCAGCCATTAACATTGAAGTTGTAGATAAGAAGTGCGGGTAATTAAGAATTCAAGCACTTAATCATGGAGGCGTCCGGTTCACAAGGAAAGAGAAAGGTCATAGAGATTTCAGATACACACTCAACTAAATAAAAAAAGGCGAAGTCTATGGAGGATATGCATAAGTCAAAGTTGAACCAGGATATGATTGACTAGATGGAGTCATCTGATGCTAAGTCGAAGAGGTCTAAAATAAATTTTCTGCCCAAGGATCAATTGGAAGATAAGTACAAAGGGGTTGGTGATATATCGACAACCATAAGGGGCCACGAATTGTTTTTATATCACTAACTCAGGAGAAACAAGGAGATGCCATTGTCAAACACTTGGATGACAAATTTGGGCAGATTGGTGGTACCAAATGTTTTTCTAAATATCAGATTGTTATAATTGCTCACAAGGAAATACAACAAGGAAAAAAGATACATCCAATTGCCAAATGGGGACCCATTCATCCAGATATCTTTTGGGTCTATTCAAGAGGTTTTTGGCATAACATATGAGCCTTACATGCCCTTATCTTTTACAGACTTAGAAGGAGAATGTACCCAAATGGACACTGCCCACACAGTGTGGAAGTTGGCAATCCACAAAAAGGAGAAGGAATGACTCACAGAGCAGGATGGTCCCCTTTTGAGATTACCCTGTTCAGGCAATACTTGCAGTAGACATATTGGGCATGCGGCTAGGTCTGCGGGGAAGAAGTTCATGATGTTACAAGAATAGGCCCATTGGTGTTGGTTGCGGACATTCAAATGCATGAGCCAAGACCATTTGATTATGCAACCTACTTGGAAGAGAAGCTGCATGAAGGATTTTTGAGTTTGCAAACAGAGCCTAACCCCACTTTCAATTTTTGCTCATTACTAATGCTTATGGTTTTGTTTTATGGTCATATGAAGGGTTTGTGGCCAGGAGAATTAAAAGTGACTTCCAGGAACAAAGAGGGACAAGACCAGCCAATCCAATTAGGGGTATCTCTGTGGGACTCTAGGTTCGACAAATCATACTATGTGTTGTTTGAAGAGTACTTCATCAAGCCCTTGTATAGCTTGTTTGGGGTAGGATGTGAGGGGTCTATCTCACAGGAGATTAAAAGGTTCTTGAGACCCCATGCTTTTGGAGATACTAGGATCAACCACAATTGGGGAGATTGGTTTGTATGCCAGAATTTTACTTTTTTCAGGGTTTATGGTTTTTAAGGTGTTCCATTTATGCTACCTACATTAGTGCCTGACAGAATTGCATATCTAGAGATTGTTAGGAAGCTTAGTATTTCAAATGCAAAGCATTTAAGTGGTGTACACAAGCAGGTATTTATACCTGGCTCTTTATATTTCAGAGATTTTGCCATTGTGTCTACCATGGCATATGAAATGATTGAAAAGAAGCTGGTAGAGGAGTACAATCTGTATGGACACCAGACTCGGAAGAATTATGATCCAGAAGGATATATTCACCACTGCAGGAAGAGACAAAACTTGGGAGAATATTTGCACATACCCATGGAGGCTGAGGATTTATTTAGGAACAAGGGGCGGGATGAGGCTAATGCAGACTTAGAGGAGTTGAACAAAAAATTAGAAGAGTAGAAGCAGAGGCTTCAAGAACTAAAAGAAGAAGGAGACTCTGAGAGTGAGTCTAATGAGAATGTAGCAGTGTCTACCCTCCGTGCACCTGAACTAGAAGAAACGACAGAGAGCCAGGAGAAAGATATGGTGAGACTCAACACCAACACAGATGTGAGGATGGAAGAGCATGCAAATTTTGTTGCAGATGAAGTTTTTGTACAGTCCAAGGAGTTTAAGTCCTTGTACCATTACAAAGGGAAAATATTGAGGGAGAGCATCCCAAATGTCACCCTTGAGAATGAAGTAGAGATGCTAAAAAGATTGAAGGAAGACATCAATGAAGAGGTGGCTACAATGACACCATAGAGAGGGAGGCAACTTCTCAGTGAGGCAGACATCATTTTGTTCCCAGGATGGGATTTAAGTGCCTCTTTCATTTTTGACAGTTTGTTGCATTTAGATAGAAAAGATGTAAAATTAGACATACAGGGAGTTGATGACATTTTTATTGGATCAAGATATGATCCAAATGAAGAGGAAATGTTTCTTTGGGCCCTATACCCCCAAAGAAAAGACCCAAGATTATAGATGTAGATAAGGCATTTGGGCATATGATGAGGCTAAAAGTGGGAGAGGTTAACCCAATTGTCACTATAGATTGGGGGATTGACATTGCAAAACTAAATAAGGCCCAAATGCAGTGGGTGTTAAAGGAGGGTCAAAAATATAAAAAATTATATGAAGACATGTTAAGAAGTCATGGTTAGGAAGTACCATAGATAACTGATACTGGTATGTAGTGGAAAAAGAAATATGAGGACCAAATGAAAGAAAATATAAAGCTGAGAAGGCAAATCAGGACTGCTAGGGTGGATGCTGCTTGTGTTTTGTTGACCAACAACAAGGAATTCTGGACTAATTGTCAGAAGACTCAGGATAATATGTCTTCTCATGAAAGAATTTTTGAGAAGCTGAAGGCATTGCTGAAAGAGAAGAGCGCCGAGGAGAAAATTGTTGAGAAGATCCGGAGAAGGTTGAACAAGCATAAGGCATTCAGTGTGGACATCAATCAAGAATTTACCGATTGCAAGGATATTGTCAGATATGGTATACCAGATATTGTGGATGAGGAAGAGAAGTTGAAGGACAAAGGGATCTGGATTGTAGAATGCTAGAATGTACTCAACACATCCCTTAATGTTACCTGGGAAGATGTTTTGGATATGAAAGAGACAGGTGAGCAGATGGAGAAAATGGTTACCATGGAGATCGCTGTCAGGGACACTGTATTCAACAACAACACTCACTAGGATAACAAGTATTTGGAGCACATTCAGAAATGTAACACATTATGGGACAACCAAAATTGACTTCTTAGTTTATAATTTTGTTTTATGTCTGGCAGTTAGGCAGTTAAGTATTAGGTTTTAGTTAGGTTTAGTTTAACAAGATGAAAGGGTATTTCCTTTCACTTGAATCCTTTGGCTCACATATATGTAGTGAGTCATTTTTGTATCATAAAGGGATAGACAATATTCTGCCACTGGCTGGGCTACAAGTGTTATGTTTTAGAAAAGTCTAATAGGAATGAGAAGTTTATTTTGTGCAAACTGAATATATTGGAGTATTTGTAAGTGTATTTTTTATGTACATTCTTATTCCAGAAGTTAATATACAAGATTTCATGCTTTTATCTTCAGATTGTTATATATAATTTTTGTGTTGGATGGAATCATATGTCCTCTTGATAAATCTTTTAGATTTTCTATGATGTGCCATCACATGATGTTGTATTGAATGTTAAATTGGGTTTTTATTGTTCATGCAACACATAATGAAACCTTCACAGTGATGGTCTTATAATTGTCTCTTAAGTTGATAGTGATTCTTGTCCACAAGGTTATTCATTAATGGTTAGATAAAGGCATTGGTCTGTTATTAATCTTTGCTGAATAAATTTGTATGCATTAAGTCCTTATCAAAGAAATAAATCTTTGAATTTCTATCAGTACTGCTCTTTTTCATAATGGCTTAAAGCCCTAACACTAATATTTTAAATAACACAACTATATTCACACCTATTTTATCAGTTTTAAAGGCATTCAATAAAAAGCACTTCTGTTAGCATAGTTGCAGGAAAACCTTTTGCCATCCCTACAATTGCTAATTCCCACAGTTTAAATTCACTCAAAACAAACCTCTTTTGTGCTTGAGAGTGTAAGGTACACCCACCCAGGTTTAGTGGAGCCTAAAGTGCAGAGGGATTTGGTTTTCGACCATCCCTGTTCGTTGGCCAAGGCTGATTGGATCGACTAAGGATTAGACAAGTCTTTAGTTTTCCAATTTGTGGTTTTGGGCACCAACAGAGTTTGCTCCCACCCTCAATAAGAAGAAGATATCAGATTTAGATATTGCTCTTGAATCTGGTAAAAGTATAAAGGTTATTGCTCCTCTTTCTATTGCTGAATTGATTGATTAGATCACAAAGGATGGTATTTTAAGTAACATACAACACTATTATGGTGATATGGATGATAAGGAACAAAAGGAGATTGAGGAATCAATTTTGTTACATTTAGACATATATAAGAAAACTTTATTGAAATTGAGACTCAAATACCGACATATTTGTATAATAAGTTAGATGCTAGGAGGTTATTGGCTATTGAGGAGGATAAGCATAGTAAGATTTAGGAATTGCTAACTGTTTGTGGTGCTATAACTGATGAAGAGATGTAGCAGTGTCTAGAGTTTGCCAATAAAATAATTTTCTGGACTAGACATCTGCATATAAGTCTTATGGTGGGAAGAGTAAATGAATTTGTGAAGGAAACTTATGAGGCTTGGGTTAAATTATTTATGGATAAACCATGTTTCTTTACATCACTAGATATTCTGCCTAAGTCTGACATTCCAGACATCCCGGTTGATGCTAAACTAGGTAAAGGTATACTAGGTGGAGATCCACTGAGTTTGGAACAAAAAATATTTGAGGACATTCCTCCAACAGTTACACTTGCATAGGATGTTGAGATCAATAAACCGACAGATAATCCTCTGGTAATTGATGTTGACACAGTTTAAGTTCATGAGGTTGAGGTAGTGGAAATAACTGCACCAAGTGGTGAAGCCACCGATGCTGAGGAGGTAAAGGATAAAGTAGATCAGAAGGTGGAAGGTCAGGTTGATCAAACTGAGGTCCGGGTACTGGCACCTTCACTGACTATTGGTCCCTCATTGTTGGCACTTGACTCATCCAGTCAAGAAGATTTTGGTTGTCTTGGAAATAAGAACATTGAGTAGCTGAGTAGTTCTGAATTGATGTTTGTTGCAGCTTAGAAATTAAGGAAGGAAGGGTCAGAAGATACGAAGGTTATTGAGCAAGCTATTCTTATTTTGCTGCAGCTTGCACCAGAATGCAAGATCAGGTAGCTAGTCCATTTGGTAAGTTGAAAGGTTTCACTAAGGACATTGCCAAAGAGTATAAAACTCTTCAACAAGTGTCAAACCAATAGTTGGTGGAAAGGTATAATGCAGCTAGGAAGGTCACCTGTGATAACATGATCACATCCGACAAGGCTAAGATGATAGATGAGATGACAAGGATTGATGAGGCTCTTCATCAATACAATTGAATATACCGGTCTTGCACTAACACAACAAAATTAGCAACATACCTGGATAATAAAGTTAAGGAGGATAAGGACACGTTGGAACAAATTGTAGTCAGTTTTGATGGTACTGAATCATTGACCAGCATGGTTGATGGTCATTTTTTTTTTTTAGAGTCTGAAATTTCAGCCTTGGAGAAGGAAAAATACAAGTTAATCCGGCGGGCCAGAGAGTTGAGAGGTTTGGTAAGTCCCCAGCTAAATACTTTGTTACTTCATAAGCGGGAATGTATGGAAACCCTAACAGAGGAAGAATTGCACACTTACATTTTGAATGGGTTTGTATCTAATTTGGGAACTTTGAAATCTGGTTGGGATACTTATTTGGTATTTTTGAAGGCTGCTTATCTGGATATTTTCAAGTATATCTAGATCCAGTAATCACATTTTGGTTTGTACAAAATTTCATTTCTTATTCTTTTTGCCCCAATCTTTGGCATTGTTGTCAAAGGGGGGAGAGGTGGATGTGAAAAATGTCTAGGGACATAGGAAGTAATGTATAGCTCTGGGGGAGTAGTCTTCTGAGATCAGTTTTGGAAGATTAGTTTTTGGATGGGAACCGGTACAACACTTCAGCGATTTATTTTTCACATGAGTGTTGTCGTCAATGCCAAAGGGGGAGATTGTTGGCATATTGACACTCATCCGCGTTATGAGTGTTTTCATTGATGGTAACACACTTCATGGGAGATACAACAATCAAGGTAACCGACATTCACTACATCCACATTCAGGGAACCGACAAACTTGGAATCGATATTCTAAGGCTGACATAGGAGATTGATTTGGCAAGCATGGAAGCAACAACGATCATATTGTTTTATGTTTATATTTTATCTGGGCCAACATGTGTCTTATCTTTTGTGATATGTTTGTAAGATGACATAAGGCATTTGTGTCTATTCATGTAAATGGGTATATAAGTTAGTCCGGGTTAGGTCATTTTGGATGATGTGGATATATGAGAGATATAACAGATAAGTGATGTGAAAGGTTTTGTGATGTTATCTTGATCGATAGAATGACAATGTAAAGATCTACAACCAGTCTTGTTTATTGGTCTAGAGGATTGGGAAGCGATCTAAGATACTGGTAAGAGAGGTTACAATATAACCGGTACAGACAGTGCTTTAACCAGAACTCATCCAGAATAGAAGATACACATTCTGAGTTCAGTTTTTGTTTGTAATCTAGTATTTGGATCTGTAGTCAGTGAGGCTCCTTTTGTGATGAGCAGTGTTCTCTAGGCAGTGTGCCTTCTTGCATGTGCAGGCCCCTCTTGTAATATTTATTCATTTGGCTAGTGGATAGATATTGTGGGCCACCAATCCCACCGTGGTTTTTCCTCTTTGAGGTTTTCCACGCATAAATATATTTGTTATGGTGTTGATTCATGTGGTTTCATTGATTAGGTGTTGTTACTTTCTTTTATGCATACTGGTTAATAAGTGGATTTGTTAATAAGGTTAAAATTACTCTAACCAGCAAAACATTGATTCACTCCCTCGCTCTCATTGTTCTTGGATTCCAACATATTTTACTACAAATTTTGTTTCACTTGGTATTGGTTGCAAGGTTAATATTGCAAAACCTAAAAATAAATAGATAGGTCAATCTCATGAGAACCTCTTTCCTCAAGAGGATTATAATTTTACAAAACCATCTAGCCATTTAATTATCTTTTACCATTGATTATTTCAAAGGTTTCTTGGTTATAGCTCTAAAATAATAGAAGTATCTTTTCATAGTCAACCAAATAAGAAGGAATTAACTTGGACTATTTTTTGCGGAGTACAAACTTGGCTATTTTGGTAGCTCTTCATTCTCTTTTCTTCTAGAGGTATTTGGGGAAGGAATGATAATGAGATAAAAATAAAATAAAAGGTGAAATATCATGTAATAGAAATCATAGGAGATGTATAAATTTTGGATATTAATGTAACATCCAAAGATGTAGATGAAGGGAGTATATGGAGGGGTACCCAGGAGAAGAATAGCTAGAGGAGGAGTGAGAATAGGAGTCGATGATACAATTAGGTTCTATACTTCTATTTGATGCCAAGGACAAAGTATTGTACCCTTCCTAGTGATCAACTTTTAATTTAGAATTTCTTAAGTTATATTAGAAGCTTGTCTATATTCTTATTTCTCTTTTCTACTATTACTTTATATTGCTAATTTGATTCCAATTGTGAAGAAGATGAATGTATTGTATTTTTTTTTGGTTGTTGCTAAGAAATATTTGCTTTTCATTCTATCTTCCACATGATATTTTATCTTGTATTATTTTATTTACTTCTATCTATAACTTTTTAATTAGTTATTTCTAGGATAGAAGTAATTCCTTTAATTTTTTGGTCAACAATGTTCAAGGGTTGTTTCAAATTTGTTGTGAAAAGGGGTGACAAAATATTTGAATCTAAATACTCAAAAGTCTCTAGAAATTGCTTACATGTAAGACTATTCATGCATGTTTATTGGCAAATTAAATATGATGTAATTTTTTTTTGCATCCAATGGGCAAAAAAATGCTATACTTAGAATATGCTAATAGTATGATCTCTACCTATCAAATAGAATACCCTTAGGATCATAAGTTGCATGTTCACATATTTTGCACCTCTAGAGAATTCTTGATTCTATATATTCTTATATATATAGGGACATTTTCTACCTACTTATGTCTATCCCTCTTATAGGGAGCTATCCCCATTAAAGATAGCACTTACCTTTAAAAGATAAAATAAAAATGTATATCCCTCTTGATATAAAACATAATTTTATCTAATTATCTACAAAATAATCAATTGCAAGACCATGTGGTTGGTAGGGTATATAGGAAACACATACGAAAATGATGAGAAATTGAATACTCAAGGATATAAATGAACGTAAAAAATTATATGAGCCAATATATCGACTCTAAAATATGTTTCCTAGCTCACTTTAAAAAAAGGCTCTAAACTCTTAATCCATTTTTCTAATTAAATACGTAAAAATGCACCATTCACCTTCATGCAGCATATTGGTGATTCATTGTATTTAAAACAAAGAATATGCCTAGAGATATGTGTTGGAGTACAATACCATTGAGGGGAGGGGGAGGGGGAGGGGGGGGGGGGGGGGGTGGTGGTGAATCAGTGGTATACTAAATTCAACAATCTTGAATTAGACTTTCAAAAAAAAATTTGCAACATAACTAATAGGCATACTAAGAAACAAAACTTTGGTAGTCATGAACCCAAGACAAGACAACTTCGGAAAACTAAAGTAAAGCATCATGTTGCACATCATATCAACTTCTACTGAATAGACAACATGACAACTATACCAACTTATTCTAAAGAAATCTATAACAAACATAAGGCTCAAGAACAATGATATTCATTTAACCATAATATAGGAATGAACTGAGATTAAATTGACTATAATGTGGATGAGAAATGAATGTCTTTGCAAATGATACTATATGATGGAGACAAGTTCATGCAGATCAATTATACTTAGGACAATGTAAAACCGAATGGCACATGGTAAGAAAAAGAGCATGAGAATCAACCATATCAAAGTAACAACTCATAGCTCAAAATTTTTCTTGAGTGGAAAACCCTCATGGGGTAGAAAAAACACTCGAAATGCCTCATTGGCTTAATCAAAAGTGCCTCATTGGCCAAAAAAAAAAAAAAAGCCTCACTGGCTTAATACAAAATCCTCCTCATAGTTTTGAGTAATAATCAATAGAGTATAACCCCTGTTTCTCTACAAATCATTTTCTGAAAAACTCACTACTTTTGAGATTCAGAAACTCAAGTAATCACCATACACAACACTTTTACATTTCATACTTACAAAAGTATTAAATTTTTTTTAATCAGTACAACAATACAACAAGCTCCTAAAAAATGTTGCAAACGTTCTACAATACCAAAACTATATGCACAAGCCCTTTTTAACTGCCTTCATTTCACTCTGTGTTGTTACGCTTTATAACAGAAACATTAACACTGTATGCATCATCACAATCAACAAAAAAGAAACCAGTAAACCCTGTTTTATATCATCTTCGAACTAGGGTTTCAATGGTTAAGAGTCTAAGTTTTTGTTACAACTGAAAGCCCCCTTTTTTAGATCAACTAACACCGAGACTTTTCTTTCTCATCTTTTTCAAAATCACCACCAGAAAAGAGGAAAACAAATCTGCTATGTTACCAAACTTTCTTTATATTGTCGTTAAACCAAACATTATAGACCTCCATCACGGTGGTTGAAACACAAAACCCATAAAACACTGTTTTATCTCCGCTTTCAGCTCACTGCCAGTCCACTTAAAAACTGAGCGTCCAATGTAGACAATCATATTAGGAGCCCAACATAATATCTGTAATGCTTTAATGATCCTGTGATTGCAAAACTATCATGGCGGCTAGGGTTCAAAGAACCTTTCAAAGAATAGGAAAAATTTGAAAGATACACCATTTACATTTTTTTTTTTTTTTTTTTCCGAGAGTCACCCTATTTTCACAAAATACATAATGCTTTCAAGTCCACACCAAAAGAATTTCATGCAATGACATGTCACCACACTATAATCACGTGTCTAACAAATTATAAAGTTGTTGTGACAATATGAGCTCTGTTTTTACCGAAAGAGATGTCATATGATATGTCAGGGCAACCGTACGGTATGTATCACAAAAGAGACATGTGCTTTATTGACAATTCAAAGGCACAAAAGATAATAACATACTTAAGTGGTATGACCATATGCTTCAAAGCAAGGAAAGACTACATTTATAATACTGAAAGTTGTCATGATTAAACCTATTATATGAAAGGATCATTTCAATAAGTCAAGAATGCCTTCAGATTGCTAAAGTGAAACAATATCATGCTAGTGATCTTTTGCTCATGCCAAAAGTCATTGTATCAACCCAAACCAAACTGTACAAGCAAATATAGACCCGTGAATATCATAAGAAAATTTATAGCATGCCTCCAAAAACAAATGTCAGTGCCACCACATGTCTGCATATAGTAGACATCTGTAACTATAGTTTCCAAACTAAATGCCAAACATTATACCAAATAGCCAAACCTGTAACATGATGCCAAGAGAAATATCAACCTGAACTACGAATCAAATCTGAGATATCAAACATAATACCGATGCCAAATCATAGTGCCAAGTATCCACAAAATATAACCATACTAAGAGGTATGCCAAGAGTGAAAACCAACTGAAATGAATACCAAGAATGATGTATCTATGAAACCATGAATGGCAAGTAGTATGTATGACATGAATGAAAGCCATGATCAAATGTATGCCATTAACTGAAGTGAACCATATACCTCATGCACATGCAAGTGAAAGTATCACCATGAGCTTGTGATCTGTACATGTACCAAAGCATCAGTAACCCAAGAATATCACATCTGAAAGGAAGCACTGCAAGACATAAAATCAAACTGAATCATAAAGAGAGTAAGTTGAACCATGGCAACACTGTCACATGTCACCTGAACATATCAACCCATCCAAACTGATAATGCCAAGGATGAACCAAATTGAAAATGCCAATGATGAACCATGTCATGTACAAAGAATGTCAATGTACCATACCAATGTCATGAGATTATATTCTATGTTCATGCTGAAATGATCATCAATTGAATCCTTGAAACAACTGAAAATGTCTTTGTGTGTCTTTGACATCAAGGACAACAATATGAAGGTTGTTACATGATTCTACCTTTATAAATACATGTGAAAAATATAATCTTCAAAAACACATATTGAATAAGTAAGAAAACATGTTAAAATTATGATCTTACACTCAAAATTTGTTAACTACACATGGATATACTCTTTTCAATCAAATTAACCTAGTAAAATATATATTCTACCTTTCCAAATGCTGCTCGTGATATAAAACACCTATGGCTTGAACATCCTTATACTTCATGATTTCTTGTTACTCTATTGTAAAGAGTGATCATAACAACTATCTCTTCTTCAAACTGATTCATTGAAAGTTTCAAGAGTTCACTTTGTAGCATCTTTCAAATTATACTTATATAAATGTTAAATTTCAACACTCAATACTATTTGAGCTCCACACTTTATTATATTTACCCATGAAGTCAATATATTGTGTCTCTTTATATTTCAAGACAAACCAAAAATTTAAATTTAATGGAGTCTTCATCTCCATTTCAAAGGACTTCACTCAATGAAGCTATCTCCCTTTTAATCGACCATTATAAAATTGATACACATAAAAACATTATTAACTTTATGTTGATATAGGAAAGGAAGATACCTCAATATTCACTATTTTGTTATGTTTCTTGATACACTCTTTAAGTCAAGTTTTTGAATGGTGACTTGTTCTAATTCAACATCTTTGGACCCTCAGAGATAAAAAAAAAAACACTTTAGAGGATGCCTTAGTAGGTTGAAAGTAATATTTCCTCTTGTCCCCATGTTATAGAAGGTTTTGTTACCTTGATTTCTTTTTCTCTTGCTGATAAAACTTTCATTATGAATGGAGTACATGTTTTCCAGCAAAACCTTGATCATCATATTTTTTTGACAATTAACTAATTGTTATGTATAAAATGAAATGCTTAGAATACAACTTGAAACCCTAATTACTAGATGCAATCCTTCAAATTTTACCAAATTCTTTGTTTTCAAAAGACTAAATCCTTTTTGATGACTTTTTAAAATGCTAAAACTTAGAAAAATTGTAAAATCATACAAACTACCATCACACATGTTTGAAGGCCCAATGTTATAAGAAAATTCAAATGGCATGTTATTTTCTAGTATTTTAGGGGAGGAAAATGTTCTTATTAAAAGGTAAAAAATCATTATTATCTAGGAGGTAGACATTGTTATTTATGTGTTATAAAAAGCCCCCAAAATAGACAAAATAGAGGTTCTTGAAGATAAAAGCATAGTGTTAAGTGAAGATAAAATTTCTTTCACCTTGAACCACAAAACACTATCTTTTTATAGTAAAATACATATGAAATATACCATCTTTCCAGTAAAATATACCCTTCATTGTCAATAATTATCTTCTATTTTGACTATTAGAATCATTACTTTGTGAAGATATTATCTTCCTCTTCCTTATAGATAGATTCTTTTGTAGACTTATTATTGCTTCCTTTAAGCTCTAGATGTCAAGAATGACGTAATGCTATAAAAAAACCAAATCAATATATTTTGAATGCAAACTATTATCTTGGAAAAAATAACCCTAGATGTATTTCCTTCTAAATGAAAACTGAGAAATTCGATCAAGAAGTATGTAACAAATCTATCAAAAAATACTAAAATAGTCCAAAAGATCAAAGAAGGAACTATCTATCAAGAAAGAAGGAGAAATTGAATATATGATACGAAGTTAAGGTAAATCAATTATTTATTACTCTAACCTACACATTCTAGTTTCTCAAACCTTTCATTGACAAACTATCCTCATCAAAACACTAAAAAAAATGGAAGAATAAAAAGAACAAATGCTTTATAAACTTGAAGAACCCTTTATTGGGAAGTCCTCCTCTATATAAAGACACTTAAAAATGAAAGAATGAGAGGAAGAAATTTGCTTTTACTATTTTAAACCTTATATTTTTACTCTTATCTCTCTTACAACACACTTTTTTGCTTCCTTGTGATTTTTTAATTCCCTCCCCAAGTCTTCTATCTCTTTTCACAAGGATTAAATTAGACATATTCTAATCTAAAGCACGTTTTATTGGTGGTGGAAAACTCTCCTTTTATAATCTACAAAGCCTGCTGATAGAAATGAAAAAGAGATTGAAAGCTGGAAGGCGATAAGCATCCCTCACAAGTGACGTATACTTTAGCAGATACAAAAGTAGTTGCAGGAGACGTGAGTATCAGCCAATGGATAACACTAGTGATACCAACCAGTTGCTCTCATTTTTCTTTGTATAGTCCAAAAATGTGGGTGGTATAAATGCTCTAACATGGCAACCTTATCTTGACAAGGACTTGTCCCTTACCACCAGAGTTGCTTTATTATATCACAATCTTGATATGTACAACTGTTCTACTCTATGCTCTGGACACACTGAACAAAATGCACATAATCCAAACGAAATGCAATAAAATAAGCAAGGAATGATGTATGCATGTTTTTTCAAATAAAGAAACTTGTGCAAAGTTTCTATAACAGAGGCAAGCGCCAGCTTTCTCTCACTCTGCATCTTACAATCTCTTTGTGATTGAGTTGAGTTGAAACTTGAACAATAGCCTTTGTTGGGTTTTTGTTTTTGTTTGGTTGAGAAAAGATGGATGTGGCAGTACTACCTGTCAATAGCCACTCTTGTGATAAGGCAGAAGAACAGCTTGGTTTTGTGGTTCCTGAAAGAAATGCATTTGGTAAAGATTTCAGGTAGTTTTTTTTTTCAGTTAATTATGTAAGATTTGTTTGTATTCAGAAGTCATATGTATAAATCATTATGGATTGTGAAAATCTGATATCTTTAATCATCAATTTGTTATGTTTTGAAGAAATTTATGAAATGATTATCATCTTGCAGGTCTTATTATACAGAAGGTGAACGGAAGGCTATTGTTGAAGAGACATATCGTAAAAATCATGTCTATCAGACATTTGAATCGGTAATGGAGATTAATATGATTATGCTTAAACAATACACTCTAAGATTTGAATTATTGAGGCTGTTCATTTTAGATCACACAAATAAATGTGTCTTATTGACAAAATAATACTATAGATGCTTTTAAATCATACAAATAGACATGTCTTATTAAAAATGGATGTAATTTTAGATAGATCATCTAAACAAATCAAAATTTAGAATGTATCCAAAATGATTAATACAGAATTTGTTTTGAACTCGATTTGATATGGGTAATTGAAGAGGATCTAGCTAAGGAAAGCAACGAGTGTGAAATGATAAAGGTCTGATATTTCTGTTGTTACAGGTGCAGAGAATGAGAGAAAAGCATCTGTGCTTCAATAAAGGAGAGATGGATATCTGGGAATGCGCGGAGTTATTGAATGACATTGTGGATGAGAGTGACCCCGATCTGGATGTGCCTCAGATTGAGCACCTCCTGCAAACTGCAGAAGCCATTAGAAAAGATTATCCTGACCAAGACTGGTTTCATCTCACTGCCTTTATTCATGGTGGGTAATACTTTTCACTGCATTTTTGGTCTTGTTATTTTCTTCTAATTAATCTTCCCTCTACTTAGGATGATTTGGAAATATAATGCAGACTTAGGCAAGGTTTTGCTTCATCCCAAATTTGGCCAGTCACCTCAATGGGCTGTGGTCGGTATGTTTTCACTCCACTGCTAAAATGTGGATGTTTTAGTTGTACAATAGATTTTGATTTTAATTGTGGATGTTTTCAATAGAAATTTTAGATCATATTTAATGATTTAAAAAAAAAATGTTATCTAAAATGTCAATTGAAAAATATACACAATTTAAATAAAAAATTATCATACATGTAAAAAAATTCATAACAATTATATATTCTGACAATAAAGAACAACATAACTTTCATTGGCATTATATTATATTGTTAAAACTAATTTCCATATTTCCCTTGAGCAGGTGATACATTTCCAGTTGGATGTCCCTTTGAAAAATCTATTGTACATCACCAGGTACTAAACAATATAGAACCTTAGTCTTGTCACTATATCAAAGTACTGATGATTTAGAGTTGTGAAGAATTTTTCATAATCATGATTTATAAATTAGTTATGATCTAATTTTTTTTTGTTTTCTATAGAGATGAAAGAGTGATATTGAGAAAAATTATCATATCATAAGGCTTATAGGTTGTTTTGTAGTCAATTTCATTAAAATGAAGAAATATGCAGATGTTCCTTAACAATCCCGACTCTTGGGATCCAAAATACAATATTGGATCAGGAATCTACAAAGAGGGGTGTGGATTTGAAAAACTTGTCATGTCGTGGGGGCATGATGAGTATATGTATCAGGTAACATGTTCTATCCTGTAAGTTTTTTTTATTTTTTTAAACAATTCATATAAAATCACATTAATATAGAAATCTTACTGAAGAAACTAATGTGATTTGGGATGAACTACCTAAACAAGTCAAGCTTAAAATATACCATTTAAGGCAAAAATAATAACGTATAATTAGAATAAAAATAAATTGTCAATGGTTACTCCTTGAATAAGTGTTTCTCTCTTGAACTTGGAAGGTGATGAAAGAGAACAAATCAACGCTACCTCCACAGGCCTATTTCATAGTATGCTATCATTCATTCTATGGTGAGCTCTTTTTCTCTATTGTCATATGATACAATATGTCAATACGATATGATATAATATGATACAATACAACAATATTATGATAAATTGAATAAGCAAAAAATGATACGATACAATATGTCAATTACAACAATATTATGATAAATTGAATAAATGAGAAATGACTATACGTGTATAACAGCAATGCATGTTGGAGGTGGCTACAAACAGTTGATGAATGAGTTGGACCACCAAATGCTTCCATGGTTGCTGAAATTCAAGTATGTAAAGTTACATGTTTTATTGTTGCAGTAGGAGTAGAGGGTTTCCTTACTAACCAAATAAATGAATGTGCAGCAAATATGACCTTTACAGCAAAAGTAGCGTTCGTACCGATGTGGAGAAACTGAAACCATATTATCACTCTCTCATTCATAAAGTATGTCATTCGCCAAAATCAAATCAAATCAAATTGCAATCATTTTTTTTTAGTGTGGTGTGATGTAATCTTGTCTAAGCACTTGTGTTTTATTTGGCAGTATTTTCCAGACAAGGTCAGGTGGTAATCAGCAACGTAGAAGCAAAATCATCCCTCCAATATTTTAATCTTTTGTTTATAGAATCCAAAACGTGTCATGTGTCAATTTCTTTTCTTTGGGCAATGAAAATTGCATGCCAAAGAGAAAGTCCTCCATTATAAACAGTTAAAAGAGTATAAATTTGTAAGTCTTCTTCATATTGGATATGAGACATGTTATGGTTACTATTAAATATTTATATTTTGATTATTAAATTTAAGATAAAAGGTAAGAATTTGTGTTAATGTATATATCATTGTATTTTTTTTGTTATTATTGTAGAATATTTTTTAATAATAAAAATATTTAAAAGATTTTTATGTTAGATTTAGTTTTCATTTTTCAAATTAAATTAAAAAACATTTATGTTAAGAAGTATACTTTTAATGGTGGCAATGAATAAAATGTAATAAAAAGAGTATATCAATAAAAGTTATTAAAAAGCATATATATATATATATAAAACTCTTAAATAAATAAAATAAAATAACTCTGATAATATGAGTGTTTTACCAAAATATGTTATTGAAAGTATAATATATAGAATCAATAATATCGCTGAAGAAATTATGGAGGTACCTATTTTTATTTATTTAAATTATTCTTTTTCTATTGACTTTATTTTTATTGTAAGAGTTACTTTAATATTTTATGTAGATTAAACTTGTACACCATAAAAATGTTTTCAATTATTAAAACAAGGAAATGACTTTGATTTTGAAAGTCACAACTTGAAAAATGACTTAAGTTTAGACCCAAAAAGGCACACAGGCTCAAATCAAGGTCAAAATTGGCACGCAGGCTAGAGACAATAGCAAATAGAAATATAAGGTGAGGCATGCAGGCCAGATACAACTACTAAAACAAGAAATATAAGAGGAGGCATGTAGATCAGAAACAATTATAATAAAAGTCTTGCGAGCCTAAGAAAACCACTTGACCAAAAAACAAACTACAAAAAAACAACATCCAAAAGAGCCTTTAATAAGGTTTCAATTGTCTTTAAGGGTGTTGGTGCAAGGGCACAGTTGGGTCCATGGGACCTATTCAGGATGTTGTTCTTGGTTTCATGTTTTGTTGTTCATTTTGGATGCAATAAGATCTCTAGGACCATATTCGAACCTTTGGAGTCCTTTTGTCTCATTTTGTAAGGCCTTGGTGCCAATTTGTTGAATGTACTCAAATAGGGATATCTTGGTCAAACTCGGTCAATGCCTCCCAAAGTGTGGTATGGGGGTATCTCTGATGTATTTGGTGTTTATATACCCTATTTGAGGTGTCTTCAAAGCTCTTAGGGGTTATTAGTATCAAAAATGCAAATTGTGCAATTTTTGTAAAAGTTGCTTGACAACTTTTCAACGTTGTCAAGACACTAAGCAATCAAAAGGTGGTTGTACGACTAACCAATTCAAATGGTGGTTATAGCCATTGATTCTAGAGTATTTATAGACCCCTCAAATGTTTGGAAGGGGTTGGTTGATGATTTTGTAGGGAGAACTCCAAGTTTGAAGGCAATACATGAACATTTTCTCTGCAATTTCCAAAAAAAACGTTACACTTTGTCTCATAACTCTCAATTCGGGATGAATTAGAACTCAAGGATGGAGTTTTTGGAAAGGTATCTGAGTTACCTTTCATTTGACACTGATTTAGTTTGATTTCATTTGGTTTTGTGTATTCTACATGCAATTTTGTTCAGACTGGTCTAAAACCCTAGGTTTGGAGGGTTTTATCAAGAATTATGCATATCCACTCATTCCACTAACAACTTGACTCAAGAATTGGTGGAATGATGCGTATGTGGGTGCTCCAAGTTATTTTTGAACCATTTTTGTAGAGGAGGAGTTCAAGTGGGGTTTTGAGCAATTGAAGGCCTAATATCTCCATGTATTAGGCTGGTTTGACAAGGTTGAGTGACTTGTTGTTGGTTTGGGTATCAAAACAGCCAAGGAGACCTTGAAACCTATGAAATCCTTTCATTTTTTATATCCCCTTACCTTACAAATTGGTTGTGCAGGGTAGTGGAGAGTCTAAGAGGTGGTTGTAGTGTTGTTGGAGGCCTAATTAGGCTTTTGTAGGACTGTAACAGTTTGATTTTGAGCACCTTAGCTTTCACATATGTTGTACAACTTCCAAAATGATATCTCAAATTGGTTTCATTTAATCCCTTGTGTCCATGATTCAAAATAATAATGGAATTTGTCTCAGAATAGGGCTACTAGAGTCTAGGCCCATAGGGTGCATTTGGTGTTGGATGGTCTAGCAGGGAATGATACCAAGGTTGAGATTGGTGTTTCTGAGTCCAAATAGGTTAGAGGACATGTTGGATCTTCTTCCCCATGTTCTTCTTGTTGGCATTATAACAGACAAAGGGAGATTGTTGGCATTCCAATTACAATAAGAGATTGTTGGCATTTCAATAAGGATATTGAGAAGGTTGTTGATGATCATGGATATAACTGATTAAGGATGTTTACTGTCTTAATATTATTATTTTGTCACTGATGTCAAGAAATTGATTTTCTAATTCAGTATGATGTTGCCATATCTTAAGAAGTATGATTTGGTGAGTATAAAGATGTCGGTAAAAGACACAGAAAGAATGTGATGAATAAGGGGAGGAATAAGTTATTCAATGGGCAACTATTACGGAGTTAGACAATGATGAGATCATGATGTTTAGATTGTTTTGATATCCTACATATGTTGTTGATTGTAAGGTTAATACTATACTATGTTACTGAGCAAAGAACCTAGTCGGTAAACCCTAAGGTTATCGCTATCGATTAATGAAGGCAGAATGCCTACCGAGTGAAGTTTAGTATTTACCGAGTTGCAACCGAGTAATAACAGAATGCATTGAATGAATAAAAGCATTATTTAATGAAGGAAGCTGATGAGCTGGTTATGATTAAATGATTGTTACAACGTGTATAAAGTTTGTTAAAGAATCTATTGCAAAGGAAAATCAGCAGGAAGATCTACAGCTCAGATTGAACTGCAATACCCTAGCACAAGTTCCAAGAAATGTATACAAGTTCCAAGGTGGGGTAAAATGTTTTCAGATCGAAGGATACATTGAACCTGGTCAAGTTTGAAGATCTGATGGCTATGATTGATCACGGGAAATGTGATCAAGGAGATTAAGGAGTTAGCAAATTGTTTATAAATAAGGAACTGTTGATAAACAATGTATGCGGGCAAGTGTATGCACAGGGATGCTACATAGTGATTATCGAGCACAGAAGCTTGAAGACCTGTTTTGAATAACAGAGTATAGAGCCCAACAGATTGACAAGATAAGTCCTATGACTAGATTGTATTGAGCAAATAAGAATCTGCTTTAGCATTTTAGATGTGAAGTTGTAGATAGATTTTTATTACTGTTATTTTGTAAAGTGACAGAAAATCTCTTAACCGAGTGGACTTAACAGTCTTATTTGTAAAACCCTCTAGCAAGGTGACATTCTGATTGAGTGTTTTAAATCCTTTAACAAGGTCACTTCTAACAAGGTGAAGATCCTAACAGATCTGAGGGAAATCCCTTAACCGGGTCACATCTAGCAATGTGTTTGTAATCTTTAACATGATTTGCTTTTAACCGAGCATACTCTAGAAGAGTATATTTCTTAGTGGGTCCGAAATCCCACAGTGGTTTTTCCCTATTTGGGTTTCCACGTTAAATCTGGTGTTATGAGTGTTATGATGTTTATATGCTTATGAGTTTGCATGTTTAGCAGTTTTGGTTATATTGCTGAAGTATATGTTACCGAGGTTGAATCTGTTGTTTTTATGGAAGATTAAGTTTGTATGATTCACCCCCCCCCCCTCTCATCTTGTTAGCTTGGCATCTGTACTTAACATTAAGTATCAGAACTATCACTTCTTGTTCTCCTTTCTATGATGCCTCATTAGGTCTGTGGGAAGCGTTGTCTAGGCTATAGTCTTGGTTGAGCATTAAATAATCAAATTGAGGTGGTGTTTAGAATCTAATCTCTGATTGTTGTGAGACCTCTTAGACCCTCTGCATCAGGTGTCAAGGGACTCCATCCACTCTTCTTTCATCATCTTCTTTTTACCTTTCACATGATCCTTAGGCTCATTATCCATATTTTGTTTCTTTTTCCACTTCTTTATCTTCAGTTACCTTCAAATAATTCTCTTTACAACTTATGCATGATACCATAAGTCACATAAATAATGATACCGAGGGCCTTCTCCTAAGGGTTCTGTTAATGAACAGATTGTCCTCTTACTTAATTTCTTTTAATTTACTCTATGCCCAATGTTATGAAGAGAACAGAATCATTCACTACAGTTGAGAAAGTATTAATTTTACTTTAACTTCCTCTCTGAATTTTTCTACAGGTACAGCTCCCTTATCCGATTTACAATGAATTCAACTTTTATAATTACACTTTTTCCTGAAAGTGCATAAGGTTCTCTCAACTACTCTTAGGTAGTGAGGTAATTACAAAATACAGATCGCAAATGAAAAGATTCACATACATATAATCAACAAAATCTATCTCAAAGAATGGATTTTCTGCTAGATTTTCAACATTTATCAAAACAGGAAGTAGATGAACTTACGACTAACCAACAACAATAAGGAAATTTCGAATCGCCGAATTATCTCCACAAAGTGATAATAATTCAACACTCAGAACGCAAAGTTTCAAAGCATAACTCGAAATTTTTCATATATGTATATCCAACTTCAATGCACAAAGTCTTTGGAAGCTAAAACATGCATATACTATCCTTGATCACTGTACTTCTGAAAAATCTATCTTAAAACTATATTTAACTTGCTATTCTTTTTCTCTCTATTGCTAAAAATCCCCTTAGACCGTTTTATGCCCCAGCATTTATAGTCCTCTTTAAAATCCCGAAGGGCCTCCCTTAAAACCCAGCCCTATCGGGTTAATACAAGAAACCGTTATGAAACTAGAAAGCAGTTATCAAAAAGATAGAACGCCAGCGGGTGACGATTCAGTTCCCACTATATTCGCCGGCTTCCTCCTCATTTCCGACGGTTTGTCGTACCAACTTCCAGCTCTGGAAAGTAGACATGAATTCCTGCGTGGCCTGTGAGTGCGGGTTCTTTAAACTCATCAGCCGGGCTCTACATGCATCCTTCTGCCACCTGTACTCCTTCATCTTTAGGCTCTGACATGGCATCAGCTTCTCATTGAGGCGCAACATGGATTCTATACCTGCCAACGAAGTGAAATCATCGACCTTGGGCGTTTCTTTATCTCTAACCTGTTCAACTGCTTCGGTGAAACTTTTGGTTAACACTTCAATGTCCATGCTACCTTCATCCAATTGTAAGATGCCTGTGGGGTTGACAATCTTCATGTCTTTAACCAGTTCCTTATGCATGTCTGTGATTTGATTCTTGACGCCTTGGACCTCTTTGATGGCTTCTTTGTAGATGGACTCCTTCCAGCTCATATTACTTTTCAGGATAAATAATGTGCACGGGTCCACGGCTTTCATGGGGTTTTCACCTAAGAATTTGAAAACTCCAAACTTTTCAACCTCAGTTACCCGGGAAACTATGGTTTGGCACCGTGACAATTCTGTCTCCCATACTGGTATCAAAGTTTGAATCTCCCCGAGCAATGCTTCACCCTTGGAATAGATACTAGTAATTTCGGAAATAAACTTATTCCCTTGCTCTAATATGCTATTTACCCAACTAACCACAGCGTCAGATAACAATTTTCCCCTCTGCATCTGTTTCATCAATTGCTGGCTTTCGGCGGAATTTGGATCGAATGGCTGAGGCAGCTGGATTATTGGGTTAGGCCCTAAATTAATCAGCGAATTGATGTATGTGGCCATCGTCACCACCATTGCTTTCAATTCTTTCTTCTCTTTAGAATCTTTTTCTGATTGAGTGAGCATGTGATCAGCAGAAAATTTAAAGAAATTATTACCAGTACTCCTATTAAGGGTACCTAGTTCAATAGAAGTGACTTTGAATCCTTCCTCATCAATTTCCCCTGATTCCCTTTTCTGTTTATAAGTAGCCACCTCCGCTATGATTTTCCCCGTCACTGGATCTTTAGTGAGACAAGCATCCGTTTTCATTTTCTTTTCTTTAGATCCTCTAGCCGCATACCTAGTGACAATATCTTTTACTGGCGAGGCCACTGGTTGTAAACTCCGTTTCTTATTGATTGAATTTGACAACCATAAAGGAACAGTGGGAGTGGTTGATATCATCTGAGTATCTTTAATCAGAGTAAAGAAATTGGGTTGATCTGTCTTTAGTGTTTCAATGAATTGGACTTCATCATCTGCTTCATCTTGAAAACGGGACTTATCACTTGAATCCCGCTCTGGTGATGTCATTTTCTGCTTCTGGGAACTAGGCTGCTTCAAAGCTTTGTTCCTGGAATGGGATCTCGTCCTAGGAGCCGTGACTTGGGAAGGAAACTTTATTTTTTTATCTGAGGCCAATGTATCACCTGCAACATGAGAAAGTGGAATGTCAGATTGAAGCGGTTCTGAGAGAGAAATCACCTTAGGAGAAGACTCATTGATATTTCCATTTCTTTCCCTTTGCAGCCAGTCATCTGTATAAGTTAATATGGATCTGGCTCTCAAATTAATATCGTCATCTTCCTCCTTGCTCCAATCAACTGTCAAGAATTTTGCTTCTTTTGATCCTTCCAATCCGGGTTCAACTAAAAATGAACCATCTTCGACGATTCCCTGTGTTTTGAACTTCAATTTGAAAGAGCTAATTTGCTGCAAGGTGAGTCTAGAATGATCCCTTTTCAAGACTTCTTCTTCATTTTCACAGTCTTCCCATAGATCTTCTAGCTGCGGAGCAACTGATGAGTTGATTTCAAGGCCGAGGGTCAGAGCTGCATATCCTTTACTATCGAAGTTTCTCCTGCTGCAGTAGAAACCAAGATTGAATCCCAGCAAATTGCTTCCGATGATGGAAGCGTCATTCATGTTATTACAGACCAAAGAGTGCAGCTTAATAGGGAAAGCCGTCTCCCATTTCTCCTGAGGGAGATTATCCTTAATGACAGCAGAAAGTTGCCTGCACAATTCGGCTAAAATGAAACAATCAAGGGCATATCGAGGCAACCTCACAGGTTCTTCCTCAAACCCTCCGACTCTCAAATATGTGAACCTAGGAAATTGAATAAAAGAACTCCCATAATGTTGAACCAGCCTCAGCGATTCAGAAGAGAGTCGTGGCATCTGAACACCTTCTAGAGCCAAATAAATGTTTTCAAACAATATATCATGCACCTTACGGAAATCCTCCAGAACTCTGTCTTTTTGCAACAACGGACAATATTGGAAGATGGTCATTTCCTTGTTCCATACCTCATGCGGAAGAGCGGCTAGATCACATGTGCAGGCAATACAATAAGTCAAATACGAGGCCATACGAAAATATTCTCTAGACTCTTTGGCACGTTTGAGCTGGCTTCTCAGGGAAGTGGCAATAATCTCCGCCCAATCCATCCATTGTTCACCTTTTAAGATAATTTCAATGTACCTATACATCCATTCTTCGAACAAACATACATCAGCTGAACCTTTCACCCTGTGTAATAATACCACCAGGTCGTGTATGTGGGGTTTCATGTGGCTTCTAGTAATGACCTTCGGGAGTCTAGACCCACCTCCATAGTTAACCTTGGTCCATTTCCTGGCAAGGGTGTTTCGGTACACACTAGGGTTTTCCCGATACTCAGCTTCAGCTTGAATGGGTGAGAAAGCGGCAAAGGTACTTGCTGTTAATTTCAAAACCGAAGAAATGGTTTCCCTGGAGACGGGAAGTATGACATTACCATTTTTGCTTACTATGCTCTTGCTTCTTACATCATAATGGTCAATGCAAAGTTGTAGGAGTTCAGGGTTTACGAAGGCGGGGGGAAACGCAGCAGCTTCAATTAACCCGCTCGTTAATATTTCCATACATCCCTTAACCTCTTCCGTATTCACAAGAAAATTTGCTTGAAGACTTTCCACATTTACCCCTTCTAAATTGATATCACAAATCACTGGTCTTTTACATTCAAGGCTAGAAACATTACCGAGAAAATGCATAACCGACTTCATTCTCAACTTAAACAAGCAAGACCTCTTTCAGACAAACCTTTGAAAATAACAGTTTTGCAGAACAGAACAAAGGTTACTAAACTCTCACCTGTTTTCCATTGAAAAGCAAATAATCTCCTCTAGCTTCCCTAACTGCTCCTTCTCTCCGAAATCAGACCTCCTCTCCTTTATCCTTTTTTTTTTGTTTTTTTTTTTGGATAACTTACCAGGCAACTGAATGAAAATTTATCACAGGGGAACTTTATACATGGGAAGATCGGATAATGATAGTTCATCACCTCACATCAGGATTGACATGCTCGAGGCGTCGATGCATAAATGCCTCGATTAATGATTTACCCTTTCGCATGAGTTAATAATAATTGATTTCATGCGATATCCAGTCATTCATAAAACGAAGGTCTACTCACACTCATAACAATGATGCCCTTTTCCTTGAAAAAGAAATAAAATCTTTTGATTTGACATGCTGACGGGACCGTTGATTGCTTTGAGAGAAAGGCGGCGCATCGTTCTCCAAAAATAAACTCCCGCCGTTAATATTTGCCAAAAACCACTTTGAACTACTTCGAACCGAGCTTCGAAATGGTTCAAAGTATTTCAAAGAAGACTGCCGCGATAAAGATACTTCCTGCCAAAGAAAGAGTATTAGTATGAAAAATTTGGTCGAACCACTTTGAACTACTTCCAACCGAGGTTCGAAATGATTCGAAGCGATTCAAAAGGGAGGGGAGGAATGACCGTGGAAGCTTGCGAACTTGACCAAATTTCTTCAAAGGACGATAGACACTTACATGATGAAGGGGAGACCTCGAATAAGATAGGTGTGGTTTTTAAAGGGGAACCCTTGAATTAATATGGCGACTCTAAACACAACTAACAGGGGCTCTGACTGGGGACTGTGTATGCGGAATACACAGAGAACTCAGAAACAGGAGATAGGACTCAACACAGCAGACAGGAAAGAAAACAACAAAAACGAGAAAACTAGACACAACAAAATACTATGTACACAGTAGGGGACATCAAAAACTTAGAATTTGACCAGCTTCAAATCCTGCCCATTATATGTAAAAGGCAGAATTGTTCCATCTGGGTATCTCAAACGGAAAGTGTTAGGACCAACAACTTCTGAAATAAAGAATGGACCTTTCCAGAGAGATTCAAATTTTCCGTGAGCTCCTTTTGGTTCTTTCTTCTTATCCCACAGGAGTACTTCATCGTTCTTAAGGAAATTTCTCGGTCGAGCTTTCCTGTCAAAGATGCGCTTCACATTCATCTGGTGCTCTGTGATGTGATCAACTAATTTTCTCCTCTCATTTTCCAACTTGTGCAGATACATGACTCTCTTCTCCAATGAATTTTTAAAGAATCGATCTTCGATGACCAATTGCAATTTAGCAGCTGATAACTCCAGGGGTAAAGATACTTGAGCTCCAATCCCATATACTAATTCAAATGGAGCCATCCCAATAGCTCTTTTTGGTGTGATCCGGTCTGCCCACAATGCTTCATAGAGCCTTTTGTGCCAATCTCGGGAATTGTCAGATACCAATTTTTTTATGATGGCCACTAGATTCTTATTGCTGGACTCTGCCTGCCCATTTCCCTGTGGGAAATAATCTGATGAATGTGCCAATGACACACCATGCTCGTAACAGAAAAGTGATATTTCCTCTGATGAGAAATAAGTGGCATTATCTGAAACCAGTTTCTGAGGTACACCGAATCTAACAAAAATTTGCTCCATCAGAAATTCACATACCACTTGAGAGTTAGATTTCTTCGTTGGAATTGCCTCCACCCATTTAGTGAAATAATCTGTCACTGTTAGAATGTAGATATGTCCAGCGCTTGATGGAGGATTTATAGGTCCAATAAAGTCGATGCCCCATTGTTGAAACGGTTCATCGATTACTACAGGTCTGAGAGGTAATGCTGCTAATTGAGGACGTCCAGTAAAAAGTTGACATTTCTCACAGTTTTTCACAAATTTATAAGCATCTTTGAACATACCTGGCCAGTAAAAACAATTCCTGAGAATTTTAAAGGCAGTAACAGTGGATGAAAAGTGTCCTCCGCAAGCCTCAGAATGGTACGCTTTTAACAATTTTTCTTGTTGCTCTGCATCCACGCATCTTAAAAATGTTCCATCGATTCCCCTCTTATATAGAACACCATCTAAAATTACATATTTGGCAGCTTTCAGCCTGAGATTCCGTTTATCTTTATAATTCATGTTTGATGGGCATTCACCGTATGAAAGAAAATATGCAATGTCAGAGAACCAAGGATCTGTTAGACTGACCAGTAAAACTGTATGAGCTTCATCGGATTTACCGGGAGACACATCTCTATTCTCAGCTATCATTTTGCACAAACCACGCCCCCTTACCAGAGAAGTAGGTTTGATTGTTAAATCATATTCTTGCACTTTAGCTACCCAAGTCGCTCGTTTATTCATTCCTACTTCTTGCTGAGTCAAGATGCTTTTGACTGCGGTCCTGGGCACAAATACAACAGAATGAGAGTGCAGTATGTAATACCTGAATTGTTTCAATGCCCTTACTACAGCAAAGGCATGTTTTTCTGTTGGACTATAATTTAATTCATGCTTCTTCAATGGAACACTCATGAAGGCGATTGGAGCTTCTTTTCCTTCATCATTGGGTTGGGTTAAAATACTAGATAGAGAATGCTCAGAAGCGTAACAATAAATAATGAAGTCTTTCTCAAAATTAGGGCTTACCAGCATTGGAGCACTTGCGATAGCTGTTTTGATATCTTCAAAAGCTTTCTTACCCTCTTCTCGCCATCTGAAAGGGCGTTTCTCGCTCATCATGTCCAGCATGTATCTCACCTTTTCAGAAAATTCGGGTACAAAACTTCTCAGGAAATTGATCTGACCAAAGAAAGATTTCAAATCACTTCTATTTGTAGGCAGAACCAGCTTCTGTATTGCTTTTACCCTCTCTGGATCGATTTTTACACCTTCTTTAGAAACAATATGCCCGAGCAATTTACCTTCTTCAACGAAGAAAATAGACTTCTTCGGATTCAAAGATATACCATGCTGTCTACATCTTTCCAGCACCTTCTCTAAGTCCCTCAAATGATGTTTCCTTCTTTTAGAATAGACAGTTAAATCATCAAGATATATAACAATTATCTTATCTCGCAGGTCTTTGAAAGAGGAATTCATCGCTCGCTGAAAAGTAGCTCCGACATTAATTAGACCAAAAGGCATTCGGTTGTAAGCAAAAGTACCCCAGGGAGTGATGAAGGCTGTTTTGTGTTGATATTCTGGGGCGACACTAATCTGATTATATCTTGAGTAACCATCCAGCATCGACATTACTTCGGATCCAGCATCGACATTACTTCGGATCTATTATTCCTTTCCACTACCCCATTCTACTAAGTGGTTCTATGAGTAGATAGATGTCTCCTAATTTCATGATCTTCACAAAAATTCTCAAACTCATTTGAAGTGAATTAACCTCCTCTATCAGATGTTAGACATTTGATTTTATCATTCATTTCATTCTCAACCATAGACTTGAAAATTTTAAACTTATTAAGTGCTTATGATTTTTCTTTCAAAATTGTAACCCATGTCATACTAGAGTAATCATCAATAACAAACATAAAATACCTTTCACTCTAGAGACTCTATGTCTTTGTAGGTCGACACAAGTTAGTATCAGCTCCAAAGGTCTTGTAGAATATTGCTCCTTGTTCTTGAAACTCGCCCTTGTCTACTTTCCCTTCTAAAACTTCTTACACAAGTGTTGAACACACCCCAAGATTGAGAAGGGGAGCAAATTAATATTGAATAAATTTTAACAATTTATAGATCAATTCAGATTCCAATTTAAATTTAAATTTGATTTGCAGCAAAGAAAGATAACCCATGAACACACATGTACAAGAGAACACTAAATTTATATGGAAAAATCAAGAAGGGAAAAATCATGTGGTGAGAGTTAACTCACACTATATAAACAAAATTATAATTTTTTAAGGGCTCACTACCTAAGGAATCTCACTACTCGAGGAAGGACTTGAAAATTGAGGATCACTTCCTTAGAGCAAGACACAAAGATACATGAATATTTGAGTTACAATGAGTAAGCATTCAAAAACATGAAATCCAACAATCTGCTTTAATTGTAGCTACTCTTGACTCACTACCTTAAGCAACTATTAGGCAATTCAACTCCAATACTTTCACTACACACACTTATAACTTGGCATTCACATCTTCGCATTCCACTTTGATCCACACTCTTTCAAATGAAATGATCTTCTATATATACCATCTACACCAATACAAAACATAAATTAGGTAGGCCAAAACAAGGGACAAGGAGTGATCCCACAAGTCATCCACCAAAACATAATTGTAGTGAAAGTGCTCTTATCTAGGAGATAGAGGGTACCATGTAGGAAAAATGTGTAGCACATGACTAGTTGGCCTACAAACACTTCCTCCAAATGAATTCTTACAGTCTGGATCCCAATAATTTATAATAGGAACCAAATACAACTCAGTGCATCTTCCAATGATACAAAGACCCCAAAGATACAACACAAGCAACATAACAAGTCATGTCGGCCAAATGATTACAAATTACCCTGACAAACCAACACTAGTCCAAATGTGATACCAAACAGACTATCCAACATCATGCAGACCCAATAGAGGTGTTCCATGAACCCTCAAAAAAATCCTCATTCACTTCATCCATACTGTCAAGCTAAAACAAGATGGACAAAACAATTTGACATAGAATCCTTCATTATTGGAGTGCCAAAATAGACAATCATGAGATAAAAATTGACATACATACTTCCAAAAAAATTCATAACCTAAATCTAAACTAAGACACTACATAAACATTATAAGGATTTCCTCCAAGAGTCAACAATGAGAACATTAATGTGGAGCAATGTATAACATTCTTTGAACCCATCTGAATCAGTCAATACACTACCAACACATTGCCATCACTAAAAACATCAGTTGCAACACCAAGGGCTTGCAAATATAGGAGTGCAATATCCACAGACTATACACATTATATCCAAGACCACATGACCATATCTACAGATGCAGAGGATTGCAAAACATAGTTTCAAATTGTCTTCAACACACTTCTTTTACAATTTCATTCTTAATCAACTTTCGAACACCAAAACAATATTTGCTTCACTCATGAGTAATAAAAAGAGGCTACAACAACTCGTAGCATGAAATTTAGATCATCTGGAAAATATCACTTCATCATCATGCTTCAATCTTCATCTTAATACTTCTAATCCCCGTATCAATGCTTCTAGTCTGCATCTCAATTCTTTTAATCCTCATATAAATATGATGTTATCACGATACCATCTCTATTATCATTCATGAGCATCATTTCCATTACTATTCTTCAATACATTATTATCACCATACATGGTGAGACATCAACACCACATTTATGGTGGACATCCAACCAAGAATATCATCAAAAACATCTCTACACAATTGCATAACATCAATCATGACACAATAATATTCTAGGTATAGATATCAGCAACAAGGGTAGAAATCAACCATGAACACTTTCACAATGCACATTTGATAGGACAATCAACAATCTACACATACATTTGAATTCACAACACCATATCAACATATGAGATTTACACTATTTAATAATCAACATCATATATTTGAGACATCAATCTACACCATCCATCAATCATAACATATCAACAACATGTACTTCCATCATCAAAAACATATATCACACAGGTCATCATCAACATATCATCAATAACAACACCTAGTCATCTCCATCATAGCTTTGCACACAATTGCACCATGTAACAATAAACACTACATCACCAATGACATTACTTAAGCTGATGGTTGACACCAATGGACAACACCATAAATGCACTGACAACAATCTCCAATATCCTCCAGAATACTTGGACTTAGAATCAATTACAACAATTGACAATAATCTACCCCTTTCTCATTAATGAAAACACTTGCACAATATCGATCACCTACACTTTCTCTCCCTCTTTGATATCAAGGACAAAGGACAAAAATACTCCAATATGATCTACATTAACTCAATTTCACTTTCTTTTCTTCTATACTTTTATCTTCTCCTTTCATCATCATCTCTCCCTCTTTGACAAAATAACCAACTATACATTATTTTCCTCTTTGACATAAATTGTTGTAGCATCGTAAATTGTACACCTTTATTAGCGTGTTCAATTTCACACTCTCCTAGCACCTATTTTAGTTTTTCCCTTTCCTCTATGCATTATAAGACCTTTATTGTAATTAATTAATATTTAATTCAATATTATGGATCTTATTCCACTTTATTACATTGTCATACTCTTATTTGGGCCCTTAATTTTAGGTGTGCCCTTTATCATTTTATACAAATTTATCCTTAATCCTACCCTAATTTCAACTCTCAAACCATATTTTATATATCTACACATTATTGTATGAGCCATCGAGCTGGAATTTGCATTAGAACCTCATTATCTCGCATCCATAGAAATTCAAAAAAAAGTTGACCTAAAGGTGACTTCAATTATGAAATCCCTATATAAGGCATCCTTCTCAACTCATTTTAATCTAAGCAATCAAAGCAATCTAAGAGATCAAGAGGAATTTGTGAAGCATTCATTATCAAGTATTTTCAAAGATCTTCAAGGTTGCATATTCATTCTTCAAGCATTGTGGAGCAAAATTACATCGATCTTATGCAAGCATGTGTGTGTGATTAGGGTTTTGTGTTTGTCATGCCATTTAATACAACATTTGTGATTGCATTCAAAGAGAAAAGCATCATCATCAACAATTGTAGATTTGAGGTATATACATTCAACATTTATTTCAGTATTTGCATTATTTCATTCATGGTTAATTCTTAAACTAGGGTTTGACTTAGGGAAACCCCTATTCACAAAAAAATCCTCTTTATTTATATGTGTTGGAAACAAGTACAAAGCTGCATTTGGGAGGATCGACAAAGTTCATAGAGTCGAATAGGTTAAGCTTTTGAAGGTGAAAAATTAAGACCATGGTGAATTGATGCACCGTGGTCTTGAAAAATCAGGTCAAACTTTTGGGAACGGATCCAAAACATATTATTTTGCTCAAATCCAAGCTGGTGGCTCCGTATGAAATTTGTGTATGCCAATTTATATAAAATAATCCTTGTTTTACCATAATGTCAGCATTTTCATAATTCTACTTAGAAAGAGGGAACCAAACCCTAACAAGTGAATCTAATAAAAAATCTCAACCCTTTCAATGTATTGTCTAATTTGGTTGATTGGTCGTCTTATCCTACTTGGTGAAACCCTAGTTCCAAATTACACCTCTACATTTTGGTGAGCACGTCTTCTTTCATTCTAATTATGATTTATAGTATGCATTTTGGATTTCAAATTAGCACTTATAGATCATATTTTTAATAAAAAAACATAAATTAAGAGGTTAAATTGATAAGAAACCTAATTCAGTTTCCTAAAATTGACACGTGGGTTGCATAATTGTTCAATTGTGTTTTCAGATATAGCTCATTCTTCCATTGCGTCTTCTAATTTGCATGTTTCAAAATAGTAAAAATACAACAACAAAAAAAATAGTTCTTTCATGCATTGTTATGTGTGTTTAGATTAGTCCATTTATGCTTTATTTCATTACATTCACTTCTTTCATTGCAAGTTTCCATTTTCTTAAATTAGAAAAATGTCAAATTTATTTTGGCAAGAGGATGCTCTTAAGTTGCAAGGATTTAAGATAAATGAAAATACCCTTTATGAGCCTTTAAATGATTCCTCTCTCAAATTTTCTCTCCCTATAGAGGACATATTGATGCAAGAAAATATTTTTAACAATTCACTCAATGATCTCCCTCTTTGGGATGAACCAATGCAGAATGGTGTGAATTATTCTCTTAATATGTTCCTCCTCCATGAGGGTAACTTTGTGAAAGAGGATGATATGATGGTAAAAGAAGGTGATATGAGTGAGAATTCCTTTAATAGAACCTCACCTTCTATTCATTCCAATAATCTTTTCCCTATAGATGAAGCATCAATGAGACATAATTGTTCCTTTCCTAAGGTTTTTCATGAAGATACTTTAGAACAAGAGAATAATACCATTTCCCATCACATTTTCAATTCTCTATCTTATAAAGATGAAGAACCTAACCAAGATCCAGTAAATTTTATTCATGTTGTTGAATAACCTATGGTTGTTGTCCATCTCCATCAATATGTCTCTCAACCTCACCAGAAATATAAAATTGTTGTTAAGGATGGGGTGAATTATCAATCTGATTATTATACAATTCCTTACATATATAATAATGAAATGTTTACTTTGGAAGTTGATAAGAATATACAAATTGAAGAACAATATAATTTGTTAGTTCCTACAGTCCTCTCTCAAATTCAGAAAAATACTCCATCTCCTACTAAATAAGTTTTATAGAAGAACTCTTGGAGGATGATTGAGGGTCATTAGATTTCACACCTTCTTTTTGTAGAAAATCTAGGATGACTGAATTTGATACTCAAAACTTTTATCCTAAAACATGTCTAGATATTGATTGGGTCTCTTTAAACTTCAATCGAATTCCCCCTTAGAGAAAGCCCTCTCCTAATCCTACACATAGATACAATGGACAAGTTTTAGGATGTGTACAACAAAATATTGATAGTCATGAGAAATCATACTTTTATAATGAAAAGAAACATTTCCAACCTCTTCCTTTGTCAACATCCCCTCCTCCATTGTCTAGTAAATTTGCATATTCTCATTTTCATATGGAATTACAACAAGATAGTGTTTTGTCCAATCCTCTTTATGCCAACTCGATTTCTCTTCTTTTCCCTAAACAAAGACATAAACTTCAGCCTGGTACCTAGAGACCAGGGCACATAGCACTCTTGTCCCAAGACCAAGGTTCCCAGCACCTTGGTCCTCTAAGTTCAAATCCAAACTTTAATGTTCTCTTCTAGATTGTTTCAAAGTCCATATTTCCAGGTTGTAGCTCTGAAGAACATAAAAATAACACAAAATTAATAGGGGATGATAGATGGCATATTTCTCATAATCATTTCAAATAACATTAAAGTTCCTATTATGTTTCTCCTCACCCTATGGTGCTAGTAATTAACTTAATTGGGGGATCTTTGTCATAAAAGGTGATGCTTTTTCAATTACAATCATCTTGGGGGAAGCAACATAATTCATTTTGGCCTCTATGCTTGGGGGCAAAGAATATTATCCTAATTATTTCTATCTACGGTTTCACTATTTCCTTAAAGTGTTGCATTTTTCATACCTTGATGTCTTTTATTGCTTGAAATAGTGTCTCTTATGGATAATATCTCCTTAAGGTACTGTGTGATCCTTCATCTTCATCTTTCCTTCTTTGAAGATTACCTCTTCTTTAGAGTTGCATTTTGCACATCTTGATGTCTTTTATTACATTGAATATTCCTTCATACGAGTGCATTTTGCATTTTATTATGTATAATCTCTCCTTTGAGGTTATGTAATCCTTCTCATTGTCCCTAAATTTGGGGATATTGATCTCTCCTATCCTTTATAAGGATCCACTTTTCCTTTGTTGAGTGGTGTTTGCTTATAATTTGATGTCATTCATTGTGTGAAGTTGTTGTTTCTCAAGGATTATCTCTTATGCAAGAGGTGTGTATACTTGACTAAAACCTCTTTTACACTTTCAAATGTATATCTATTATAAACAAACCCTTCACTTTGGGTCAAAAGTGTTTCATCCTTCATCAATAATCCCTTTACCTAGTAATAGGAGGAAGGTAGGAATTCTTGTTCTCCTTCCTTATTTTGGTAGAAGATGTTATGTTTGTTCAAGAACTCCTCTTGGAGGTAGATATATTTTGAGAAAAGATCTCTTCTCCTCCAAGGATCCCCATTACACTTGTTGAAAGATATCTCCTTTTCAAATATCTTATCCTTACTTGTAAGAGTATTTCCTCTTTAGGTTGGATTTATGAACATTGTTTCTTAAAAGGATATCTCCTTGGTGTTGAAAGTTGGGTATCCTTATTTCTAGCTTCCTTAAGACATCAACATATGCCTATGTTGATATCTTAAGGGAAGAGGGAGGGGGGGGGTGGGCATACATATCGCCCTCTTTGTACTATATTTTTGCATGTCTTAAACGGGGTGTTCATTCTCAAAACCAGACATAAAATTCATATATGTCTTATATAGGGTGGACATTCTTGAAACCAAAGATAAAAACTCTTACACGAGATGTCCTCAAAACTAGGCATATATTTGTCATACATGGGGTTAAACATACTCAAAACTAGAGAAAATAAACTCTTACACAATAAGTTATCAATACCAGAAACAAATTTGTATTTTCATTTCATGTCTTACACAGGTTGTTCCATGCTCGAAACCAAAGAAAAATAACTCTTATACAAGATTCTTAACACCTGAAACTAGATAGTTGCATACACAGCAGGGTGAGTGGAACTATCAAAACACAACTAGACTATTCCTACTCTCCTCCCCAGCATGGACCACCTAAAAAAACACAACTAGAATTTGTTAGACAGTTCAAATAACCAGAAGAGAACTGGGAGGAGGGGGGGGGGTGAGTCAATTGTCACTAGATTACTAGAAACTTAAGCAATTAAAACTTTAATACCGAAACACAAAATATCAATACCGAAATGCATAAACTAATTACCGAAATAGCAGATATACCAATTAAGCACAAGAAACAATTAGAGAATAAATACCATCCACATGACACCAAGATTTGTACATGGAAAACCCGGTAAAGGGAAAAACCATGGCGGGAAGCCTACCCATAGCCAAATTATACTTCTGTAGTAAGTATGTGATTACAAATGAGGAGCCTGGACTTGCAGGAAGGCCAACAACCTAGAACACACTGTTTATTACAAAAGGAGTCACAATGACTACATAAAAATCCAGACTACAATCCAAAAGGAAGAATGAACTGCAATGATAACATCTCCTATGCCTGAATACAGTTCTGGTTAAGCTCAATACCGGAGGACTAAATCCTCTTACATAAACCCAACTCGATCACCAATGATCGACCAAATCCTTTGCATGAATGATTATTACATTATTCACTCCTATACATCCTTCATCCCATACATCATGATCTACAATGAGATCTTACACCATATATATACAAACCCTCGACCACAAACAATCAGGTCGGCCACCAGACAATAAAGCAATTACATAATTACAAAACATGTTGACCTAAGACCAAACAAATAATATCCAACCCATAAGACATGCTGAAAACACATCGAGAAGATTAAACAAAACATTACATTAAGTCGGTCCATAACCTAGATAGACCCGGACCTAATTAATTAGGTCCACACATGCTAAAGCAATGATCCCAATCAGCCAAGTCTCGAACACGATCACCATCAGCATCCTGAATCTCTACTAGAAGCCACACCAACACCACTTATGCATATCATCAAAGATCTTCAGCAAAGCTCTGTCGGTGAAACCCTCACCGGATCAATAAACCAAGCTTACTATCATATAAGATAACATCTGATCACCAAATCAAAACCAACTAATTGAACATGAATTTGAGTAGCATGAATAGCATATCTAAGCCAATTCCAAAATCTAAAGCATACCAGAGTATACCGGATCATCATGATGTAACCAACCAGAAACCAAACATCCTACCAGGACTAGAAGGGTATCAGTAAAGAAGCCAAAACAACTAGTGTTGACATCAATGAAAAAACATCAATGCAACACATAATCAATTCCTCCAAATGACCAATAATCTCCCCCTTTGGCATTGATGGCAACACTAGATGTGAAAAACATCCAAGTGCCAAGAAAAGCCAAACAAATCTCCCACACAAGAATATAGCGATGAAGTCATGATCCATACTCTCCCTGTAGATGATATCTCAGTTAAGTTCTGCAAATTTCTCCCCCTAATGTATATATCTCCTTAAGTTTTTCACATGAATATCTCTCCCCCTTTGACATCAATGCCATAAAACTAAAAAAAATATCAAAGCAAAAACATGATCCATTGAATCATAAGACTAACTACTCCCCTTGAGTAGTAGCATCACCACATCAATCTAGAATGAATAATATCTTTGATAATGCATATCGGACTGATGCCAAATAGCATCAATTAGTTTTTTGCCAGAGGGGCAGAAACCTTTAATCTGTCTCTAAGGTACTCAAATGATTCTTTAGGCAAAGGTTTAGTGAAGATGTCTGCAATTTGCTCTTTAGTGTTCACATAAACCAGTCTAACCTCATTTTCTTCCACCTTCTCCTTCAAAAAGTTATACTTGATAGATATGTGCTTTGTCTTAGAGTGAAATACCAGATTCTTTGATATGTCTATAGCAGCAGAGTTATCATAAAGAATAACTACCGGTCCATTGCAATGCACTTTTATGTCCTTCAACATTTGCTTCATCCATAGTACTTGTGTACAGTTAGTAGCAACAACAACATACTTAGCTTCAACAGTAAAAGAAGTACATGACTGTTTTCTTGCTAATCCATGAAATAACTTTCTTTCCAAGAAAGAAAGCTCCACCGGAAGTACTTTTTCGGTCATCAACATCACCCGCCCAATCTGCATCTGTATATGCACATAAATTAAAGTCATCATCCTTAGGGTACCAAAAACCATATTCAGATGTACCTTGAAAGTATTTAAAAATTATTTTCACCGCACTCTCATGATTTTCTCTAGGATCACTTTGATATCTAGATGCAATGCAACCATCATTCATTATATTAAGCCTAGACTGAGTCAAATATAGCAGACCTCCAATCATAAACTTGTATCTTGTAGGATTTATCGGTGCAAATTCATCTTTCCTTGTCAATTTCTCACTTGTAACCATAGGAGTACTTACCGGTTTAGAGTCTACCATACCAAATTTCTTCAACAATTCCCTAGCATACTTAGTTTGACAGATGAAAATATACTTATCAGTCTGAGTAATCTGCAAACCTAAGAAAAATTTCATTTCCCCAATCATAGACATTTCAAAGTCTTTGTCCATATTCTTAGAAAATTCCATGCACAAATTATCTTCACCTCCAAAAATAATGTCATCAACAAAAACCTCAATAATCAGTATATCATCATTAGTGACTTTATAATATAGATTACTGACAACATTATCTTTAGTGAAACCAAGCTTCAAAAGATATTTATCTAACCTTGCATACCAAGCTCTAGGTGCCTGTTTCAATCCATATAAGGCTTTCCTTAAGCTGCAAACCATGTTTTTATCATCTGAAAGTGAAAAACCATCAGTTGCTCAATATAAACTTCCTCATCAGCATCTCCATTCAGAAAATCACACTTAACATCCATCTGATAAACCTTGTATTTTTTATGTGCAACATAGGCAATAAATAGTCTTACAACTTCAATCCTAGCTATAGGTGCAAAAGTTTCACCATAATCAATTCCTTCCTTTTGAGAATATCCTTTACAAATTAATATAGCTTTATTCATTACAACTTGTCCATCTTCATTTAATTTATTCCTAAAAACCCATTTAGTTCCAATAACATTCTTATTTTTAGGTTGGGGAACTAAAATCCATGTGTTATTCCTCTCTATCTGATCTAATTCTTCTTCCATAGCTTTCATCCAACATTCATCTTTACATGCTTTAATTATTGATACCGGTTCAACTTGATAAATTAAACATACCTCATTTGCTACCAATCTCCTTCTTGTCATCACTCCATTATTCTTATCCCCAATGATCTGATCTTCTGAATGATTCAACCTTACATACCTAGGAGTATTCTGATTCTCTTTTCCTCTTTCATGTTCTTTAGTTACTGTTGAGTATTTTGATACTGCCAGAGTAATTGGTTCAACATTCTGTTCTGGTAAAGGTGTTACCGATTTAGTTATGATCATTTCCACTGCCGGTTCTTGCTCATAAACTCTAATTTGAGTTTTATTATGCTCATCCACCTTGACATTAGCAGTCTCCACAATTCTCTGCAATCTCTTGTTATAACATCTATATACTTTGCTTTCATTAGAATAACTAAGAAATATTCCTTCATCACATCTAGGGTCAAATTTGCCAATGAAATCATATCTCTTGATATAACATTTACTACCAAAGATTCTGAAATACTTAACTGTAGGTGTATTGCCAAACCATAATTCATAAGGTGTCTTACCGATTTCTCCTTTGATATGAATGTTGTTGAATGCATAGACTACTGTGCTCACTACTTCTCTCCAGTAGATATGAGGTAGATTAGTCTCCATCATCATGGTTCTAGCAGCATCCAAGATATTTCTGTTCTTTCTTTCCATAACTCCATCTTGCTGAGGTGTCCGAGGAGCAGAAAATTGTCTCCTTATGCCATGCTTCTCACAAAAGTTATTAAACTCACTGGATGTGAATTCTCCACCATTATCTGACCTTAAACACTTAATCTTCAATCTTGTCTCAGTTTCAACTTTAGCTTTAAATATTTTAAACTTTCCAAAAGCCTTGGATTTCTCCCTTAGAAAAGTAACCCACATCATTCTACAATAATCATCAATGATTATCATAAAATATCTATCACCTTGAAAACTTTTAATTCTAGCAGGGCCACACAAATCAGTATGAATAAGATCAAGAACATCATTAGATTTGTCTTGTATACTCTTAAAAGATGTTTTGACCTATTTTCCCATTTGACATTCTTTACATACCAAATTATAGGGCTTCACAATCTTAGGTATATCTCTAACCACCTTAGTTGAACTGATCTTTACCATGCAATCAAAATTCACATGACATAGCCTTTTATGCCAAAGCCAACTCTCATCAATTTGTGCAATCAAACATGTCTTCTCACCAGAATTCAAATGAAATATATTACTTTTTGTCTGAGTACCGGTTGCAATCTCCAATCCAGATCTATTAATGATTTTGTATTTTCCATCCTTGAATTGTAATTGAAATCCTTTATCCACCAATTTTCCTACACTCAAAAGATTATGCCTTAAACCTTCAACATAATAAACATTATCAGTATTGTGCTTACCATCAAATGATATAGTTCTTTTTCCTTTGATCATACATGCTTTGTCATCTCCAAATCTAACCAGATCGCCATCAAATTCTTGCAAAGATAGAAAATTCCTTTTATCTCCAATCATATGATGTGAACATCCACTGCCAATTACCCATTCATCCTTATCTTCAATTTTAGCAGCAAGGGCCTTCTCTTCAAGTACATTCTCTTCCAGTGCCAGAACATCTTTCTTGATAGCCAAGAACACCCATTCCTTTCCCTTGTCTGAACCACTAGCATAGTCTTGTGTCGGTTCATCATCAGAATCAGTCACACCTTCCTCATCTACAAAGTAGCATGATTTATCTTTATTTTTCTTGTACTTATGATTTTTCTGATATCTAGGGTTAGGCTTAAAAGATCTTCTAGCTCTTTCTTCAAATCTTGAATTCCTTTCAGGACATCTAGATGCAAAATGACTTATCTTATTACATGCAAAACATTTAAAAGGTGATTTTCCTTCATACTTACTTCCTACCGGTCCTTTAGGTACTCTTCTAGCAAATAGGACTTCAAGTTGCTCAAATTCTTCATCTTCTCTTTTCATATCATCCAATTCCTTTGCATACAAAGCTTTCCAATCTTGCTTGTCGGTTGATGATGTAAATGCATGAAAAGAAGGTTCATACTTCACAGCTCTAGAAGGTCCAAATTCTTCAAGCTCAAAAGAAGATAATTTCCCAACCAAGGTATCTCTATTGATAGAGGTATTAGCCATTGTTCTCAATTCATTAATTGCAATAGCCTTCATCTTGTAAGCCGGTGGTAAAGCTTAGAACTTTAGAAACTATTTCATCTTCACTCAGAGTTCCACCACAACATTGAATTCCCATGACAATTTCATTTACTCTTTCCATGAATGCAGCAATCCTTTCATCTTCTTCCATATTCAAGTTTTCATATCTCACTCGATAACCATCAAGTTTAGAAATCTTAATTGTAGGGTCACCTTCATTAAGAGTCTCCAACTTGTCCCATATAGCCTTTACTAATGGTTTTTCAGTTAATCCCATCATTTGTTGATCAAAAAGTGCACACAAGAGGGCTTCTCTATCTCTACAATCATTCTCAAGCTCCTTATCCAATTTTGCCGGAGGAGGATTTCCAGATGCCGGATTAAAAGGTGTAACACCATTCTTTGTGATTTCCCAAATTTCCTTACCAAGACATCTCAGATGAGTCTCCATTCGAATCTTCCATACTTTGAAATTTGTTCCATCAAGCCTAGGAATTTCTCTCTGAAAGACAACAACAGATGAACTAGATGAACTTGAACTGTTAGTCACCATAGGATCTTCCTCAAGTGATTAAGCTTTTGCAGAGAGGACCAGAGCTCTGATACCAATTGTTAGATAGTTCAAATAACCAAAAGACAAGTGAGAGGGGGGGTGAATCAGTTCTCACCAGATTACCAAAACCTTAAGCAATTAAAACTTTAATACTGGAACACAAAATATCAATACCGGAATGCATAAACCAATTACCAAAATAATAGATATACCAATTAAGCATAAGAAACAATTAGAGAATAAATACCATCCACATGACACCAAGATTTGTACGTGGAAAACCCGATAAAGGGAAAAACCATGGTGGGAAGCCTACCCACAGTCAGATAATACTTCTGCAGTATGTGATTACAAATGAGGGGCCTGCACTTGTAGGAAGGACAACAACCTAGAGCACACTTCTCATTACAAAAGGAGTCTCAGTGACTACATAAAAATCCAGACTACAATCTGGAAGGAAGAATGAATTGCAATGATAGCATCTCCTATGCCTGAATATAGTTCCGGTTAAGCTCAATACCAGAGGAATAAATCCTCTTACATAAACCCAACTCACTCACCAATGATCGATCAAATCCTCTATATGAATGATTATTACATTATTTGCTCCTATACATCCTTCATCACATACATCATTATCTACAATGAGATCTTACATCATATATATACAAACCCTCGACCACAAACAATTAGGTCAGCCACCAGACAATAAAGCAATTACATAATTACAAAACATGTTGGCCTAAGACCGAACAAATAATATCGAACCCATAATACATCTCGGAAACACATCAAGAAGATCAAACAACATGTTACATGAAGTCTGTCCATAACCTAGATAGACCCGGACCCAATTAGGTCCACACACGCTAAAGAAATGATCCCAATTAGCCAAGTTTCAAACACGATCACCATCAACATCTTGAATCTCTACTAGAAGCCGCACCAACACCACTTATGCATATCATCAAATATCTTCAACAAAGCTCTATCAGTGAAACCCTCACTAGATCAACAAACCAAGCTTACCAGTATATAAGATAGCATCATATCACCAAATCAAAACCAACTAACTGAACATGAATCTGAGTAGCATAAATAGAAGATCCAAATCAATTCCAAAAGCCAAAGCATACTGGAGTATACCAGATCATCATGATCTAACCAACCAGAAACCAAACATCCTACCGGGACCAGAAGGATACCAGTAAAGCAGTGAAAACAACCTATGTTGACACCAATGACAAAACATCAATGCAACACATAATCAATTCCTCCAAATGGCCAACAATCTTTGTGCATCCATGTCTTCCCTTTATTCTTTCCATGAGCTCATAGCTTTGCTATTTGTAGTTCATGGTTGATGTGTTCTCTTTCTCTTTTTATATGATTGCTTGTGTTCTTCTGATAGCATTTCAAGAACAGGTTGAGACATTTTGATTATCAAGGTCTCTATGACTATTTGACTTGATCTCTTGCTTTTCTTTTTAGCTTTTGTATTGTGTGTCCTTGCATTTAATAGTGTGAGTTAAGATCCTAAGATTGGGGGCTTGGTTCCTCAAAATTAGTGATGTCTTATACTCCTTGTCATTACACTCCTTATTTCTCCTCTCTCTCATCTTTCTAATTTATTGAGAGTATGATCGTAAGCTCATACTCTGCTAAAGTTGGGGCTAAATGTAGTGCCATAAATTGTACACCTTTATTAGTGTGTCCTATTTCACACTCTCCTAGCACCTATTTTAGTATTTCCCTTTCCTCTATGCATTATAGGACCTTTATTGTAATTAATTAATATTTAATTCAATATTATGGGTCTTATTCCACTTTATTACATCATTACACTCTTATTTGGGCCCTTAATTCTAGGTGTGCCCTTTATCTTTATATCATGATTTATCCTTAATCGTACCCTAATTTCAAATCTCAAAGCATATTTTATATATCTACATATTATTGTTTGAGCCACCAAGATAGAATTTGCATTAGAACCTCATTATCTTGCATCCCTAAAAATTCAAAAAAAAAGTTGACAGGACCAGGGCACTTTGATTCGCCATGGTCCCGAACTTCTTTTTTCAAATTTCAAGAGGATAATAAGATGGTGCTACCCTATGCAAATCTAGCTATGTGTGAAAACATATCAAATCAAAGTTGGCCTAAAGGTGATTTCAATTATGAAATCCCTATATAAGGAATCCTTCTCAACTCATTTTAATCTAAGCAATCTAAGCAACCTAAGTAGTCTAAGCAATCTAAGAGATCAAGTGGAATTTGTGAAGCATTCATTATCAAGTATTTTCAGAGATCTTCAAGGCTGCATATTCATTCTTCAACTATTGTGGAGAAAAATTACATCAATCTTATGAATGTGTGTGTGATTAGGGTTTTGTGTTTGTCATGCCATTTAATACAACATTTGTAATTACATTCAAAGAGCAAAGCATCATCATCAGCAATTGCAGATATGAGGTATATCTATTCAACATTTATTAATATAATTGCATTATTTTGTTCAAGGTTAATTCCTAAACTAGGGTTTGACCTAGGCAAACCCCTATTCCCAACAATTTCCCCTTTCTTTCTATGTGTAGAGAATAGGTACAGAGTTGTGTTTGGGAGGATCGACAAAGCTCACAGAGACAAACATGTTCAAATTTCAAAGGTGAGAAATTTAGAGGACCATGGTGAATTGACGCACCTTGGTCCCAAAAAATCAAGCCAAACTTTTGGGAACAAATCCAATACACATTATTTTTCTCAGATCCAAGTTGGTGTCTCTGTACAACATCTATAGCTCACTATTTTTTCCAATTTTCATCAAAAATTCCTTGTGTTACCCTAATTTTAGCATTTTCACAATTCAACTTAGAAAGAGGGAACTGAATTCTAACTCTAACTAGTGAATCTAATCAGAAATATCAACCCTTTCCTTAGATGGTTTGAGGATATATCTATTGGATTCACCCCTCCTTTAATATATTGGCTAACTTGGTGAAACACTAGTTCCAAATTACACCTCTACAACTGCATTTTTCTATCTTCTTTTCTTAGTACTCATCTACTTCTTCTTTATTGGTATTTTAGTCCTTTTTACTACACTTTCTTCCTTTACACATGCTCCCCCTATCAAAAATAATCACCAAACCCCTTGAAGGGTAATCATCAACATACTTTTTCCTAACTGATAAGACAACTAAACAATCAAGACATTTTATACTAACATCTGCAACATCACTTGAATCATCCTCTCTTTCTCTTTCATTCATGAGCATTTCCCTATGACTTAGTATAATCACTTGCAACTTCATCTAAACCTTCTATTATGTCTCCTTGTCTTCATCATTACTTGAATGTAGATGTGCATCTTTTAAACACAACCGTACTAGTTAGCTTTCCAAGAACCCTCAAAACTTTAGGGGGAGCAAATATATGCATTGAATAATTCCCCCTGACTTTATGCTTTCTTTTCAAATTCTTGAGGATTCTTCTACACTAGGTAGAAGTTCAAACCCTTTTACTACCTCCTTTGAATTTTTCCACATTTGCTCTATCTTCTTTGCTTCCCATTCTAGATCAATATTCTTATGTGGTGCAGAAGATCTCATAGTCTTCTCCCCATATAACCTAGAAATGTGTCCTAGTTTATTGCAATTATAGCATGTAGTATTATGGCATATACAATTTTATCCTCTTCTAATGTTAAATATACAATAAATGGCATTATGACTGAACTTGTTGCATGTGTAGTAGTAACCATAGAAAGATTGAGTAGTATTGGCATTGTTGTTATTCATGAAGTTATTCCTCATTACTCTACTTCTGCATCCATTATCCTTATGACCAAATATATTGCAATCATAGCACCGACCATTAAATAGTTGACAATTCATTGCATTGTACCTCGGATTCATATTCATCTTTCCTCTACATTCAATAGCTCTATGCACAAACTTGTTGCAGGAATAACGATTACCATTGAAAGATTGAGAGTGCTTGGTTGGAATAGTTTGCTTATGAGTAGGTCTTCTGAAGTCCTTCTTTTGGTTCTTGACTTAATTGAGTTGTTTTTTCTCTTCATTTGTCTTCTTAGATGCATCATCTTCCTTCTTCTCACTCTTATCTTCATTCATACTTGATTTACAACTTTCTCCCTTTTTAAAATCAAAACTACCCTAAAAGTTTGCCTTCTCTTTTGTATTTCCAATTCTTTTCTCAAAGAAACAATCTCTTCCTCAAACTTAGAGCATTTAGAATTTTTTTCATAAGGCTTGGAACCCAAACAATTAGCAATCATCTTACATATTTGAATTTGAATCTTTAGGTTGACAATTTCATCCCTTTTGAGTTTATCTTCACATTATTTATTTTCTTTTAGCTTGCCAATTTTATCTTCTGCATTTTTTATTTTTATTTTGCATTATTTGCTTCCTTCAACTTGAGCTTTTATCTTGATAGTTGTCTTCTATGCCATACTAAATTTAATATTCTATTATTTGCACTTAGCCCTTAAAAATCTTGGTCATCGAGATGCATATCAAAGTTATCCTTCAACATCTATTTCACAATCATCTGAATCAATATCCCAACCTAGCGGCTCCATTGCCTCTAGATTTGATTTAGGACAAATTATGTTTTTAGCCACTTGTCTGGTTCCCTTGTGTGTAAGTGCAAGATCTTCCTCAACTATTGCAATCAAAGCTATGAAAGATTTGGCCTCCTTTAGGTGATAGACATTTCTTCTAATTCTATATCCTTCCACAACAAATTTTATAGAGCCTTCTTTCTTGATTTCACAACCCTTATAATCAAATGTAATATGATATCCTTTATTGCACATCAGGATGAAATTGAAAAAAATGTGGCTCAATCCTTTGACATTACTTGACATAAAGAACATCCTCTGTCTTATACTTTCCATCAATTGTGATAGTGCCCTCTCCATAGATTTGTGTTAGACCCTTCATCTCCAAATTTGACTAATCCCCAATTCCTCTTTTCAAGGCTAATTAAATTTATCCTATCACTAGTCGTGTGAATTGAACAACCATTGTCAACCACCCAAGAATTTGGTTCCTATTTTGCATGAAATGTAGTCCATACAACCATAGATTTTCCATTGCTTTTATTAGCCAACAAGGTGTCAGACTTCTTCCCCTTATTAATACCATTCCTTTTGTCATCCTCTTTCATAGCCATAAATAGTATTTCATTATTTTAATCCTTACACTACCAAAATTCAGATGAATAGCTATCCTCTTTAGAATATAGACTCTTCTTGGATGCCTCTCTTTTATTTCTATCTTCTCCTCCCTTATTTTTATCTTCTTTGAAAGTACATTTAGAAGCAAAATGACCAATTCTTCCATAATTAAAACATTTGAAAAATAACTTACCTTTGTATTTATCAGTGCCTTTCTTCGTTATTCTTACAAAGTTTACTTCAAGTTCATCAAGACCCTCACACTGATCAACATCATCTTAATTCTTCTTATTAACTTTGAATGCAACTTCTCTTTTAGGAGTAACTTCACCAAACTCTCTCATCTCAAATGCAGTCAAAGCACCATATAGTTGATCCATTGTATTTTTATCCAAATCCATACATTCTTCAATAGTTGATTAAGGAAGACTCTCAAGTACCTTTTTCACAATTCATCTACTTTCAATTCAGCACCAAGGCCTCTAATATTGGTTACTACATCATCAACTTAGAGCATAAATATAGAAATGTTTTCATCCTCAGACATCTTCAAATTCTCAAACTTTCACTTGAAATTTTGCAACTTGATTTCTCTTGCCCTATCATCTCCTTCATAAATTCTATTTAGTTTCATCCACATTTCTTTAGCAGTACCAATGTAGTGCATGACATTCACAAGTTTTGAATTTGTTAATCCACTCATTATTGCATTAGTTGGAGGAGCGGGAGGAAATGTACAACCATCTCTAACCAAGTTCAATACTCCAAATCTTAAGGCGGTTAAGTAACCTTCCATTCTGCATTTCCTGAAGGTGAATTGTGTGCCATCAAACTTAGGTGCCTTGTGAGCTCCATCTTGTTCCATCTCAGATCTTTCTTCAAATGCTCAAGCTTCCTCAAAGTAACATGGTTTTTATATTAATTTTTGAACATGCCACATGATTAAGAGGGGGGTGAATCAATCTTGAACAAATTTTAGCACTTTATAGCTCATTTCAAAGTCAACTTTAAACTTTAATCTAATTAGTAGTAGAGAGAGATAAGTAATGAACACACATGCACAAGAGAACACTACATTTACGTGAAAAACCCAAGAAGGGAAAAACCATGATGAGAGTTAACTCACACTATATAAACAATATTTCAATTTGTTTTAAGGCTCACTGCCCAAGGAAGCTCATTGTAAACTAAGGATCACTTCCTTAGAACAAGATACAGAGGAAATTTTAGGGAAACTCACTACCTCTGAGCAAGATACATGAACATCTGAGTTACAATGAGCAAGCCTTCAACAACCACTAAGAAATTCAGCTCCAATACTTTCACCACACACACTTAAAACTTGACATTCACATATTTCATAGTCCACTTTGATCCACACTCTTGAAAATGAAATGATCTTCTATATATACCATCCACAACATTACAAAACATCAATTAGGTTGGCTAGAATAGGGGACAAGGAGTGATCCCAACAAGTCGACAAGAAAAACACAATTATGATGAAAGTGGTCCTCTCTAAGAGATAGAGGACCTATATACATCATCCAATGCAGTCTAGAACAATACACACAATGCACATCCTCTGAGGTCAACAATAGGGTATCATGTAGGCAAACATGTATCACATAACCGGTCAACCCAAAAACACTTCCTCCAAATAAATTCTTACAATCTGGATCCCCCCAATTCATAGTAGGGCCCAAATAAAAATCAACACATCTTCCAATGTTAGTGGAGACCCCCAAAGATGCATTGCAAGAAAGAGAGGAAGCCTTGTCATATAGTTAACTATAAATTACACTGACAAACCAACACTAGTCCAAATGTGACACCAAGTAGACCATCAAACATCATGTGGACCACATAGAGGCATTCCATGAACCCTCAAAAACATACTCATACACTTCTTCCATACCGTCAAGACAAAATAAGATGACAAAAAATAATTTGACACAAAATTATTCATTATCGAAGTGCCAAAAAACATAGTCATGAGATAAACATTGACAGACAGTGTTCTAGAATATCTCATCACGTAAAATCTAAACTGAGTCATTGCACAAACATTATACGCATGTCATCCAAGCTACATAAATAGGAACATCAATATAGAGAAATGTGAAGCATTCTTTGGACTAGTCCTAACTCGTCAACACACTGCCATCACCAAAAACATTAGCTGCAACACCAAGGGATTTAAAATATAGGAGTGTAATGTCCAAAAAGCATAGACATTATATCCAATACCATAAGACCATATCTACAAATGTGGAGGAATGCAAATAATTCTTTAAAACTTTCTTAAACACACCTCTTTTGCAATTTCACTCTTAATCAACTTGTAGACACTAGAACAACATTTTCTTTACTCATGAGTAATAAAGGAGATACTACAACAACTTGTTGTACCCACAAGATCATCCAAAAAATATCGCTTTATCATCATTCTTCTAATACTCATCTTAATACTTCTAATTCTCAAATCAATGCTTCTAATCCTCATCTCAATACTTTTGATCCTCATTTAATTATGATATCATGATATGATACCATCTCTGCTATCATTCATGAGCATCATCATCAATACTATTCTTCAATACAATATTATCATGATACATGGTGAGACATCAAGCCCACACTGATGGTGGACATCCAATGAAGAGCATCATTAGTAATATCTCTACACAACTTCGTATCATCAATAATGACACCATATCATTCTAGGTATAGATATCAACACCAAGAGGGTAGACATCAACCATGAACCACTTGTACAACACACATTTGATAGGACAATCAACCATATACACATACATTTAAATTCACACCACCATATCAATTTTTGAGATTTACACTATCCAAAAATTAGCACCATATATTTGAGACATCAATCTACACCATCCATAAATCATAACATATGAACCACATGTTTTTCCATCCAGTAACATATACCATAAAGCTCATCATTAGCATATCATCAATAAATGCACTTAGTTATCTCCATCATAGTAGTGTCCATCATAGATTGGCACACAACTGCACCATGTAACAACAATCACTACATCACCAATGAAATCACACAAGTTGAGGGATGACACCAATGGACAACACCATAATTGCACTAACAACAATCTCCTTTGTCCTCCACAATATTAAGGGTTGGCATCAATAACAACACTTGTCGACAACAAGATGTTGGTAGGATTGATAATCTTTGGCATGTGTCTTGCCGCATTTGTAAAGTTGATCTTCACAAGATTGTCAAAATTGATGTGTCCCATTTTTTTTTACGACCACCAACAATCACTAGTTTGAGCCATTAGACAATATTCCCCATTGACCTCCTTTAGGTGATAAACATTTTCTTTAGTCCTATATCCTTCTGCAACCAATCTTCTAGAGTTTTCCTTCCCGATTTCACATCCTTTGTCACAAAATGTAAGATTATATCGTTTTTCATGAAATGTAAGATTATATCCTTTGTTTCACATTTGATTAACAATAAGTGGACTATGCTCTAGCCCTTTGACATAAAGAACATCCCCTATCTTATTATTTTCATGAATAGTTATTGCACCTTTACACAAACTTGTGCAGTCTTCATCTCCAAAATTGAATGATCCTCCATTCCACTTCTTTAGGTTGATGAACTCACCCAAGAATTTGCTTCTTCCTTTGCATGAAAAGCAGTCCAAACAGTCATTTATTTTTCACTACCTTTGTTTGCAAGGTCCAAAACTTCCTAAATTTTTTAAAATCAACTTTATTGTCACTAACTTTCATTGCCATGAAAAGAATTTCATCATTTGAATCATCATGGTCCTCATATTCTGAAGAATAGTTTCTCTTCTTGGAATAAAGACTTCTTGTATATTTATCTCTTTTGTTTACATCTTTTGATTCTCTCAAAGGACATTTAGAAGAAAAATTGACGGATTCTTCCACAATTAAAGCATTAGAAAGGTAAATTACCTGTTAGAATACTTAATCTTTACTTGGCTTAGGTTTATTTGTATTTAATTTGGGATATTCCTTTGGAATCCCTACATGTAATTTGTCCTCTAGTACATGTGTGAGGAGAAGTCATTTCTTTTATTTTCCTTTATTAAGGAATATTATATTTCCTCCTTAACAAGATGTGGACACATGGCACACACATTTTATGAATGGTGGCATTCATAGATTTGGGAGTTACTTTGTAACTCCTCTCCTTGTCTCTATTTAAGAGATGTCTCCTCTCTCATTTCTTCTTAATGACTTTTTTTAAAGAGCTTATTTCTCTCTCTCTCTCTCTCTCTCTCTCTCTCTCTCTCTCTCTCTCTCTCTCTCTCTCTCTCTCATTTTAGGAATTGCCTCATTTATAATATCACAAGGAGTTTTTCTTTTCTTTTCCCCTTTCAAAAGTTCTTGTGCCTCCTTCACATTTGGGTGATTGCTCCAAGGTTTCTGCATTTCTCTTGGTAACATTTACTTCATCAATAAACTTACTTGGATTTTTTTTCTTCTTTCCTTGTTCTTGTATTTCCTTTCATGGTATCAGAGCAGGGTTTTAATCCTTGTTTCAAGTTGATATTGATGAAGGTTACCATTTTGTGGAGTTCACCTTCTTGGAGGCATTCTTTGAGAGAAGAGAAGAAGTTTTCTCTTTAACGTTTTATTGTGCAAGTTTTGGTTTAAGTTTTATTTATTTATTTATTTATATTTTTTCAAACTTGCAGGCTTAATCCGTTTAGATTCTAGAGGAAGTTTATTTTTTTTAGTTTTGGAAGGCTTGCCGCCAAAATCTTCTTTCTACCTTGAGTTGTGTTTTGGAAGGCTTGATGCCAAGACATTCTATGTTTGTTTGCAGATTCTTACATTTATCTTATTTGTAGGTTCTTTTAATTAAAATAAATTTCATATTGTTTTTGATTAAGAAAAAATAGGTTTTAAGGGACTCGAAACCCACTTACATTACGAAAGATAGACAATAAAGAAACAAGACAAAACAACTGCAAAAGACTGGCACAAAAACTAGCAGCTAGGACAAAAAGACATCAAGGAGCCAACAAGAAATTGGCCTCCCAAACCCAGCATTACATATCAATTAAATACTTTTATAGACTCCTCAGCATTCTGAACCAGAAGCATCATCACCTTGGTCGCTTCCCTCAGATCATTGCTCTCCTATCTCAGCTGGATATCTTTTGATTTGGTCTCCATCTCAGTAGTGTTCTGCCTTGTCCTTTGCTTGGAAATCTGATGAGTGGAGCTGGAAGTTGGTACGTCTTCAATGATTACCAAATTCTTATCCTGATTTTTCCTCTCCAAGTGATCCACTAGTGCATTCATATTCTGTGATGAAACTTTTAGGACCTGAAGACTGTGGATCATGAAATTTTTCAGAGCCTTCTCAGTGCGGGCAACCCGGGTATTGATATTGTCTTTATCCTCCTCAGTCTGTTCTTTCAAAATTCTGATAACATCCTCCAGATGTTTCAGATCTCCTTTGATAAGGTCTTTTTCTAGCCAATCCTCCATCTCGACTTCCTCCTCGGCTTCACTGGTTTCCATCTCCTCATTCTTTTTCCCAGAATTTGTATCCTTAATCAAATTATTTATCTTATTTTCTAGCTCCCTCTGTGTACTTTGCATACTGGTAATGTTGTCAACAACCCATTTCTGGAAATTGAAGGATTCCAGAGTACAGGGATGGGCAGTATTCAGAATTGTATTTGCAGAATCCCTACCCTACTCAGTGCCCATAGAGTTAGGGTTTTCTTCCTCCTTAGATAGAGCGACATTCCTACTGTCTGAGCCCATAGGGTTAGAGTGAGGGTTTTCAGAGTTTCCCCCTTCTTCCTTTTCATCAACATTCTCATCCTTCTCACTCTCCATTTTTGTCTCAATATCCTTCCCCCTTTCCTCCTCCACATCATAGTGCACCTCTGTTTCCACATTATCTATATCAACTCTCCTTTTTTTGTGGGTGGGGGAATTAGGCTGATCCTCATCTGAATCAGAGTCTTTGCAGCTCTCAGAAATATGTGCATTGGTGATCAGGGGATCATCTTTGGTATCCCTAGCCTTATCCTTCAAATATTCATAAATAAGCAATATGAGCCCCCGATGGGCTATATGGTAAGAATTAGGCTTTTTAGCGTGATCAACTAGACTCTCATTCAAAGAGGACACTAAGTAATAAGGCAAGGAAATTTTGGCCCCATGACGGAAGTGGTTAAGAATTGCAAAGTGATAGTTATAGATTTTAGTAAATCTACCATCAACAGTGAGAAACTCCATTAAAACCCTTAAATTTTTTTGCCAAAAGGGCTTTACCTGCTGAGGAATGTAGTAGGAGATGTTGTCTTTTTTAACAAGCTTGCCCTTCTCATCCTCCGATTTCAGGAAGTTTTTTTAACAAGCTTGCCCTTCTCATCCTCTGATTTCATATTGTTACTTCATTGAATCTCTGTATATTTAAAATAATCACAAGTCTAACATTTTCTGTAGGTTCTACTTGTAAAAGGTATAAAATCATTATGTTTGTAGTTCTAAATTGTATTTCATTCAAACTTAAGGTATTTCTTTGCATATAGTTTTAATATGCCACGCCAAATAGTCACACCAAGTTTGACTGTCAAGTCACAATTCCAAATCATTATTTTTCTAGTTGTGCCTGCATTGTGATCTGAGTTTAGTATTTAGTGGCTTGGACTGCATTGTTTTTTGTTTGGCCTACGTCCTCTCTGCCTGTTCTTTCCCTACTTTCATCAATTATTTTTTAAACCTGATCGTTTTCTCCGTTCAATCATATTTTACTTATCTAAACCAAGCTTGTTCTATCTTGTAACGTCTCTGCAAGGCTCAATATTCTCTGTCATAACGCCTGTTGTTGCTTTGGTTCACCTCAGTGCCTTTTCATATTCTATTTTTAACTTTTCATTTATAACGTATTGAGCTTATATCGTCTTCACGTTTATTCTAGTTTTAAGATTTAAAATCATTCTCGATATATTAAAAACTTTATTTCAATCAAATTTATGAGTAATCTTTATAAAAAGTTTGAATCTCTTTTCTTATTCATGCGTATCTTCAAGTTTAAAAAGTTATAAAAAAAAGGTTTCTTTAAAAAGTTTTTAAAATTTTTTTGTATAATAAAGTTAATTTAATATTAAAACTTTAAAAAGTTTATAAAGTTTTTTTTTACAAAGTTTTTTAATTTAGTCTTTTTAATAATTTTTTTTTTTAATATACAGTGTGTTTTATTAAAAAATAACAATTTTAAATATGTTATTAATTTTTTTTTGAAATTAATATTTCTTGATAAATAGTTGAAAAAAAAAAACAGTTTAAATTTTATTTTTTTTTGAAATTTAGTTCTATTAATAATTAAGGATGTTAATTTTTCTTTTTTAATCAAAGGGGGTAATTGTTTTACTAACCATTATTTATTTACAATTATTTTGTTATGATGTCTACTTTAATTCCGGAAATTAAATTTACTAATTCTAATTATCATTCATGGAAAATACATATTTCCTTTATTTTTCGTTTCAAGCACATTTTGGATGTTACTACTGATAAAAAATTCAGAGCCCGCTACAACTGCTCCTCAAGCCGACCAAGACAGATGGAAGGCTCAAAATGAGGAAGCACTTGGTTTAATTGGTATTTCAATGGTTCCTGATTTGTATGTTCTAATTGGAAATTGTACAAAAATGTATGAAGCTTAGAAAATTTTAAAAACAACTTATGATAGCTTAAATGAATCCTGAAAAATTCAGTTTCAAGATCAACTCGAAGATCTCAGGTATACATATTTTAAAACCATTGATGAATTCTTATTAAAGTTTGATTCTATTAATAGTCAATTAATTGGTTTAGGAGTTACACTAGCTGATTTACGTTTAATTCATCTTATTCTTAAAAAATGTCTTCCTCGTCAAGTTCAACAATTTATTACGAATATTCATGCTCAACTTGCTATTCCTAGTTGAGCTACTCAATTAACTTATGATATTTTTTGTAATTTATTATGTCAAGAGGAAGCTAAATTAATTCAATTGGTACTCTTAAAAGTAGTGAACATGCTTTATTGCCTAAAAATCAAAATAATAATAATAATTTTAGATCCATTAATAATAATCACAAATCTTCTAATTATCAATCTCATTCTAAATCCTATCATAACAATTCTCATAATAATAATCATAATAATACGTACAATAATCAAAGGAATAATTCTCATACGAGACCCCATTGCACATATGGTGGTAAGGATGGTCATGTGACTAATAATTGTTTTAAGAAGCAAAATGGTAAAAAGCCCATGAACCAAAATAATCAACAACATAAACTTCATTATAAGAAAAGTAATAATAATGGTAATTCATCTTGTCATGCATTTACATGTACTTATAATGTTTCTCAACCACTTGAGTGGATTATTGATTCTGGTGCATCTCAGCATGTTACTTCTCATAAAGAATGTTTTGAATCTTTGCATCCTAATACTTCCAATATTCCTGTTCAATTAGTTAATAATCATAGTTGAAAAGTTGAAGCTATTGGTGATGTGAATGTCCTTAATGGGAAATTACATGATGTTCTTTATGCTCTTGAACTAAAATCAAATTTGTTTTCAATTCCTAAACTTTGTCAAGATTATAAGATTAACTTTTATAGGGGCATGTGTTATATCATTGATCCAAAAACTAATCATGTTATTTCTATTGCTAAAATGGATACTGATAACTTATTCAAATTCTATGAATTTGCTCCTACAAAGTATTCCTTGCTTACTACTGTTGATTTTACTATATGGCATGAAAGACTTGGTCATCTCAATTTTGATTATATTTCATTGATGCAAAAAGAAAATATGGTTGATGGATTGCCTACTATTGTTCCTTCTCAAATTGTTTGTAATGGTTGCATGAGTGGTAAGATGCATAGGGAACCCTTTCCTCATGGTCAATCTTGGAGGGCATATACTAAATTGCATCTAGTTCATAGTGATCTCTTGGGTCCCATGGAGAATCCCTCCATCCAAGGTTCAAGGTATTCTTACGTTTTTTGATGATTTTTCAAGGAGAACATGGATATATTTCCTTCATAGTAAGGATCAAGTGCTTGATGTGTTTACTGAATTTCATATGTTTGTATAAAGGCAATTTGGTTCTAAAATTGAGATTGTCCGTATTGACAATGGAAGAGAATATGTCAATAATGCATTTAATGCTTATTTAAAATCTTTTGGAATTAAACATGAGCTTACCATTCCTTATGCACCACAACAAAATGGTGTGGCGGAATGGAAGCATAGGACCATTGTGGAAATGACAAAATGTTTATTGCATGCAAAAAATATGGATTACAAATTTTGGGTTGAAGCTATGGCTTGTGCAACTTATTTAATTAATAAAAAACCTACCAAAGCCTTAAAGGATAAAACTCCTGAAGAAGCTTGGTCTGGTAGAAAGCCCAATTTGCAGAATTTAAGAATTTTTGGTTCCACGACTTATGTTCACAAACCTAAGGAGAAAAGACAAAAATTAGATGCTAAATCTTCTCCTTTTATTTTTGTTGGTTATGATGAAAATACTAAAGGTTATAGAGTTTACAATCCTATGACTAACAAGGTAAAAGTTGCAAGAGATGTTTGTATTGTAGAAAAAGGCATTCATGATTGTTCTAAAGTGGAGGATGATGAACTTGCTCAAAGAAAAGTTGTGCTTGTGGAGGACCAACCTTCTCTTAAACCTACTCCTAATGCATCTCTATCTATTCCTTCTAGTGATAGTGATGATGATAATAATAATTATACTCCTCATGACTCCTCTTCTAGTGATGAATCCATTACTTCTAAAAGAAGACCTAAATGGTTTAAATCTTTAATTCAAGATAGTGATGAATACATAGCTAGAATGGATAGACTTCAAGCTCGAAGAGTTAATTATTGTAATTATGCTTCAATGTTTACTATTATGAATTCTAATGATCCTAAAACTTTTGATCAAGCTAAAAATCAACCACATTGACAAAAAGCAATGAAGGACGAATATGATACTTTAATTTCTAACCAAACTTTGGATTTAGTTCCCTTGCCTCATGGTAAAATCTTGTTTCTTGCAAGTGGCTTTATAAAAATAAATTGAATGCTAATAATAAAGTTAGTAAATTTAAAGCTAGATTAGTTTCTAGAGGTTTTTCTCAAATTGAAGGCTTAGATTAGTTTCTAGAGGTTTTGCTCCTATTGCTAAAATGCCTACAATTAAACTTGTGCTTGCTTTAGCTTCTAGAATGAATTGGCCTATTCACCAAATGGATGTTAAAAGTGTTTTTCTTAATGGTGATTTACATGAGGAAATTTATATGTCTCAACCTCTTGGTTTTATTAAAGAAGGTAATGAACACTTAGTTTGTAAATTAAATAAATCAATTTATGGATTAAAACAATCTCCTAGGGTGTGGTATTCAAAGATTAATGCATTCTTTCTTTCTCAAGGTTTCATTAGAAGTAAAAATGATCTGAATTTGTATATTAAACATAGTGAAGATGACATTGTGATTATTATTCTATATGGAGATGATTTAATTCTAGCTTCAAGTTCCAATAATTTGATTTCTGAAATTAAGTTTCAACTCAATCAAAAATTTCAAACGACTGATTTAGGACTTTTACATTATTTTTTGGGAATGCAAATTTGGCAAACAAGTAATGGTATTTTTCTATCTCAAAGTAAATATGCTCAAGATCTTTTCGACAATTTTTAAATGAATGATGCTAACCTTGTTTCAATTCCTATTGAATTAGACACTAAGTTAAAGCTTGATATGCAAACTCCACTTGTTGATCCTACTTTGTATAGACAATTAGTTGGAAGTTTGAATTATTTAACTCTTACTAAGCCAGATATTGCTTATAGTGTTGGTTTGGTTTCAAGATTTACGTCTAAACCTCAACAAACACACTTTAAAGTTTCTAAAAGAACTTTAAGATATATTAAAGGAACTATTAATGTAGGTTTATTTTTTGATGCAAATTCTGATTTTACTTTAAAATGTTTTACTGATTCCAATCTAGGTGGAGATTCCAATGATGGGAAATCTACTTGTGGTTATTTTTTTTTTGTTGGTTCAAGAGCAATTTGTTGGAATAGTAAAAAGCAACATTCTACCTCTCTTGGATCCACTGAAGCTGAGTACAAAGGATGCACTAATGCTTCCAAAGAATCCTTGTGGTTTAGAAGACTACTTGAAGATTTGGTCTACCTCAACATGAACCAACTCCATTGTCATGCCCAAAATTTAGGGAAAAAACGGAATGATTTTTTTTTTTTTTTAATACTAATTAAGTAACAAGTTCGCTAACACGACATGCCATATCTATATTTGAGCTAATTCTGATACAAACCAAGTATCGAAATTAATTAAATTTTATTTGCGGAAAACTAAATGATTTAATTTTATTTTCACAAGATATCTAGTCAATAGATTAATTAAATCCAACTCATTAAAAATAGAAGATGAAGATAAATTTAATCTCCAATAAGACTATATAGTCTAAAATCCATTTTTAAATCAATAATTATAATAATCATTTAAAGTATCATTTAATTTACACGGGCAAAATTAATTATGGGTAGCTATTAATCAACTCTAGAAAGCTAATTAAAAATTATTTTTCTCGCATCCATTCTAACCTCAAATGAAAGGTGCTTAAATTATTCCCTTTTAAATCCAAACTTAAAATTTAATGCTCTAATTAAATTAACTAGGGCATGATTAAGTATCTATCACACTAAATACATTTAAAAATACAAGATTAGGCTTTATTCTTTAAATTTTTTTTATTTTTTATTTTTTAAACTTCCTATTTGTATATCATATAGGGGTATTTAAACACTTGTATCTACATATAAAGACTTTCCCAAATATATATATATATACATATATATATATATACATACACACACACACACACACATATATATATATATATATATATATAAGCCTTTTAAAAGGTTTTCCAACTTAATAGCAAATAAGCCTTTCAAACCCTAATTAGGGATTTTTTTTTATTATAAATGGCCCTAAGTTACTCTTTTATTTGATTTATTTATTACCCTAGCCCTACCCCTGCTAGGATTTAATATATATATTTGTTTTGATTAGCATTTTAATGCAGGGCCGAAACCCATCGGCGGCGGCCATGGAAATTTTCGCAGGGTTTATGGGAGCGACGGGGGCGACGGGGGCACCGAGGGCGCCACTGTGTGTCCACACAGTGGCGACGCGGCACCACTGTGTGTCCACATAGCGGGAGCTGCTACGGTCCACACCACTGTGTGTCCACACAGTGGGAGCCGTAGCGGCCCACACTATGTGACCACATAGTGGAAGCCGCGGCCCACACTGTGTGTTCACACAGAGGAAGCCGTGAGGCCGACCACTGTGTGTACACACAGTGGGGTCCGTGGCCATACAAAAAAAAACCCTTTTTTTTTTAGTTAAAAATATTTTTATTTTTATATATATATTTTTAAAATAGATATATTTATATATATATATATATTGATATAAATCCTCTTTTATATATATATATATATATATGCAACACATTTTATTTTATATATATATTTTAAAACAAAACAAACCTAGTTAAAATGAAATACATGTAAACTGCCTTAAAACTATATTTGTATGAACTTATAAATTCCATGAGGCATCCATTTAAAATAAATAGACTCTAGTATTCTAATTTAGATGAAGAGGATATAGATGGGAAAATGATTTTTTTCAAAACTTCATTCTACTATATTGTTTTTACAGAAAACATAAATAATTAGTTTAATTTTTTTTTTGATATAAAATATGCATGCAAATCTAACTTATGCCTTTTCTATTTAATTTCATTTTGAATGCCTAAGAATAAAATAATTTTCCTACTAATCTATTCATCATAGCACATCGTATAAACTTTATTTCTGAACTTAGGGAATCCTAATTTAGGAATACATTATTCTTTTCTGCAAAAATATATTTACTGATTTTGAAATTTCTACTGTAACTAAATAGATATTTTTATTTAAAATCTAACAACATCTACAACTCAACTTTCTGCAGTTAAAATGAATACAATTTCACAGCTAAAGAAAAACACAGAATTAAATAAAATTGATTTTTCATATTACAATGACTATTGTGTGAAATTTAAAAGTAATTCTTTTCAAACAGAAAATAGAAATATATCTGGCTTTTTACAACACTAAAGATATTCTGCAAAATTTACAAGATGCTTCTTTATTTAAACACAATAACAAATCTCAGGTCTATATTTCAAATTTACAACTTGCCTCTCATTTCAACAAATGAGGGTATATTTCTCCTTTTAAAAAAAAAACTAAAAATTACAACTGCACATAAATTCCTGTAACAATAATTTTTGTGACCTTCACTTGTCCTATTGTTTACTCCCGACATCCTGCATAATAATTCACAAATATGACCATGGAGTGCTCACCTCCCAGCCTAGGCTAACTGGTAGCCACCCCCGAGCTCGGAGAACCAAGCCCTAGACGGGTAACAAACATGCAAACACATAGAAGATAGAAAAACATAGATTTCAAAACACACTCCCATCTTGACTACACTGCACCACACTTTGGTGATGACCTTTTCAAGGGTGGTAGTGGACCAATACCCTGAGGAGAACTACAAGTATGGAAAACATGTAGCCACCTCATGGCACAACAAATACATCAAGAATTTCAACCCCTTATTCCTTATGCCCCCCAAGGCATTCTAGCCTTATATCCCTCCTTATGACCCCCATTGCACAAACAGGCCATGCCGCAAGGGTCACACAAAAATCCCTTGTGATCGCTCTCATAACGAGAGTCTCTCACTTGAGGGTTGTCACTGCTACCACCCACAAGATCCTCCTCTCTCCCAAGAGTAAGAGGTCTTGAAAAACTCCCAAAAAACACATACAAAACATAATGCAAAATACCAAATGAAATTCCTAAAAAGGACATACAAGAAAACATATTTCTTACACCAACATACTTTCAAACACATGCAAAGAAAAGAAGTCATTTTAAAGAATAATGAAACCAACCTTAATCTGCCCAAAGGTAGGATAATATTTGAGGAAGAGCTGCCCAAATCCACAGATCTTCTTCTTCTACCCTTAGCCAAATTTTCTATTCAAATCTATTCTATTCTTTTAAAAAAAAATCTCTTGTCTCCAAAAATGGAGAGTGGGTGATTACCCTCAAATTTTCAAATTCTTGCTTAAGAAGCTCCTTCTCTCAGTTCTCACAAGTTTCTAAAAATTAAAGAGGAAAGTAAGACAAAATAGGAAAGAGAACTCTCATTTGAATAGGAAAGTTTACAACTTGGTTCAAACTTCTAATTTCAATTTTCGCACAACTCAGAAAAGCCAAATTTTAGAATGTGAAAAAGGTCACTTAGGAGTAGAAACTTGCCTAAAATTACCCCTAACCCTTAGGTATACCTTATGGGCTTTAGGAAACCCTATTAAACTACCCCTAGGTGTTCATTTAACCCATTTTAAATGCCTCTGAAGTTTATTTTCGGGTCAAACATATGTTGACCTCTCCAAAGATTCTTTTCCCAAGGTATTTATGACATCACGTTACATTAATTGAAAAAGCTATAGTTGAACACTTTCCCACCAAGAGACAAAAATAAAACATTTAAACTTAAATCCACACGTGTCAAGTGACACAAATAAAACACTTTTACAATTTAAAACATGAAATCGTCTCTTGTGGATTTTACACAATAACTTTAAATAACAGTTAACACACATGCAGCATATACTGTTACGAATAAAATACAACACAAACGGGGTGTTGTCTCTCCAAATAGACAACCCCTGGCTTACGAACATACATAAGTCTAGGTTTGGTTCTCCGTAAATTTCCATGGTCACATGGATAACTTCCTGCACATCTCAATTTACACATTAGTACTTTTCAAATATCCACATATAACATAATTCAAAGGAATAACAATACACATCATCACTTGCATACAATTTACATCTGAATAGATTAAATACATCTTTTATCAAGCAATTTCACATAAGCAATTTCATCCTAATTCACATAAACTAAACCATATATCATAGTTCTATTATCATAGTAAAGTCCTGCAAATTCAATAACGACATCTATCATCGCAATATCATCTTATCGAACAATCATGTAGTGTTCTATCTCATAAAGCATATAAGTAAATCATCAAAATATAGCAATGTTATCCAAATCCTGAAATCATATAAGTTCTAAATTCCAAAATGCATCAAAATAAAGTATCCATAATAGTCAATATATAAAATCCACTAAAATGTCAGACTGAGTCGAGGTGAGGCCTCACACCCTCCCCATTGAGGCATGAACTTCCTCCTGGAGTTCATCAAAGAGGTGGGGGTACTCTGATCTCATACGTGATGCGTCCTCCCATGAAGTCGTAACCTCATCATAACAATCCCACTGGACCCTAACCTGGTCCAGCTCTCGACCTCGAAGGGCCAGCGTCCGGCATGCCAAAATGAGAATGGGCTCCAAAGCTAGCTGCCCGGCCAACTCCACCTGCAAGGCATCCCAATCAAAAATTTGAGACTCATCATAGATATATTTTCTCAAAACTGATACATGAAACACATCGTGGACGTGTGACAGGCTAGGTGGCAATGCTAAACGGTAGGCAATTGGGCCTATCCTCTCAAGAATCTCAAAAGGTCCTACAAAGCGAGGTGCGAGCTTAGAACCCTTTCCGTAACAGATTGGACTTTTATGTGGTCGCACTCTCAGGAAGACTCTGTCTCCAACCAAGTAGCTACGATCTATCCTCTTTGCATCAGCATATTTCTTCTGTCTATCCTGAGCCTCTCTGAGATGCTGCCTAATCAAATCCACCTGCTGTTCCATATCCCGAACTATCTCAGGACCAATAGCAACTCTTTCCTCTATGCGATCCCAACTCAAGGGCATCCTGCAAGGCTTGCCATATGATGCCTAATAGGGTGGCATCCCCAAAGAAGTGTGATGCCCATTGTTATAGGCAAACTCCACTAAGGGAAGATACTCCTCCCACCGGGTCTGATGATCCATGACGTACATGTGAAGCATATCCTCTAACACCTGATTGACCCTCTCTGTCTGACCATCTGTTTCCGGGTGATAGGCTGTACTGAAAATGAGCTTAGTGCCCATAGCTGCCTGTAATGACTTCCAAAAGGAAGAAGTGAAAAGAGAATCCCTGTCAGAAATAATATTGCGGGGCATGCCATGAAGTCTAACAATGTCTCGCAAGAACACCTGTGCTACTGCTGGAGTTGTGAATGTAGTATGGATTGGTGAAAAGTGAGCTACTTTGGTTAGCTTGTCAACTGTCACCAAGATAGCATCATGGCGACGAGAAGACATAGGAAGACCAATGATGAAATCCATGGATATAGTATCCCACTTCCACTCTGGTATAGCATGAGACTGGAGCAACCCACCTGGATGGCGGAGCTTTGCTTTTACTCTCTGACACTCGAGGCATCGGGCTACTATCTCAGCAATGAGCTGCCACATTCCTGGCCAATGATATAACTGCCTCAAGTCAGCATGCAACTTTTTAACTCCGAGATGCGCTGCATAAGGAGCTCTATGAGCCTCCGTGACAATGAACTCTCACAACCCTCCGGAGGAAGGTACATAAATGCGCCCTCTATGGCGTAACAGTCCATCAGACTCCAAAGAATAATCCACATATTTCCCCTCTAGAGTATCCTGAGATCGTATTACCTGACCAACCTCTGCATACCATCCATCCTCTAGCAAGAGCTGTAGTATATGGTCTCTCAAATCCGTGCCCATAGATATGGTGTAAACCTCGTGACGTCTCCTACTCAAAGCATCTGCAACTACGTTTTCCTTTCCTTTGATGTAGTGAATGTCAAAATCATATTCGCACAAGAACTCCATCCATCTCCTCTGATGTGCATTAAGGTTCAGCTGAGTGAAGATGTACTGAAGACTCTGATGATCTGAATGCAACTCAAAGTGATGACCTAAAAGGAAGTGTCTCCACCTCACAAGTGCATGCACTACTGCTGCGAGCTCAAGGTCGTGAGTGGGATAATTAAGTTCATGAGTCTTAAGTTTCCTAGACTCGAAAGCTATGGCCCTACCATCTTGCATAAGAACTGCTCCTAAACCCTCTAGTGAAGCATCTGTACAAACCATGAAATCAGCTGTGGGATCTAGTACAACAAGGATAGGAGCGCTAGTAAGTGCCTTTTTGAGTTCCTGAAAGGCCTTCTCGCACTTCTCTGTCCACTCAAATTTCTTCCCTTTACACTGAAGAGAAGTAATAGGGTGTGCGACTCTAAAGAATCCCTCGACAAATCGTCGATAATACCCTGCTAAGCCCATGAAACTCCTGACCTCTGTCACACTGGTTGGCGTTGGCCAATCCATAATAGCCCTAATCTTTGATGGGTCAACTGAGATCCCATCACCAGAAATAACGTGCCCAAGGTACTTGACCTCTGACCAGAAGAAAGCACACTTCGACAAACTGCCAAACAACTGGTTATCCCGCAAACACTGCAATACCTATTTTAGGTGCTCCTCATGCTCCTTCTCATTCCGAGAATATATCAGTATATCATTGAGAAACACAATAACAAAACGGTCCAGAAATGAACGGAACACCCCATTCATGAGGCTCATAAAAGCTGTTGGGGCATTCGTAAGTCCGAATGGGACTACGGTGAACTCATAGTGACCATATCTAGTGCGAAATGCGGTCTTGTGGATATCACTCTCCACTATTCTCAGCTGATGGTATCCTGACTTCAGGTCTATTTTGGAAAAGAGTTTGGCACCCTGAAGCTGGTCAAATAAATCATCGATTCTGGGCAAAGGATATCGGTTCTTGATGGTTACTTTATTTAGCTGCCGATAATCCATACATAATCGGTGAGATCCGTCCTTCTTCTTAACGAAGATGACTGGTGCACCCCAAGGGGATACGCTAGGATGAATATGACCCTTCTCAAGGAGTTCCTCAAGCTGTATTTTGAGTTCATTTAGCTCATTTGTGGTCATCCTATAAGGTGCTCTGGAAACTGGCTCGGCTCCTTGTACTAGATCTATATGAAAATCAATCTCTCTACGGGGCGGCATTCCCGGTAACTCTGAAGGAAATACATCTGAATATCCCTTAAGGATAGGATGGTCGTTAAGCGATGTTTCTTTTTCTTCCTCTTCTCCTCTGTCACTGATAGTGATAGCAAATAGCTGACATCCCTTTCGCATGCTCTGCTTAAGCTGCATTGCGGAGATCATACGAAGAGACACGAGCCTCTGAATCCCGGTGATAACTATGGGCGAACCATGATCATCCTCACACTTGATCTTTTTCAGGCGGCAATCCATCTTGGCTCTGTGGGCATAAAGCTAATCCATGCCAAGTACGATTCCGTAAGATCCAAGTGGGGTCACTCTAAGGTCTACTAAAGTGGTGGTCTTGCCAATCTGTAGCTGACATGCCCTAACCTCTGATTCCACTAACACTCTAGCCCCTGAAGCTAATTCGACTTCCCAACTGACACCCTGTCTAGTTGCCACTAGCCTGCAATGCTCCACAACCAATGGAGATATAAAGGAGTCAGTAGCTCCTGAATCAAACAAAATAGATACATTGTTACCTTTGATCATACCTGTAGATTCGATAACCGTGGCCTGATGCTTAGCCTAGCGGTTGTCAATCGTTGCGAATACTCTATGGGACCTGCCCATATCACCTGTTGAAATATGGCGACTAATCAGCAAAGTACTATACACTCAGCACATATCCTCGTCGGGGTCCGGGGGCGGGCTGGGCCCCGGGCAGGGGTTTGGGGGCGGTAGCCCTTGAGAAAAGTGGGGGTTCGGGGGCGGCAGCCCTCGAGAAATTTTTTTTTTGCCGTTTTTTGTTGATGAAAATCGACATTGTAATAAAACCCTAAAAAAGGCCGACTTTTTTTTTTGCCCTAAAAATGCATGTTATAAGCGGCTGGGATGCTTAAGGCATTGTAAGGTTGATGTACTATTTTTGTTGGATAATAAGAAAGATTGGACGGCTGTAAATTTTTTTTTGCCATTTTTTGTTGATGAAAACCGACATTGTAATAAAACCCTAAAAAAGGCCAACTTTGTTTGTTGCCCTAAAAATGCATGTTATAAGCAGCTGGGATGCTTAAGGCATTGTAAGGTTGATGTACTATTTTTACTGGATAATAAGAAAGATTGGACGGCTGTGTATGGTGGACGTAACCCATTCTGGGTGAACCACGTTAAATCTTTGTGTTATCTGTGTCCTGTTTTATTTCTTTATCTTCAATATTTAAATCTGCATATAATTGTTAGTTCATATTTGCTTCGGATCTGCTTGAAACCCTAACATCACCAACTGTCGGCTCTGAAGCGACCATCCGTTGATTCCCTACCACCTGACCCTGAGGGAAATCCCTTGCCATATGCCCCATGGCTCCACACGTAAAACAAGCACCCCATGCCTGGAACTGGGTGCCTTGAGGCCTAGAGAAATCCTGACCTCCTGTCCTACTAGATCCGCTGTACCCACCCCTGGAGGACTGCTGAGTCCTCGCCGGCTGTGTGTACTGCCCCTATGCTCTCTGATCACGTCTCTGTCCCTGAGTCTACCACTGTTTGGGCTTGGAGCCCTACTGATATTGTGGAGGCTTCTGCCTCTGGTTCTGTGATGTCTGTTGCGGAGGAGGGGGTTTGGAGAACCCTTGAGAATTTCGGTTGTTTCCTTTCCAATGAGGTTTCTGGAACCCATAAGTCTGAGGTGTGGGATTTCGGTTCTGAAACCGATCCCTATTGTCCTGTGGTCTGACCTGAATTTCCTCGGCAATCAGTGCCTTCTCCACAGCAACCCGAAGGCTCTCTAGAGCGGACATCCTAATAGGCTCGGCTATACCGACATTTAACCCTCTGATGAAGCGGTTTACAAGAAGTTTCTCATCCTTTAGATAATCTACATAAGGCAACAACTCAAAGAATTTACTCTCATACTGGGTTACTGACAAGCCTTTTTGTTGGAGATTTTGAAATTCGTCTATACGACGCTGTCTGAAGTGTTCTGATAGGTACCTCTCACGGAACCTCTCTGTGAATATCTCCCAAGTGAGAGTATCAGGAACTAATCCACATTTGTACTCTTCCTGTCTCCACCAAGTGGAGGTCGACCCTCTCAGTAGATGTACTGTGACACGTGCTTTCAGGTTGCTCTCGTAAGAACGCAACACAAAGCACCTCTCAAGACTCAAAAGCCATGCCTCGACCTCTACCCCGTCGGTAGAAACTCCGAAGGATGGTGGCTGGAGGCGCATAACCTCCCTGATAAGATCCCCTAGATCTCGACGAGTTCTCTCAAAATAAACTAGTTCCACTGCTGGAGGTGGTCCTGGCATATGCACAGACTCTGACTCATTTCCACCCTGACTCTCTATAGGAATAGGAGCTGGGCTCCTACTTTGTTCTTTATCAACAGATCTATGACTCCTAGAGTCATGAGTTCTAACCTGAGGGTTCTCTGCTGGGATTCTTTCCTGAACTATGCCAATAAGATTTTGTATTGTTGCTAAGAGGTCTCGGTTAGGTTCATTTGGCTGTTCGGGAGGTGCTCCTAGGTTCTCTTCTGGAACCGATGCCTCCCTTACTACCTCTTCGCGTGCTATACGCACACGTCTAGGACCCCGTCCGCGCTTGCGAGCTTGTCGCGTTGTCGGAGGCATCCTAAGAGGAAAATAAGGCAAAATAATTAATTAATTTCTTTTAAAATAATATTAATTTAATTAAATTTAAATGTCTTATAAAATCAATTTAACAAAATAATTTAAATAATCTAAGGTGAAACGTAAGTGGAGTAAGGTTCCTAGTGTGGAAACCTTGCTCTGATACCAAAATGTCATGCCCAAAATTTAGGGCAAAAACGGAATGATTTTTTTTTTTTTTAATACTAATTAAGTAACAAGTTCGCTAACACGACATGCACTAATGTATTTGCCATATCTATATTTGAGCTAATTCTGATACAAACCAATTATCGAAATTAATTAAATTTTATTTGCGGAAAACTAAATGATTTAATTTTATTTTCACAAGATATCTAGTCAATAGATTAATTAAATCCAACTCATTAAAAATAGAAGATGAAGATAAATTTAATCTCCAATAAGACTATATAGTCTAAAATCCATTTTTAAATCAATAATTATAATAATCGTTTAAAGTGTCATTTAATTTAGATAATTTAATTTACACGGGCAAAATTAATTACGGGTAGCTATTAATCGACTTTAGAAAGTTAATTAAAAATTATTTTTCTAGCATCCATTCTAACCTCAAATGAAAGGTGCTTAAATTATTCCCTTTTAAATCCAAACTTAAAATTTAATGCTCTAATTAAATTAACTAGGGCATGATTAAGTATCTATCACACTAAATACATTTAAAAATACAAGATTAGGCTTTATTCTTTAAAAAAAAAAATTTGTTTTTTTTAAACTTCCTATTTGTATATCATATAGGGGTATTTAAACACTTGTATCTACATATAAAGACTTTCCCATATATATATATATATATATATATATATATATATATATATATTAGCCTTTTAAAAGGTTTTCCAACTTAATAGCAAACAAGCCTTTCAAACCCTAATTAGGGATTTTTTTATTATAAAATGGTCCTAAGTTACTCTTTTATTTGATTTATTTATTACCCTAGCCCTACGCGGGCTAGGGTTTAATATATATATATATATATATATATATATATATATTTTATTAGCATTTTAATGCAGGGCCGAAACCCATCGGCGGTGGCCATGGAAATTTTCGCAGGGTTTATGGGAGCGACGGTGGCGACGGGGGCACCGAGGGTGCCACTGTGTCATAGTGGTGGCATGGCACCACTGTGTGTCCACACAGTGGGAGCCGCTACGGCCCACACCACTGTGTGTCCACATAGTGGGAGCCGTAGCGGCCCACACTATGTGACCACACAGTGGAAGCCGCGGCCCACACTGTGTGTTCACACAGTGGAAGCCGCGAGGCCGACCACTGTGTGTACACATAATGGGGTCCGTGGCCATACAAAACCCCCCACTTTTTTTTTTAGTTAAAAATATTTTTATTTTATATATATATATATATATATATATATATATATATATATATATATATATATATATATATATATATGCAACACATTTTATTTTATATATATTTTTTAAAACAAAACAAACCTAGTTAAAATGAAATACATGTAAACTGCCTTAAAACTATATTTGTATGAACTTATAAATTCCATGAGGCATCCATTTAAAATAAATAGGCTCTAGTATTCTAATTTAGATGAAGAGGATATAGATGGGAAAATGATTTTTTTCAAAACTTCATTCTACTATATTGTTTTTACAGAACACAGAAATAATTAGTTTAATTTTTTTTTTGATATAAAATATGCATGCAAATCTAACTTATGCCTTTTCTATTTAATTTCATTTTGAATGCCTAAGAATAAAATAATTTTCCTACTAATTTATTCATCATAGCACATCGTATAAACTTTATTTCTAAACTTAGGGAATCCTAATTTAGGAATACATTATTCTTTTCTGCAAAAATACATTTACTGATTTTGAAATTTCTACTGCAACTAAATAGATATTTTTATTTAAAATCTAACAACATCTACAACTCAACTTTCTATAGTTAAAATGAATACAATTTCACAGCTAAAGCAAAACACATAATTAAATAAAACTGATTTTTCATATTACAATGACTATTGCGTGAAATTCAAAAGTAATTCTTTTCAAACAGAAAATAGAAATATATCTGGCTTTTTACAACACTAAAGATATTCTGCAAAATTTACATGATGCTTCTTTATTTAAACACAATAACAAATCTCAGGTCTATATTTCAAATTTACAACTTGCCTCTCATTTCAACAAATGAGGGTATATTTCTCCTTTAAAAAAAAAAAACTAAAAATTACAACTGTACATAAATTCCTGTAACAATAATTTCTATGACCTTCACTTGTCCTATTGTTTACTCCCGACATCCTGCATAATAATTTGCAAATATGACCATGGAGTGCTCACCTCCCAGCCTAGGCTAACTGGTAGCCACCCTCGAGCTCGGAGAACCAAGCCCTAGACGGGTAACAAACATGCAAACACATAGAAGACAGAAAAACACAGATTTGAAAACACACTCCCATCCTGGCTACACTGCACCACACTTTGGTGATGACATTTTCAAGGGTGGTAGTGGACCAATACCCTGAGGAGAACTGCAAGTATGGAAAACATGTAGCCACCTCATGGCACAACAAATACATCAAGAATTTCAACCCCTTATTCCTTATGCCCCCCAAGGCATTCTAGCCTTATATCCCTCCTTATGACCCCCATCGCACAAACAGGCCATGCAGCAAGGGTCACACAAAAATCCCTTGTGATCGCTCTCATAACGAGAGTCTCTCACTTGAGGGTTGTCACTGCTACCACCCACAAGATCCTCTTCTCTCCCAAGAGTAAGAGGTCTTGAAAAACTCCCAAAAAACACATACAAAACATAATGCAAAATACCAAATGAAATTCCTAAAACGGACATACAAGAAAACATATTTCTTACACCAACATACTTTCAAACACATGCAAAGAAAAGAAGTCATTTTAAAGAATAATGAAACCAACCTTAATCTGCTCAAAGGTAGGATAATATTTGAGGAAGAGCTGCCCAAATCCACGGATCTTCTTCTTCTACCCTTAGCCAAATTTTCTATTCAAATCTATTCTATTCTTTTAAAAAAATTTCTCTTGTCTCCAAAAATGGAGAGTGGGTGATTACCCTCAAATTTTCAAATTCTTGCTTAAGAAGCTCCTTCTCTTAGTTCTCACAAGTTTCTAAAAATTAAAGAGGAAAGTAAGACATAATGGGAAAGAGAATTCTCATTTGAATAGGAAAGTTTACAACTTGGTTCAAACTTCTAATTTCAATTTTCGCACAACTCATAAAAGCCAAATTTTAGAATGTCAAAAAGGTCACTTAGGAGTAGAAACTTGCCTAAAATTACCCCTAACCCTTAGGTATACCTTATGGGCTTTAGGAAACCCTATTAAACTACCCCTAGGTGTTCATTTAACCCATTTTAAACCCCTCTGAAGTTTGTTTTCTGGTCAAACATATGTTGACCTCTCCAAAGATTCTTTTCCCAAGGTATTTATGACATCACGTTACATTAATTGAAAAAGCTATAGTTGAACACTTTCCCACCAAGAGACAAAAATAAAACATTTAAACTTAAATCCACACATGTGTCAACTGACACAAATAAAACACTTTTACAATTTAAAACATGAAATCGTCTCTTGTGGATTTTACACAATAACTTTAAATAACACTTAACACACATGCAACATATATTGTTACGAATAAAATACAACACAAACGGGGTGTTGTCTCTCCAAATAGACAACCCCTGGTTTACGAACATGCATAAGTCTAGGTTTGGTTCTTCGTAAATTTCCATGGTCACATGGATAACTTCCTGCACATCTCAATTTACACATTAGTACTTTTCAAATATCCACATATAACATAATTCAAAGGAATAACAATACACATCATCACTTGCATACAATTTACATCTGAATAGATTAAATACATCTTTTATCAAGCAATTTCACATAAGCAATTTCATCCTAATTCACATAAACTAAACCATATATCATAGTTCTATTATCATAGTAAAGTCCTGCAAATTCAATAATGACATCTATCATCGCAATATCATCTTATCTAACAATCATGTAGTGTTCTATCTCATAAAGCATATAAGTAAATCATCAAAATATAGCAATGTTATCCAAATCCTGAAATCATATAAGTTCTAAATTCCAAAATGCATCAAAATAAAGTATCCATAATAGTCAATATATAAAATCCACTGAAATGTCAGACTGAGTCGAGGTGAGGCCTCACATCCATTGTATTGTGACAACCAAAGTGCCATTGCCTTGGCTAAAAATCCAATTTTCCATGCAAGGACAAAACACATTGCTCTCCAACACCATTTTATTAGAGAACAAATTGAAGACAAACAAGTTTCACTCCTCTATTGCAAGGGGGAAGACCAAGTTGCAGATATTTTGACCAAGCCACTTTGTAAAGAGAAGTTCCAATTTTATTGTAAAAATCTTGGTTTGCAACCCATTGAAGGGTTTGATGTAAACTCCCCAAGTAAAGCTTAAGGGGGGGTGTTAGAATATTTAATCTTTACTTGGCTTAGGTTTATTTGTATTTAATTTGGGATATTCCTTTGGAATCCCTACATGTAATTTGTCCTCTAGTACATGTGTGAGGACAAGTCATTTCTTTTATTTTCCTTTATTAAGGAATATTAGATTTCCTCCTTAAGAGTATGTGGACACATAGCACACACATTTTATGAATGGTGGCATTCATAGATTTGGGAGTTACTTTGTAACTCCTCTCCTCATCTCTATTTAAGAGATGTCTCCTCTCTCATTTCTTCTTAATGTTACATTATTGTAAAGAGCTTCTTGCTCTCTCTCTCTCTCTCTCTCTCTCTCTCTCTCTCATTTTAGGCATTGCTTTATTCATAATATCATAAGAGGTTTTTCTTTGCTTTTCCCCTTTCAAAAGTTCTTGTGCCTCCTTCACATTTGGGTGATTGCTCCAAGGTTTCTGCATTTCTCTTGGTAACACTTCATCAATAAACTTACTTGGATTTTGTTTTTATTTCTTTGTTCTTGTATTTCCTTTCATTACCTCTATACTTGTGGGTGCCCTTCTTTAATCTTCTCACAATTTTTGCTTCCTCCTCATCAAACCCATCAGCCTGATTAGATGCATCATCCTTCACCTTCTTACTAACCTTGAAAGTTGCTTCTTTCTTTGGGGCATCTTTGTCAAACTCTCTCATTTCAAAAGCAGTGAGAGCACCATATAATTGATCTATTAAATAGTTATTCAAATCTCTATATTACTCAATAGTAGATACCTTATGACTATATGATTTATGGAGCATTGCTACAACACCTTCAAGATTGAAAAATCAATGTATTTCCAACATTTTAAAATATTTTGCAATTTTTTTTTTAATATGTATTATTGTTACACTACCTGAACATCAATAAAAAATGTTATATTTACTTTCAAAGGCATCTTTTGTCATACGCAAATTGGGTTATTGATCTCATTTTATGTGATTTTGATATATAAATCCTTAAAGTGAATGTCTTATCTTCAACACTTTTAGACAAAAAACATGATTTTTTTAGGTTTTGGTTCATGTTAACATTACAAACAATTTTTATTTGTGAAGAAAACACTTTAATTTGTTCCTATTATGATTGCCAAAAAAAAGTGGCCTTGCATAAAACATTGATACATGTGTATGTTGGAGCTAAGTGTTGTAAACATAGCTAAGTCAAAATGGTATTTTGTGCATAGAAGAGCAACATAATTATTAGATAACTCTCTTGTGAATCATCTACTTAGAGTTTAAGTTTTACATTTTTAATAATTTATTTTCTTTTTCTCAACAAAAAATTATTTAGCTGAGCTAAAAGGAACCAACTTTCTCTAGAGACTCACTCCAAACTATGGGAAATCCACAAGACCTCAAGTCTTTCCATATTTCACTAGATTTCTAGGCTAGGTACTTAGAAAGGGATGCAATCTAAGTGATAATAATTTGAAAATAGTGCTAAAGAATAATTTATGTCTAGACTACTATAGCATCATAAATTGTTATCAAGCCAATTTACACCTCATGTTTGTGCACCTACTTTAGTGTGTCCTATCCTCATCTCCTATCTAGGTCTGTTTCGTGCTTATTCTCCAGTTATGGTGCCATGTACACTCACTCATGAACTCCCTAGTGGGGTAATCTTCCCCTAGAGGCTTCATTGTGGTCTCTTTTTGAGAGGGGCCTGTTGGATATTTCTGCTGCTAGGACATGTTGTTGTCATTGATTGCAACATATTCCTATGTTTTGGTCTTGCAGAGAATTATTTCTATGATCTAGCGATTGCAGTGAGTTGGTCTGGTTGGTTTATCTATTTGGGATGCTGAATCAACTAGAGATACCTCATTCTTTATTGATTCCATGATGTTATGTGATGATTTGGTCGAGTTGAGGATTCTGGTATGGAGACTGGTTCTCAATATTCAATGTTACAGTATTCTGGTGTTTGATCCGTTATGCTCTGGTATGATCATATCTTGTGTTGCAGATTTGAGAGTGTGTTTGGGATGCTCATATGTATCTTCATTTCAAATGGTTCATGATTTGGTCCTCCGAAAGCTATCTTTCTTATCCGAGTTGTTGTTGTTAAGTGTTCTTCAGTGTTAGCGTGTTGATCGATGAGGATTTGAATAAGTGGTTTTGGTGCAACTATTGTGGATGGTTCTAACATGCTTGTTGGTGTTTCCTAATCATGTCCTATTTGTTTTGGTGGTCCGCATTGATTATTGTGCGCGTTCTTGATGATCTTCTTGGTCTGGTGATATTCTTCGTGTTATGCGGTATTTTGGTGATGTAATGTGTTGCAGTTGATCTTGGTGAGATTTTTGCTGGTGGTGCATGTTTTAAGAGTTGATTTAGGTCTATGATATGTTCTCTATGACATTGTATTGGTCTAGTGGTTGACTTATGTATCGTATGATGTAATTTTGTAATTAGGTGTTATGGGTTTGGCCGACCTTGTAGTCAAGGTTGATGATTTGTATAAATGAGTGTAATATTCATGTAATTGGTGGTTTGGTGTGGTTGTTGTCAAGTTTGCATTATTAGAGAGTGGTGTATGTGCGATCAAGTGAATTCATATTTTGGTGTGGTGTGTTGAGCAGAGATTTGTGAAGGGCAGACATTTGAGCTTAACTGGAACTGTCATCAGGCATTAGCAGGTGCTATTTTTGCAATTTATTCTTTTCGGATTGTAGTTTGAATCTTTTTGTAAGGTAGTGAACCTTCCTTAAGGCTTGTAGCCTTCTGGGCCATTGTAATTTGAGCAGTGATCTCTACGCAGTGTGCCTAAATGAATGTGCATCCCCATTGTAATATTTATACATATTACTGTAGAGTATCATCTCATTGTGGGTAGGTTCCCACCATGGTTTTTCCCTTAACTAGGTTTTCCACGTAAAAATATTAGTGTTATGTTTGTTGTTTTTATTATTGTTATCTTTCTTTTTGTTGTAGTTGATCATATCTAAGATTGTGCTTAATTGGTTTAATCCAATGAAAATTGATTCACCCCCCTCTTAGTTTTCCTTCCTTTTTGTTGCCAACAAGTGGTATCAGAGCTAGATCCTCCCGAAGAAGCTTAACCACTTGAGGAGATCCGAGATGACAACCTATGTGTTTAAGAAGGAGAGTCCTAGATTTGATGGAAATAATTATACTATTTGGAAGGACCAAATGAAATTTCATTTGAAGTGTCTTGGTGAAGACTATTGGAAGATTACAAAGAATGTCTACAATGTTCCTTCGAATGGACTAGTTACTACTGATGAAATCGAGGAAGATGAACATAACATAAGGGCTAGGGAAGCATTGCTGAGTGCTTTGACAGATTTAGAGATGACTAATGTGATGGGACTTCAAACTACACATGAGATATGGAAAAAACTAGAGGTCTTGTGTGAAGGAGATGCACAATTTAAAGTTTCTAAGTTGCAGAGTTTAAAGGGAAAATATGAGACATTGAAGATAGGAGAAGATGAGAACGTAACTTCCTTTATGGCTAAAGTGAATGATCTTGCTATGAACTTTAGATGTGTTGGTGGAACTCTCGAGGAAGATGAGATTGTTGCTAAGGTGTTGAGATCCTTGCCTTCTTCTTATAAAGATAAATTTGCTGCTATTGATGAGATCCGAAGTGTGACTATCGTAACAAGAGATATGTTGGTTGGTAAGCTGGCTACATTTGAGTTGAGTGAATTTGACACTACATTTAAAGCCTATGTATCCGGGAAGCAATGGTATGATTCGAGAGAGAGTTCATCTAGGGTTTCAAGATATGAGAGAGATGGAAGAGCAAGAGAAAGAGTTAGATGAGCTTGAAGCACTTATTACTCAGAGATTCCTAAGGGAGACGATAAGTATGATGGAAAGTTACCTTTGAAATGTTTCTCTTGTAATAAGATAGTACATTTTACTTCTAGGTGTCCTAAAAAAATGTCTAGGTATGATACACATGGAAGACATGATAGATTTGATAAGCATGATAGATATGAGAAGCATGATAAGCATGATAAGCCCTACAAGCCCTACTAGAAGTGCATAAATAAGAAGAGATGCTATTATGCTATTGATGAAGGTGTGATAGATGAGGAATTAGACAATGGGAATTCTGGAGATGAATTTGTATTTATTGCTATCAAAGAAGAGGATCCGACACTAGTGAATCCTACAAGTTGCATTGTTGAGGAGAAAAATTTGGCTACTAAGATTGAAGAGAAAGATGAATGGGTAATTGACAGTGATTGTTCACATAATATGAGAGGTGATAAAAGTAAATTTGTGAATATGGAAAGGTACGATGGTAGTATAGTAAGATTTGGTGATGATAAAGCTTGTGTGATTCGTGGTAGAGGTTCTATATCTTTTGATGGTAAGAATAATACTGATGATGTCTTATATATTGAAGGTTTAAAGCATAATATTTTAAATGTTGGGAAGATGGTTGACAAGGGATATGATTTCCAATTCAGGAATGGTAAATTCAAGATTCTAAATGCCTTTGGTATAGAGATTGCAACAGGGACTAAAACTAAAGGTAATATTTTCACTTGAATTCCAGTGAGAAAAGTTGTTTGATTGCTTAGATAGATGAAAGTTGGTTGTGACATAGGAGGATGTGTCATGTTAATTTTGATTGTATGACAAGGATAAGTTCTACTCAAGTTGTTAGAGATTTTCCTAAGATTGTGAAGCCTTCTAATTCAGTATGTAAAGAATGTCAGTTGGGAAAGCAAACAAGAACACCATTTAAAAGAAAGTTGGATACATATAATGGATTGTTAGATCTCTTGCATGCTGACTTGTGTGGACCTACAAGAGTGAGAAGCATGTAGGGTGGCGGGTATTTCATGTTGCTAATTGATGACTACTCTAGAATGATGTGGGTGACTGTTCTAAGGGAGAAATCAAAAGCATTGGATAAATTCAAGATATTCAAAGCAAAGGTGGAAACTGAGACATGGTTGAAGTTGAAGTGTCTAAGATCTAACATAGGAGGAGAATTCACATCTGGTGAGTTTGATACATTCTATGAGAGGAATAGATTTAGAAGACAATTATATGCTCCTAGAACCCCTCAATAGAATAGAGTTTTTGAAAGGAAGAATAGAAGAATCTTGGATGTTGCTAGAGCGATGTTGATTGAAGGAAATATTGTGAAACTCTTTTGGAAGGAAGCTATTAGGGTGCATCAAAAAGGTGATTCCAGTAAGACTCCTTATGAGCTATGGTTTGGTGATGTTCCTACAGCTAGATATTTTAGAGTTTTTGGAAGAAAATGTTATATCAAAAGAGATGAGGATATAGGAAAGTTTGATGCAAGATGAGATGAAGGAATCTTCTTAGGATATTCTACTAAGAGAAAGGCCTACTGATGTTACAATAAGAGGTTGAAGAAGATAGTGGAAAATGCAAATGTGAAGGTTGATAAATGTTTTGTAAATTAGATCAAAGCATGCAGATATGAGATTGATGATCAGGATATTGTTTCTAAGCCTGCACAGACTAAGATCCTAAAGTAGAATAATTTGGTAGAGATGGTTAATCTAGATATTGTTGTTGTCGGTGAATAAGTTCAAGAGCCTAAGAATTAGAATAATCCAAAGAATCTGAGGTATGTGAAATTGAATCATTTTGAGAACCATATTATTGGTGATAAGAACAAGGGTGTGACGACTAGGAGAAGACTTGCTGCTAAAGAGATATGCTTGATTTCTAAGATTGAACTTATAGATGTTGCTGAAGCATGTAAGAATAAAAATTGGATAAAATCTATGGAGAAAGACTTGAATCAGACTGAGAAGAATAACACTTGGGATCTTGTTCTAAGACCTAAAGACAAGATTGTGATTGACACTAAATGGGTGTTCTGAAATAAACTGAATAAAGTCGATGAAGTGGTAAGAAACAAAGCAAGATTGGTATGCAAGGGATTCTCTTAGATGGAAAGTATTGATTATGAGGAAAATTTTGCTCCTATAGCTAGAATTAAAGTTGTTAGATTGCTGCTTAAAAAAATTTCAAGGTTTATCATATGGATGTCAAGTTAGACTTTTTGAATGGTGATCTTGAGGAGGAAGTCTTCATTGTGGAAACCGGAAGGATTTTATTTATCATATGAAAGAGACATGGTATGCAGATTGAAGAAAACAATGTGTAGACTGAAGCAAGCCCTTAGAGCCTGGTATGCAAGATTAGATAAGTATTTGATGAAGTTGGGATTTTGTAAAGGTACTGCTGACAATAACTTATATTTTAAGGCTGAGAATGATAACATTTTGATTGTTGAAGTATTTGTGGATGACATTATTTTTGGAGGAGATGATGATTTCAGTATGAAGTTTGTTGATGATATGCAAAAGGAATTTGAGATGTCTATGATAGGTGAGATAAAATTCTTCTTAGGATTGTAGATTACTCAGACCGATAAAGGTATTTTCATTTCTCAATCTAAGTATGTGAAGGAATTGTTGAAGAAATTTGGGCTAGCTGATTCTAAACTTGTTGGAACTCCTATGCTGTTTGGATGCAAGTTGTCTAAGAAGGATGAATCTCAAAAAGTGAATCAGACCTTGTATAAATCTATGGTTAGTGGATTGTTGTACCTGACTCAGAATAGACAAGATATCATGCATGTTGTTTGTCTTTGTGTCATATTTCAAAATGATCCTAAAGAGACTCATGTTACTATTGTTAAGAGGATTTTTATATATTTGAAGGGAACTATTGATTATGGGTTGTGGTATCTGAAGAATGATGATTTCATACTATGTGCCTATATTGATGTTGATTGGGAAGGTGATGTAGATGACCGGAAGAGCACTACTGGTGGACCTTTCTTTTTGGGGAAGAATTGGTTTCATGGGCAAGTAAGAAACAAGATGCTATATCTCTATCTACGGTTGAAGCCGAATACATTGCTAATGCTAGCAACTGTACTCAGGTAGTTTGGATGAAACAGATGTTGAAAGACATTAGAGTTGTGTATGATGAGCCTATTGTTATTTACTATGACAATTCAAGTGCTATTAATATTTCCAAGAATCCGATGCTGCATTTTAAAACAAATCATATATCAATTAAGTATCATTTCTTGAGGGAGAAAGTCAGTGATGAAGAAGTAAAACTGGAGTATGTATCTACAAAAGATCAGATTTCAGATATTTTCAGTAAGCCTTTGCCTACATATACATTTGTGTATTTGAGAAAAAATTTAGGGGTGTATGCCCCTCTTGATGAGAACTAGGTGCATTGAGATGCATCAATGTGGTGGACTTCACAGTCTTATCTCTTCATCCAGGTTGATGAGTTGGTGCTACTCAATCAGAGTAGTTAGTGTGTTGGTCAAAGGTGTGTGTTTATCTTAGAGGGATAAATTACGTCATTTGGGGGAGAGAAGTTTGATCAGTTTATATCTTTGGCATTATTGTCAAAGGGGTAAAGAAGCATGTGAAAAACGGCTTTATCTTTGGAGCTTTGTGTTAATGATCTTAGGGGGAGTGTTGCTGATGTTGATTTATTACTTTGCATTGATTTTTTTTCATATTCATATGTTTCCATAAATGCCAAAGGGGGATATTTTTGGATATTGATGCTGCTAGGATATGTTGTTGTCATTGATGTCAACATATTCCTGTGTTTTGGTGTTGCAAAGAATTGTTTTTGTAATCCGGTGATTGCAGTGAGTTGATTTGGTTGGTTTATCTGTATGGGATGCTGAATCAACTAGAGATACCTCAATCTTTATTGATTTTATGATGCTATGTGATGATTTGCTCAAGTTGAGGATTCTGATATTGAGTCTGGTTCTCAGTGTTTAGTGTTGTAGTATTCTGGTGTTTGATCCATTGTGCTCTAGTATGATCACATCTTGTGTTGCGGATTTGGGAGAGTGTTTGGGATGCTTGTGTGTATCATCATTTCAAATGGTTCATGTTTTGGTGCTCTGGAAGTTATCTTTCTTATCAGAGTTTCTATTGTTAAGTGTTCTTTAGTGTTAGCATGTTGATCGATGAAGATTTGAATAAGTGGTGTTGGTGCAGCTATTGCAGATGGTTATAACATGTTTTTTGGTGTTTCTTAATCATATCCTATTTATTTTGGTGGTTCTCATTGATTATTGTACAAGTTCCTGATGATCTTCTTGGTCCGGTGATATTCTATGTGTTATGCGGTATTTTGGTGATGTAACACGTTGAGGTCGATCTTGGTGAGATTTCTGGTGGTTGTACATGTTTGAAGAGTTGATTTAGCTCCATGTTATGTTGTTTATGACATTGTATTGGTCCGATGGATGTTTATGTATCATATGATGTAATTTTGTAATTAGGTGTTATGGGTTTGGTCGACCTTGTAGTCAAGGTTGATGATTTGTATAAATGGGTGTAATATTCATGTAATTGGTGGTTCAGTGTGGTTGTTGTTGAGTCTACATTATTAGAGAGTGGTGTATGTGTGAGCAAGTGAAATCATCTTTTGGTGTGGTGTGTCGAGAAGAGATTGGTGAAGGGCAAACATTTGAGCTTAACTGGAACTGTCATCAGGCATTAGCATATGCTATTTTTGCAATTCATTCTTTTCGGATTGTAGTCTGAATATTTTTTTAAGGTAGTGAACCTTCCCTGAGGGTTGGAGCCTTTTGGGTCATTTTAATTTGAGCAATGATCTCTACGCAATGTGCTTGAATGCATGTGCATTCCCCATTGTAATATTTACACATACTACTGCATAGTATCATCTCATTATGGGTAGGTTCCCACCGTGGTTTTTCCTTTAATCGAGTTTTCCACATAAAAAATACTAGTGTTATGTGTGTTGTTCTTATTATTGTTATCTTTCTTTTTGTTGTAGTTGATGAAATCTGAGATTGTTCTTAATTGGTTTCATCTAGTGAAAACTGATTCACCCCCCCCACTCTTAGTTTTCCTTCCTTGTTGCCAACAAGACCATGGTGACCAATGCCATGGTCCCTCTCAGTTATTCCCAAATTTGAATTGGGGTAGGGATCTTATCTCTTTAGTGCGAATTCATCTCTATGGATCTGCATGACCATTGGAGGTCATCCTAATCAATAATTTACCTAGATACTCATATATAAAGACATTTGATCAACCTAATTTCATCTATCCAATCTATTAATTTCATCTATCCAATCTATTAATTACATGAAATCAATTCCTAGCATTCCATGCATCCGTGAAGCATTCATTATCAAGCATTTTTAGAGATCTTCAAGGCTAAATATTATTTATTCAACCATTGTGGAGCAAAATTTCATCATTCATATGCAGGCATTTGTGTGTAAATAAGGTTTTTTCACGTTCATGCCATTTCATACGACAAATGTGATTTCATTCAAAGAAGCAAAGTATCATCATCAACAATTACAGATTTAAGGTATATCTTTTTAGTATTCATTTAAGTATTTGTATTATTTCATTCAAGGTAAATTCCTAAGCCAGGGTTTGACTTAGTCAATCCCCTATTCCCAACCATTTTTCCCTTTTCATTGTGTGCAGGAATAGATACGAAGCTATGTTTTAGAATATTGACAATATTCATAGAGACGAACAAGTTCCCTTTCTGACGACAGAAAGTATGGTGACCACCACCATGGTCACGATAATTTAGGTTGAATTTTAGGGAGTATATCGAGTCATATTCCTTAGATTAGATTCAAGTTTGTGGCTCCATGCAACAACTATAGCTTACTGCTTATGCTTGATCTCTTCAATATCTACACATTTAGCCTAATTTTAACATCTTCAACAATTTAATCCAATCTAAGGAGGATAAATTCCTATCATAGGGATGAGGAATCCAATCAAAATATTAATCATAGAGAAGCTAGATCTATTGGATTCCTCTCGTCCTTAATGTAATGGTGTTTTAAGCAAAATTTAAGGGTTTTGCTACCTTAATTAGTGAAACCCTATTTTTTCACCATTACATTTTGACAAACTTGACATCTTAAGTTCTGATTTATGTTTTCAAATCTAATTGCTTTTGCATTTTAAAATTCAAATTTGCATTTACAAGTTTAATTTTCAATTGAATTACAAAAATTTAGAGGTTAAATTCACACAAACCCTAATTATAATTCTAAAATTGAACTTGTGGGTTGCCTAATTTGGTTTGAGTGTCCCATATATAATTGTAGAGCATTTTAATTTTTAAATTTGCATACATAAATCTTATTTTTAATCACACTACATAAATTTAGAGGTTAAATTCATAAAAACCCTAATTTATTTTGGTTAATCTAATTTGTGGGTTGCATAATTTATAACCTTTATTTTTAGATATGATTTATTTTCTATTTCACATATGATTACATTTATTTTCACTTATCATAATCATGTGTTGGATAATGGTTTCCTTCACTTCACATTGCTTGTTTTCATTCATAACACTTTGACATATTGCATTTTTAGAATTTAAAAATTGCTTACTATTAATCAATTACATATCAAATATTTTATCTATAATGCATGTTGTTTTATGGTGATATTTTTAGGAAAATACATTACATATGTAGATCATATAAAATATTTTGTAGATCCTAATCCTAGAGATGCTAATGGAAAACCTAATACTTGTACCTCTCCTAGGGTATCTAATGTGAATGAAGAAAGAGATAATACTCCTATCAATGATCTCTATAATGGAGACAAATCATTGAAGAGAAACATGTCACCCTCTTCTTCTTATACACATACCCTAGCGCAAGGGGGACAAGGTCAAAATACTGGCGTTTCCATCTCTCTAGATCCCCCTTGTTATCCTAGAGCCTATCTTAGTCATCAAAACCTTTGTAGAGAAGATGATGTTATGCATTTAATTCATGATCTATCTCCCCACAAAACGTTAAGTAAATATGAGGCCTTAGATGATAAGGATCTTCCTTCCCAACCTATCAAAGAGGATATGCATGATCATAGAAAGGAAAATCTCCCTACACAAGATATTCCTTCATCCACTTTTCCCTTTGTTCCTTCTAAGTACACTTACACTACAAATTTTAAAGAAATTCATTATAATAATCCTTCCCAATTAAAACATTCCTATAGGAGTGGCTATAACATAATATCAAAACAAGGTTTTAGAGGACAAGGACCTAGAAAATTTGAACAAGGAATCAAAGTCCCTATAATACCTCCTACACAAACTAGTACTAAAGGTCTAATATGTTCTCATGATTTGCCTATAAATGATCTCCTTAGAATTCAAAACTTTAAAGAGTATCTTGCAAGACATAGAACTTAACGTCCATCTAAGGGTGCTTCTTCCTCAAACACTCCTTTCTGCTCATATAATCAAACTCATGATCCTCATGCTAATGATTGTCCAGATTTTCAAAAAAGTATGCAAGAACTAGTTGATAATGGAACTATTAAAATCATAGATGAAAATCCATCTTCCTCTAACAACCCATGTCCTACATCTCAAGAGACAAGACTTAATCCTATCGATCATGACCAAGATAAATTAGCTACTAGAATCTTTTGGAGATTGAAGTATGATAAAATTGTTGTCTTTCCTTTCATTAAAATTAACCATAATTCTAAGCATAAGGAAGGTGATTCACATTATCTTTTTCATTGTAGTTATTCTCATTCTCTTAGAAAATGTAAAGCATTTAAAATATTTGTTCAAGACCTATATGATAGGGCTCATATAGCTCTTACAACCGGTCTTGCACTCTTCCTTGGTGAGGAGGTGGTGCCTAAGCACTCTATTCACCCTCCATGTTTCTCCTCACCCTATGGCACTAGAAGCTAACCTAATTAGGGGCTCTTTGTGATAAAAGGTGAAGCTATTTCAAATATAATAAACTTGAGGCAGCAACATAATTCTTTCTTGCCTCTATCTTATTTCTCCTCTTTATCGAAGGTTTCACTATTCCTTTTAGGGGTTGAATTTTTCATACATTGATGTCCTTTCTTGCTTGGAATGGTATGTATCTTATTCAATCAATCTCTCCTTAGGTGAGTTTGTGATCCTTCATTATAATTCTTTCTCTTTCTCCTTGAATATTACCTCTTCTTTAGAGTTGCATTTTACATATATTAGTGTCTTTTCTTGCATTGAATATTTTTTTATGGGAGTATATTGTGCATTTTCTTATGTCTAATCTATCCTTAGAGGTTTAGTAATTCTTCTCATTATCCTTATTCTTGGTGGGAATTGATCTTTTTAATCCTTTCTAAGGATCCACTTTTACTTTTTTAAGTGGTATTTTCTTATGATTTGATGTCATTCCTTGTGTGAAGTTGTTATTTTCTCAAGGATTCTCTCTTATGCAACAGGTGTGTATCCTTGACTACAACCTATTTTTCTCTTGGCAATATATATCTATTTTAAACAAACCCTTCACTTTGGGTCAAAAGTGTGTTATCCTTCATCAAGAATCCCCTTTCACCTAAAAATAGGAGGAAGGTAGGAATTCTTGTTCTTCCCTTCTTTTGGTAGAAGACGTTATGTTTATTCAAGAAACTCCTCGTGGATGTAGATGTATTTTAGACCAAAAATCGCATCTCCTCCAAGGATTCCATTTACACTTGTTGCAAGATATCTCCTTTTCAACTAATCCTTGCTTATAAGAGTATTCCTCTATATCTTGTATTTATGAACATTGTTACCTAAAATGATATCTCCTTGGTGTTGAAGGTTGTGTATCCTTTTTTATAGTTCCTTAAGACATCAACATAGGGCTATGTTAACATCTTAAGGGGGGCATACATATCGCCCTCTTTGTACTATAGCGTACTATATTGTTTTCATATATTAAACAAGGTGTTCATTCTCAAAACCAGAGAAAACAAACTCTTACATGAGATTCTTCATGATCAAAACCAAATGCAACATTCATATATGTCTTATATGGGGTTCACATTCTTGAAACCAGAGAAAACAAACTCTTACATGAAATGTTCTTGAAATAGGGCATATATTTGTCCTACACAGGTTACACATTTTCAAAACCAAAGAAAATAAACTCTTACATGAGATGTTATTGATACTCGACACACACCATTTGCATTTTCATTACATGTATTACATAGGTTGTTGCATGCCTGAAACTAAGGGAAAAAAATCTTATACGAGATGCTTAACATCTAAAACAATACATCACTTGCACACACACACGAGGATGAGTGGAAATAGAAAAACATAGCTAAAATATTCCTACTCTCCTCCCCAACATGGATTTCCTATAAAAACACATATAGAATGTGTATCCATGTCTTCTCTCATTCTTCTTCTCATGAATCACCTAGAAAAACACATCTAGAATGTGTATCAATGCTTTCTCTCTTTCTTCTCATGAGCTCATAGCTTGGTTATTTTTAGTTCATGGATGATGTGTGCTCTTGTTATTTTTATGTGATCTCTTGTGTTCTTGAGATGCCATTTTTCAATAATGATATTAATGGTTGAGACATTTTACTATGGAGGTCTCTTTAGATAGTTGACTTGAGGCCTTGTTTTTTATTTTTTACTTTTGCATGTTGTGTGTCTTTTTCTGTTTTTGTCTTTTTTTGCTTGCATTTTTATTTTTGTCTAGTTTTGTGTGCCCTTTCATGTGTTTGTGTGAGTTAAGGTCCTAAGATTGGGGGCTTGGTTCCTCAAAATTGGTGATGTCTTATACTCCTTGTGATTGTCTTGCTAATTACTCCTCTCCTTCATCTTGCATATACATTACCATGATTATTTTCATAGGCTCATAATCCTATCAAAGTGGGGGCTAAATGTAGCATTGCAAATTTTCACCAGGCCAATTAACACTTAATGTGTGTGCCCTTACTTTAGCATGTCCTATCACCATCTCCTATCTAGGTCTTTTTCATGCTTATTCTCCAATTTTGATGCCATGAACAACCACTCATGGATTCCCTGGTGGGGTACCCTTCTCCCCGAGGCTTCATTGTGGTCCCTTTTAGAAGGACCATGGCCCCCAGCGCCATGGTCCCTCTTAGTGGGGCCCTAATTTGAATTGGGGTAGTGGTCCAATCTCTCTAGTGGGAACTCATCTATGTGGGTTCACATGACCATTGGAGGTTGGCCTAATCGGTAATTTACCTAGATACTCATATATAAAGACATTTGATCAACCTAATTTCATCTATCCAATCTATCAATTACAAGAAATCAATTCATAACATTCCTTCCATCTGTGAAGCATTCATTGTCAAACATTTTCAGAGATCTTCAAGGTTGCATATTCTTCATTCAACCATTGTGGAGTAAAATTACATCATTCATATGCAAGCATGTGTGTGTGATTAGAGTTTTTTCATGTTCATGCCATTTCATACAACATATGTGATTACATTCAAAGAAGCAAAGAATCATCATCAACAATTGCACATGTAATGCCCCACCAAGAACCCTAAAGGAAAAGAACACAACTAGGCAACTAAAGGGTAAAATATTTTTTTTAAGGTTAAGTACATTAATTATAACCATTGCACGTCTAATAACACAACAAAAGACTAACACATGATTTCCTAAGGGTTACCAACGAAGATTAATCGTAGATTATATTAACACCATGGTTAATCCAATTGTCCATTTAATTAGATAAAGTAAATGCTTAAGTTCAAAACTACACATACATCTAAATTCCATAATGAAAGAATCAAGTATTCCCATGCATTCAATTTTCCATAAATCATTTATACATAAGATCAAAGCAACTGAATTAACATACACTCCACTGACACAATATTACAATATCCATAAATACATGGCCTCCAATAATACCACAGAATCCAAAGTTACAATGTCAAGGTTACATAAAAGTTTGATACAATGGCCACAAGGTCTCAACTGAACAATGATCACAAACAAGAGCTGGTACATGATCCACGAACCAAGAAACACCAGCGAAGCCTTTCCTCGCCTGAAGATACAATCCAGAACATTCGATGGGAAGTGGCACTACCACCCAACCATGTGATTCCAAAATGGAACCACCCTACCATGCTAGGAGATAGTAGAAAACCCTCAAGACAACAAAGTAAGACAAGTACAAAAGAACTACAAGACTCCGCAAACATCCATGTGACTCTAAGGAGAGAGTGTCATCACATAGCTTGATGGTTACCATGGTAGGCCTCCTAGGTCTCGGCTCTCTGTCCTGGTAACCTCTCTCAGCTTCTGGCTCCAACTAAGTCTCATGCAGACCCTACCAATCCTTTCATGAAGACAAGGTGGTAAGTTTGCCATTCCAGGCCTTCTCATAACATTATGAGCCTTGTACTAGCACTTCACCTATGCACGAGGTACATTATCTTAATTAATATTTATTTCACTCCCCCCCAATATATTATTAGGTTATCACTTTTTAATTGACTTTCGATGGGTTATCCTGTCATCCACTTTGGGCACGGCCCCCGCTTGAAAGCCACTCTCTCTCTCATAGGACACTAATAGGAAAGGTCTCTCTACGAGAACTCTATGGCGAAACAGACATCCATAACTAATCTTGACAAATCACAGGTGAAGGATACACAATCACTAACCCAAGATTGACCATTTGGACAAAACACACAATGACTCACATCAATCAGGTTATACAACAACACTTGACCAAGGAGATATAATAACATAGGACATAATGACCAATCAACCAGAATTGCAATGAAATTAAGCTTGACTGTAAATACCATTTACACAAGATCCTAATACAGGCAATCTTTTCTTTAAATAGCCAAATGCATAAATAACTTGCAATCAAAGATTTTTCAGAAAATAAGAAAATACAACTATATTAATACAAAAAAATCAATTTTGTTATTTGTCCAATAAGGTTAAATCAATCACATAAAAATTAACTCCCTAATTATATGCTCATGATTACTTTACAAATAAACCCGATTAGATTGTATCAATAATCTAAATTAAATGCCAAATTAAAATTTTTATATAATAATATAATATAATTACATAAATATATATATTCTACGAATATAATATTATACAATTATATCACATTAAAATATATAATAAAAAGATGATTTAATTTTGAAATATCTTTCATTTCCAAAATAACATAATTAAAACCACAGAAAATACTATATATATATATATATATATATAATATTGTTTTTTGTTTTTTTTTTAATAATTTTTTTTTTTTTTAAATTCATAACTTTAAAAACAGTAAATTTAAATTTTTATTTATTTTTACCAGAATTAATTTCCAAACCAATTTATTTCCAGGGAAATTATTTATTACACAATTTCTCCAAAATAATATATAAAATAATTTTCCTTAACTTCTAATAATACAATAAATTTAATTAATGATTAAATTTATTTCTATAATAACTAATTATATCACAGAGATACACAAATATTAAAAAGGATTGTCATAACCAAATATCGAAACAAAAATAAAACAAGAGGGAATGGTTTCTCTGGTAAATCCCATTCCTCCCAAATCTTGCAATTTCCATGCACAACAAAATTCTTGGCAAAATTTGCCATAATAATTTTCTCAAAATTTAATCCACAAACACCCAGAAATAACTTCTTTTCATTAAACTAGAAATTAACTTCAGGTATGGACTTTAGCTAAGAACAAAATTAATCAGAAGGATATGACAATCATCTTAACACACACATCATTCAGAAGATAGAAGAAATAGAAATATTTTCTTAAAACAACAATCAAAAGAAGCCACCCAACCTGGTATAGCTTTCCTGGAAGAAATCTGTAGAAGAGCCCTAATCTTTTCAACAAGCTTCCAAATAAATTTCTTCACTTAAATCCTTGACGTGTTTCCTGTGTGTCCTAAAATAATGACCTATTCCTCTTTTTTTACTAAAATTCTAGGTTGAATATCTTTTTTCCAAAAACCTAAATTTAGTAATAAAAGCAATTTTATTTTATTTTCCAATTTTCTAACAAAGGGATAAGCTAACATGCAATAATTAAAAATCATTATTCTTTCTTTTCTTTTCTCATGCAACTCTAATTAGTTTTCTAAATAAAGAAATTAAAGCAATACTTTAATTCTAATTAATTCTTTTATTCATTTATTTATTTAAAATTCTAAGAAACAATAAATGCAACTAATCTAATTTATTTTTCCACTAAAATTTAAATAAAATATATTTCTAATATCATGTAGCTTGCAACTTAATTTAATAACTTTTTTTTAATTAACTAAATTTATAATCTCAATGCATAAAATACATAATTCCCAAGAATACCAACTATGAGATAAATCCAAAAATTTAATTAATTAATTAAAACTACTAAACACACAACTGAACAAACCTTAAGAAAATACTCATAAAAAATCAAACGACAAAATACGAAGGTCGAACAAACTGACAGGATGACCAATTGACGACACTCACACGAGTGTAACTGAGTAAAATAGGGTCAACTACTATCTCCTCCACTTCCATCAAAAAATATAAGGCATGCTCAGACCTGTGAAGTCAGGTGGAGACGATACCCCATACCTAACCAGTACTTGTACCTGCAAAATCCTGCATCACCGAATCACACATGCATATATACAATATAGAAAACACGACATACACACCGATGAAGGAGAATCACGACGTTCCCTATCTCACCGGAATGAGTGAAGGAAAATCGTCCCCTTGCATCAAATACACTCTCATACACACAACATATAATTCCACATTGCATAGATAAAGTAAAGTGTCAGTACATAGCAATAATCCATAAAATGCCATAAATCACAAGTACTGAAATACTGCAATAAATTACTCATCTCATATCCAGATAAAGCATGAAATAATGTCATAAAAATATGAATAACACATCATGGTAATGTATCCTCTGAAAACAAACAATAATAAAATATGAGTCTAATAAGTTCAAATGAGTAGGGGTACTACATTCTCCCCCCCAAAACTAGGCTTACTCTTGGAAGTCTAAGACAAATAAGAATACAACTCTCTCATCTTTGCTACATCCTCCCCTAGCTTTCCTAGCTATGACCTAGCACTGTATAGAGAAAATGGTTCAGACCTACGGCAAGGATAAAATAAGGGAAACACAAACATTAAGATCTAAGCAAAAAGGTCAAACTAGATAGACTCACTACAAATCCAGAGTACCCAGTGTTGAAACTTGGGCTCTGATACCAAATGTAATGTCGCGCCAGGAACCCTAAAGGAAAACAACACAACTAGGCAACTAAAGGGTGAAATAATTTTTTTTTAAGGTTAAGTACATTAATTATAACCATTGTACGTCTAATAACACAATGGAAGACTAACACATGATTTCCTAAGGGTTACCAACGAAGATTAATCATAGATTATATTAACACCATGGTTAATCCAATTGTCTATTTAATTAGATAAAGTAAATGCTTAAGTTCAAAACTACACATACATCTAAATTTCACAATGAAAGAATCAAGTATTCCCATGCATTCAATTTTTCATAAATCATTTATACATAAGATCAAAGCAACTGAATTAACATACACTCCACTGACGCAATATTACAATATCTATAAATACATGGAATCCAATAATACCATGAAATCCAAAGTTGCAATGTCAAGGTTACATAAAAGTTTGATACAATGACCACAAGGTCTCAACTGAACAATGATCACGAACAAGAGCAGGTACATGAACCACGAACCAAGAAACACTAGCGAAGCCTTTCCTCGCCTGAAGATACAATCCAGAACATCCAATGGGAAGTGGCACTACCACCCAACCATGTGATCCCGAAATGGAACCACCCCACCGTGCTAGGAGATAGTAGAAAACCCTCAAGCAATCAAAGTAAGACAAGTACAAAAGAACTACAAGACTCCGCAAACATCCATGTGACTCAACTCACAAAACACTAGTGACTCTAAGGAGAGAGTGTCATCGCATAGCTTGATGGCTACCATGGTAGGCCTCCTAGGTCCCAACTCTCTGTCCTGGTAACCTCTCCCAGCTTTCGACTCCAACTAAGTCTCATGCAGACCCTACCAATCCTTTCGTGAAGACAAGGTGGTAAGTTTTCCATTCTAGGCCTTCTCGTAACATTATGAGCCATGTATTAGCACTTCACCTATACACGAGGTACATTATCTTAATTAATATTTATTTCACTCCCCCCCAATATATTATTAGGTTATCACTTTTTAACTGACTTTCAACAGGTTATCCTGTCATCCACTTTGAGCACGGCCCCAGCTCGAAAGCTACTCTCTCTCATAGGACACTAACAGGAAAGGTCTCTCTACGAGAACTCTATGGCGAAACAGACAACCATAACTAATCTTGACAAATTACAGGTGAAGGATACATAATCACTAACCCAAGATTGACCATTTGGACAAAACACACAATGGCTCACATCAATCAGGTTATACAACAACACTTGACCAAGGAGATATAATAACATAGGACATAATGACAACTCAACCAAAATTGCAACGAAATTAAGCTTGACTACAAATACCATTTACACAAGATCCTAATACATGCAATCTTTTCTTTAAATAGCCAAAAGCATAAATAACTTGCAATCAAAGATTTTTTAGAAAATAAGAAAATACAACTATATTAATACAAAGAAATCAATTTTGTTATTTGTCCAATAAGGTTAAATCAATCACATAAAAATTAACTCCCTAATTATATGCTCATGATTACTTTACAAATAAACCCGATTAGATTGTATCAATAATCTAAATTAAATGCCAAATTAAAAATTATATATAATAATATAATATAATTACATAAATATATATATTCTACGAATATAATATTATATAATTATATCACATTAAAATATATAATAAAAAGATGATTTAATTTTGAAATATCTTTCATTTCCAAAATAACATAATTAAAACCACATAAAATACTATATACATATATATAATATTGGTTTTTTGTTTTTTTTGTTTGATTAATTTTTAAAAAAAAATTCACAACTTTAAAAACAGTAAATTTAAATTTTTATTTATTTTTACCAGAATTAATTTCCAAACCAATTTATTTCCAGGGAAATTATTTATTACACAATTTCTCCAAAATAATATAATAAAACAATTTCCTTTAACTTCTAATAATACAATAAATTTAATTAATGATTAAATTTATTTCTATAATAACTAATTATATCATAGATATACACAAATATTAAAAAGAACTGCCATAGCCAAATATTGAAACAAAAATCAAACAAGAGGGAATGGTTTCTCTGGTAAATCCCATTCCTCCCAAATCTTACAATTTCCATGCATAACAAAATTCTTGGCAAAATTTGTCATAATAATTTTCTCAAAATTTAATCCACAAACACCCAGAAATAACTTTTTTCCATTAAACTAGAAATTAACTCCAGGTATGGACTTTAGCTAAGAATAGAATTAATCAAACAAGATATGACAATCATCTTAACACACACATCATTCAAAAGATAGAAGAAATATAAATATTTTCTTAAAACAACAATCAAAAGAAGCCACCCAACCTGGTATAGCTTTCCTGGAAGAAATCTGTAGAAGAGCCCTAATCTTTTCAACAAGCTTCCAAATAAATTTCTTCACTTAAATCCCTGACCTGTTTCTTGTGTGTCCTAAAATAATGACCTATTCCTCTTTTTAAACTAAAATTCTAGGTTGAATATTTTTTTTTCCAAAAACCTAAATTTAGTAATAAATGCAATTTTATTTTCTTTTCCAATTTTCTAACAAAGGGATAAGCTAACATGCAATAATTAAAAATCATTATTCTTTCTTTCCTTTTCTCATGCAACTCTAATTAATTTTCTAAATAAAGAAATTAAAGCAATACTTTAATTCTAATTAATTCTTTTATTCTTTTATTTATTTAAAATTCTAGGAAACAATAAATGGAACTAATCTAATTTATTTTTCCACTAAAATTTAAATAAAATAAATTTTTAATATCATGCAGCTTGCAACTTAATTTAATAACTTCTTTTTAATTAACTAAATTTATAATCTCAATGCATAAAATACATAATTCCCAAGAATACCAACTATGAGATAAATCCATACATTTAATTAATTAATTAATTAAAACCACTAAACACACAATTGAACAAACCTCAAGCAAATACTCATAAAAGATCAAACGATAAAATACGAAGGCCGAACAAACTGACAGGACGACCAACTGACGACACTCACACAAGTGTAACTGAGTAAAATAGGGTCAACTACTATCTCCTCCACTTCCATTAGAAAATATAAGGCACGCTCAGACCTGTGAAGCCAGGTGGAGACGATACCTCATACCTACCCGGTACTTGTACCTGCAAAATCCTGCATCACCGAACCACACATGCATATATACAATATAGAAAACACGACATACACACCGATGAAAGAGAATCGCGACGTTCCCTGTCTCACCGAAACGAGTGAAGGAAAATCGCCCCATTGCATCCAATACACTCTTAGACACACAACATATAATTCCACATTGCATAGATAAAGTAAAGTGTCAGTACATAGCAATAATCCATAAAATGCCGTAAATCACAAGTACTAAAATACTGCAATAAATTACTCATCTCATAACTAGATAAAGCATGAAATAATGTCATAAAAATCTGAATAACACATCATGATAATGTATCCTCTAAAAACAAACAATAATAAAATATGTGTGTAATAAGTTCAAACGAGTAGGGGTACTACAACACATCTGAGGTATATCTTTCCAATATTTATTCCAATATTTGCATTATTTCTTCTCTGAGCTATCTCAAAGGCTTCCAAAAGGGTTGCAATTCCTTGCAACATTTCCATCACATCAGGGTCTGCATTCCCACGTGCTCCACCATTCCTATTTTCTCTTCACACCAATCCCCTATAGTTGCAGTTCGAATCCACAGTCTGCCACCCTACAACAAAATTTATCAGGACAACACAATCTCTGAAATGAAAGCTCGCTCTGATACCACTTGGTGTAGTCATTGATTAGGAGGGACCTCAAAGAGATCAATCTAGACTGGTCAGGAAGACAAAACACAACATAAACATAAGGATATAATGGAGGCAATACAAAACTGAGTGAATTATATCATGAAAACTGATTACAATCAACCGGTAACAACCGAGTTATAAAAACTGACTCACTGGCCTGCTTTAACATGTTTAATTACAGAACAGGTCACATCCGGGACCTTAAATCTTAGGATCTATCTTCTATGTTCTATATCTTAACTAATCTACATTCTAATGCTCAATTACAATTATTTATACAATCCAAGGGGATCCGGTAGGCCCAAAAAGGGATCAAATGCTGAAGAACAAGGCCTCAACATGTAAAAAGAACAAGGTCAACCTCCGCCAAAGAAATTCCTCCAGAAAATCCAAAAGATGAAGTGCGGATCAAGGGGAAGGTTGGCCACACAATAAGGAACATCAGAATCAACGCTCAGGGCTCTGAAAGCTACGAAAGGGATCCAATAGATTACAAATCCAAATAGGTCCAAGCAACCGGTACCAGAAAACTATCTCGGAAACCGGTAGAGATAACTTGTCGGAAAATGATCCAAATGCTCCATGGTTTGGGAATAAGGTAGATGATCAAGTCTTCAAGAAAAAATCCAACTTCTTGAGATCTGGTGAGATAATGACAGAAAATATAGAATGAAATGTTCAGACTATAAAATAGAAAGAAAAAAGCATAAAGGAAATATTTTTGGTTGATGCAAGATTGCCATGAACCGGGAATGCTTCTGCATCAAACATCTGGGGTTGTTGAAAAAGTGAGTCTTTCACTTTGCTGGGGTCAGAGGAAAACCAAGGCAGTCTACCTCTATCTAAGAAATCCAAGATGAATCTTCAACTGGTCTGTCCTTCCACTTTACAAGATACTCCTTATACTGACTTCTCTGGGTACTACACCCAATCCTACTATCCAAAATGTCTTCAATTTGATCCGGTTCCTTCCGGGGCAACTATTTCTCCAAGTCTGCAATACTGTCCTCACTGAATTCTGGTTCATGATACTAATGTAGATTTCCAATGTTAAATATAGGTGAAATACTCAGACTATCCGGTAACTCCACTTCATATGCATTTCCGGAACTGAACTTTCTCAAAATCTTGCAAGATCCAAACTTCCTCATCTGCAACTTGTTATAAGTTCCAATTGAAAATCTTTATTTTTTCAGATACACCATCACTTCATTACCAACTTCAAATTCCTTATGTCTCCTCTTCTCATCTGCTTTCTCCTTATACTTGTTGTTCATGTCCTTCAAATGTTGCTTAACTTGAATATGCAAGTCCTTTATGTGACGCAAATTCTTCTCCTTCTGAACTTCTCTGGTTTTCACTGCTAATATATCTTAATTCAGATATACCTCTAGGGTGTGCTCTGGTAATAATCTCAAAAGGTGTCCTTCTGGTAATCCTGTTTACTAAATTATTGTAGGCAAACACTGCTTGTGCAAGAATCAAATCCCAATTTCCGGTTTTGTCTCCAACTAAGCATCTTAACAAATTTCCCAAGCTCTGGTTAACTACTTATGTTTGTCCATCAGTCTGTGGGTGAAAAGTACAATTGAACTTTAAATCTACCTTCATTTTCCTCCAAAGTATTCTAAAAAAATAACCAACAAACTTAGTATCTCTGTCTGAAACAATGCTCTTAGGTAATCCATGGAATCTCACCACTTCCTTGAAAAATAGGTTAGCTATATGCACTACATCTGATGTCTTCTTACAAGGTATGAAATGAGCCATCTTTGAGAATCTATCCACTACTACAAATGTAGAATCATTCCCTCTCTGTGTTTTAGGCAATCCAAGTATGAAATACATGCTTATATCTTTCCAAGGTTTCTCCGGTACTATCAAAGGTTTATAAAATCCCACAATCTAAATACTACCCTATGCAACTTGATAAACTCTACAAATTTACACATATTTCCTAACATCCTTATGAATCTGGGGCCAAAAGTAATGCTCACTCACCACTGCTACTATTTTATCAACACCAAAGTGTTCGGCCAATCCTCCACTATGTTTCTCCTTTATCAGATTCTCCCTCATAGAACTCTTAGGTATGCACAACTGAACTTCTTTGAATAAAATCCCATCCTGAATGAAGTAATCCAACCACTTGCTTCTATCTACCGTAACTGGTTCTCTACATGCTCTCCAAGGTTCTGCAAAATCCGGCTCATCATCATACAAGGTCTTCAACTCCTCAAATCCTAATATTGTTACTCTCATCTTTGTCAAAAAATTCCTTCTTCTACTCAATGCATCAGCAACTTTGTTAGATTTTCCACTTCTATGGTTCAACACAAAGGTGCAACTCTGTAAAAATTCTACCCATCTCATATGTCTCTGATTCAACTTACTTTGACTGTTCAAATACTGCAAATCTTGATGATCCGTATACAACAGAAACTCCTTAGGCAACAGGTAATGTCTCCACTTCTTCAAGGCTTGACATATGGCATAAAATTCTTGATCATACACTGAATATATCCTCCGGGCATCATTCAATTTCTCACTGAAATAATATATTGCTCTCCCTTCTTGACTCAATACGGCTCCAGTTGCAGTTCCTCTTGCTTCACAATCCACTTGAAATACTTTGTTAAAATCCGGTAAAGATAACATAGGTTGCTTAGTCACTTTCTTCTTCAACCGTTCAAAACTTTTGTTTTCTCTTGTGGTCCACTTGAACTCCTTCCTATCTCCCCTCATTGTCTCAGTCATAGGGTTACAAACTGAACTGAAATTTCTGATTTAACTTCTAGTAGAAACTAGCCAATCCATGAAATGATCTTACCTCTCCAATGCTTTCTGGTGTAAGCCATTCAACAATTGCTTTTACTTTCTTAGGGTCCATCTTCAAACCATCCTCAGTTATCACAAATCCCAAATAGACTAATTCTTCCTTCATGAAAATACACTTCTTAAGATTTATCAACAACTTTTCTTCTCTCAACCTCTGCAAAACTTGTCTTAAAAGCTCCTCTTTTGTCTTCCTGAAAATCAAAATGTCATCCAAATATACAATAACAAACTTACCCAATAATTTCTTCAATACCTCATTCATCAACCTCATGAAAGTACTTGGTTCATTAGTTAGCCCAAAAGGCATCACCAACCATTCGTACAGTCCTTAATTTGTCTTGAATGTTGTCTTCCACTCATCTCCTTCTCTAATCCTGATCTAATGATATCCACTCTTCAAGTCTATCTTTGTAAAGTATTTGGCTCCACTCAAACAGTCCATTATGTCATCTATCCTAGGAAAAGGAAACCGGTATTTTTTACTGTGATCTTGTTTATTGCTCTGGAATCAGTACACATCATCCATTCTCCATTCTTCTTAGGTGCTAATATTGTTGGTACTGCACAAGGACTCAAAATTTCTCTCTAATCAAACATTTCTTCAACAATTCCTGCACTTGTCTATTCAACTCTTCATTCTCTTTCGGTGTCATCCAATGTGCATCTTTGTTAGGCAAACTAGCTCTGAGAACCGGTTCCATGCAATGAATGATACTTCTCACAGGTGGTAATCCATTAGGCACATTATCTGATATGATATCTTCATACTCTGTCAACAACTCTTTTATATCTTCTGCTTGTTCTTCTTCATGCTTCGGATCCTCAGTCTTCTTAGGAACTAAGGAAAAAAACACATTCTCATGTCTCATTCCATCCACCAAACAAATTCTACCATTCATACAGACTTCACTCTTCAAAGGCTCCTCCAAGGAAAATAGGGTTTGCTTCATCCCATTGGCCACAATAGTTTATGTATTCTTCCTCCCATCATGTATTTCCTATCTATCAAGCTACCAAGGTCTACCCAACAAAAGGTGACAAATATCCATAGGTATAATATCACCCAAGACTTCATCATGATAATTTCCAATTTTCAATTTCACCAACATTGCTCACTTACTAAAAACTTATGATCATCCTGAATCTATGCTATCTGATAAGGATTAGGGTGTTTCAATCTTTCCAAATTTAACTTATTCACCATCTCTTTTGAAACAAGATTATCTGAACTATCACTATCAATAATAACTTTACAACACTTACCGGATACCTTACATCTGGTCTTCAACAAATTCTTCCTCTGCAAGGGCTTTTCATCTCCTTCGGTATGACACAAAGTTGTCCTCATCATCAACAGTTCTCCATCTTCCAATTTGTTAGTTGATCCAGTAGGGATTTCATCCACAACTATTTTTCTCCCGATATTCTCTATCTTCTTACACTCGAAATAACGATGTCCTTCTCCACACTTATAGAAAGTTCCTCTAAACACTCTCTTATCTTGTCTTCTGTCATCTTTTCCAAAATTCTCATTCTGGTAGCCATCCGGTTCTCTCCTCCGGTAGAAATTTCTATCATCTTTTCGATATGAACTTACCTTCTTTGCTTACTTCCCTATCCTTGTTCTGATCTGTACAGGTTCCTCTACCTCTATTATATCCTCTTCCTCCTTGAAATATTCCTCCAAAAAACCTTCTGCCTCTACCTCTCTATCTTTGCTCATGTCTTTTGTTCAGCTTCTCTTCTGCTTTCAGGGCATACTGGTAAGTTTCTTCAACACTCTTCAATTTGATCAAACTGAGTTCATCTTGTATAGACATCCGCAATCCATTCAAATATCTTGCAACTTGGTCAACCTCATCATCAACATGTCCAAATCTGATATTCAATTTGTAAAATGCTTCGGTATACTCCTTCACACTATATTCTTTCTGCCTCAAATTCTGCAACTTCTGGAATAGATTCACTTGATAACCAGCTGGAATAAATTTTGATTTCAACTTAGCAGCCATTTGATCCCATATTTTGATCTAATCTTCACCTCTTCTCTATCTATCAACCCACAAATGCTCTCACCAAAGAGATGCATGACCTTTCAACCGGGTACAAGCATATTTCACCTTTCTTTCTTCTGCGGTGTTCTCAAAATCAAAATATTTCTCCATCTTTGAGATCCAATCCATCAATTCATCTGAATCCAACTTTCCATCATATTCCGATGGGGTAAAATGAGGTTTAGTATTCACCCTACTCAAAACCCTCAAAAACCTTTCTTCGTCATCTAGATCAATTGCTGGTGGGTTTACTTGTTCTGCTGGGGCTTCTTCTCCTTCATCTTCACTCACATCTTCAATATGCCAGCCTCTTCTTTGGGCTATCTCAACGACTTCCAAACGAGTTGTAATTCCTTGCAACATTTACATCACAACAGGGTCTACATTCCCACACGCTCCACCATTTATAATTCCTCTTCATGCCAGTCCTCTGTAGCTATAGGTTAGATCCATAGTCTGCCACTCTACAACAAAAATTTTCAGGACAACGCAATCTCTAGAATGAACGCTCACTTTGATACCACTTCGTGCAGTCACCGGTTAGGAGGGACCTCAAAGAGATCAATCTAAACCGATCAACAAGAGTAAGCACAATGGAAACAAAAGGATATGATGGAGGAAATGCACAACTGAGTGAATTATATCATCAAAACTAATTACAATCAATTGGTAACAACTGGGTTACAAAAACCGGCTCACTGGCCTGCTAAAACATGCTTAATTATAGAACAGGTCACAACCGAAACCTCAAATGTTAGGATCTATCTTATATGTTCTTTATCTTAACTGATCTACATTATAATGCTCAATTACAATAATTTATACGATCCAAGGGGATCTGGTCAGCCCAAAAAGGGATCAAATGCCGAAGAACAAGACCTAACGTGTAAAAGGAACAAGGTCGGCCTCCGCCAAAGAAATTCCTCCAGAAAATACAAAGGATGAAGTGCAGTTCAAGGGGAAGGTCGGCCACACACCAAGGAACATCAAAATCAACGCCCAAGGCTCTGCAAGCTACGAAAGGGATCCGGTAGATTACAAACGCAAATAGGTCCAGGGAGCCAGTACCAGAAAACTATCTTGGAAACCAGTAGCGATAACTTGCTAGAAAATGATCCAAATGCTCCGCGGTTTGGGAATAAGGTAGATGATCAAGTTTTCAAGAAAAAATCCAAATCCTCAAGATCCGGTGAGCCAATGCCAGAAAATGCAGAATGAAATGCTGAGACTATAAAACAGAAAGCAAAAAACAGAAAGGAAATATTTTTGGTTGATGCAAGATTGCCATGAACCGGGGATGCTCCTACATCAAGATCTATTGGATTCCTCTCCTTAATGTAATAATATTTTAAGAAAAAATTAATAGTTTTGCTACGTTAATTAGGGATACCATAATTTTTCACCACTATAACTACAAGAGATAATATGGTCTTCCTTGCCATTAAATGTACTTTGTGTTACACCCAACATTTTCCCATTGTTAATTTTACAAAATATTATTTGTAGAGAGTGATACCTTAGGGGTAGGTATGGGTGCAATTTTAATACAAGAGGGTTAACCACCAATATTCACTAGAAAACAATTGACATAGTGAAGTATCAATAAGTCCATATACAAAAAAGATATGCTATTCACCTTGCTATTTAAAAATGAGATCCTTATCTTCCAAAGTATAATACAAGTCAAAACTAATAAACATAGATTTAGATATTTTTTTACAACAAAGGTTTTCCTCTCATAAATGACAAAAGTGGGTAGCAATATTGCTAGGTTATGATTGTGAGATCATCTATTAGAAAGACAAGGAAAATGCCACGGTTGATGCATTTTCATGTGAATCTAAAGAGGGAGTTGTTGGGACTCATTAATTTTGAGTCAAGTTTAGAAGCCCATTTCAAAATTTTGCTCTGCATTTCCAAATGAGTCAGTTTGAATGGCCTAGTTAGAGAGAGGGTAAAATGGAGCCAGATGATTTTCAGAGGGTAAGTCTTGGGAGATGTGTCCTACACCTTTCATTTGGCCTATGCAGTGTGTTGCAACTTTCAAAATTCAGTTTGGATAAGTTTACCAGGTACCCATTTCGAGGGGTGAGCTGAAAGTGCATTTTAGGCACATATACTTTGAGTGTTTATATCTTTTGCCCTGTTGATCGTCATGAAGAAACTAAAAATAGATTGAATTGTATGTATAAATGTGATTCAGCATGCAAAATTTCAAATCTTCATGAATCCATTTGCTCAGTTTACCAAGCTCGAACTATTTGCAGTTTGAATGTTTTCACAAGTCCCTGTTTCAGAACCTAGTCAGAGCCCTGTTTCGCATAAGTGTAAAAGTTGCCTCAATGAGTGTTATGCCAGAATGTTTGTTCTGGGCTATTTTTGGTATAAATGATGAGTCATGTTTCAAATTTCAAGCCTCTGCCAATCCATTTGATCGGTTTTCAAAAGGGTCTATTGAACCATCGTTTTCAGTCTTCCGCACTTTCATTACTATATCAATTAAAGTGGCCATTTTCACGAGCGCATTATTTGTACCCAGTCAGTCTTTTGATCGAACTGAGAATTAAAAGATTTAATATGTACTTCAAGGTACCTATGTTTCAAATTTGAGGGTCTATGGAGGTAGTTTGATATTTTTGAGAAAGGCATCATGTGTTGCCAAAACATTGACTTCATCAGGTCCGCAATGTCAACAAAGCAAGTTGGTCATTTTTGACAATTAATATCTCTTCGCTCGAGATTCATCTTGAGAAACCTCTTGGCAGAGTTCATCCTTGTATATCGAAGTACACGCCTGTCAGATGGCGAGGTCCAGAAAGGTGTTTTGACCGACTTGAAAAATACGTATTCGCGATTAAATGCGAAAATGTGGCGTAAGTGCCTGAAAGTCACAAAATTCAGTTCGATGATCTGAAAGTGGTGCCAATCAATTCCAGAGGTAATTTTAAGGTTCCTGAGATATTTCAGAGGTCAGTTGCATGAAAATGAAATTTTTTTTAGTCGGACCCACTTTGGGGCCCGACTTGACTTATGCTCGCAGATTGATTTTATTGGCGACTTGGTTCACTGAGAGATTTTCAGAATTTTTAAATGGTTGTTCATTGGTAGATGAAGTGTCCAAGGTAGTCTTTCTAGAGGATCTTAAATTGTTCAAAAAAGAGAAAAGGTTTTTTGATCGTCAAGATGAGGTCCTTCAGAGGCAGAACATATTTTTTATTATGTCATGCATGGATCTGTGGGTATTGCTATGGGTGCTCTATTGAGGTTTGCTCTTATTAAATTGTAGAACATTTGTATTCCTGCTTCATGTCCTTTATGCTATATTTATAAGGCTCCTTGGCATAAAGACTTCCATGTCACTTCCTGGATGGCTCGAGAGGGCTCTCTAAAGAGCTTGCTTATGCATGTGGCATTTTCTGCCTGGTAAAAGAATTATTGGAAATATGTAAACAAATCCAGATGCTGTCCAGAAATCACATGGAACCAATTTGGCTAAATAGAGAAATTCATGAAAACACATACAATTTAGATCCTCCCTAGTGTGGCATGTAGCTGGTAAAAGGGGTTTTTAAAAAAACAAAACTTCAAGATTTGCAATTGGTAGGTTTAGTGCCAATATTCCTAGCCATGTTATCTTCCAGCAGCTATAGCGTGGAAATGGAGGAGAGACATAAAAGCTTTTAATACTAATGCAATCTGTTGTAGTATTTCAAAATTGTATTGACTGGTGTAAAGCCCAGACAATTCCTCCCATCTTTTGCGTGGTATGGTAAAGAACATTTTAGAGACTTTCAAGCAAATGCTTTGGCAGATCATTAATAGTTTTCAACCCCTACGTGGAGTTTGGAGGGCAGCAATAAAACTCAAGCTAATGCAATTAGCAACTCCTCCCTGGTGTGGCATGTGATGGCTGGAGAAGGGCATCTAAAGCATAGTAATGCAAAATGAAATCAGCCACACCCTCCTCTGTGTGGAACATGAAACATTTGAGTGCAATTAACAGATGTTCACCCTTCTGTGTGGTTTCTGAGCAGTAGTTAGAAATTTTTTAAAGGAAATGCAGCCTGCTTAGCATGGTGGTAGGGGAGCCTTTGAAACTTCAACAAATTCCAAATCCATGCCCTTTGCCAAATCTCTCTACTGCACGTGAGAATCAATCTCCCTACCCAAAATGTGTCTAGAGGAGTTTGCAAGGTTTAAAAACATAAATAAAATGAAATGCCAATCTTCTTTCCCTATAGCATGGAGCCGAAAGGCATTAATGGAATTTCCAAGCAAACTCAATTGCTAGGGGTCGTGTTGCTGCAGACTGGGTTTTAAAAATTTCAAAAGGATGCATTTCCTGGGTAAAACACATTATCCTGCATTGCCTGGGCATTGGAGATTTTTGATATTTATAACTAAGGCTCTACACAAGTAAAATGTCAAAGCCTCAAGAGGCTTTTGACGAATGGTGCCTGATGGGTGCCCAAGTGGAACCCACGCGCATGGGCATGCTTCTCGAGGTGACCAAGGAGGCCGACAAGTGGTGACAGGTGGACCCCACACAGGCACGGATCTCAAGGCAGATAAATTTTGTAGAGGAGCAAATTAACCAGTGAGCAAGTTGAGGAGATCGGACAATCGGCACGACTTCGCGAAGGAAAGATGCTCGCCAGTTAAGGTCTGCAAAATAGCGAAAAAACATGTGAGAAAAACCAAAGTTAAAGACCCTGCAATTTTGCAGAGAAGGAGCAAATTAACCAGTGAGCAAGTTGAGGAGATTGGACGGTCGGTGCAACTTCGTGAAGGAAAGATGCTCGCCAGTTAAGGTCTGCGAAATAGCGAAAAAACATGTGCGAAAATCCAAAGTTAAAGACCCAGCAGGTTCCAGATGATCCAACAAGGCGCGTGGATTTGCGAAAGAAAGATGCAAGCTCGTTAGCCATCACGAAATGGCGAAAGACAGGTGGCAGGTCCAGGTGGAGGTCTAGCTTGCAGGTCCCAGTGACATGGCAGTGACGTGGTGCACAGGTGGCAGACACATGGAGATGACATGGCGATGAGCAAGCAGCCTGGTGGCGGACACGTGGCGGAGTGATGAAGTGTCATCCGAGGTGGCGCCCAGTGCATCCTATCGGCGAATCAGAGGTTGCCATGTGGCAGGGCATCGGGCAAAAATCAAAGGCAAAAATGGATGAAAAATCAAATTTAAATGTATAGTGCAAACTATATAAGAATTTCAAAAAATTTAAATGATGGATCCATATTCAGAATTAATTCACCCAAAGGTCCATTTTTGCCTGAAATGCCAAGTATAATATATCGTCGGAAAGCTCTCAGAATGAGGAATCTAGTGATGGAGTTAGTTTCAACAGATATGGGATATTTCGAGAGTAGTTTCCACAGGAATGCAGAAGATATTTTTGCAGTTAGGGACAAAAGAGACACTTAGCAATTTCGGTTGCAGACCTAATCTTTTCCCTCTTCCTTCTTATCCCAGTTGGTTCTCATTTTGAAAGGGATCACAAGATTTTGGTAAAAAAGCTCTGGCAAAGTATATTTGGGGATTTTTTTCTTTTTGGTTTTGAAAGATCATTCTGAGTGATGTAGAATTCAATGATGGACATCAATACACAGATCAAAGCATTCTGATCCTAGATTCCCTTTGTCTTCTTGTATGTATGATTGATTTACTAGTTTGGTTAGATAATCCAGGGTTATTTAATTGAATGATTTGCAAGGCAAATTCATAGAGATGTTTTAGGTTTTTCTCTCAAGGAGGGGGATTAAATATGCTTAGAATTTCTCTGATAGTAATCAGTAATTCTGCTTGAATCTAATAACTGGGTTTAGCATAAAGGTAAAATTTATGTATGTCAGGCATATATAAGTTTAGTGAAGTCAGAATGATGAAATGTATGTGGATTTCCAATTTAGAGTTCTTATTTAGGCTTAGGTGACTCTAAAGCTCGGGATAAGGAACTGGTATAGTTTGCTAGGCTCTATAAGCTTCTTGGGGATCAATGAAAATGATTACAAGCCTTTCTTTTATGTTTATTTATGTTCAAAGTGATAGGGTTTGTAGGGGTTGGTTTATGTCTTCTCTGTAAATCTCCAGTCATAGTTATGAAAAGTAATCACAAAGGGTAAACCCGCCTAAGCTAGATGAAAGCTTGAAGTGTAGAAGGTTTTTGTATAAACCTTGTTATATGTTGTCTTTTGCTCTGTTTCCTGTTGTTTCTCTCCATAAGCGACAGAGATCTAAGATTCGAGTAGGGAAAACAAAGCAATCAGAATTTGAGAACAACAAAAATGGCGACTCTATTGGGGACCTGAATAGAAATTGCATAATTTCATCTAGTTAGTCAGTCCATTGAGAATGCACAAAGTTGAAAATGTCTTTTATGGTTGAGGGATTCAGTATTATGTTATGAGGTTGTAATGGTATTGTTTGCTATCAGAGAAAGTTTCTTGTGAAGAATTAGAGAAAATATACATTGTTGAGAGTTGTAAGAAGTTCTTACAGCTGTTTATGAATTCTCCCCAATGTCATAATTGGGTGGCGACTCTAGTCTCTGTACCGGTGCTTGTAGGAAGTTTTTATTCCAAGATTTTCACAAGATTAGTAGATAATCTGATGAGTCATATTAAGATGCAGATGATTAAATTAGTTGTATGCTCAGATAAGTTCTTCATCATAAGAGTTTTATAAAAAGTGCAGTATCAAGACATACATAGATTTGGTGTTGATTTACCTAGATCTATCTGTTTATGGCTTGGAAGAGTGTTTATTGTAGCGAGATTGAAGGAGATAATAAAAGAATTTAAATATGTGTTGAATGGCATTCTGCTGTTCAAAATGTCCTCTATGCAAGAGGTGGCGACTCTGAGGTAAAAGACAGTGCTAAAAGTGGAAGTTAATCTTCAGATCTATAAATCCTACAGCTGCAAACACCCAGGTATTTTCAGAAGTTTCAATGCAAGATATTTGTCCTTAAAATCTAAATGAGTAAAATAGTTTTCCCATTAAGTGAACATCACTAGTAAAGAGGGAAAGAGGATTTACAAACTTATTTGCATATCTATTTTACTGAAGTTACAACATATATATTCTTCCGTAGTATGCAAATTTGGAAAGCTTTGTGTCAAGCAATGTTATGAAAAGATTTAAATAAGGATATGTGCTTGAAGTGTTTTATTATTCAACGCAAGGTTGTATAATTATTCATAGAAGCAAGAAGAAATAAGTAGTGAAATTTTTCAGCCTTGTGTATTTTCACATATGACCATGCCTTGTGAAGTGTCATAGCCGTATAATAGAGGAAGTTTCATCATGAACCATTATCCTACTCTGAGCTTTGAAGGTATTCTGGGTTACCCAAATCCCATACCCATGGAAATTAGAAAGTATTTGCCAGTATTTAGTGGGAAGAGATCTGAATCAGCATGTCAACATTTGAAAATATTTTTAGATTTGATGGGAGAATTTGAAATCTGTCAAGAAGATGTGTATATGAAGTTACTTGTTCAATCATTGAAAGAGGATGCAAGGGATTGGTTTTCCTTTTTGCCAGTAGATTCTATTCCCTCATGGGAAGAATTAGTTGCATCTTTTCTTGAGCAATTTGCTGAGAGAATAAACTTTAATGATGCACTGAGGAAATTGATGGAGATCAGAATTGAGGAAGGTGAATTAGTGCCAGCCTTCAATGTCAGATTCTCCAAAGCATTGGCTGAGATCCCACAAGGGTATAAACTAAAGGACGAAGTGTCTTTAGTGATTTATTTGGATGCCTTTGGAAGTAAGATGAGTTACAGGTTGAGGGATAAAGAGCCAAAGACATTACATTAGGCATTTGTGATAGCCATGGACATAGAGAAAAATTTGAAATATGGCATTACTAAAAGACTTGTATCCACCAGTGTCTGTTGTCATAGTGTATGTAATGCTGCCACTAAGTGTGAAGTGAGAAGTAATGCTCAGAGTTTTGGTGTTCATACTTGTGCTAGCAACCACGACAATTTCATTCCCAATGAAAATCAGAGTTGTTTCGTGCAAACAATGGTTGATCCTCACTTAAATATTGATAATGTCAATTGTGTTGAAGACGAGGTTAAAGTATTTTTAGATTTCACTTCTTATAATCATGTTGATGATCTTTCTAATTTGAAAGTTATGCACAAAGTTAATTCAGAAAATTGTAATGGTATGTATGATTGCAATGAAAATGTAGCACACATTGATGAACAAATTTTTAAACAATGTCATATGGAACAACAAAGTGCAATGCAATTCCAGAAGATTGCAGAACTTAGGCAAGCTCTTGAAGTTGTGGATAAGAAAGTTCAAATGTTGGAGAGCCTTAGAGTTGTTAATGAAGACCTTCTATAATATGGTGAAGAGGATTTTTCGGAAAAGGACTGTGAACTGAATGCTTGTACACTTGATGAACAACATGCTGATCTAACAAATGGTTTTATGACAGAAAATTTTAGTGAACATGCTGAAAACTCATCAGATGAAGTAAATGGCAGCAATATTCATCTTTGTTCTTTGGCTGATGACGAGTGTTTTATTGGTAAAGAAGATCAATTGTGGCAAGATAAGTATGATTATCTTGATTTTCAGAATGATGGTCATAGGATGAAAATTTGTGGTTGTGAAACATGGAACATTGAGGATAGTTCCAGCCTAGTTTCAATTTCTTCTTTGTCTGATGAAGATGATTATGATGATATGGTGGATGGTGGCGGATGGTATTTTTAGCAATTTTTCTAATGTTCTATTCAATGTTGACATAGACACGGACCAACCACTTCATTGTCATAATGTTCATAAGGGGATTTTCCATTTGGTTTCTAACCCTTTGTATGAAGAAATAATTTATCAGCCAGATGTTGTGAATGATGAACCGGTCCACAATGCTGATACCATTTCATGTAGCAGTGACATGTTTCATGATGAAGATAAGAGGCATAGGTTAAGTGATGACTTCTTCAGACCACAAATGAAAGTTTTCGGGTGGATATGAGTTTGAATGAAGAGCATTTAGCTGAGGATTTGCTTCAGCCAGAGGTATGCATTCTTATCCATGAATGGGATATTGAGAATTCAGAGGTTTTGAGTTTGATAAACAAGGATAGTATGGAATGTGACCAGCATAGTGAAGTATCACATCCAGATTGTAACATTTATGTTCCTTGTTTGCATCAATTGGTTATGAATGTCCCTCATTCTACGAATGAAAATGATAGCAAGGTGAGCGTTGATAAGAACTGCAATGTTGAGAATGAGTGCTTTGTTTTTGAAATTCAGCATGATGGTACCCTTGTAAATGAGAGAATTGATTGGGATAGTGAAATGTATGGCAATTTGTGGGAATGCCTCTATTGTGTTCTATCTCATGATTTTACTTTTGAAATAGTGTGTGATTACAAAGTTCAAAATCAGGCAAAAGGTATGCACACCAGCTGTTGTGAAAATGAGATGAAAGAGGCTGATTATAAGGATTATGCTCAGTTGTTATTGAAAGGTTCCTTTGTTTGGATCATGATGTCAAGTGATGAGAATCAGATTTTTGACAGAGGTAAATGCTAAGGAAAGTGGGGCAGCCTATAATCAGTTGCAAGTATGTTTGTATATATTGTGTAGTCGCTTTGCTTCAGTTGTGTGGTTTTCAATAAGTGCCCTGTTGTTTGGGTAGAATAAGGAGCCCTCAGTTTTTTAGAAGAAAAGGGAAGAGAGTGATTCATTTTTTGGGTGGTCTGCTTAACCATAGATAGCTGGATTCTTGTGTTGATCTTGCAATCAACCATCCCCAGTCAGAACCACTGTTGGGACTCATTAATTTTGAGTCAATTTTAGAAGCCCATTTCAAAATTTTGCTCTACATTTCCAAATGAGTCAGTTTGAATGGCCTAGTTAGAGAGAGGGTAAAATGGAGCCAAATGATTTTTAGAGGGTAAGGCTTGGGAGATATGTCCTAAACCTTTCAATTGGCCTATACAGTGTGTTGCAACTTTCAAAATTCAGTTTGGATAAGTTTACCAGGTACCCATTTCGAGGGGTGAGCTGAAAGTGCATTTTAGGCACATATGCAGATTTTACCAAGTCACCTACTTTGAGTGTTTATATATTTTTCCTTGTTGATCATCATGAAGAAATCTAAAATGGATTGAATTGTATGTATAAATGTGAGTCAGCATGCAAAATTTCAAGTCTTCATGAATCCATTTGCTCAGTTTACCAAGCTCAAACTGTTTGCAGTTTGAATGTTTTCACAAGTCCCTGTTTCAGAACCTAGTCAGAGCCCTGTTTCGCATAAGTGTAAAAGTTGCCTTAGTGAGTGTTATGCCAGAATGTTTGTTCTGGGCTATTTGTTGGTATAAATGATGAGTCATGTTTCAAATTTCAAGCCTCTACCAATCCATTTGATAGGTTTTCAAAAGGGTCTATTGAACCATCATTTTCAGTCTTCCGCACTTTCATTACTATATCAATTAAAGTGGCCATTTTCACGAGCGCATTATTTGCACTCAGTCAGTCTTTTGATCGAATTGAGAATTCAAAGATTTAATATGTACTTCAAGGTACCTGTGTTTCAAATTTGAGGGTCTATGGAGGTCGTTTGATATTTTTGAGAAAGACATCATGTGTTGCCAGAACATTGACTTCATCTGGTCCGCAGTGTCGACAAAGCCAGTTGGTCATTTTCGACAATTAATATCTCTTCGCTCGAGATTCATCTTGAGAAATCGCTTGGCAAAGTTCATCCTTGTATATCAGAGTACACGCCTGTTAGATGGCGAGGTCCAGAAAGGTGTTTTGACCGACTTGAAAAATACGTCTTCGCAATTAAATGCGAAAATGTGGCGTAAGTGCCTGAAAGTCGCGAAACTCAGTTCGATGATCCGTAAGTGGTGACGATCAGTTCCAGAGGTAATTTTAAGGTTCCTGAGATATGTCAGAGGTTAGTTGCATGAAAACAAAAAAAAATTAGTCGGACCCACTTTGGGGCCCGACCTGGCTTATGCTCGCAGATTGATTTTATTGGCGACTTGGTTCACTGAGAGATTTTCAGAATTTTTAAATGGTTGTTCATTGGTAGATGAAGTGTCGAGGGTAGTCTTTCCAGAGGATCTTAAATTTTTCAAAAATGAGAAAAGGTTTTTTGATCCTCAAGATGAGGTCCTTTAGAGGCAGAACATATTTTTTATTATATCATGCATGGATCTGTGGGTGTTGCTATGGGTGCTCTGTCGAGGTTTGCTCTTATTAAATTGTGGAACATTTGTATTACTGCTTCATGTCCTTTATGCTATATTTATAAGGCTCTTTGGCATAAAGACTTCCATGTCACTTCCTGGATGGCTGGAGAGGGCTCTCTAAAGAGCTTGCTTATGCATGTGGCATTTTCTACCTGGTAAAAGAATTGTTGGAAATATGCAAACAAATCCAAATGCTGTCCAGAAATCACATGAAACCAATTTGGCTGAATAGAGAAATTCATGAAAACACATACAATTCAGATCCATCCTGGTGTGGCACGTAGCTGGTAAAAGGGTTTTTTTTTTAAAAAAACTTCAAGATTTGCAATTGGCAGGTTTAGTGTCAATGTTCCCAGCCATGTTATCTTCCAGCAGGTATAGCGAGGAAATGGAGGAGAGACAGAAAAGCTTTTAATACTAATGCAATCTGCTATAGTATTTCAAAATTGTATTGACTGGTGTAAAGCCCAGACAATTCCTCCTGTCTTTTGCGTGGTATGGTAAAGAACATTTTAGAGACTTTCAAGCAAATGCTTTGGTGGATCATTAACCATTTTCAACCCCTACGTGGAGTTTGGAGGGCAGCAATAAAACTCAAGCTAATGCAATTAGCAACTCCTCCCTGGTGCGGCACGTGATGGCTGGAGAAGGGCATCTAAAGTATAATAATGCAAAATGAAATCAGCCACACCCTCCTCTGCGTGGAACATGAAACATTTGAGTGCAATTAACAGATGTTCACCCTTCTGCGTGGTTTCTGATTAGTAGTTAGAAATGTTTTAAAGGAAATGCAGCCTGCTTAGCATGGTGGTAGGGGAGCCTTTGAAACTTCAACAAATGCCAAATCCATGCCCTTTGCCAGATCTCTCTGTTGCATGTGAGAATCAATCTCCCTGTGCAAAATGTGTCTGGAGGAGTTTAGAAGGTTTAAAAACATAAATAAAATGAAATGCCAATCTTCTTTCCCTATAGCATGGAGTCGAAAGGCATTAATGGAATTTCCTAGCAAACTCAATTGCCAGGGGTCGTGTTGCTGCAGACTGGGTTTTAAAAATTTCAAAAGGATGCATTTCTGGATAAAACGCATTATCCCACATTGCCTGGGCATTGGAGATTTTTGATATTTATAACTAAGGCTCTACACAAGTAAAATGTGAAAGCCTCAAGAGGATTTTGACAAATGGTGCCTGATGGGCACCCAAGCGGACCCCACGCGCATGGGCGCGCTTCTCGAGGTGACCAAGGAGGCCAACAAGTGGACCCCACACAGGCACGGATCTCAAGGCAGGTGAATTTTGCAGAGGAGGAGAAGATTAACGAGTGAGCAAGTTGAGGAGATCGGACGCTAAGGAAAGATGCTCGCCAGTTAAGGTCTGCGAAATAGCGAAAAAACATGTGGGAAAAACCAAAGTTAAAGACCTTGCAGGTTCCAGATGGAAATGGCGAAAGACAGGTGGCAAGTCCAGGTAGAGGTCCAGCTCGCAGGTCCTAGTGACATGGCAGTGACGTGGTGCACAGGTGGCAGACATGTGGAGATGACGTGGCGATGAGCAAGCAGCCTGGTGGCAGGCATGTGGTGGAGTGATGAAGTGTCATTCGAGGTGGCGCCCAGTGGATCCTATCGGTGAATCAGAGGTTGACACGTGGTAGGGCGTCAGACAAAAATCAGAGGCTAAAATGGATGAAAAATCAAATTTAAATGTATAGTGCAAACTATATAAGAATTTCAAAAAAATTAAATGATGGATCCATATTCAGAATTAATTTGCCTAGAGGTCCATTTTGCCCGAAATGTGAGGAATCCAGTGATGGAGTTAGTTTCAACAGATATGGGATATTTCGAGAGCATTTTTCATGGGAATGAAGAAGATATTTTTGCAGTTAGGGACAAATGAGACATTGGCAATTTCGATTGCAGACCTAATCTTTTCCCTCTTCCTTCTTATCCCAATTGGTTCTGATTTTGAAAGGGATCACAAGATTTTTGTAAAAAAGCTTTGGCAAAAAATATTTGATGTTTTTTTCTTTCTGGTTTTGAAAGATCATTCTGAGTGATGTAGAATTCAATGATGGACATCAATACACAGATCAAAGCATTCTGATTGTAGATTCCCTTTGTCTTCTTGTATGTATGATTGATTTACTAGTTTGGTTAGATAATCCAGGGTTATTTAATTGAATGATTTGCAAGGCAAATTCATAGAGATGTTTTAGGTTTTTCTCTCAAGGAGGGGGATTAAATATACTTAGAATTTCTGTGATAGTAATTAGTAATTCTTCTTGAATCTGATAACTGGGTTTCGCATAAAGGTAAAATTTACGTATGTCAAACATATATAAGTTTAGTGAAGTTAGAATGATGAAATGTATGTGGATTTCCAATTTAAAATTCTTATTTAGACTTAGGTGACTCTGAAGCACGGGATAAGGCACTGGTATAGTTTGCTAGGCTCTATAGGCTTCTTGGGGATCAATGAAAATGATTACAAGCCTTTCTTTTATGTTTATTTATGTTCAAAGTGATAGGGTTTGCAGGGGTTGGTATATGTCTTCTCTGTAAATCTCCAGTCACAGTTATGAAAAGTAATCACAAAGGGTAAACCCGCCTAAGCTAGATGAAAGCTTGAAGTGTAGAAGGTTTTTGTAAAAACCTTGTTATATGTTGTCTTTTGTTCTATTTCTTGCTGTTTCTCTCCATAAGCGACAGAGATCTAAGATTCGAGTAGGGAAAACAAAGCAATCAGAATTTGAGAACAACATGAGTTACATTGTTTTATCTCTCAACGCTAATAATTGTTGGTAATATGCTGGTTTTGGTTAAGTGTTGTCATTTATGTCAACACTATATCTCGATTGGATCTATCCCGGTTAGTCTTGGTGATATTTTTGGTTTTGGCTGTGATTCTGATCCGATATGATCAGACCTCTGGAATTGGTTTTGGATGCTTATTCTGATGGTTACATTCTTTCTATATTCTGGTGGTTTCATGATTTGGTTATTGCTTTTGATATTTCAGGTACCGGCTATCTTTTGGCTTTACTAGCTTCTGACGTTCCCGGTTAGCTTTACCGGTATACTGTTTTGGTAACTTGGTCAGTGGATTTTGGGTCCGGCTTATGGAATCGGTTTATTTCATACTGAAGGTGTTTCTTGATCATATCCCAAGAATTTGGAGACTTTGCATTGGATGGTGTGCTATTATGGTGGTCCTATTTGGATCCAGTTAAACTTTCATTAAGGGTTTCTACCAGCACTGGAAGCGTGTTGGATTTTGGTCTTAGCAGAATCCCTGACGGATATAATTGTTTGGTTACATGATTTAGGTCCATGCTATGTAATGTAAATTATAATATTGGTCTGGTGGTATTGTGTGATGTAATTTTTGTAATTATGGGTTTATGGGTTTAGGGTTTAGTCGACCTTGTCAATAAGGTTGATGATTTGTATTTATAGGTGACTTCTTCATGTAATTCATAGAGATCGATGGTTATGGTTGGTTAAGTCTGCATTATCAGAGAATGGATTAAGTGTGAATAAATTCATATCATTCAGGTGAAGGTTGGAAAGGTTTAATATTGCAGAGCAGACATCAGTGCTTAACCGGAATTGTATCAGGTATTAGTAGATGCTACTTTCACAGTTCATTGTTTTCCGGATTGTAATCCGATGTTTATGTAAGTCAGTGAGACTTCCCTTTGTGATGAACAATGCACTCTAAGTTGTTGGCCTTTTTGCAAGTGCAGAGCCCATTGTAATTATTCATAATACTACTACAAAGTATTCATTTGATTGTGGGTAGGTTTTCCCATCATGATTTTTCCCTTTTTGAGTTTTCCACGTTAAAACATTAGTGTTATGTATGTTGTACTTTCATGATATATCTTTCATTGTGTTGTGCTCTGGTATAAAGTTTATAATTGAATTGATTTTTGTTATTGTTAGTAAAATGATTCACCCCCCCTCTTAGTTTATTGCTGGTATCAGTGCATTCCAACAATTGGTATCAGAGTGAGGTCCTCTCTAGTTCCATATTCAATCCTTACCGTAAGGAGAGTCTCGGATTTGATGGTACAAATTACAAGATATGAAAGGAGTGAATGAAGATTCATCTCAGATGTCTTGGAGCCAAAGTTTGGGAGATAGTGGAGAAAGGGTATATACCTCATGATCTTAATTCTGGAACACCGACACCTGCTGATGAATAAAAGAGAGCTGAAAATGATGTGAGAGCAAAAGAAGCATTTTTGAGAACCATATCTGATGAAAAGCTATTGAATGTCATAGATTTGGAGAATGCTAAGCTAATCCGGACAAGTCTTGAAACTCTTTATGAAGGTGACCAGGCTTTGAAGATTGCTAAACTTGAAGGTTTCTGGGTAAGATATGAAACTTTAAAGATGGAAGAAGATGAGAAGATAAATTCTTTCATGGATAGAGTCAATGAGATTGTCATGGGCATCAAATGTTGTGGCAGATATTTTAGTGAAGATGAAATAGTGTAAAAAGTTCTAAGAGTTCTACCTCTGACTTACAAAATGAAGACTACTTCTATCAATGAACTCCGAACAATGTCAAGTACCCCTATGACTAGAGATACACTACTTGGGAAATTGACTGCTTTTGAACTTGAAAAATTGGAGATCAGAGTGCTGCTAAAACTGAGACTACATTTAGAGCATCTACATTTGGTAAACAGAAGATAGAATGGAAAGAAATGTATGCTAAGGATATGGAGGAAATTGAAAAATAAGAAAGAGAGCTTGAAGAGATGGAAGCCCTGATTGCTAGAAGAATTCCTAAAGGGCCAGCTAGAAGTAAGTATGAAGGAAATGTCCATTTTAAATGTTTTTCATGCAATAAGATTGGTCTTTTTGCATCTAGATGTCCTGAAAGAGCTAGCAGGAATCATGAAAGATTTTTGAGGAATTATAAACCTAATCCTGAATATCAGAGAAGACCTAGATTCAGAAGGAATAAGGATAAATCATTTTATTATGTTGGTGATGATGATATGGTAATGGTACCTCATCCAGCAAGATTGGGTCTTTATTTCTAGCAAGGATGATTCTCTAGAATCTATCATTGAAACAACACATACTGAAGAAAAGGCCCTGGCTGCTAAAATTGAAGAGAAGGATGAACGGGTTATAGACAGTGGATGCTCGCATCACATGACCGGTGACAAAAGAAATTTCTTATCACTGCAAGAATTTGATGGTGGATTGGTCAGATTTGGAGAGAACAAGGTATGTAGGATCAAAGGCAAAGGAACAATATCATTGGATGGTAAGACTAATATTGATAATGTTTATTATGTTGAAGGCTTAAAGAAAAATAGTTTTAACTACATGTCAGATGGTGGATAGAGGATTTCATTTTCAATTCAAGCATGGAAAAATAAGATCATTAATAAATCTGGGTTGGAGACTGCTTCCAGAACTCAAACTAATGGAAATATCTTTCATTTGAACTCTGGTGAGAAGGCTTGCTTGATTGCTTAGATTGATGAAAGTTGGTTATGACATAAGAGGATGCGTCTTGTTAATTATGATTGCATAGTAAAGATTAGTTCAATACCATCTATCAGAGATTTGCCCAAGATTGTTAAACGTCATAATCCGGTATGTAGAGAAAGTCAAATGGGTAAGCAAGTTATAACTTCTTTCAAAAGTATACATGATAAATATAATGAAATTATTGATCTTATTCATACTGATTTGTGTGGACCGACAAGGACTAAAAGATTTCAAGGTGATAGATATTTCATGTTACTTATTGATGACTATTCTAGAATGATGTGGGTGGCATTTTTGAAAGAGAAATGCGAAGCTTTTGAGAAATTAAAAATCTTTAAGGCTGTGGTTGAGACTGAGACGTGACTACAGATAAAGTGCTTAAGATCAGATCATGGTGGTGAGTTTACATCTAGTGAGTTCAACAACTTTTGTGAAAGGAATGGTATTAGGAGACAACTTTCTGCACCTAGAACCCCACAGCAGAATGGATTAGTGGAAAGGAAGAGCTGAATTTTTTTGGATGCTGCAAGGACTATAATGACTGGAGCTAAATTACCTGATATCTATTGGAGAGAGGCTTTCAATACCGTTGTATATACTTTCAACAAAGTACACATAAAAGGTGATACCGGTAAGACTCCTTATGAACTATGGTTTGGTCATACTCCTACTGTCAGATATTTAAGAATTTTTGGAAGCAAATGTTACATTAGAAGAGATGATGCATTAGGAAAGTTTGATCCCAGAAGTGATGAAGGAATTTTTTTAGGTTATTCTACTAAGAGAAAATCGTATAGATGTTATAATAAAAGATTGAATAGGATAATGGAAAGCATAAATGTCAAGGTGGATGAGAATGGTAGTAATCATATTAGAGCATATGAATATGGACCAAACGATGAATTTATCAAACTTGAACCAGTAATGCAAGAATCAGTTCATAACAGTGAACCAGTGACACCGGTAGCATCAAAAAATTCAACAGTGACGAAGGAACAACAAAAAGAGTCAGCAAATCAAGAAAATTCAAAGACTCCTAGGTATGTAAAGCTAAATCATTTTAAAGATCAGATCTTTGGGGATTATTGCAAGGTGTGCACCCTTGGTTTCCTTGTATTGTGCACCGCAGTTCTTGGGTTTGTGACATGGTTTGTATTCTTTCTTGGGAAGAAGTTGGTTTCATGGCTTAGTAAGAAACAATCATGCACTTCATTATCTACAGCTGAAGCAGAATATGTTGCACTTGCTACCAATTGTACTCAGGTTTTATGGATGAAACAGATGTTAAAGGATATAAGGGTAAGTTATGATGAGCCTATTGTTATTCACCGTGGTAATACTGTTGCTATTGATATGTCAAAGAATCCAATATTTCATTCCAAATCAAAACACATTTCTATAAGGTATAATTTCTTGAAGGAAAAGGTTGAAGCAAACGAAGTCAGTTTGGTTTATGTACCTACTAATGAACAGACTGCAAATATTCTAATGAAACCATTGCCTAAAGACACTTTTGAATATCTCAGAGATCAGTTGGGGGTTACCAACCCTCCAGAAGAGACTTAGAGATGAAGGGATGCATCAATCTGGTGAGCTTATCAGACACACTTTTCTGATTCGGGTTGATGAAGATGGCGCTACTACTCAAGGGGAGTAGTCAGTTGTTTGGTTCAATACTCCTGGTTTAGTATCTGTCCTTTGTCATTGATGTCAAAGGGGGAGAAGGTATTCATGTGAAAATTACTAGATCTTTTGATGGAGTTTTGGAGATTGTTGGTGTTCCTTGGCACTTGGATGTTTTTCACATTAAGTGTTGCCATCAATGTCAAAGGGGGAGATTGTTGGCAATATGCTAGTTTTGGTTAAGTGTTGTCATTGATGTCAACATTGTATCCTGGTTGGAGACTATCCTAGTTAGTCTTGGTGATCTTTTTGGTTTTGGCTGTGATTTTGATCCGGTATGATCAAACCTCTGGAATAAGTTTTGGATGCCTATTTTGATGGTTACATGCTTGCTATATTCTGGTGTTTTCATGATTTGGTTATTTCTTTTGATATTTTCGGTTACCAGTTGGTTTATGCCTTTATCGGCTAGCTTTTGGGTTTACAGGCTTCCAACATTCCCGGTTAGCTTTACTGGTATGTTGTTTTGGTGACTTGGTCAATGGATTTTGGGTTTGACTTATGGAATCTGTTTCTTTCATGTTGAAGGTGTTTCTTGATCATATCTCGAGCATTTTGAGACTTTTTATTGGATGGTGTTCTATTATGGTGGTCCTATTTGGATTCGGTTAAACTTTCACTAAGGGTTTCTATCGACAAGTGAAGCGTGTTGGATTTTGGTCTTAGCAGAATCCCCAACGGATATAATTGTTTGGCTACTTGATTTAGGTCCATGCTATGTAATGTAAATCATAATATTGGTTTGGTGGTATCATGTGATGTAATTTTTGTAATTATGGGTTTATGGGTTTAGGGTTTAGCCGATGTTGTCAATAAGGTTGATGATCTGTATTTATAGGTGACTTGTTCATGTAATTCATAGAGATCGATAGTTATGGTTGGTTAAGTACATTATCAGAGAAAGGATTAAGTGTGAATAAAGTCATATCATTCAAGTGAAGGTTGGAAAGGTTTAATATTGTAGAGCAGACATTAGTGCTTAACCAGAACTGTATCAGACATTAGTAGATGCTACTTTCACAGTTCATTGTTTTCTGGATTGTAATCTGATGTTTATGTAAGTCAGTGAGACTTCCCTTTGTGATGAGCAATGTTCTCTAGGTTGTTGGCCTTTCTGCAAGTGCAGACCCCATTGTAATTATTCATAATACTAGTGCAAAGTATTCATCTGATTGTGGGTAGGGTTTCCCACCGTGGTTTTTCCCTTTCCGAGTTTTCCATGTCAAAACATTAGTGTTATGTGTGTTGTGCTTTCATAATATATCTTTCATTGTGTTGTGCTCCAGTATAAGGTTTATAAGTGAATTGATTGTTGTTATTGTTAGTAAACTGATTCAACCCCCCCCCCCTCTCAGTTTACTGCCGATATTAGTGCATTCCAACAATAATAAGCTACATTAAAGAGTTTTTAAGGCATCTAGTGCTAAAATTTAGGATATTTTTAACTAGTTGGGTCAAGATCTTAATTAGTGTATTTATGAACAAAAGTGGGCACACAATACCAAATTTGACATACCCAATTTCTTGGGGTCATCCTAGAGTGTTTTTTTAGGGATCAATTTATAATTCAAAAGAGGAGACCCAAGATCAAAACCAAAGTAGTATGTAGAAAACATATTAAAATGAGAACTCTTGACAAGACCTTGTATAATCAAGAAAGTTCACTTGATGATTGATTATTTATTAAATTTTATAATATTGTAAATTAAATGTTGGTTTTATGGTTAGATTAGTTGACATGTTCAAAAAGCTCAATGCAATGTTTTTACTATGTAAACAAAATAGCTATGCAAAACCTCTAAGTGTTTTAGTTGTTAATTTTTTTATTTTTTTGACATAATACCACTTCATATAACATTTTGCATCATCAGAAGTTCACAATGTTGATCCATGAGCAATGGTTCATAATTAGGTTCTTAGAGTGTTGGGATTTGAATGAAAAGGACAAGTAGTGAATTAGTATGACCACGTTTACTTATGTCCCAACTCTCATAACAATCCTTAATTGCTCAAGTTTACTCCTCCACCATTGTTGGTTACTCAAGTGTTTTGAAGATAGATGAGTGTGTGGAGTCAAAATTCTTATGGGATGGATTTAAGGAGGATGTGAGAACCTTCATAGCTACAATTCTTCATTTTGCACCATTATATATGGGTCTGCTATTAAATATTAAATTACATTACATTCACATTGATTAAACTAATAATAAGTTATAGAACATAAAACATATATTAGAAATTTACCTAACTAATTCTATTAAAACTGATAATTACATAGGCTTTGGAACATGGGAGCGAAGCGGCAAGGAGAGCGGCGAGTGGGAATTTCAAATTTCAAATCTAGGAATGGCAGAATTCTTGGGGATTGCAGTCTTTCTGTGGGTGGAACTGGTAATCAGGTTGGTTTCCAGGCATCTCGGGGTACTGAAGGGGACAAGGAAACAGTCAAATCGGTGGAAGATAAAGATTCCAAAATCGGGGACCTACATGATAGAGGTAAGGAAAAAAAATGGTCTTCGCTTTTTGGAGTGAAGCCACTGGTTAAATCAGGGCTACTGGAAGTTAAAAATATATCCGATCCTGTGATAGGGGTAGTTGCAATTTCTCTTCCGGATAAGCTGGTTGATCTTACTATCTCTGGATTAGCTATGACCTTAGTTGAAAGGTTTGATGGTTTTAGGCCTAACATTGATGTTGTTAGGAATTTTATAAGGAGAAAATGGGTTCTCAAGGGTCGAGTGGATGTGGCGGCTTTGCCTAGGGGTTTTTTTCCTTTTCTTTTAATTCTGAAGAAGATATGAATAAAGCTCTATGTGAAGGACCATGGATGTTCGGCAAGTCAACTTTGGCTTTACAGAAATGGGCTCCAAACTTTTCTCTTGATGATTCCTTTTTTGTGTCGGCGCCTATGTGGACGCGTCTCCTGGGCCTCCCATTGGAGTTCTGGAATGAGGAAGTCTTCAAGGGGATAGCGAGTTCTTTTGGAGAACTTCTCTCGATCGATCCAATGACTGCTACTAAATCAAGGTTGGTTTTTTCCCGTATCTATGTTAATGTTAATCAAATGACGGATATGCCCCAATCTATTGAGATTGTATCTAAGTTGGAAAAATGGACCCAAGTGATTGAATATGAATCACTCCCGTTTGCCTGTTTTCTTTGCAAAAAGTCGGATCATTGGGCAAAATCTTGTCCTCTTAAGAAGAGTCAGAATAGCAAGAGTGATAGTAGATTGAAGCAGAAATGGTAAACGAAAGATAATAGAGAAGACCTACTAGTAGAGTGTGTTCCTGATAAGGAAGTGATTGAGTTGGAAAATGAGGAGAAGAAGGATGCGAATAATAATAATGAAAAACCTGGTTGTGCCTGTTCTAATAATCAAATAGTAAGTACCAAAGAAGTAGAGCAAAGGATAGAGGCAAATGTGCATAAACATGATCCAGAGGACCAAAAGGCAGGGACTGTCAATTGGGATAAAGTAGAGGAGAGTCCCAATGATGATGCTTCTGCTTCATCTTATACAAAATAAAATGGGGAAGACTTCAATGAAGCGCGAGACTTCAACATCTCTGATTTTGAGCCTTTTTTGTTATTAACCAATGGAAGCCCTAAGCCGCTCCAATGCAAAACCCCATCTAATAGTGTGGAAATGTTGGCCCTGGAGGGAAATCTTAAGATTCTCTGTACTAAAGAGGGAAAATAGAAGAAGGAAGGACCCAATGGAGGTATCTCAACTAGAAGCAAGAATAAGAAAAATGCAGATGTTGGAAGCCACAACAAAAAGCAAGGGAGACCTTCTCTAAAAAATCAAAGGGAACAGGAAAGTTGGAAGAATCATGTTGATGGAACACAGAGCTCCATCGAGTCAGCTCTATCTCCAGTTAAAGTATGAAGATAATTTCTTGGAATATAAGAGGGTTGAATGCCCCTCATAAGCAGGATGTGTTATGCAATATAATAAGAGAGCATAAACCAGATGTAGTCCTTGTTTAGGAAACTAAGATGTGTAAGGATAAAGTGGAAAGGATTAGAATATTTAAAAATAATGGGGTAATAGGAACTAGTTCGGAGGTGCCTCCGGAGGAACAATGAGTTTTTGGAACCAAAAAACTATTAAAGATAAGGAAATCATTTCAGAAATAAATAGGATTTATGTGTTGCTAGAGCATATTAAGGATAACTTTGTTTGGGTTATCACTAATGTCTATGTGCCTAACACCAAAGCTGGAAGATTTAAATATTGGAGAAGCCTTGCAGAAGATAGATTAAATTTTGCTGAAAAAAGTTGGATAATAGTGGGAGATTTTAATACTCCGCTTAAAGAGGATGAGAAGATGGGAGTTCTCCCCTTGCAGCTTGATGGAAAACAAGATCTTATGGATTTTATTAATGATCAAGCTCTTATGGATGTGGATCTCCAAGGGATCAACTATACCTGAACTAATAGAAGAACTGGAGATGATCTTATCCAAGTAAGGTTAGATAGTACCTTGATTTCCCTTGAGTGGTTATCTCAGTATAGTTGTTCTTTGGCTTCTATTATTAAGATTGGATATGATCATTTCCCTATTTCTTTTACTGCCAATTCTTTTTTGCTAAGAGAAATTTCCCTTTTAGATTTGAAAATGCGTGGTTATCTCATCCATCTCTGGAAGTTTGTGTTGCTGATTGGTGGAGCTCTAAGGTTGAGGGAATGACTTTATTTAGAATAGCCAAAAGGCTCAATATTATAGAGGCCAAAATCAAAATTTGGAACAAAGAGACATTTGGGGATATCTTCAAAAGTAAAGCCCAAATTAAGACTAAAATAAAAGAAGTCCAAGATAAAATACAAGAGGATGGGCTTTCAGAAGATTTGAGATTTGTTAAAAATGGTTTGTTGTCTAAATACCACTATTATTTCTAATGAAGAGACATTCTGGAGACAAAGATCTAGAGCCTTGTATTTGAAGGAAGGTGATAAAAATACCTGATTTTTCACTTAACTGCTCTTAAGCACAGGGCAGTTAACATGATTTCCAGGTTATCCTGTGATAGGGGGATTTTAACGGATGATAATGACATAAGAAAGGAAGCTCTGGATTATTTTAGCAACCTCCTGGAAGAAGTGGATGATCTTGACGTCAGTAATCAAAACCTCCTTTTGCAGGCTATCCCTTCTACCTTGACTAAGGAAGACAACAAATATCTCTCTCAGATACCTTCTAGTCAGGAAATAAAAAAGAAGGTGTTTTGTTTTCAGGGAGATAAGTCTCCTGGTCCGGATGGTTTTCCAATGTTCTTTTTCCATTCCTTTTGGCACATTGTGGAGACTGATATCTGTAAAGGAGTTAAAGATTTCTTTGGTTCTATAAGGCTTCTAAAAGAATTGAATGTGACCTTCATTGTTCTTATTCCGAAGATTTCAAGAGTTGACTCTCTCAATAAGTTTAGACCTATTAGTCTTTGTAACTTTGTTTACAAGATTCTATCTAAGGTTCTCACTTCTAGATTGTTAGATATTCTTCCCATAATTATTTCTGCTCAGCAAAATGGTTTTGTCCCTGGTAGATAGATTCTAGATTCCATTATTTCAGTTCATGAAAATATTCACTCTAACGGCTGCTAAAAATCAGGGCTTTTTTCTTAAGTTAGATATGTCTAAAGCCTATGATAGAGTGAACTGGCAATTCCTTTTCAGGATAATGAAAGCCTTTGGTTTTGGAGAAAAAGTTATTCAACTCTGCTCTCAATTGATGGAAACTTCCTCATCTACAATTATTGTCAATGGATCTCCTTCCAGTTTCTTCAAAAGCACTAGAGGTCTGAGACAGGGGGATCCCATCTCCCCAATCTTGTTTACTATTTTAGCTGAAAGTTTGGGTAGATTTATTTTTAAAAATGTGGAAGAAGGTAATCTCAAAGGTCTGAAACCTTCTTCGTCCAATATTACTTGTACCCATGAACAGTTTGTTGATGATTCGATTACCATGGGGGAAGCTACTATTAGGGAAACAAGAAATATGAAGAATGTTATGAATACTTATGAATCTACTTCTGGCCAAAAAATTAATTGGGATAAGAGCTCTTTGTTCTTCATCAACACCCCTATTCAAAGACAATTAAGGATTGAAAGAATTCTTGGATGTAAAATTGTTGAGTTTCCCTCTACTTACTTGGGGCTTCCCCTCTATTTTAAGCCTGCAGATAATTTTTGGATTAAGTTGGTTGACAGTTTCAACTCTAAACTGGCAGGTTGGAAAGGGGCTATCCTTAGTCAAGCGGGCAAGGTGACATTGCTTAAATCTACTTTCCAAAACTTGCCTATTTATGCCCTCAGTCTGTTTAAAATCCCTAGAAAGTTTGCGGAGGCAATTGAAAGAATCCAAAAAAAATTTCTTTGGTCGGGAGTGGAAGACAAGAATAGAATTCCCCTTATAGCTTGAAACAAAATCTGTTATCCTAAGGCCTCTGGGGGGTTGGGTTTAAGAAATATTAGCTCTATGAATAATGCCTTATTAGCAAAACAAATCTGGAGAATGAAAGGGGAGGAAAGAGAGTGGAATTTAATCTAGAAAAAGAAATATCTTCACATGCAACCTTCTCTGGATAAATCTTTTACGGTTGAAGGTTCTGCAATTTGGAATGCAGTTCAATCGGCTAAAAGTTGGGCTACTGCTGGTAGAATGTGGAAATTGGGGAATGGAAGAAGTATAAGATTTTGGGAAGATAGATGGCTTATGGATAAACCTTTGGAGGAAATTCCAATCCTTAATGATTGGAAAGATTGGTTCAAAAACAGGCATGGGGGTTTGGTTATAGACTACTGAAGAAAGGGGAATTGGATTGAGTTTAACCAGCATTGTCCGGGTTTAAAGTTTCTTGAGATTTTGCTTTCTTCTAAAATTTTGAGGGATAACAAAGAGGATAGTTTGATTTGGAGGGAGACCTCGGATGGGAATTACGTCATTGGTTGTGGCTATCAACAACAAAGTTATGGAATAGATTCCTATTTGGGCTAAAGTGTGGAATAAGAAATTAATTCCTAAAGTTAATATCTTTTTTTTTATCTTTATCCAAAATAAGGTGTTGACTTTGGACAACCTTCAAAAGAGGGGATTTGTTTTTCGTAATAGGTGTTCTCTTTGTTGCAGGGAAGAAGAGTCTGCTTGCCACATTCTCCACCAGTGTACTTTTAGCCAGGAAATTTGGAAAATTATTTTTAGTAGGTGGAAGTTGAGATGGGTTTTCCTGAATTCTCTAGGAGAGTCCTAGAAGCAATGGTTATGTCCTAATTCCAACCCTAAGATTGTGGAGCTTTGGAAACTTTCTTTCCCTAATGTTATCTGGTACATCTAGAAGGAGCACAATAATATGATCTTTAGGGATAAAAGTGCTAACCCTGAAGTTGTGGTGGATAAAATATATAGAGGTATATTCGAATGTCTCAATGGTACTGATCATGGTTTAGTAGTTAAATAAGACTTTAATGATAGATGGAATCTTTCTATCACCAAATCCAGTAAGGAGAAGGGTAGGGAAGTTCTGGTGTGGTTCTTTCCTCTTTAGGGATGGATAAAGGCCAACTTTGATGGGGCGTCGAAGGGGAATTCGGGTAAAGCTGGTTATGGGGGCATTGTCAGGAATTTTGCTGAAAGTTACCTAGTGGTGGTTGCTGGTCCTCTGGAAAGTCAAACTAGTCATTATGCTGAAGCTTCAGCAGCTCTAAATACTTTGATTATTGCTAAGAACCTAAATCATGACAGCTTATGGCTAGAGGGAGACTCTCTAAATATTATCAAGTGCTTGAAGGGGGAAACCGAGCCGTAATGGTCTATAGAAAACATAATTTTTAAAGCTAGATAAATTATTGCTAGCTTTAAAGTTATAATTGAACATGCCTTTAGGGAAAAAAAATTGGTTGTGGATGGCCTGGCAAACCTAGGCATTAACTCCGAAGCTCAAACCATTTGGCATGGGGAAGATAATATCAATTTTAGTATTAAATATCTCCTAAGAAATGATAGATTCACGGGGAAAGAAAGACCACACAATTATGATAGTTGAAATGAGTAATTTATACATTTATAGAAAGGTAATGATTACTTGGCAAATTGGCATAATCGTAATCAAAGATATTAACCCTCCGCACACTTTGTGGGTTAACATTTTCAAAATTTTGAGAGACAACGGGATAGAAGCTCTGAGTTTGTAGAAGAACAGAGGTGACATTTTGAAATTGAATATGGGAAGGGATCTAAGGAGGGAGGAACCAGATAGCATATCTAGATGGAAGGAAATGCCAAAAGTATGGACGAAGCTGGAAAAAGGGTCTCTGACAAATTTTATGGAGAAGCTGGTTGATTATGATAAAGGTAGGGTTAATCTTGCAGTCTCCAAAATAACTGAAAATTGGAGTGATGGGTCTTTTAAAATCCATGGTGTTAGGTTCAAATTGGATGCGGGCCTCATTGCGACTATAACAGGTATGCCCCACTCAGGTCGCAATTTTTTTAGAGATCTTAAAGTTTCCAATAACGTGGTTAAACTTTTTCTACGTAAGGAGAAGGAGAGGGCTAAAATTGGTAAAGCCATGGGGGGTTATTATGATGCCTCCAACATCAAAAAAATTTGGGGTTGTGTGTTGAATGCTATCATGGAATACATAACAGTGGAGGGTAGTTTTACTAGGGCCCATACTTACCATTTTGTGCTATTAAACCACTTTAGGCATGAGAAAAGGGTTTCCCTACCCTACTACCTCTTCAGGTCTTTGTTGAGGTCTCTCAACAAACACAACAAGAATCCTTCGAACCCGGTGCTTCATTGTGGCCTCATTCTGCTCATTTATGAGCACTGCAAAATCCTTGCAAAACAAGAGATTGTCTGCTTCTCTAGGGAAAGGCAAGAGAAAGCTGGAGGAAGGCGGACCCAACAAGGAAGAGTGGACTTAGAGCAAAAAGAGCAAGAGTGCTACTGGGATGAAAACCCAAGTGGACAAGAATGACACAGAGGAAACCGGAAAAAGATGGTAGTGAAATAGATACAAATGAGTCTGGAGGTGAGGAAAGTTGGAAAGATGAGGATGTGGGAGCCGAGGAAGATGAATCTGAGGACATGTTTGACCGAGATAGCCCAACTCACAGTGCTAGCCTAGGCAATGTCAACAGCCAGCCTATGGTGGAGAAGGATGATAAGGTTAACGAGGAAAAAGCAACAGATTCTGAGAGGGAGAAGAATAAGGAACCCGAGAAGGAAATGACTAAGGATAGTCTGAGTAAAGATAAGGAGGGCGTTGGAGAAGGGTTATTCCTGGATAACCTCAAAAACCTTATCAAGGCTAGATTGGGTTTTGACAGGTGGACATATGAATTTTTGAAGAATATGGAAAAAAATGGTAAGTAGATGGATGAGAAAAGGAAGGAAGATGATAGGAACCAGAAGCAATGGAAGAAGGACATGGAGGAAAAAGCTAAGAAGATGGAAGCTCAGATTGACAATCTGGAAGAAGGTAAAGCGGCAATTAAAAACATGTTGGGAATGATTCCGAACATCTTGACTGCTGTTACAAAGAACCTAGAGGAAATTTCTAAGGTCCTTGAAATCTCCAGCTCTCCCAAACCGGTGGTGGACCTCGACATTGATGAAGATGCTATCGAGACTGGGATCGTGGATTCAACTCCTGTGGAGCGGCAAAGAGAGCTAGGGAGAGCTTGAAGAAAGCAGCTGTGGCATCTGCTAAGGAAATCCCTAATCTTAGGGATAATATTAAAGAACTGTATGGGATTAGTAGTAACTTGGCTAATGCCCTGAAAAATATAAAATAGTTCCTTTTCTGTGCTTTGTCTGGTTTGGCCGGCTGTCGCTGGTTTTTTGGGGCTTTTTTGCTGGTTTTTTCTAGTTGCTATGTTGGTTTTTCCTTTGTATGTTCCTTTTGGTTTCTTAATGCTTTTCTCTCATAAGGATCTTTTGTAAAAGGGTTTCAGGGCCCCTTCAAAACCTGTTTTTACCTTAATCAAAAACTAATTCTATTAAAAATTGAAAAAAAAATGTCGAAAGAGAAATAATTTGGTAATGTATTCAAAATCCGTAATGATATAGGTCAAAGGTACCAAAGAAATGAGAAATCTAGAGTAGAATAAGGCACTATCACTATCCTAAGTTGTCTTGATAGCCATGTTAAAACACATCTTGTTGTGGATCCATCGTCTTCCTATAAAATAGATAGAGCAAATGAAAGGAGATTGCACTAGAATATTATAGAATTAAATAGATCCAAGAAATTATTAAACTAATGGAAAATAGGTTATAGATACTAATATTCAAATGAACCATTAAATCTGAAGATGATAGCGCAACAAGTAGCCTATGTCTAGGACAAAGGGAAAAGAGGTAAATCCCATTGTATTTTGCTAAAGTAGTTAGATTCCTATTTTATCTTTTAAACTTCCATACAAAATTATATTTGTGTGCTTTGCTTATACATGTCTAAGATTAAGGGTCACAGTTGAGTGTGAGAAAATCTCAATAATAATACAATCCTACTCTATGAAACTATATTATATACTAATTGTATAGAAAAACAAAAACAATATAATAATTTAATTCAAACATACCAAAAAATAATATAATATTAAAAAATACAAAAAAAAAAATATTTCAAAAAAAATAAGAAATACTATTAAAGATACCTCAAATATTAATCACAAAATAATATTTGTAAGAATAAAAAATACATATAAACAATCCTACACTATTTCTAACAAGCAAGGGGAATAAGATTCATATTATAATAAAAGAAAATTGCAAATGTTAATAAAAAACAAAGGAGATCACCTTGAAACCAATCATCAAAAACATGCAAATATAAACTAAGAATAAAAGAACAAAATAAAATCATATCAGTTACCTCATGAAATAAGAATAGATTAAATTGCGTATATACATGGCATGTTCATGGAATAATATAATCTAAAACCTTGACCAGAATTTTCATGGAATAAGAGCATATAATCTAAAATGTGTAATTACATGTAGAATAAAGTGCTTTTGGAAAAGGAAGGAATGATTTTTTTTTGCATTAAAGAATAAATAATGTAGAATGAGAGTTTGATGTTACAAAAAAATGGAGAATAGAATTGATTTGTGCTACCAAAAAGGGCATTTGCGTGGAGTGTCGAATAGAAATAGAAAGGCGATCTTTCTAGTTGGGAAAAGGAATTTTAGTTCACTCCAATAATGAGTGAGAATTCTTTTTTGATTTGTGTTCATAAAACATTTAAAAATATATTTTATTAGGGAATCATATAATGAATGGTTATAGTTAATTTTGTATATCTACAAAACTTAAATGGTGTACTGGATTTTGATGATTTTTTGTAGTTGTCTTCGTATGCAACTTAATTGCTTATGATTAAAGTGTTGGCTTTTGGGTAGTGACGACACACACTCTTGGATTAGTTATGAGCACAAGGGTAAAAAAATACATATTTCAAAGTGTCGCCTGATACCTACATAAAGATGTTTCAATAATCGTCCACTCAAAATTGCCAATACTTGTGCATAAATGTCCCAATAGTGGTGCACAAATGGGCCAATTATGGATCAAAAAAGTAAAAAGTGATCGGCTATTGGTACATGTGAAACTTATTAATGAGATTTTCATTATCATTTTTCAGTCTCATTTAAAATTAGTAATTGGGGGGTTGGGTGAACAAGGAGTGATTGGTTATTGGAACGTGATCCATTACTGGTGCTCTTCCCCTATATGAATCTTACATGAAGTCTATAAAACATACTTTCGGTTGAATCTAACATCAAGCCCATGGAGAACTAGAATATGGTTGTCAAAGGAGGTGGTTAAACTATATGACTGCTTGATCTAGAAAGGCATTGAAGTTGCCTACATTTTGAAGGAATTGTAGTAGTTTTTCTTGGTTCCTTGTTTTTGTTTTGTTCTTCGTTGTATTGTTGATGTTTGGTTGATGGTTCACTGACGTCTTGTTTTAATGAAATGTTTTGATGTATAGGGTTTCAAGGTCCCCATTCAAAATCTATTTTACCTTTAATAAAAAGACATAAAACTTAATAATTAAATTTTTTTCATTTAACATTTCGATTTTATTATTTGTAAAAATGGGTTTTTGATACTTGATAATGTTTTGAGACAAATGTGATTACTTGAATCCGATATCAATACTTGATGAACATTTGAATGCTTGATGAGAGATAGGTTTGATTTATTGATTAGACCTAAAGTTGATCAATGATTAAGATTGATAAGAATATTTAATGGATCAGAATGATTGAGAGTTAATTGATTGTATGAGTAAATTAACTAGTTCCGTGGAGGAATAATTGATGAGAAAATTGAGAGTGGGTGTTAGTTAAGGGATGAGATGGAGATATTACAGAATTAAATAATTAAAATTATTTAATTCATGTGCATGATAGAAAATTAAAAAAAAAAATTGATTGATGATAATATGCTTTTTTATTAATGAATTTTTTTGTAAATATCCAACAAAATTAGGGACTTGCCTTGTAATTCTGCCACCATTGTTATCCATTGTCCATCCTTAATAGAGTATGAACCAATCCATCATAATTGAGTATTAAAACAAGCCATTAAGGTCGACCCCCTACTACCACTGCAACTATAATTATAACAAAAAAGTACCCCCCCCCACCCCCCACCATTGTAAACATCTACAACTACCCAACCCAAGCCTTTTTCCCTTTGCTAGGACCATTTTCCCAATAGTCTCCTAGGTTGAAGCACATACCTCTATCATTTTTCTACCTTTTGGCCTTCTTGGCCATCCTCAGCTTCACTTCACGCTCACAAACATAGTCTTTCAACATTTCCCATCCGGCACGAGCTTCCTCCCTACGAGCCTCCCTGTCCGAGCCATCATTCCAAAAAATGAACAAGTGAAATTTAGTATCACCTCCTTCCGGAGGGATCCCCTCACCAAATTGACGATGTAAACCCTTACTCGTCTCTACTCTTGCCAAAATGGACGTGACTCCACCATGGGGGCTTCACTTAGTGAACCTGGGCTATAGCATGTGCGTTCATGACATACTAAAGAATCCCCTTATTTTCAAAAAATATTGCCCCAAACCCCTTTTTTTTTCACTCCCTCCCAATACACAGCCTGAATTAAAATCACCCATATTTATTACCAAATATTGTATTTTTTCATAGCTCGAATTAAACCCCCCCTATTTTCACCGATAGGCAATATATTGTACCCTCATTTTTGGGATATTAAACCCCCCAATATGAATGCACGTGATATAATATTGCCTAGATAGTGAAGTTCCTATGGATTCCACAAATAAATTGGTTTGAGACACAAGCTCTGACAACCCACATAAAATCTTCTTTCGAACCCAACTCCAACCCCCATGCTACCAACATTGACACAAAATCTATATTTGTTCGGTAGCAAAATTTAGAGGCCATATATTCCTCACCAAACAAAACATCTAAAATCTACAAAAACATTGGGTCATTAAATTTGAACACTCCGCCCAGACACTTCTTCGTGATCTTCCCAAAGAAGGCGAGTTGCTACTTTGTGGAATGCAAAGATAAATTTGCTTCCATAACGCAACTCTCCCCATGCTCACCACACACCAAACACAGTTTCATTGGCAAAAACATCGAAAATGGCAAGAAATCTTGCCTTAAAATCACCACCACCTCCCCCATCATATCATCCTCCAATACTCATCCATGAGATTGTACTGCCCTCTGACACCCAACTCATTTCCTATAAGTCCTTGTACATCCCTTCGCCACCCACGTCATCTAATAATACTCCCAGATTAAAAAGAATATCGGCAGTGGATAATACAAATTTTTTAAACTTCACCAACTCCCTCTGAATGGCTTGAATTAATTAATGAATTAAAAATATTTAATTAAAGTTGATAAAAGAAAGAATTTAGTCAAATAATTGAATAATTAAAATTTATTTTATTAAAGAAGATGAAATAAATGACGAAAGACATTAATTACATAACTTAAGAATTTTTTAATTAATTTGTTAGACATTGGGTGATAAGGTGGTGTCATGTGTGTACTAGATGATATAATGATTACATGAATCAAATGAAATAAGAACCTACGTGATGAGTAGACTAGTTAGGTGATATGAGTGAAGTGGATATTTTAACATGTCTACACATCCATTTCATTTTTTTGACTATATGATATCAAAATAGGTATACTCTTGTCTACAAGAGCATCCACATTTCAATCATTTGCAGTAAATAGAACTAGTCATGAAGTTCACTACTAACTCTATTTTGATTGATTTTTTGTTACTTTGTTTTGAATTCCTTTTTATGTTCTACATGATATTTAATTTGGTTTGAAATAGGATCTTTCTTTTGTTTTATTTTCTAATATGTATTTTCAAACTAGCGTTTATATCTTTGGTGACTTAGCTAGCAATAGGATCCATCACTTTTCTTATTAGAAATGTATGTTTGGTTGCCATTGATGTCAAACCCAGTGATTTGGATTAGTCTAGATACAGTAAGGCAATGTATAGAGTGAAGGTGATGTAGAACAATGGAAGATAGGTATGCATGTATGAAGATAGGTATGCATGTATGAAGATGAAGAACCTGTTCCTCCCTAAGGCATTTTGTTGGCATTAGTATCAAATATTATGCCTTGATATCTTGCAGTTATTAACTTTTACCAAGATTGATCTGTATGACTTGGTCACTTTGAGTTAACAAGGTGGTTTTTAAGAGTGGCTAAAGTTTACATCATCTAAGTATCGTGCTAAGGCAAAGGTCACTTAAGTGACTAGGAAATGTGCCACCAACAAGGCATTTGTTTAAAAACAAACAAGAGGAATCCCATCTTTATGTCCTATGATATAAGTGGCTTCGATTAAAACCTTGTCCTTCAGAAAGTTATACTTTATTGAAATATGCTTAGTCTTAGAGTGAAACACCGGATTCTTAGACATGTCAATAACTGCAGAGTTATCATAGTGGATAACTACCGGTTCACTACAATTTACCCTGATATCATTCAACATTTGCTTCATCCACAAGACTTGAGTGCAATTAGTTGTTGCTGCGACATACTCAGCTTCTGCAGTAGATAAAGAAATGCATGACTATTTTTTGCTGATCCATGAAACCAGTTTCTTTCCAAGAAAAAAAGCTCCACCAGAAGTGTTCTTCCTGTCATCAGTATCTCCTGCCCAATCTGAGTCAGTATATGCACATAAAGTGAAATCATCATTTTTAGAATACCATAAACCATATTCTGTTGTTCATTGCAAATACTGGAATATCCTCTTTACTGCACATTCATGATTTTCTTTAGGATTACTTTGATATCTTGAAACAATACTTACTCCATTCATAATATCAAGTCTAGTCTGAGTTAGATATAACAGACCACCAATCATAGACTTATACCTTGTCAGATTTACCGGTGTAGAAGTATCCTTGATAGATAATTTCTCACTTATTTCCATAGGAGTACTTACCGGTTTGGAATTATCCATACCAAACTTTTTCAACAATTCCATCAGATACTCAGTTTGACAGATAAAAATGCCTTTGTCAGTTTGAGTAATCTGCAAACCTAAGAAAAATTTCATCTCACCAATCATGGACATTTCAAATTCATTCTTCATGTTGTTAGCAAACTCCATCCACAATTTATCTTCTCCTCCAAAAATGATATCATCAACAAAAACTTCAGTAATTAGAATATCATTATCAGTGATTTTATAATATAAATTACTATCTGTGTGCGGGAAAAGCGGGCCTATGAAACTCAAAATGTGAAAATGTGGTCTCAAAGAGCTTGTTCACACACCCACAAGACTTCTTGGTGCAAGTTATGGAGTCATGAGGAATGACTCAACTTCCCAAGGTAGGTTCCATGGTTCTCTATCTCACAAGGTCCCTCAATCCAATGCCTTTGCTCCCAGATCACTAAGCAAAGTGACTTAGGGATGACGAATGCAAGAATAAGGGATGCTTTAGATTGATTTTAACATGAAATGCATCCTATCTATGCATGATTCTACAAATGAAGTAAACTAGATTATAAGATGACAAGGTTAGTAGCAATACTATCCTAACATGATATACTAGTTGAATGATTTAAGCTTATGATAAAGGAAGTACTCTAAAATTCTTATTAGATTAATTCCTATTACAAAGAGAAGCTAGATGTATTGATAAATTTGAGCTTAAATGACATACTAAAAGCTTTCATGGATCCTTAAAATGGAGGAATGAGAGCTCTATTTATAGTGAAAATAGGGCAATGGATGGTCAAGATTGGAGGAGTTAATCAAAGGTCGGGATTGAAAGTTATCAATCCATGTTTACAATTTTCACCAATGAAATGGTGACAATTGCCAACATAAGACTTCTTGAGAGGAGAGGTAAGAAGCATTAAATGTTTGAGAAGACATGAAGGTTACCTTAGGGGGTAAGGGTTAAGGTTAGGTTAGGGTTATTCTTTGGATAAATCTTTTACCCAAAAGATAAACTCTTGTGCAAAGGTTAAAGGGATAACCATGGTCAAAGCAATAAATGCTTGATGAGACCCCTGGGTTATATGAGGGTTAAGTTAGTCAAAAAGTCTCTAACCATGCCACTAAGGGTTAGTTAACCATTAATGGTTTGAAGACTTTGGGGATAAATTTGTAAGAGTCCTTCCAAATTTGGGGGTATTCAACAAGTTAGCTTGTTGAAGGCATAAAGGCTTTAATGCCTTTTGAAGACTTTACTCCAAATTTGAGAAGTGATAACTCAATGATGAACAGTGAGTACCAAACCGGTACTGAGAGGGGGGGGTGAATCAGTACATGCACAAATTTTTTTCCTGAACCGGTTTGATTGCAGACTGTAAACTACTGGCAATCCCTAACACTGGTCCGAACCAGATTACTACCGATTAAACACAGTGCAATTGTGAAAGACAAGATCCGGTCAATATTCTTAGCTTTCCATACAACCTACTCCCTCATTTCAACTTTGTCTTTATGCATAAATAGATAATCTATCATCAGAGATACAATCATTTACCACTAAACAAAAAATAACAAAAACATCACATGAAAGAGGCATCACACATGACACACATATTTTTTCACATGGAAACCCAACTAGGAAAAACCAAGGTGGGGATGAATACCCACAAGCTGTTTTTGAACTCTTTAGAAGTCCGCTCTATTAGGAGCCAGGTCCGGTTAAAGAATGTTACATCAAGTTCTGTTAGGAACTGATCCTCTTAGGGATCAACCAATTAAGAGTTAAACCCTGTTAAGGGTTACCTTGTTAGAGGATTTTATGAACTCAATGGCTTTGAGTCACCCTGTTAAAGGATTTATAGCAAGCTAGTTAAAGCTACCCTATTAAGGGATTTTCCAACTGTTGAAGTGATTAGAGATCAATAACTATTACAATGATCTAGTAATAGCACTCAATGCCAGTGCAGACCCACTTTAGTTCCTTTCTTCTGCATACACACTCTGCAGGTATCTACCCTCTTATCTGGTCTGGCAAGAATCACGTATCTTTGCACTTAGATACACACACAACATTTGCCAACAACTTCAACATGAAACACAACATCGACCTTATAGGAAACAGATAGGCCGGTGACATAAACCCTAAACCCTAAACATTTAGGTTGAGCGATTCAGTCAGTTCAATCCTGACCATTGAAAACTTTGCATTTAAATACAGCGGTCTTGAACAGATCTCAAGACATTCTCCATCGTTCGTTCTTCACCGCTTCTTGGAGGTGATAACCCATCACGTGTTCTCCACCATTTGCAGAGACTTCGCACATTCTCGAGGTAGATAGGATCAATCTCCTTCATGCAAGATCCTTCACGTGCACAAGGCTGACGTGGCGACACGATCTGACCTCCATTACAATGCTCACTTCAACTAGAAATCCTGAGACTAAGACTACCAACTGGTAGTCATGCCATATGAACCCTTGATACAAAACATTCCATATACCGGTTCTCATTCCGACATACTAGTTCTGGTTCACAACATCATACCGGTTCTCTTGTTCTCTTTGCAACATACCGGTTCACTTGGACAAGCATACCACTTCACTTTTTCACATATGCCGGTTCACAACATCATACCGATTCTCTTTGTCAGTTGCTTAACTTCAATATACTTGTTCACTCAGCATATTGACATCAATAACAACATACAGTATTAACATGTCATCATGCTCTGTACATATGCCAACAATCTCCCCCTTTGGCATTGATGACAATATACAAAGATATCTCTCTTTCTGCATCACATCTTCTCCCTATTGTTGTAGATATCTTCCCTGCTTCACATCTTCTCCCCCTTTGACAAAAATACCAATGCGGAGGCACATGCTGCCCTATTCCACTATGTTGCTCCCCCTGAGGAGTAGCATCTTGCAACACATCAATCCTCAAATGATATATCAATGGAAGACCTGACTGATGTGGAGCATAGACTTTTAATTTACCTCTTGAAGGGGTAGCACCCATAATTCACCTCTCAGATAGGTAAAGGTAACCTTCGGTAGAGGCTTGGTGAATTTTTCTGCTAACTGCTCCTTACTGGAAACATGTTCCAATACCACCTCTTTGTTCTGAACCTTTTCCCTCAAGAAATGATACTTGAGTTCAAAGTGCTTAGTTCTAGCATGTAAAACCAGATTCTTGGAAATGTTAATTGCACTTGTATTGTCATATAATATACTTACCAGTTCAGATACAAGAACTTTGAAACCATTCAATACATGCTTCATCCAAATAGTCTAGGTGCAGTTCATAAAAGCTGCAACATACTCCGCTTCTACTGTAGACTGAGAGATACAACTCTGCTTTTTACTCATCCATGAGACTAGTCTATCACCAAGAAAGAATGCACCACCGGTTGTGCTCTTCCGGTCATCTACATTACCATCCCAATCAGAATCTGTGAACATTTTCAGGTTGAAATCATTATTGTATGGATACCATAATCCATAGTCAATAGTTCCCTTCAAATATCTAAGAATCCGCTTGACTGCTACCAGGTGAGATTCTCTTGGGATTTTCTAAAACCGAGCAGTAATACCCACTGCATGTGTAATGTCCGATCTGCTGTGCACTACATAATGCAACTTACTAATCATTGATCGGTATTCCTTTTCATTTACCAATGTTGAGTCATCTTCTTTTGATAGTTTACAACTGGTCACCATTGGTGTACCAACTGGTTTATTGTCTTCCATGCCAAAGGTCTTCAACACCTCTTTGACATACTTGGACTGAGTAATAAAGATTTCATTTTTCATTTGCTGAATCTGCAGTCCGATGAAGAACTTAATTTCCCTATGACTGACATTTCAAACTCCTTTTTCATCTCATCTACAAAGTCATGACTCATCTTGTCATCTCCACCAAAGATTATGTCATCAACAAATACTTCGCAGATCAGAATCTGATCTCCTTCTGATTTCAAGTAGATATTGCTATCTTCACTTGTTCTTTCAAATCCAATCTTCACAAGATGGGAATGCAAGCGTTCATACCATGCTCTTGGTGCCTGCTTCAGTCCATATAAGGCTTTATGTAGCCTACACACCATGTCACTGTCTTCTGATAGGGCAAACCCATCTGGTTTCTCTATATACACCTCTTCTTCAAGTATTCCCTTTAAAAATGCAAATTTTACATCCATTTGGTATAACTTGAATCCTTTAAAAGTTGCATATGCAAGAAGCATACAAACTCCTTACAATCTTGCTACTGGAGCAAAGGTTTCTCCATAGTCTTCTCCTTCTTCTTGGGTATATCCTTTATATACTAGTCTGGCTTTGTTCCTTACCACTGTACCATCCTCATTTAGCTTATTTTTGAAGACCCATTTGGTTCCAATGACATTTTTATGCTCCGGTCTAGGTACCAAAGACCATGTACCATTCTTCTCTATTTGGTCAAGTTCTTCTTCCATTGCCTTGATCCAGTCTTCATCTTTATGTGCCTCTTTGAATGATTTAGGCTCAAATTCAAAGATCATACATGAGCTTTCTCTGACCTTTCTTCTTGTAAGAATTCATGCATCTTTGTCTCCTATGATCTGCTTTGGATCATGATTGAGCTTGACATACCTATGTATGTTCTTAACTGGTTCCTCTTGCTTTTCTTCATCATCCTCATCTTCATCAGCATCAACATCTACCAGTGTAGGAGCATAATTACTGGTACTCGGCTGATTTGCAACCGGTTCCCAGAAAGTTAGTATTGGTTCATCTCCTACATGCTCTCTGCCACTTTCCTCAGGTTTCTTAGATTTTTCATCAACCCTAACATTGATGCTTTCAACAATTCTCTGAGTTCTATTGTTGAAACATTTGAGAGCTTTACTCTTTGTAGAATATCCTAGGAATATTCTTTCATCACATTTTGCATCAAACTTGCTCTGATGTTCACTCCTCTTGATATAACATTTGATACCAAATACTCTAAAGTAGCTTACCATAGGTGTCTTACCAGTCTAGTACTCATAAGGAGTCTTATCCTTTCCTTTCTTGATGAGTACCCGGTTCATTGTGTAGACTGTGGTGCTCATCGCTTCTCTCCAAAAGGTGTGAGCAACCTTTCCTTGGATCAACATAGTTCTAGCCGCTTCAACCACCATCTGGTTGTTTCTCTCTGCTAGGCCATTCTACTATGGAGTCTGGGGGGCAGACAGTTGCCTCTTGATGCCATTTTCTTCACAATATTTGTTGAATTCACCGGAAGTGAATTCCCCTCCTTGATCAGTTCTAAGGCATTTGATTCTTCTACCACTTTCCTTTTCTACCAGTGCTCTGAAAGCTTTGAACTTTCCAAAGGCTTCAGACTTTTCCTTCAAGAATATGACCCACATCATTCTTGAGCAATCATCTGTAAGAATCATAAAATATCTATCTCCCTGCACACTCCTAGTTTTCATAGGACCACACAAATCAATATGCACAAGATCAAGTAAGTTGTCAGCAGTGAAAGATTTACCTCTAAAGGTTGAGGAAGACATTTTCCCCAGCTGACATTCTCTACAAAAAAGATTTTCTGGTTTGCTCAACATCGACAGTCCTCTAACTGCCTTGATCTTACTGGCCTTTACTATATTATCAAAGTTTACATGGCAGAGTCTCCTATGCCATATCCAGCTATCATCAAACTTAGCTATAGGACATGTACTTATATTTGCATTCAGCTGAAATAAGTTACCTTTGGTCTACATATCAGTGGCCTTCAATTCACCATTCTTTCCTTTGATTTTGCACACTCCATCTTTGAATTCCAGAGTGAGTCCACTGTCATTCAGCTGGGCAACACTCAATAGATTATGCCTGAGACCTTCCACCCAATACATATTGTCAGCACTGCTCTTTCCATTTAGAGAGATGGACCCTCTGCCTTTGACCATACATGGTGCATCATTACCAAAATGAACCACACCACCATCATACTCTTCCAGAGATATAAACTTGCTTCGGTCACCAGTCATATGGTGAGAACAACCGCTGTCAATAATCCACTCTTTGGAATTATCAAAGCGGGAGACAAGAGCCTTCTTGTCTGACACATCCTCCTTGACTGCAACAAACACAATATCTTCATTTTCTTCATCTTCTGATTCCTCATCTGTGACACCTTCTTCAACTGCTACAAAATAGTTTCTCCAATTTCTTCCTTTGAATTTCTTGAACCTTTCCAGTTTGTCCTTGTTGTCACCATTAGGATAGTTTATAGCGATGTGTCATATCCGGTTACAAGAGAAGCATTTCAAAGGAAGCTTACCTCTGTATTTGTCGGTTCCCTTAGGAAGTCTCTTGGCAAGAAGAGCTTCAAATTCCATCAGAATCTCCCCATCATCCATTTCTCTGCTTTGTCTTGGTTCACCACTAGTGCTTGCTTCTTTTCCTTTTCTGGATGGTGCAGCAGATGCTCTAAAAGCTGATTCAGTCTTCTGAACACTGCCATCAAAACTGTTTAGCTCATAGGCGGTTAATTTTGCAATGATGGAGTCTAGGGATACCTTAGTCTTGTCTATTGATCTCAACTCCTAAATAGAAGCAACCCTTATTGCATAGACCGGTAATAAGGACCTCAGGACTTTACTAATAAGAGTAGAATCTTCCATTTTCCCTCCTGCACTCTTGATGTCTCCAACAATAGTCTTGATTCTTATTCCATATTGTTGAATGGTCTCACCTTCAACCATCCGCATGTCTTCAAACTTCCCTCTAAGACTTTCTTCCTTAGCTTGTTTTACATGCTCATCACTACCATAAATATTCTCAAGAGTATCCCATACTTCTTTGGGATTTTCTTTATCCTGGACATCGATAAACTCAATGTCAGATAAGCTGCTGATTAGGGCTTCCATGACTTGCCCATTCTCTTGCATCTCTCTCTTTTGATCATTGGTGAGAGTACCGGTAGGAATAACATAAGCATTTTCAACATAGCTCCAGTGCTGAGCACCCATGCTTCTGATTTATATCTTCATTTTGTCTTTCCATATTTTAAAATTGTCTCTGTTGAACTTTGGACCTTCCCTCTTCATCATTACAATAGGATCTTTCCCTCAAGCGGTTAAGCTTACAACATAGAGGACCTGGAGGGCACTCTAATACCAATTGATAACTCAATGATGAACAGTAAGTACCAAACTGGTACTGAGAGGGGGGGTGAATCAGTATAGGCACAAAAACTTTTCCTAAACTGGTTTGATTGCAGACTGTAAACTACTGGCAATCCCTAACACCGGTCCAAACCAGATTACTACCGGTTAAACACAGTACAACTATGAAAGACAAGATCCGGTCAATCTTCTTAGCTTTCCATACAACCTACTCGCTCATTTCCACTTTGTCCTTATGCATAAACAGATAATCTATCATCAGAGATACACTCATTTACCACTATACAAGAAATAACAAAACATCACATGAAAGAGGCATCACACATGACACACATATTTTTTCACATGGAAACCCAACTAGGAAAAACCACGATGGGGATGAATACCCACAAGTTGTTTTTGAACTCTTTAGAAGTCCGCTTTGTTAGGAGCCAAGTCCGGTTAAAGACTGTTACATCAGGTTCCATTAGGAACCGATCCTGTTAGGGATCACCCGGTTAAGGGATGGCTAGAATACCCAGTTAAGGGTTAAACCCTATTAAGGGTTACCTTGTTAGAGGATTTTATGAACTCAATGGCTTTGAGTCACCCTGTTAAAGGATTTACAACAAGCTAGTTAAAGCTACCCTGTTAAGGGATTTTCCAACTGTTGAAGTGATTAGAGATCAACAGGTATTACAATGATCTGGTAATAGCACTCAATGCCAATGCAGACCTGCTTTAGTTCCTTTCTTCTGCATATACACTCTGCAGGTATCTACCCTCTTATCTGGTCTGGCAAGAATCACGTATCTTTGCACTTAGATACACACACAACATTTGCCAACAACTTCAACATGAAACACATCGACCTTATAGGAAACAGATAGGTCGGTAACATAAACCCTAAACCCTAAACATTTAGGTTGAGCATTTCAGTCGGTTCAATCCTGACCATTGAACACTTTGCATTTGAATACAATGGTCTTGAACAGATCTCAAGACATTCTCCATCGTTCGTTCTTCACTGCTTCTTGGAGGCGATAACCCATCACGCATTCTCCACCATTTGCAGAGACTTTGCACATTCCCGAGGTAGATAGGATCAATCCCCTTCATGCAAGATCCTTCACGTGCACAAGGCTGACGTGGCAACACGATCTAGCCTCCATTACAATGCTCACTTCAACCGGAAACCCTGAGACTGAGACTACCAACCGGTAGTCATGCCATATGAACCCTTGATACAGAACATTCCATATATCGGTTCTCGTTCCAACATACTGGTTCTGGTTCACAACATCATACCGATTCTCTTGTTCTCTTTGCGACATACTGGTTCACTTGGACAAGCATATCGCTTCACTTTTTCACATATGTCAGTTCACAACATCATACCGGTTCTCTTTGTTAGTTGGTTAACTTCAATATACCGGTTCACTCAGCATATTGACATCAATGACAACATACAGTATTAACATGTCATCATGCTTTGTACATATGCCAACAAGAAGTGACCTCCTCAAATTTGGGGAAAGGGGATAATGAATGGGTTTGGGTTAATTGATTAAGATTAGATGGATTCTAGAAGAAATTAGGAAGAGGGTTATGATGCAAGTGGGAGATGTAGGAAAATGCAAGTGGATGAGGAATAATAGGATTAATTAAAATAAATTGCTTTATTTCAATTTGGTTGCAAGTTGGGAAATTAAATAAATTAGATTTATTTAATTGGGGTAAATTATTAATTAAATGTAAATTTAATTAAAAAGTAGGGAGAAGGGATTTAATTAAATAAAATGATTTATTCAATTAAATGACATAAAGGGCTTAAGTGAATTTAACTAAATAAATTGAATAATTTATTTAATTAAATAGAAGAATGTGGGTGATTTAATTAAATTAGATTTAACTAAATAGAGGAATGAGAATAAAATAAACATTGAATATTCATTTAGGAATATGATCATTTTTATACGTCTACATTTTGCCCCTCTTTGAAGTGACGTGTGTGCACATGTTGATTCAAAGAAAATGATGTGTCGTCATGATTTGGTTATGATCAGTGTGATGTCATGTCGAGATGTTCATGTTGTGCCCCAGATTTGATAAACGATGCCCTAACTTTGATAAATGATGTTGATAATGCCCCCTCGAGAGATGAATAAAAAATTTGAAAATTTAATTTGTTTTGATAAATTTGATTGTATTTTAATTTTTTGTCTATGTTGAATGTGATAAATTGATTCATCTCCCGATAATGATGTTTGTGAGGGTTAGAAATGAGCCCACGAGCAATTTACGTGTTCGCCCATGCAACCGTAATTTTCATTTACCCTATAAAAAAGTAAAAAGTGATTATTTTGTCTCATTTGTGCTTGTTGACTTTGGAGAAAGTGACACTTGGAGAGAAAGTCAAAATGTCGGTTCCCTTAGCTTCTCATCGATTCGAGCACGTTCGGAGGTATCGGAGGCCCACCACATATGGACCACCGGTAAGTCATCCTTTTTGACCCCTTTTTTATTTTTGTTTTGTCATTTTTGATCATGTTTTTTAATTTTGTCACGCGAATTTAACGGTTTAGCGCATCGGGGTCAAACTGTAGCGCATACGATAGGTTTCGTAGCGCGTAGGGTTTAATAAAATAGGGTAGCGTCCAATTAGATTAGGATAGCGCGGCGGTAGGTTAGGGTAGTGCTTAGGGTTATGTTAGCACACCGGGAGCACAGGGTAGCGCATAGGGGGAAACGGGTAGCGCGTAGAAGAGACCTAGCGCATAGGGTTAGCTAGGGTTCACAGGGGTAGTGTAGGATAGCACGTAGGTATACCCTAGCACAAAGGGTTAGGTTTACAGTGCGGGGCTAGGATAAGATAGCGCATAGGGTTTTTTAGCGCTTAGGGTAGTTTAAGTGACGCATAAATAGGATAGGGTAGCACATAGATGTTGGCTAGCGCATACGGTGAATGGTGTAGCGCGTTGAGAGGACATGGTAGCGCATAACCAGCAGTTTAGCGCATAGACAAGATTGTTTAGCACATGAGGGAAAAATTTGGGTAAAGTAGGATTTTGGATGAAGAAAGATAGGTAAGTTTTTGCTAGTTTTGTCGGGATGGGTGCGAAGTGTCAGTCTGCGTGCCTGCTGTCATTGTTTTGATAAGTTGTCCAATATGAATTCCAATATACCTTGATTTGATTTGTAATGTTTGAAGTTGATATTGATTTTGATGTTGATTTGATATGATGTGGATTATGATATGGATGTTTTGATATGAACTTGATTTGATTTGCATAGTTTCAAGTCGATATATATATGTGGAGCTTGAGTTGTTTTACAAGCTGATATGGTTGTGGAACTTGAGTTGTTTTACAAGCTGATATGGTTGTGGAACTTGAGTTGTTTTACAAGCTGATATGAATGTGAAACTTGAGTTGTGTTACAAGCTGATATGAATGTGAAACTTGAGTTATTTTACAAGTTGATTTGATTGTGGAACTTGAGTTGTGTTACAAGCTGATATGATTTGATATGAAAATGGATTGATGTGATGTGGAACTTGATTAGATTTTCAAAGTTTCAAGTTTGATATGAATTTGATTTTATGAGAAAACTGATATTGGACTTGGTTTGCTTTTTGACAAGAGTGCATTGGAGTGGTTCAGTCATGAGAGCGATTTCCGAGACCATGGTGATTGATACCATGATTAACACAGGCTGACAAGGATATTATTGAGAGGTGTGGCCTATCCTCTTTGTTAGAGATGCCCTAGTTTATCATTAACCGGGGTTTGTTGACAGTGTTGGCTGAGAGGTGGCATAGCGACACCAACACCTTCCATTTGGCGATAGGGGAGATCACAGTGACACCGAAGGATTGCTAGCGTTACCATATGAGCAGACAGAGGAGGGCAGGACAGAGGCACTTCGCCGGATTCTTCAGGATGATACAGTTTGTGGATATGAGATCCCATGGCAGGAGTTCATAGATTTGGATTACGCTCCTCTACCATCAGTGCTGGTAGGTTTCATAGGTGGTTTCTTATGTCCTGACCGTAGGTCAAAGGGATTGGCAGTAGGATGGGGGTTGGTCCTAGAGGACATGGTGACACAGGGTCGTCGCTTTGCATGGGGGTCAGCTATGCTGGCCCACTTATACAGGGATCTACATCAGGTGGTGTACCTGGGTTATTGCAATTTATCAGCTGGAGTTACACTGCTACAGGTATGGGTGTGGGAGCATATTCCCACAACCAGGCCACTAGCGGATAGAGATAGGCCTGTTGAGTGTGCGTATGCATACAAATATCGAGGGATAGTTGTCCAGCGTAAGTTGGGCAAACTAGAGCATTGGAGGAGAGTGCTAGATGATATTAATACGGTTGTCTGGAGACCGTATATGGAGTGCGAGGTATGGGCAGAGGATGGGATGGAGATGCCCTATGTCTATATGACCCGATTTTTGATAGGGCGGACGCCCTTTGTTATTGAGAGATTTTTGCATAGCCGGGTGTTGTGGCAGTATGGTCATTAGTAGGGAGTTCCACAGGGAGCATGCTTATATGCTCGACGGAGATAGGATATACCAGAGTGGGGACCCACTATTGATAGTGCGATGGAAGTGGAGGGGTTCTTTCACTTAGCCAACTAGATATGGGACTACGACTATGGGGTAGTGGACGCAAGGATGACAGAGCAGTTCGCCACACTGTTTGCGGCACATGCAGTTGCTAGGATATCAGATCCAGCGGAGATGATTCCCACTTTTGACAATGATGAGGATGATGAGCATCCCGAGAGGCTAGGGAGACGGAGAGAGGATGGAGAGGAGCTGGATGTGGGAGGTGGGGATGGCGGAGGGGATGATGGTGGCAATGGTAGAGGAGGTGGTCGAGATCAGCGAGGGGATAGAGGGAGGAGAGGAGATAGGGTGGAGATGGTGGGAGGAGAGGAGACAAAGGTGGAGATGGTGGTGCTAGAGGGATTCGGGTAGAGAGAGTTGTGCGGCGAGCAGTGGTGGATAGAGGGAGAGGAGGTTTGGCTATCAGAGCTAGGGGAGAGGAGCGAGTGGGAGAGGTGATAGTAGCGGTGGGAGGGACTGACGAGTTTAGACGGCTAGCTCAGAGGAGGATATCTGATATATTACCCCCACCAGCACTGAGGACAAGGAGAGGGATAGGGGGTACCACTTCACAGGTACCCATCCAGATGCGGATTCTGATGCACCAGGAGGAGGCATAGATTAGGTCTCTGCAGTTATCAGTGCAACACCTGCAAACACAGCTATTGGCGCATCAGCGGCAGATTACATAGCTGACCACTGAGTGACATACAACTCTAGAGCAATTGGGTCGATCTGAGGCTCGAGCAGAGGCTTTGGAGAGAGCGGTGACAGGTGGCTCGATGAGAGATACCTTGAGAGAGGTGGCTTTGAGAGCCAAGGAGGTGGAGTACTATAGGAGGCATTATGAGGATGCGGTGCCCAGGGAGCACCGAGTGCCAAGTTTTATAGCTTCGAGATCCAGTCGATCTCGAGAGACTGGGTCGAGGACAAAGAGCAGAGGCGTGATAGGGCCTCCTAGACATGATCCACCTGGAGATCCAGGTACTGGGACATTAGCAGCGAGACCGTCCCCTTCAGGAGATAGTCATACCTGAGAGATGTTGTCTCCATTGTATTTTGATCATTTTGTTGTATTGGCACAGACATGACATATTTTGTACATTGAGCATTATATATATATATATCTGAGAGATGTTGTCTCCATTGTATTTTGATCATTTTCTTGTATTGGCACAGACATGACATATTTTGTACATTGAGCATTATATATATATATATATATATATATATGACACCATTTTCCTTGACCCTCATGGGATGTGTTATGGATGATGCTTTCTATATGGTTTTGATGTTTCTATGATGATGATGCAATGCTTAGATGCATGTGATTTGATATGTGATGAATATGATGTGTTAATGCATGATGTTTATGAAATGTATGATATGAGATGCTATGAGATGTATCTTGAAAATGAGATGTATGATATGAAATGTTGTGAGATGTATCTTGAAAATGAGATGTATAATATGAAATGTTGTGAGATGTATCTTGAAAATGAGATGTATGATATGATATGCTATGAGATGTATCTTGAAAATGAGATATATGATATGATATGGAAAATGAAATGATACTAATGCAAGATTTAATGTGATATGCAACTAATTGTAAAATGATATGCAACTAATTTGAGCATCCTCATTATGCATTTGTCATCCCTGTATAGTCACATGTTTTTGCTTTCTTTGTAGGTATCATCATTGAGCATTGATTTGTTTGGGATATGTTGAAAATTTATACAAGCACAATGGTATAATTGAACCATAATGACCTGAGAAAAATTTACATAATTTTTTATTTTGCAATATAGCACAAGCGTCAAGGTATAATTGAACCAGGACGACATGAGTGCGGATTGCATATAAACAGACAAGATTAAACCAGTTGTATGTGCAAAGTGGAATCATGTCTTCAGTGATATGTTGTGAATCATGCTTCGAGACAAGTATTTGCATAGTACAAGTGATCGCCTCATAGACAAAAAAATAAAAAATATTGGAGTCTCCATGACTTTCTCTAGCTTGATGCATTGTTGAGAAAATGTAGAGGATCCAATAGTTCAAAAGTTTAAGTGAAAAATAGTCAAAACTTCATGCAAGATGCAAACATTTGATACTTCACAAAATCATCCATCCTGTTTTGTGAATCCTGTTAAGTGATCAATGTGTGGTTTTGTGATTGTTGAGTTGTTTGTTGGATATGATGTTCTGAGTTTGCTACAAGTTTTGATGTCTTGAATTTGTTGCAAGTTCTGATCAATGTTGCCCCTAGCTGAGTTTTCCTCTGGATTTGTACAGTGATTACCAAGCCATGGTGGGATATGATGAAATAATATTTGGATAAACTAGGATAGTGACTACGCTAAGTATGTCCTGGATAATGCGATAAAAAAATGTCGGGCGATGGCCGATAGTGCTGGATTGTGGATACACCAGTTTGGTAGTAAAGATAAATGGAAGAGTTGTCCTCTCACAATAGTTCATCTTGCGAGGTTTTCACCAGTTTCTTTTATTGTACCTTTTTATTTGCTTTTTCTTGATTTTTGATATTTTTTTATTTTTGACTCTTTCGACTTTTCCGTGCATTAGACTGCTCAAGTGTAGTATTTCTTCAGATGAATGTTGTTAGTTGCTTCATCGAGCACATCCCCTTCTGAAGTTGTTAGCTGATAAGCACTTGATCCATAGGCTGATATGATGACATAGGGACCTAACCAATTAGGTTCAAATTTCCCTTTCTTTTCCCGATCTTGTTGATTTCTAGGATTTTCCTTGAGTACTAAATCACCAATTTTAAAAAAATCTAGGAATGACCTTGTGGTTGTAGCTTTTGCACATGCATTGCTGATATGCTTTGAGATGAGTGTAGGCACGTTGGTGTCTTTAATCTAGAAGTTCTAGCTCTTGCAGTCGGTTGACTCGATGCTCTTCATCTGGAATTAGGCCTTTCAAAGAGACTCTGAGAGATGGAATTTCTACCTCCAAGGGTAAAATGGCTTCTGATGCATATACCAATGAATATAGTGTAGCTCCCATAGGTGTGCGGATGCTAGTTCTATATGCCCAAAGTGCTGGATTGAGTTGTACATGCCAATCTTTGTCTGCATCATTCACTGTTTTCTTTAGGATTTTCAATATTGTCTTGTTGGATGTTTCTGCCTTACCATTCCCTTGTGGGTAGTAAGGTGTAGAGAAACGATGTTGGATTTTGAATTTTTTACATAGTTCTCACACATCTTGGTTTTTGAAAGGTCATCCATTATCTATGATGATGGAACTTGGAATGCCATATCTGTAGATCAGATAATTGAGGATAAAAGAGGCGATTTGTTTCCCAGTCGTTGTGGTCATGGGGACCGCTTCAATCCATTTGGTAAAGTATTATGTTGCAGTGATAATGAACTTGTGTCCATTTGGAGATGAAGGATGAGTTTTGCCGACTAAGTCCAGTCCCCACTGGAAAAAGGGTCAGGATGTTGTGAATGGATACAGTTCCTATGCTGGTGCATGTATAAGATTGCCATGAATTTGGCATGTAGGACACTTCTTTGCGAAATGATAAGAGTCTTTTTCCATTGTCGGTCAGTAATATCCTATTCTTAGAAGTTTTTTAGCCAGAGTAGGACCACTTGAATGTGTGCCACAGATACCTTCGTGAAACTCTTGTAAAGCAAAGTCAGATTCATTATGATCAAGGCAACGAAGAAGAGTACCATATAGACCTCGATGGTACAAAGTATCACTAGTGAGAGTATAACGAGCGACTTGCCAAATAAAGTTGCATTTTTGGTTTCGGGATAGGTCAATGGGAGGATATTGCTCTTAAAATAGTCGTATATCGGTCCATATAATGGAGAGTCAGAACTGGTCAAGGCATAGATAACATGGGAATCAAAATGGTCATAGGCTGGGGAGAACAGTTGCTCTACCAGAAACTCGTAACGATTCTGTTGCTCTAGAATTTATAGTAGTGAAGTGATAGTAGCCATTGCATCGGCTTCTCTGTTGTCCAACCTTGGTATTTGCTCGAAGGTGATGTGTACAAAATATTGTTTGAAATCATCCACCATTCGCTTGTATGGTAGCAGCTTGTCGTCCTTCGTTTGGTAGTCATTGTTGATTTGATTGATGACTAGTTGTGAATATCCGTAGACTTTTAATTGTGATTCTCCATTCCACAACCATTTTGATGCCTATTACCAGTGCCTCATATTCAGCAACGTTATTTGTGCATGGAAACATGAGCTGATATGATCTTGGTATGGTGTGCCCTTCAGGAGTGATGAATAGAATGCTAGCACCTGAGCCATGCTGAGTATAGGATCCATCAAAGTATAGGGTCCATTGTTTGGTGGAAATAGCAAGAACATCCATGTCCAAAAATTTGATCTCCATAGGTTTTTTTCCAGGTAGTGGTGCTTCAGCCAGTTGATCTGCAATTGCTTGTCCTTTGATAGCTCGTCGCTCTGTGCAGTGGATATCAAATTCACTGAGAATCATGACCCATTTAGCCAATCTACCTGTAAAAGCTGCTTTGTTGAGTAAATATTTGAGAGGATCAATTTTTGCAACTAGCTTGATTGTGTGAGCTAGCATGTAGTGTCAGAACTTTTGAGAGGCAAATACCACTATTAGACAAGCCTTCTCAATGAATGTATAGTTGAGTTCATATCCGTTCAATGTCCTGCTGATGTAATATATAGCTCGTTCCTTGCCTTGTTGATCTTCTTGTGCTAATAATGCCCCTAGTGATATATCTGTTGTTGAAATGTAGAGAATGAGTGGCTTCTTTGCTATTGGTGGTACTAGAACTGGTGGGTTCATTAGATATTGCTTGATTTGATAGAATGATTTTGCACATTTGGCTTCCCATATGAATGGTACATTTTTATGTAGCAAATGATTGAATGGTAGGCTTTTATCTGCTAGTTGAGTGATGAATCGCCTGATTGACTGGAGCCGTCCTTATAGAGATCTGAGTTGGCTGATGTTCTTTGGTGGTGGAATCTCCATAATGGTTTGTACTTTTGTTGGATCCACTTCAATAACCTTAGCTGAAACTATGTAGCCTAGTAACTTGCTTGATGTAGCCCCAAAGACACTTCTTAGGGTTGAGCCTGACTTGGAACTTTTCCAATCTGTCAAAAATATTTTTTAAGATGCTTAAATGTTCTACCCTAATGAATGATTTAGCTAGTAAATCATCCACATAGTCCTCCATGAAGGTATGCATCATGTCATGAAAGATTGTTGTCATTGCTCGTTGATAAGTTGCTCCTGCATTTTTTAAGCCAAATGGCATGACATTCCAATAGTACATTCCCCAAGGACAGGTAAATGTTGTTCTATCTTGATCCTTCGGGGCTATCTTGATTTGATTATAGCCTAAAAAACCATCCATTAGTGATAGCATTGCATGGTCTGCTGTGAGGTCTACAATTATGTCAATATATACTGGGCAAAGGAAAGTCATCCTCTGGACAGGCTTTGTTGACATCTCTAAAATCAGTGCATATTCTGCTACTGCCATCTCATTTTGATACTGGTACGATGTTGGAAATCCATTCAGCATAGTCTATAGGTCGAATAAATCTGACGTCTAATAGTTTCTTCAGCTCATCTTTAACCATGAGTGCTACATGTGGATTCATCTTTCACAATTTTTGCTTGACTGGCCTAGCTCCTGGAGTAATGGACAAATGATGCATGATTAATTGTGGATCAATCCCGGGCATATCTGCATATGACCAAGCAAAGTTGTTTTTCTTTTCTTTAAAAAATTTGATAAACTCTGATCTTTCTTCCTCTGTCAAAGATTCTGCAATGTGTATATTTTTTGTTGCTTCTGTAGTACCAATGTTCATTAATTGAGTGGGCTCAATCAATATGGGTGATCGCTCGTGATAATGCTCAGGAAGAGTGTCAAGTCTCCCATCTTTTGGTGCCTTAAAAAGATTTTCACCTTCAGATGCATCCTTTGTTTTTACTTTTTTGTGATCTATTGTTGCCATTGACTGGTTTTCAGCAATAGATCTTTTATGTTGTTCATTTTTGCGACTGAGAGACGTGGCACTTCCTTGATTGTAGATGTCGTTACTTTTTTCACTGGTAGAGTTTGTTTCTGGGTTAATGGTACACAAGTAATGGATAATGGATTCGTCATTTGGGAAAATTGGTATATCATGAGTCTCAGGTTCATCCCAGTCTATGAGGTCAGGAAAGACAAGTGGTAAGGAGTCATTAGGTGGATCAAGTTCAGCTATTGTAAGTGTCAGGATGGAGGTATCATCGTGGTTGGCCCGAGTGTTAAAGAAGTTAAAGATTTTGTCGAGGTCTTCGATGGTATCGTCTTCTATGTAGACTTGCTCGTAATGTTTTTGCTCGTTTTCCTTAGCATTATAGATATTTTGTGGACCAAATTCAAGTGGTCTAGATTTTGTGTCGTGTTCTTCTTGAGAGATGGGTCTATGACTGTCATTTGCACCAATATCTTCGGTAACATTAGAACAGCTGCCCCATTCATATTCATTGGAATCAGTCTCAGAGGTATTATTCCAAATTCTGGCAGTGTTGTGGACTGGTATATTGTAGGGTGAGAATAGGTCTTTGATGATTGATACAAGTTTGATAGTTTTTTCTGATTCTATGTCAAATCCTGCTTCAACTCTTAGCATTTGTTCATATACTGTCTCTCCTTGGGGAGGAATGATGTTACTAGAAGGTGATTCCTCTTTGTCGAATATTGGTTCTTGAATATGACATGCTTCTGCATTAGATGTTTCCTTCTTTTGTTTGATGGCCTTCTCTTGATGTTGTTTTTGTTCATGATATTCACGTTCTTTGTGTATTGTCTCTGTAGACTCAAATAGTGCCTCCTGCCAGGAGTCCTCTTTGTATTTCTTCTTTGCTTTCCACTGAGGTTTTTGGTATTTTCTTGGTGTCTTCCTTGGTGGTAAAATGTATTCATAGCCCAATCCTTTTTTGTCTTTACTAAATTGTGAAGGAGGATCTAATGGTTTTGTGACGCCTTTCTGATGTTTACCAATAGGTCCTTTGCCATTGTATCCCATCTATTGCATGATCAAGTAGTCTTTTCCATACAGGTGTGTTGGTATAGCTACTTCCATAGTAGTCGCTCTGTCTTCTTCCTTATCCTTGTACAACCAACTAAGGATGTCTTTTTCCTCTGATTCATGTGCTAGAGTGTCGAGTTGGATAAATTTGCCATAAAACTTGGTGATGGGCTGGGTTGCTTGATGTGTTGATTGTGTAGGTAATCCATGAGATTTAGGTGATGCTGGTAAGTTGGCCAAACACAAGGGTTCCAAAGAGTATTCTCCCATGCCTTGCTCTTTGATTTTCATTTTCTTTTTGAAGTCCATAGATAGTGATTTAGACTTTTCTTGTTGAATAGTCGTGCTAAGGAACTTTGTTTTTCTCTATTATGTGGAACCGGTATGAGGACATAATGATATTGTATGTTGTCATTGATGCCAATATGTGATATGAAGAGAGAATCGGCATATGTGAGAACCGGTATATATGCCAAAGTAAAGCGGTATATTTGTTCAAGGTGAACCAACATGTCAAGGTGAACCGGCATGTAGTCATGGGAACCGGCACATGGATGCATTGTATGACTACCGGTTGGTAGGTAGTTTCCACTTCAGGATTTCCGGTTGGAGTATCTTAAGCCTGTGTGACTAAATCGGTGATCTTTATGTGATGAAGTTAGCATGATAATGAAGAACAGATAGTGTTGCCACGTAAGCCTTGTGCACGTGAAGGATCTTGCATAAAGAAGAGTGTTCCTATCTACCTCAGGAATGTGTGAAGTCTGTAAACGGTGATAACGTGTGATGGGTTATGAGCCGCCATGAAATCGGTGGAAAACGAATGATGGATAATGTCTTGAGATTGGATCAAGACTGTTGCATTCAATACAGTATGATCAACGGTCAGGAATGAACCATTTGAATTCCTTAACCTATTAGGTTTAGGGTTTAGGGTTTATGCTTCCGACCTAACTGTTTTCTATAAGGTCGATGTTGTGATTCTTTCAGAGTTTGGTGGCAAAAGTTGTGTGTGTGTATCTAAGAGAAGAGATATGTGATTCTTTCCAGACCAGAGGAGAGAAGACATATCTGCAGAGTGTAAGTGCAGAAGGTGAAGAGGAGCTTAAGCAGATCTGCATTGGCATTGAGTGCTATTATCAGGTCATTGATATACCTGTTGATCTTTAACTACTTCAACAGTTGTGAAATCCCCTAATAGGGTAGCCTTAACCGGCTTGTTGAAAATCCTCTAACAAGGTAACTCGAAGCTACTGAGTCATTGATATCCTTTAGCTACTGAGTTCTTGAAATCCTCTAACAAGGTACCCTTAACAGGGTTTAACCCTTAACCGGGTGTTGTAGCCATCCCTTAACTGGGTGATCCCTAACAGGATCGGTTCCTAACAAAACCTATTGTATCTGTGTTTAACCGGACAAGGCTCCTAACAGAGTGGACTTCCAAAAAGTTCAAAAACAAGCTTGTGGGTATTCATCCCCACCGTGGTTTTTCCCAGTTGGGTTTCCACGTGAAAAATATGTGTGTCATGTGTGATGTTATGATTGTTTTTTGATTAAGTGGTGATGCATGTTGATCTTGTTGTAATATGTACATCTTTGATGGTAGATTTCCTGTTCATGCATTAGAGTGAAATGGGAATGAAGAGTTAGATTATATAAGAAGATAAGTGTCAACCGATCTTTTCTCATCTTAGTTACATTGGTTCTGCCGGTTGAACTCTGTTGAAGGACCGGTGCTGCCGTTTGTCTGTTAGTGCATATGTGTTAGTTGACAAACCGGTTTAAGGTTGAGTTTTTGCCTATACTGATTCACCCCCCCTCTCAGTACCGGTTTGGCACTATTCATTCATCATTAAGTTATCAATTGGTATCAGAGCATCCTCCAGGTTCTCTATGTTATAAGCTTAACCGCTTGAGGGAAAGATCCTGTTGTAATGATGAAGAGGGAAGGTCCAAATTTTAACAAAGAAAATTTCAGTATATGGAAAGACAGAATGAAGATTTACATCAGAAGCATGGGTGCTCAACACTAGAGCTATGTTGAGAATCCCTATGTTGCCCCTACCGGTACTCTCATCGATGATCAAAAGAGAGAGATACAAGAGAATGGGCAAGTCATGGAAGCCCTAATCAGTAGTTTATCTGATATTGAGTTCATTGATGTGCAAGATAAGGTAAATCCCAAAGAGGTATGGGATGCTCTTGAAAATATCTATGGAGGTGATGAGCATGTAAAACAAGCTAAGGAAGAAAGCCTTAGAGGAAAGTTTGAAGACATGTGAATGGTTGAAGGTGAAAGCATTCAATAGTATGGTATTAGAATCAAAACTATTGTTGGAGATATCAAGAGTGCAGGTGGTAAAATGGAAGATTCCACTGTGGTAAGCAAAGTCCTGAGATCCCTAGTGCCGGTCTATGCAATAAGGGTTGTTGCTATTCAGGAGCTGAGATCAATAGACAAGACTAAGGTATCCTTGGAAAGGGTTGCTGCTATTCAGGAGTTGAGATCAATAGACAAGACTAAGGTATCCTTGGACTCCATCATAGCAAAGTTGACAGCCTATGAGCTAAATAGTTTTGATGGCAGTGTTCAAAAGATTGAATCAGCTTTTAGAGCTTCTATTGTACCATCCAGGAAAGGAAAAGAAGCAAGCACTAGTGGTGAACAAAGATAGAGCATAGTAATGGATGATGAGGAGTTTCTGATGGAATTTGAAGCTCTTCTTGCCAGGAAATTTTCAAAAGGAACTAGTAAATACAGAGGTAAGCTCCCTTTGAAATGTTTTTCATGTAACCGGATATGACATATTGCTATGAACTGTCCTAATAGTGACAAAAAGGATAAACCAAAAAGATTCAGGAAATTCAAAGGAGGAAACCAGAGAAACTGTTTTGTTGCAGTTGATGAAGGTGTCACAGATGAGGAATTAGAAGATAAAGAGAATGAAGATATTGTGTTTGTTGTTGTAAAGGAAGATATGTCAGACAAGAAGGCTCTTGTCTCCCACTTTGATAATTCCAATTAGTGGATTATTGAGAGTGGTTGCTCACACCATATGACTGGTGACAGGAGCAAGTTTCTATCCTTGGAAGAGTATGATGGTGGTGTGGTTCATTTTGGCAATGATCCACCAAGCATGGTCAAAGGCAGAGGGTCCATCTCTCTGAATGGAAAGAGTAGTGCTGACAATGTGTACTGGGTTGATGGTCTCAGACACAACCTTCTGAGTGTTGCCCAACTGAATGACAGTGGCCTCACTCTGGAATTCAAGAATGGAGTTTGCAGAATCAAAGGAAAAGATGTTGAATTGGTGGCCACCGGCATGCAGACCAAAGGTAACCTATTTCATCTGAATGCAAATATAAGTACATGTCTTATGGCTAAGTTTGATGATAGCTAGATATGGCATAGGAGACTCTGCCATGTAAACTTTGATAACATTGTGAAGGCTAGTAAGATCAAGGCAGTTAGAGGGTTGTCGGTGCTAAGAAAACCAGATAATACCTTGTGCAGAGAGTGTCAATTGGGGAAAATGTCTTCCTCAACCTTTAAAGGTAAATCTTTCACTGCTGACAACTTGCTTGATCTTGTGCATACTGATTTGTGTGGTCCTATGAAAACTAGAAGTGTGCAGGGTGATAGGTACTTAATGATTCTCATTGATGACTGCTCAAGAATGATGTGGGTCACATTCTTGAAAGACAAGTCTGAAGCCTTTGTGAAGTTCAAAGCTTTCAGAGCATTAGTGGAGAAGGAAAGTGGTAAAAGGATCAAGTGTCTCAAAACTGATCAAGGAGGGGAATTCACTTCCGGTGAATTCAACAAGTATTGTAAAGAATTTGGCATCAAGAGGCAACTGTCTGCCCCTCAAACTCCACAACAAAATGGCCTAGCAGAGAAGAATAACTAGACTATGGTTGAAGCAGCTAGAACCATGTTGATTCAAGGAAAAGTAGCTCACACTTTTTGGAGAGAAGCGGTAAGAACTGCAGTCTACACAATGAACCGGGTACTCATCAAGAAAGGTAAGGATAAAACTCCTTATGAGTATTGGACCGGTCAGACACCTGTGGTTAGCTACTTTAGGGTATTTGGTAGCAAATGTTACATCAAGAGGAGTGAGCATCAGGGCAAGTTTGAAGCTAAATGTGATGAGGGAATATTCTTAGGATATTCCACCAAGAGTAAAGCTCTCAAGTGTTTCAACAATAGGACTCAGAGAATTATGGAAAGTATCAATGTGAGAATTGATGAAACCTCTGAGAAACCGAAAGAAACGGGCAGTGAGCAAGCTATAAATGAACCGGTTGCAACCTTCTAGGAACCGGTTGTCAGTCAACCAAGTACCAGTAACAGTGTTCCTGAACCGGTGAATGTTGATACTGATGAAGATGAGGATGAAGAGGAAAAGCAAGAAGAACCAGTCAAGACTATTCCTGGGTATGTCAAGTTGAATCATGATCCTAAGCAGATCATAGGAGATAAGGATGCAGGAATCCTTACAAGAAGAAAGATTAAAGAAAACTCATGTTTGATCTCTAAATTTGAGCCTAAGTCATTCCAAGAGGGTCATAAAGATGAAGACTGGATCAAGGCAATGGAAGAGGAACTTGACCAGATAGAGAAAAATGGCACATGGTCCTTGGTACCCAGACCGGAACATAAAAATGTCATTGGCACCAAATGGGTGTTCAGAAACAAGCTGAATGAGGATGGCACAATGATTAGAAACAAAGCCAGACTAGTGTGCAAAGGATATGCCCAAGAAGAAGGAGAAGACTATGGTGAAACCTTTGCTCCTGTAGCCAGTTTGGAAGGAGTTCATATACTTCTAGCATATGCAACCTTTAAAGGCTTTAAAGTATATCAAATGGATGTAAAATCTGCATTTCTAAATGGTGTACTTAAACAAGAGGTGTATATAGAGCAACCAGATGGGTTTTCCCTATCTGAAGATAGTGACATGGTGTGTAGGCTACATAAAGCCTTATATGGTCTAAAGAAGGCACCTAGAGCATGGTATGAATGCCTGCATTCCCATCTTGTGAAGATTGGATTTGAGAGAACAAGTGAAGATAGCAATATCTACTTGAAGTCTGAAGGAGATCAAATCCTGATCTGTAAGGTATTTGTTGATGACATTATCTTTGGTGGAGATGACAAGATGAGTCATGAGTTTACAGATGAGATGAACAAAGAGTTTGAGATGTCACTCATAGGGGAGATTAAGTTCTTCATTGGACTGCAGATCCAGTAGATGAGAGATGGAATCTTTATCACTCAGTCCAAGTATGTCAAAGAGGTGTTGAAGACCTTTGGCATGGAAGATAGAAAACCGGTTGGTACACCGATGGTGACTAGTTGTAAACTATCCAAAGAGGATGACTCAGCATTGGTTGATGAGAAGGAATACCGATCAATGATTGGTAAATTGCATTATGTAGTGCATAGCAGACCGGATATTGCACTGATATCTCAATGATGAACCACTAGTACCAAACCGGTACTAAGAGAGGGGGGGGTGAATCAATACAAACACAAATACAGTCCAAAACCAGTTTGATAGCCAATACTCCAAATGATTGATAAATAGAGATACCAGTAAAACAGAGTGCTACCAGTAACATCCAGTATAGCTCAATTAGTCATGAACCGGTCACTCAATAAGCTTTTCTCTTAGCTCCATACCACAGTATCATTATATTCTCATGCATAAACTAGTAAACCTAGCCATCAGATCTTCACAATAGTGAGTTCAATATGTTTTATAGACAGACATAAAACATAGAACCTTCATGTGCTTAACAGATAAAACAGAGCATCACAAGACAAGAGCATTACACATGACACACATATTTTTCACGTGGAAACCCAACTGGGAAAAACCACGGTGGGAATGAATACCCACAAGCTACTTTTTGAACTCTTTAGAAGTCTGCTCTGTTAGGAACCTTGTCCGGTTAAGGACATTACAATAGGTTATGGTAGGAACCGATCCTGTTAAGGATCACCCGGTTAAGGGTTAAACCCGGTACGGTCACCTTGTTAGAGGATTTTAAGAACTGAATAGCTGAAAGGATCTCCTAAGCTTCTCTAGCTTCTCAGAACTCATTAGCCTCGGGTTACTCGGTTAAGGGATTTGAAACAAGCCGGTTAAGACCACCTGATTTAAGGGATTTTGAATCAAGCCAGTTAAGGCTACCCTGTTAGGGGATTTTACAACTGTTGAAGTGGTTAGAGATCCACAGGTATTACAATGATCTGTTAACAGCACTTAATGCTAATGTAGATCCGTTTAGGCTCCTCTTTTCTTTTTGCACATTCACTTTGCAAGTATCTCTTCTTTCCTTTGGTCTGGCAAGAATCATGTATCACTTTTCTTGGATACACACTCACAACTTTTTTGCCAACGACCTCAGACAGAAACCCAACATCAACCTTATAGGAAACATACAGGTTGGTAGCAAAAACCCTAAACCCTAAACCTGTTAGGTTGAGCAATTCAAATGGTTCGATCCTGACCGTTGGATCATACTGCATTAAATGCACCAGTCTTGAATCGATCTCAAGACATTCTCCATCGTCCATTATCCACCATTTTCATGGCGGCTGATAACCCATCACGCTTTATCACCGTTTGACAGACTTCACACATTCCCGAGGTAGATAGGAATAGTCATCTTCATGCAAGATCCTTCATGCACACAGAGCTTACGTGGCAACACGATCTGTCCTTCATCATACTGCTAACTCATCACACAAAGATCACCGATTGAGTCACATAGACTTGAGGTACTCCAATCGGAAACCCCGAAGTGGAAGCTGCCTACCAACCGGTAGTCATACAGTGCTTCCATGTGTCAGTTCCCATAACTACATACCGGTTCACCTTGAACAAATATGCCACTTCACTTTGGCATATACCGGTTCACACATATGTCAGTTCACACTATGTCCCATATTACCATCAATGACAACATACAATATCATTATGTCTTTATGCCGGTTCACATAAGGCTCATGTCGGTTCACATAATGCCAACAATCTCCCCCTTTGGCATTGATGGCAATATACAAATGATATATTTTCTGCTTCACATCTTCTCCCCATTTGCTGCAGATGTCTTTTCACTTCACTCCTTCTCCCCCTTTGACAACAATGCCAAAGTGGAGCTACAATCATCACTATTTCATCATGTTGCTCCCCTGTGTGGAGTAGCATCCATAAACACACCAATCAACCAAATATTTGTCTTTTCAGTACCTGACTGATGTGGAACACTCACTTTTAGTTCACCTCCTGAAGGGGCAAGACCCCTAATTCACCTCTCAAATACACAAATGTTGTCTTTGGGAGAGGCTTGGTGAATATGTCTGCTAACTGCTCCTTACTGGACACATGCTCCAATGCAATCTCTTTATTCTGAACCTTTTCCCTCAAGAAATGATACTTAAGCTCAAAATGCTTGGTTCTAGAATGTAAAACCAGATTCTTTGATATATTGATAGCACTTGTGTTATCACAGAATATACTTACCGGTTCAGATACAAGGATCTTGAAGCCTTCCAGTACATGCTTCATCCAGATTGTCTAAGTGCAGTTCATGAAAGCTGCAACATACTCTGCTTCCGCTATAGACTGAGAGATGCAACTCTGCTTTTTACTCATCCATGAGACCAGTCTACCACCGAGAAAGATGGCACCACCGGTTGTGCTCTTTCGATCATCCACATTACCGACCCAATCAGCATCTAAGAATACTTTCAGATTGAAATTATTGTTGTATGGGTACCACAATCCATAGTCAAATGTTCCCTTTAGATACCTAAGAATCCGCTTGACTGCACTCAAGTGAGATTCACTTGGACTCTTCTGGAACCTTGCAGTGATGCCAACTGCATGTGCAATATCTGGTCTACTATGCACTACATAATGCAACTTACCAATCATTGACCAGTATTCCTTCTCATCAACCGGTGCAGAATCATCCTCCTTTGTCAATTTGCAACCGGTCACCATCGGTGTACCAACCAGTTTTCTATATTCCATGCCAAAAGTCTTCAACACCTCTTTGACATATTTGGACTGAGTGATGAAGATTCCATCTTTCATCTGCTGGATTTGCAGTCCAATGAAGAACTTAATCTCCCCTATGAGTGACATCTCAAACTCTTTCTTCGTCTCATCAACAAACTCATGACTCATCTTGTCGTCTCCACCAAAGATGATGTCATCAACAAAAACTTCACAGATCAGAATCTGATCTCCTTCAGACTTCAAGTAGATTTTGCTATCTTCACTTGTTCTCTCAAATCCAATCTTCACAAGATGGGAATGTAGGCGCTCATACCATGCCCTAGGTGCTTGCTTTAGATCATATAATGCTTTGTGTAGCCTACATACCATGTCACTGTCTTCAGATAGGGCAAACCCATCTGGTTGCTCAATATACACCTCCTCTTCAAGTACACCATTTAGGAATGTAGATTTTACATCCATTTGATATACCTTGAACCTCTTAAAAGCTGCATATGCAAGAAGCATATGAACTCCTTCCAATCTGGCTACAGGAGCAAAGGTTTCCCCATAGTCTTCACCTTCTTCTTGAGCATATCCTTTGCATACCAGTCTGGCTTTATTCCTATTCACTGTGCCATCCTCATTCAACTTATTTCTGAACACCCATTTGGTGCCAATGACATTTTTATGTTCTGGTCTGGGTACCAAGGACCATGTACCATTTTTCTCTATCTGGTCAGGTTCTTCTTCCATTGCCTTGATCCAGTCTTCATCTTTATGAGCCTCTTTGAATGACTTAGGCTCAAATTCAGAGATCATACATGAGTTTTCTCTGATCTTTCTTCTAGTAAGGATTCCTACATCCTTATCACCTATGATTTGCTTGGGATCATGATTCAACTTGACATACCGAGGAATGGTCTTAACTGGTTCTTCTTGCTTTTCTTCTTCATCCTCATCTTCATCAGTATCAGCATTCACCGGTTTAGGAACACTGTTACTGGTACTAGGTTGACTGACAACCGGTTCCTAGAAGGTTGCAACCGGTTCATTTACAACTTGCTCACTGTCGGTTTTCTCAGTCTTCTCAGAGGATTCATCAACTCTTACATTGATTTTTTCCATAATTCTCTGAGTCCAATTGTTGTAGCACTTGAAAGCTTTACTCTTGGTGGAATATCCTAGAAATATTCCTTCATCACATTTAGCTTCAAATTTGCCCTAATGTTCACTCCTCTTGATGTAACATTTGCTACCAAATACCTTAAAGTAGTTTACCATAGGTGTCTTACCGGTCCAATACTCATAAGGAGTTTTGTCCTTACCCTTTTTTATGAGTACCCGGTTCATAGTGTAAACTGCAGTGCTCACCGCTTCTCTCCAAAAGGTGTGAGCAACCTTTCCCTGGATCAAAATAGTTCTAGCTACTTCAACCACAGTCCGGGTATTCCTCTCTGCTAGGCCATTCTGCTATGGAGTCCAGGGGGCAGATAGCTGTCTCTTGATGCCAAATTCTTCACAATACTTGTTGAATTCACTGGAAGTGAATTCCCCTCCTTGATCAGTTCTGAGACATTTGATCCTTTTACCGCTTTCCTTCTCCACTAATGCTCTGAAAGCTTTGAATTTCCCAAAAGCTTCATACTTGTCTTTCAAGAATGTGACCCACATCATTCTTGAGCAGTCATCAGTGAGAATCATGAAGTACCTATCACCCTACACACTTCTAGTTTTCATAGGACCACATAAATCAGTATGCACAAGATCAAGCAAGTTGTCAGCAGTAAAAGATTTACCTTTAAAGGTTGAGGAAGACATTTTCCCCAACTGACATTCTCTACACAAGGTATTATCCGGTTTGCTTAGCACCGACAACCCTCTAACTGCCTTGATCTTACTAGCCTTCACAATGTTATCAAAGTTCACATGGCAGAACCTCCTCTGCCATATCCAGCTATCATCAAGTTTAGCCATAAGACATGTACTTATATTTGCATTCAGATGAAATAGGTTACCTTTAGTCTGCATGCCAGTGGCTACCAATTTACCATCTTTACTTTTGATTCTGCAAACTCCATTCTTGAATTGCAGAGTGAGACCACTGTCATTTAGCTGGGCAACACTTAGAAGGTTGTGTTTGAGACCATCAACCCAGTACACATTGTCAGCACTACTCTTTCCATTCAAAGAGATGGACCCTCTGCCTTTGACCATGCATGGTGCATCATTGCCAAAGCGAACCACACCACCATCATACTCTTCTAAGGATAGAAACTTGCTCTGGTCACTAGTCATATGGTGAGAACATCCACTGTCAATGATCCACTCATTGGAATCATCAAACCGGGAGACAAGAGCCTTCTTGTCTGCCACATCTTCCTTTACAGCAATGAACACAATGTCTTCATTCTCTTCACCTTCTGATTACTCATCTGTGACACCTTCATCAGCTGCCACAAAACAATTTCTCTAGTTTCCTCCTTTGAATTTCCTGAACCTTTCTGGTTTATCCTTGTTGTCACTATTAGGACAGTTCATAGCAATGTGTCCTATCCGGTTACATGAGAAACATTTTAAAGGAAGCTTACCTTTGTATTTACCGGTTCCTTTTGGAAATCTCCTGGCAAGAAGAGCTTCAAACTCCATCAGAAACTCTTCATCCTTCATTTCTCTATTCTGATTAGGTTCCCCACTAGTACTAGCCTCTTTTCCTTTTCTGGATGGTATAGCAGAAGCTTTAAAAGTTGATTCTATCTTTTGAACACTACCATCAAAACTATTCAGCTCATAGGTTGTCAACTTGGCTATGATGGAGTCCAAGGATGCCTTAGACTTGTCTATTGATCTCAGCTCCTGAATAGTAGCAACCCTTATTGCATAGACCGACAACAAGGATCTCAGGACTTTACTTACCACAGTGGAATCTTCTATTTTGCCACCTGCACTCTTTATTTCTGCAACAACTGTTTTGATTCTTATTCCATACTGCTAAATGGTCTCTCCTTCAACCATCCGCATGTCTTCAAACTTTTCTCTCAAGCTCTCTTCCTTGGCTTGTTTTACATGCTCATCAGCACCATAAATATTTTCAAGAGCATCCCATACCTCTTTGGGATTAGCCTTGTCCTGAACATCAATAAATTCAATGTCAGATAGGCTACTGATGAGGGCTTCCATGACTTGCCCATTTTCTTGTATCTCTCTCTTTTGGTCATCGGTGAGAGTACCGGTAGGAACAACATATACATTTTCAACATAACTCTAGTGTTGAACACCCATGCTTTTGATGAATATCTTCATCCTATCTTTCCATATACCAAAGTTTTCCCTGTTGAACTTTGGACCTTCCCTCTTCATCATTTGGCTAGGATCTTTTCCTCAAGTGGTTAAGCTTACAACATAGAGGACTTGGAGGGCTCTGATACCAATTGATATCTCAATGATGAACCACTAGTACCAAACCGGTACTGAGAGGGGGGGGGTGAATCAGTAAAAACACAAATACAGTTCAAAACCGGTTTGACAACAAATACTCCAAATGACTAATAAACAGGGATACCGGTAAAACAGAGTGCAACCGGTAACATCTAGTATAGCTCAATCAGTCATGAACCGGTCACTCAATAAGCTTTTCTCTTAGCTCAGTACCACAGTATCATTATATTCTCATGCATAAACTAGTAAACCTAACCATCAGATCTTCACAATAGTGAGTTCAATATGTTTTATAGATAGGCATAAAACATAGAACCTTCATGTGCTTAACAGATAAAATAGAGCATCACAAGACAAGAGCATTACACATGACACACATATTTTTCACGTGGAAACCCAACTGGGAAAAAGCACGGTGGGAATGAATACCCACAAGCTGCTTTTTGAACTCTTTAGAAGTCCGCTCTGTTAGGAGCCTTGTCCGGTTAAGGACATTACAATAGGTTCTGGTAGGAACCGATCCTGTTAAGGATCACCCGGTTAATGGATACTCGGTTAAGGGTTAAATCTGGTAGGGTCACCTTGTTAGAGGATTTTAAGAACTCAATAGCTAAAAGGATCTCCTAAGCTTCTCTAGCTTCTCAGAACTCATTAGCCTCGAGTTACCCGATTAAGGGATTTGAAACAAGCCGGTTAAGACCACCTGATTTAAGGGATTTTGAATCAAGCCAATTAAGGCTACCCTGTTAGGGGATTTTAAAACTGTTGAAGTGGTTAGAGATCAATAGGTATTACAATGATCTGTTAACAGCACTCAATGCTAATGCAGATCCGTTTAGGCTCCTCTTTTCTTTCTGCACATTCACTTTGCAGGTATCTCTTCTTTCCTTTGGTCTGGCAAGAGTCACGTATCACTTTTCTTGGATACACACTCACAACTTTTTTGCCAACGACCTCAGACAGAAACCCAACATCGACCTTATAGGAAACATACAGGTCGGTAGAAAAAACCCTAAACCCTAAACCTATTAGGTTTAGCAATTCAAATGGTTTGATCCTGACCGTTGGATCATACTGCATTAAATGCACCAGTCTTGAATCGATCTCAAGACATTCTCCATTGTCCATTATCCACCGTTTTCATGGCGACTGATAACCCATCACGCTTTATCACCATTTGACAGACTTCACACATTCCCAAGGTAGATAGGAATAGTCATCTTCATGCAAGATCCTTCATGCACACAGAGCTTACGTGGCAACATGATCTATCCTTCATCATACTGCCAACTCATCACACAAAGATCACCGATTGAGTCACACAGACTTGAGGTACTCCAACCAGAAACCCTGAAGTGGAAGCTGCCTACCAACCAATAGTCATACAGTGCTTCCATGTGCCAGTTCCCATAACTACATGCCGGTTCACCTTGAACAAATATGCCACTTCACTTTGGCATATACCGGTTCACACATATGCCGGTTCACACTATGTCCCATATTGACATCAATGACAACATACAATATCATTATGTCTTTATGCCAGTTCACATAAGGCTCATGCCGGTTCACATAATGCCAACATGCACATGTAGTTGGCATTACTGCAAGGTTCCAAAAAAGTCCAAGGGAATCCCACTTGGTTGCAGTCAAGCGGATTCTTAGGTATCTGAAGAGAACTATTGACTATGGATTGTGGTATCCATATAGCAAGGATTTCAACTTGAAAGTGTTCACAGATGCTGATTGGGCTGGTAATGTAGATGACCGGAAGAGCACAACCGTTGGTGCATTCTTCCTTGGTGGTAGACTAGTTTCCTGGATGAGTAAGAAGCAGAGTTGTATCTCTCAGTCTACAGCGGAAGCAGAGTATGTTGCAGCTTTCATGAACTGCACTCAGACAATTTGGATGAAGCATGTATTGAATGGCTTCAAAATTCCTGTATCTGAACCGGTAAGCATATTTTGTGACAATACTAGTGCAATTAATATCTCCAAGAACCCGGTTTTACATTCTAGAACCAAGCACTTTGAGTTTAAGTATCATTTCTTGAGGGAAAAGGTTTAGAACAAAGAGATTGCGCTAGAGCATGTTTCCAGTAAGGAGCAGTTAGCAAACATATTCACCAAGCCCCTCCCAAAGACTACATTTACATACTTAAGAGGTGAATTAGGGGTACTGCCCCTTCAGGAGGTGAACTAAAAGCATATGCTCCATATCAGTCAGGTACTGCACAGTCAAAAAAATTTTGATTGATGTGTTGAAAGATGCTACTCCTCAGGGGGAGCAGCATAATGGAACAGGGATGTTTGTGCCTCCACTTTGGCATTGTTGTCAAAGAAGGAGAAGAAGTGTAGCAGAGAAGATATCTGCAGAAATTGGGGAGAAGATGAGTTTGCATAAAGATATCTTTGTATATTTCCATCAATGCCAAAGGGGGAGATTGTTGGCATTATGTGAAATGGTATGAGGACATAATGATGTTGTATGCTGTTATTGATGTCAATATGTGATATGAAGAGAGAACCGGCATATGTGAGAACCAGTATATATGCCAAAGTAAAGCGGTATATTTTTTCAAGGTGAACCAGCATGTCAAGGTGAACCGGCATGTAGTCATGGGAACTGGCACATGGAAGCATTGTATGACTACCAGTTGGTAGGTAGTTTCCACTTCAGGATTTCTGGTTGGAGTATCTTAAGCCTGTGTGACTCAATCGGTGATCTTTATGTGATGAAGTTAGCATGATAATGAAGAACAGATAGTGTTGCTACGTAAGCCTTGTGCATGTGAAGGATCTTGCATAAAGAAGAGTGTTCCTATCTACCTCGGGAATATGCGAAGTCTATAAACGGTGATAACGTGTGATGGGTTATCAGCCACCATGAAATCGGTGGAAAACAAATGATGGAGAATGTCTTGAGATTGGATCAAGACTGTTGCATTCAATACAGTATGATCAACGGTCAGGAATGAACCATTTGAATTCCTTAACCTATTAGGTTTAGGGTTTAGGGTTTATGCTTCCGACCTAACTGTTTTCTATAAGGTCGATGTTGTGATTCTTTCAGAGTTTGTGGGCAAAAGTTGTGTGTGTGTATCTAAGAGAAGAGATACGTGATTCTTGCCAGACTAGAGGAGAGAAGACATATCTACATAGTGTAAGTGCAGAAGGTGAAGAGGAGCTTAAGCGGATCTGCATTGGCATTGAGTGCTATTATCAGGTCATTGATATACCTGTTGATCTTTAACTACTTCAACAGTTGTGAAATCCCCTAACAGGGTAGCCTTAACCGGCTTGTTGAAAATCCTCTAACAAGGTAACTCGAAGCTACTGAGTCATTGATATCCTTTATCTATTAAGTTCTTGAAATCCTCTAACAAGGTACCCTTAACAGGGTTTAACCCTTAACCGGGTGTTGTAGCCATCCCTTAACCGAGTGATCCCTAACAGGATCGGTTCCTAATAGAACCTATTGTATCTGTCTTTAACCGGACAAGGCTCCTAACAGAGCGGACTTTCAAAGAGTTCAAAAACAAGCTTGTGGGTATTCATCCCCACCGTGGTTTTTCCTAGTTGGGTTTCCATGTGAAAAATATGTGTGTCATGTGTGATGTTATGATTGTTTTCTGATTAAGTGGTGATGCATGTTGATCTTGTTGTAATATGTACATCTTTGATGGTAGATTTCCTGTTCATGCATTAGAGTGAAATGGGAATGAAGAGTTAGATTATATGAGAAGATAAGTGTCAACCGGTCTTTGCTCATCTTAGTTACATTGGGTTCTGCCGGTTGAACTCTGTTGAAGGATCGGTGCTACCGTTTGTCTGTCAATGCATAAGTGTTAGTTGACAAACCTGTTTAAGGTTGAATTTTTGCCTGTATTGATTCACCCCCCCTCTCAGTACCGATTTGGTACTATTCGTTCATCATTAAGTTATCAAAACCAAGTTGTCTTGGGCTGCCCCCATATCATTACAATGTTGAAAAGGGTTATGATCTACTGATATAGAAATCTCTTGTCCATTGTAAGGGAACTTAACACACTGGTGATAAGTAGAAGGTACTACTTGCATTTCATGTATCTAAGGTCGACCCAATAAGATGTTGTATATGAGGTCTATGTCTAAGACTTGGCACATAGTGTCCTTTTGTATTGGTCCTACTTGAATTGGCAACATTAATGTTCCTTTAGATGATCTTTTTTCATCATCATATGCTTTGATAGTGATCTTTTTGTGTGGATCAATAGATTGCTCACAGAAGCCTAATGCACGAATAAGTTTCAAGGTACAGATATTGAGTCTAGCTCCTCCATCTATTAATACTCTTTTGACTCGATGTTTGTAGACCAAGACTTCAATGTGGAGTGGAGTATTGTGTGGATGGCTCAATGAGCTATTATCATGCTCAGAAAATGTAAGGTTATGAGGCCCTATCATATGAGCCACCATGGCTTGGAATTTGTCAGCATCCAAATCTTGAGGTACATTTGTTTCCAATAGTGCTTGTTCCAAGATGTCTTTGTGTTTTGGTGAAAGTTTTAGCAACTCTCGTATAGATATTTGAGCAAGAGTTTTGCACAGTTGACTAACTAGATCATATTGAATCTTGGGTATAGTGTTTGTTGTTGACGTATGCCCCTTCAAGATATATTTTTGAGCTCTAGTTGTTATGTTGACAGATTCATGTTCACATTTGTCTTTGATTGTGATGACGTTTACTTGATTGTCCTCAGCTAATATGTGATTGATGGTGTTATTGTATACGTGATTGATATGAGCTCCATGTGTATCATTTGAGGTTGAAGCTCCATCCTTGTTGTAGTTGGGAAGAGGATTCTTAAAGGCTCCATGGTCACCATTTGTCTTGAGACCATCAACTGTTAAATTGCCTCTATCAATCATGTCTTGAACAATGTTTTTCAGTCTCATGCAATCATTTGTTTGATGACCTTTGTTGCGATGAAAATCACAAAAGTGTAAGTCATTCCACCAGGGTGGTTTAATTTGTGGTTCAAAGTTATTGATCGCGGGTAAGGAGATAATTTTGTTTTCCAGGAGTTCTCTGAATGCTGATTCCAAGGATTGCCCTAGTGGTGTGTAAATATGTTTTTGAAAGTTGTTTGCGTTACCTCGTGAGTTTGGATTAGGTCCTCGATTGGTGTTATTGCTTTGGGTATTGTTGGTGTTGTTTGTGTTGAGTTGATCTTGATTGGTATTCGATGCATAAGTGGTAGTACCTTGATTAGCACCTTTGGGATTCTTTGTATCTTGAGGATTACCTGATAACGCTAACACTGGTTGTTTGGATTTTGCATCATTTGATCCGTTTCCTCCTTCATTTCCATTTTTTTTGTTTCGGGTCCAGAACCTGGATTTGTCTAAGTTGTTGTTGTAGTTGGATGAATTTGTTCCTTCTTTGAAGAATTTCAATGTTCCTTTTTTGTCACATGCCTCTTCTACTTGGATGCCATTCTCAATCAATTTGGCAAAAGATGGTATGCATTGAAGTTTGAGTATGTAACTCATCTCACTATTCAAGTTGTTGATGGAAATTTCCATCTTTTCCTTTTCAGGCACATCTCGAGGATATCTCGAAACCATACATTGCCAACATTGAAGGAATACCATGAATGTTTCATTGTTTTTCTACTTGGTATTACAGACATCTAGCATAGTGATAGCATGTTGAATGTTATAGGAATATTGAGTTATGAATTTGTTGACTAGTTCATCGAATGATCTGACAGGAGGTGTGATTTTGGATAACCATTCCATTGTTTGTCCTCCCAAGCTTCTTGGGAATAACCTCATCAAATAGGTGTCATCATGGGCAAATTCAAGACTCATGGTACAAAATTCCTGAACATGATCACAGGGATCGCTTTTCCCATCATATTTGTCAAATTTGGGAATGTCTGAGTTTGGGGGAAAAGGCACCATGTTCAACCGTCGGTCAAAAGGATAAGGACAAATTTTCGTTAAGGAGTACGTACTGTTGTCCCTTGTTGCATGTCTTGCATTTGTTGAGTGAGAGTAATCAAAAGTACATTATTTTGTCAAGGGAAGAGTTCTTCCCTTGCATTAGTTCTAGGCTGAAATGGTGTGTGGAATGGTATGTTTTGCTCTGGGATGTTTTTCTCAAGGATATTTTGCTCAGGCAAGTTTTGTTCTGGTAAATTGTGTTCGGGTATATTTTGTTCAGGGTCACGTGCTTCCTCCTCTCTTTGTCGTTCTTGATAGTCATAATGTCAAGATCCTGTCCTAAATATATCAGTGTCAAAGTCTTTAGGGAGTTTAACTCCTTTGCTTGTGAGCATGAGTAGATATTTTTCTTTGTCGTTTTCCATGAGTCTTTCCACAAGTTTTTTAAATGAAGCGCTTTCTTGACACTCTTGGAGGAGTTCCTCAGAAATTTTGGTGTCCTTTAGATTTGGACACTTGAAAGGATTTGATAATCTTCGATTCATGTTGGACTCTAGTTGCATTTCGCTTTGTTTGTTTCGTTGAGAGTGAGTAACAATAGGCATCTAATAAAAGCTTTCTGTGACAAAAGGAAGGAACTCTTCTTCGATGTTCTGTTCAGGGGTTGGTGGTTCAAATCGGGGTATGTTGTAAGTGATGCACTCTTCGGGAAAGAAGGCCTGATTGATCTTTCCTCCTTGATTTAGGCGTTGACTGAATGCTGATTTTTGACAGAATGCTCTACTCCTCAATGGTTCCTTGTCAAATTCATTCATTTTGTCTTGAAGATACAAGCGCATATGACAAAGGAATGTTCGATGAGATTTGAAGAGTTGGTGATTGATGTATACAAATTTATTTCGTTTGGCAAGTTTTAGAGAACTGAGTTGTTGTTTCCTCAACTTAGTGTTATGATAAATACTCTTTCTTCTCAAAATATGAGGATTAGTCATACACAAATAATCAATGGTTTCTTTTGATTTGTTTTGGATTTAGTTTAGCTTGTTTTGGAAACTCAAGTTTTACTTTATCAAATAAAAGTTTAGATGCCCCCTCATGACAAAGCATGTCAAATGATATGGAATACGAACTTTCCCAATATGAAAACTCGATTTGACAACTTGGAGTTTTAAAACATGTGTGTTTTTTGATAGAAATCCATTTGATTGAAGGACCTATTTGATACTTGTGATGAGGTTTCCTGATTTTGATAGGAGAGATGTGTTATCTTGCGACTAGTTTTCAGATTTTGACAACTTTGTTCTATGGAGAACTCGCTTTGGGAATAGGATTTGATACTCGGTTTTGATTTTTGGTTTGATGAAGTTCAGGCTGAGAAATGAAAGCTCCCTAAAATATTTTCAAATTTTTCAAAAATGGCCTTTGTTTTGCCCCATGTTTTCTTGGTTTTTGCCATGCGCTAACACAGAGACACAATGCGCTACAAAAATTTCTTAATGCGCTAGAGAAAAGACCCCACGTGCTATGCTGCCCCCTGTGATGCGCTAACTGGTTTGTTTTGATTTTGTCTTGGTTCCAATGGTTATGCGCTAATATGGGTCGCCAACACGCTAACTATTGATCTCTACGTGCTAATGTTTGCTCTCCACACGCTAAGCTGATGCTTCAACGCGTCAAACTGTTTTCAAAAGGCGCTACTTTAAACTGCTAGTTTTGGATTCCTATGAAACGCTAGCGTTAAGACTTAATGCGCTAAGGTGAAGGTCGAATGCACTAAAAGATGGTTTCCACGCGCTAAGAAGTTGCTCTTACGTGCTAAACTGCCCTGATAGTTTGACTTGGTAGTTTTTCTGTAATTTTTGAAATTTTTTTTTAGTTTTCAGTGATGATGGATGATTTTCTGAAGTAACAGATGAAAACACAACACAAAAGAGACAACCATTTTGCTTAATCTAAACAATGAGTGTATTTTTTGCGAGGATGTGTTCAAATCCTCAATGTTTTAACAGGTTTAGATATGTAAAGCGGAAAATCGCGATCGAACCCTAGTTGCTCTCCCCTCTTCCAACTCCAAGGAGAGAGAAGGGAGATTCACTAGGGTTGATGGTTTTCACTTAGGGGAGAGAATTTACATTCAAAAGAGGGGTTGAAACCCACAAGATCCAATCCCACACAATGCAAGATTGGATGCTAAATGCGTTTCAAGGGTTAAGACAGCAAGGCTACCCTCTTTTGTAAAGAATGTGCATAGAGGAATTAAGCTAGGAATGCATAGAAAGTGAGAAAGATTCGCTTATAAACTGAGTTAGGGATATAGGATGAAGCTGCAGACCTGGAATTAGCAGTAAAATGTCGATACGGCGCTGTCCTGCAAATTTGAGCAAAAGTTGTCGGGACGTTGGTGCCCGGCGCCACGGTCCTTCGAAAAATCCGCGAAACGAAGGGGGATCTGTTCGTCTCTGCACAAGGATTCCAGATCTTCAATTTCAGCCGCGTACCTGCAACCTACACACAGAAAATCGAAGACGATTGGGGGGTTAGGGATTAGGGGTTTGCCTTTAGGTCAAACCCCGGTTTTGGAATTAACCAAGAAATGAGCAAGTGCTGTAAATGTAAATGACTGTAAAACAAGTACTAATACCTTGTTCTAAGGATGTTTGTATCCTTATGTGCGAAGGTATAGATGTTGTATGTTGTTGTAGTATGTTGTATGTAGTATGTGATCTCCTCTTCAATGGTTGAATCCTTGACTTGAATGCAACACTTAGCCTTGAATGGAGACTTGAAATGATCAATTGCTTGAAGGAATGCTTGAATGCTTGAATGCTTGAGTATAATTTCCACGCCTTTTCCATCATATGTAATGAAAGAGGAATATGTAGTTTATATACTTGTCAATTAGGGCTGATAGACTGATTTTCCCAATCTTAGGCCGACCAGGAAAGTTTAATTTCCAATTTGCAAACAAAAAAACCCGAGACCCCTTAGGAGATCGGGCCCAAAATAGGCCCAGGGACCAGGGCGCTGGGCGCCCTGGTCCTGAAGGACCAGGGCGCTGGGCGCTCTGGTCCCACCTCCCGGGACAGCAAGGTGCAAGGAGGTTCAGGCCAGGGTGCTTGAAAAATGCAGTTTTCAGTGTGGTAATCAAGTTTCGGGGTCTCCATTCAGGTTGCGTGTTGCGTCGCCATCGTGAAGACCCAAATGCGGTCAAAATTGCAAGTGTCGCAATTTTAGGATGCTACATTTAGCCCCCACTTTAGCGGGAGTATGTATGCTCATACTTCCGGTAAAGTACAAGGAAACAATATTGAAAGACTTTCACCACGTCAAGGAGGCAAGATACACCAAGCCCCCAGTGGACTAAGGATCTTACGACTTCGATTGACAAAGTAAAAGGGAAGGTCACGAGGGAGAACCATGACTGTCAGTAGTAAGGTTCCCTCACTATGAGTCATGCAAGAAAGATATCAAAAATTTTCAAGGCAAAGCTAAATTTGCCAAGAAATTCTCAAGTATCTTGAAAAGATATGAACGGGATGTATGCCCCCCTACGTTAAAGCGATCGCACACGCCTCACCGGGGGTGATTGTTTTAACGCAGTGATACACATAAGAAATGAGAAAGGAAAGGAGCACGTTATCACAAGGATTTATCCCCCAAGTGTGAGATAAACCCAAGGATAATAGACACAAAACACAAAGCACGAGGTGACTTCGCTTTCCTCGGGGTCAGTATGCTGTATGATAATTCATGTATATATATCATATGTATGTATGCATAATTGTTCTTCATTCCCCAATCAAGGAAGGTCACCTAGAAGAAGGGAACACATGTGTCTTTTGAGTCAACATGAGAGAGATCGAGAGATCTCAATGCTTTGCATCGTCCTCAAGTAGACAATACTAAGGACAACAAATAGAAGAATGAGAATAACATATAGAAGAAGTAACACAAGAGAGGAGGAGAGAATCTGCTATGCTAATGTAACTAGTCTAGCACGTCATCTACCCCCCGATCTTGCTGATCAATGTTTCGGGAAGGCAGGGAACACGCTAGAGGAGGAACATTCAACACAGCAGATGGAGCTATCACAAGATCCAAACAAGGGCTATGTTCATGTTCCGAGCCACATTGTTCTTGTCTAGGCCCTAGGACAAGTGCTTTAAAAAATTCATTAGATAAATGGTTATCAATATCAACAAGTTCATATTCACTATCAGAAGCAAGAGAAGTAACATTTTCATCATGCATAACATTTTCATCTATATCATCATCAAGATTTATAAAAATAGGATCTTTAACTCGCACAGGATCAAGACCATCATGCATCTTATGTTTAGGAGATTTTGGAGAAAATGGAATAATGCTTGTTGAAGGTGTTTTTGGAGATTGCAAAGTTTGAGAAGCGGCTGCTTGAGCCCTAAGACGACGCTTTCGTCGGCGTTCACGTGCAGAACGATTACGTCTAGTCTTAGTAGGAAGTGGAGAAGATTGAGGAGGAGGAATGTTCTCATCCCTATCACTTGGGTGTTTAGGTTGTGGTCTCTTAGGCTGGATAATAGGAGAAGAAGAAGGTCTCTTCTCTCTATAGAAAGAAGGAGGAGGGACTGCTCCATATAAAGGAGGAATTTTTGGTTTAGGAAGGAGACCAAGTCCATCATGACGAGGAGGTATAGGTCTACTTTTAGAATGTTTATTAGGCATAGACATAGTCACATCCATAGGGATGGGTTGGGAATCTTCTTGAGGAAAGATATTAGTTTTATCTTTCAAAGGAAGAACTTCCTTCTCAAGAATGATAGGAATATCAAGTTTAGGTGTTCTAGGTTCACTTAGAGAAAGGATCATATCTGTTTTCCACTTTTGATAAGATTTGAAAAGATGATCACTTCGTGGAGGAAGAGATTGGAATTGTTTAGGCCAAAAGTAATCAAGAGGAACGCTCGAAGTTCTTTCAGCTGGTTTAAAGAGACTATGATTGACAGTAACAACTTCACCATTATGGGGAAATTTCAAACACTTGTGAATAGGAGAAGCAATAGCTTTCATGGAAGATAGCCAAGGATAGCCAAGCTTCACACGAAATTGTTCGGAAGATGGAATAATAGCAAAGTTCACATCAAGGGATTTGTTATGGACCTCAATAGGCAATGTAATAGAACCAATTGCAGGAGAAGAAAATGCATCAAATAGTTTCACAATCACATCTGTTTTATCATAGATCACTTGATTCAATTGCAAAGTAAAAAGAAATTCTTCAGTAATAACATTAATCATGCACGAAGGATCAATAAGCACTCCACGGCAAGGTGTGTTCTTAATTTTTGCAACTATGTATAAAGGACCATCAGGTGCCCTAATGGTTTCACTGGAATCAAATGTGATGGAAGGTTCTTTAGGGATTTCTTGCTGCTCTACAAAGTTAATCACATTCGGAGTCATAGACACAAGACCATCAGATGAGAGAGAGGAATCATTAGCCTCAATTGCATTAGAGGTATGAGAAGGTAATGGATCAGTAAAAATTTGAAGATTTTGGTTAGGAGGAGCTATAGATGTGTTGCCTTTATCATTCACTCCAGAAACAGAGATAGTATTATTATCAATCAAATCTTGAATTTTACCCTTTAAAGAAAAACATTTTTCAGTATCATGCCCAGGCTGACGATGAAATTGACAAAAGGCTTTGTTATCAAAATAAGGTGAAGTAATCTTTGCAGGATCAATTTGTCTTATAGGAGGAAGAGTAAGCACATTTTGTTCCAATAACTTATTCATAATACTATGCAATGATTCATTCAAAGGAGTATACTTTCTTTCTTTCCTGGAAAATTTAGAAATAGGAGGCACACCTGATGCTGCATTCACATTGTTGTTGATGATGTTTTCATTGAATTTGATGGAATCTCTGTTCGGTTTAAACTTCCCAAATGGTTGTTGACTGCTATCACCCTTATCACTCGGAGCCATAGGATGTGATTGTTCCATTTGACTCACGGTCAGTTGATAATTGTGAAGAGTTGCACACAACTGTTGGAAAGAAGTAAACTCAGAAAACAGAAGTTTGTCTCGGATATCTTTTTGTAAATTAGAAATAAAGATTCTTTGAATATCATTGTCAGGCACTGGAAAGGAAATTTGAGCATACAAATGCTTATATCTACCAATGAAATCAGTCACTTTTTCTTTAACACCTTGTTTACAATGCATGAAATCAATCAAAGTAACTTTAGGACTTATATTGTTTTGAAATTGTTGAATGAAAGCATTTGCAAGTTGTTCGAAAGAAGTAATAGAATAGGAAGGTAACGAGCAATACCATTGTAGGGCTTTGTCTCTTAATGTTCTAGTGAACAGTTTTGCAAGCAACCTTTGGTCATAAGCAAAATCAGTACATATTGTTTGAAAAGTCTTAACATGTGTTAGAGGATCACCTTTACCATTATAAAGCTCCAAATGCGGGATGTCAACATGTTTAGGAGGGATAGCTCGAACAATGTCAAGAGAAAGTGGGCTCGCAACGTCAAATGTGGGCACACTAAACTTAGATTGATTCATAGAGGCAATTTGTTGCTGTAAAGAAGAGACAGTTTGTGCAAGATTGTTAATGGTCGCTTCAGTCGAAGAATCCATATTAGATGTGTTAGATTGAGATGGAGGTGTTATGTTATTGAAAGAAGGTAGAGAGTAAGGTGGTGGGACCCTATGATAGTTAGTCATAGGAGATGATTGAACAGGAGGAACACTACAAGGAGGAATGGAATGGTTAAATGAATTGCCCCCTTGCGTCATGTTCATTTGTGGAGATATAATAGGAACACTTACTGAAGGAACGAATGAAGAAATCGGATTGAATGAAGGAATAGGGTTAATTGAAGAAGAGGGATTGCCCCCATGACTAGTGATCACAGGAGGAATGTCTTGTATAGAAGTAGCCATTATGTTTGATGTAAAGGTAGGTATGCTAGCAATAGAAGTCATCAAAGGAATAGAATGATTGACTTGAGTAGGAGGTTGTGTATAACCCAAATTTTTAGCACAACTCTTCATAGGCATCACATTCGAATCCACAATGTGTGCAATACCACACAAAATATCAATTCCATTCTTATCACTTTGAAGCATACGTTTTAGACCCTCAATTAAAGGAAGAGCTTGACTATCGGGATACTCATGAGACATCCATTGGTGAAAATCGTCAAATTGGTTATCCAATTTCGAAAGTTGTTCTTCAGAAACCTCATGGAGAGCTTCTTCATCATTAGGAGGATTAGAGGAATTACCCATGTCCTCGTTAAAAAGGCTATTCAAATTAGGTTCCATCTCCTCAGTAGTTAAACCTCGGAAAGACTTAATTCTACGGCTTCGTCTAACGGGAATAGTGGAAGTAGGGCTTATTGTTGTAAAACTCATGCACTAGAAAGAGAAAGAAGATTTTGAATTTAGAGGTAGCAATTTTCAGTAAAATCAGCCAATCTTCTAGATTTAAGCTGTTAAATGCAATCACGACAGTCTCCCGAAATTTTGGAAAAAATGTCCGGGACCGTGGCGCTCGGAGTGCAACACGGTCCTTGCAACTTTTTTCGAAATTTGCAGGGATGAAAGGTATGATGATTTTAAAGCTAATCTGAAAAAATTGAGTGATTTTACGATCTGTAGATAGGCCAAATTAAAGTTGCAATCTCGAAATTGAACCCTACCAAGATTGTCGAAAAATGCAAAAATTTGAATTTTGAAAAAGAGACGGAAATTGAAATTTTGAATGTTATGATTTTTAGAGGGAATGTCAAGAGCAATGCAAATTTTGAAATTTAAAAATTGACTCAATTTCACGCAAAATTCAATTTTGAAAGCGGAAATTAAAGTTGTTGTAATTAAGCACTTAATTTCAAAAGTCACAAATTGCAAGGATTTGAATGAAGCACTGAAATTTCGAATGAATGATAACACACTTTTCATATTTAGGACAGTAAGAACACAATTTTGACACAAAATTTCAATTTCGATGATTTTTGAATGATTAGAAGCGTTAATCCAAGCAATCACAAGACCAACTTTGACTGTAATTTTGAAGGTGTTAAAATTGATAAAATCAGCCAAAATTCTGGATTTTAGCAAGAAAATACAGTAAGATCTCGCTCCCAAAATTTCGGAAAAAATGTTGGGGACGATGGCGCTCGGAGTGCACACAGTCCTCGCAACTTTTTTCCAAATTTTCAGGGATGAAAGATATTGTGATTTTATGCCGGAATCCAAAGTTACAGCTGATTTGGAGATGTTTTGATTAGTGAAATTGTCGGACAAAGGTTGAATCAAGAGGGTTTCAAAAATTAGGGTTTTGACACTTAACCACTTAATTTTCAAAATTAAAGCATAGATATGAATTGATAATTTGTAATAGAAGGGTAGATCTGAAACAAGCATCAACATTTAGACATTTCACAAGCTTAATTACTAAAAAGAAAATTTAAGGTTTTTATGCAATTAACCTCTAAAATTTTGCAAAAGATCAAACATGGAAATGTAATCAAGGAATCCAATTTTCAGATCTAACTATGAATAATTAGAAAGGATGTTCACGTCGGGTTCACCAAAATGTAAAGCGGAAAATCGCGATCGAACCCTAGTTGCTCTCCCCTCTTCCAACTCCAAGGAGAGAGAAGGGAGATTCACTAGGGTTGATGGTTTTCACTTAGGGGAGAGACTTTACATTCAAAAGAGGGGTTGAAACCCACAAGATCCAATCCCACACAATGCAAGATTGGATGCTAAATGCGTTTCAAGGGTTAAGACAGCAAGGCTACCCTCTTTTGTAAAGAATGTGCATAGAGGAATTAAGCTAGGAATGCATAGAAAGTGAGAAAGATTCGCTTATAAACTGAGTTAGGGATATAGGATGAAGCTGCGGACCTGGAATTAGCAGTAAAATGTCGATACGGCGCTGTCCTGCAAATTTGAGCAAACGTTGTCGGGACGATGGTGCCCGGCACCACGGTCCTCCAAAAAATCCGTGAAACGAAGGGGGATCTGTTCGTCTCTGCACAAGGATTCCAGATCTTCAATTTCAGCCGCGTACCTGCAACCTACACACAGAAAAGTGAAGACGATTGGGGGGTTAGGGATTAGGGGTTTGCCTTTAGGTCAAACCCCGGTTTTGGAATTAACCAAGAAATGAGCAAGTGTTGTAAATGTAAATGACTGTAAAACAAGTACTAATACCTTGTTCTAAGGATGTTTGTATCCTTATGTGCGAAGGTATAGATGTTGTATGTTGTTGTAGTATGTTGTATGTAGTATGTGATCTCCTCTTCAATGGTTGAATCCTTGACTTGAATGCAACACTTAGCCTTGAATGGAGACTTGAAATGATCAATTGCTTGAAGGAATGCTTGAATGCTTGAATGCTTGAGTATAATTTCCACGCCTTTTCCATCATATGTAATGAAAGAGGAATATGTAGTTTATATACTTGTCAATTAGGGCTGATAGACTGATTTTCCCGACCTTAGGCCGACCAGGAAAGTTTAATTTCTAATTTGCAAACAAAAAGACCCGAGACCCCTTAGGAGACCGGGCCCAAAATAGGCCCAGCGACCAGGGCGCTGGGCGCCATGGTCCTGGGGGATCAGGGCGCTGGGCGCCCTGGTCCTTCAAGACCAGGGCGCTGGGCGCTCTGGTCCCACCTCCCGAGACAGCAAGGTGCAAGGAGGTTCAGGCCAGGGTGCTTGAAAAATGCAGTTTTCAGTGTCGTAATCAGGTTTCGGGGTCTCCATTCAGGTTGCGTGTTGCATCGCCATTGTGAAGACCCAAATGCGGTCAAAATTGCAAGTGTCGCAATTTTAGGACGCTACAAGATATAACATGCAATTCAGCCAGACTCTTTATTCAAAGGTCATAAGTAATATCATAGCCCACTAGTCTCGATACTCCGTTAGCTCAAACAGCCGTGTCACCCACTAGGGGGCGCCCGTTTTTTTGCCTTTTGCCAAAAATTAACCTAAAGTGAATTGCTTCACAATTGAGTAGTTATCTTGGGAGATATATGGTGAGCGATCTTGGGGGCAGATTCTTCTCCACCCTTGCACTATGATATTACAAATGTCTGGATACTGACTTGACTCAAAGTTTCTATGCTAAAGTTCGTAATCAGGCTTCTTGTTTGGCCATCAGTGATAAACTCCCTCAAGAGGTTTCCCAACCTTTAGAAAAAAGGCTTTACGTATCACAAGGATACTGGGGGAAGGCTAATCACTGCGTGCAACTATTGAAAAGGACTTTCGTCACTTTCCACTTTTGATTATAGTGGGTTGGAACACTTGGTTTCAAAGTTGTTTTCCACTTAGGTCGTTCCCTTCACACCGGCCAAAGAATGGCTTTAAGAGTTTTTCAGCCCCTCGGGAAGGCATGCCTACTAAAGGATTTAATGCAATATCATTGAAAGCGTAAGAGTGGTCTAGTTTATTTATCACCCAGTTAAGGGGAGAGCATATTCCTTTCACTTTTGAGACAAGGCAAACAAGGTTCTTTTTTTTAACTTTTCACTTCAATGATTTGCTAAAATCTATATGGAGATGTTGCTCCACGAAAACATGGTGTTTATTTTATCCTTTTAAGGCAATGATTTTCTGATCTAAGAAAAGAACCTGGTCAACAAAGCAAATTCGATGTTTGGTCAACAAAAATAATCGATCAAAAGGGGAAGATCTTCCCTCTTTAGTTGCAAATGACTTTGGACATGTGTGATTCTTTTACTTTGCAAAAACTTGAAGTGGATCCTTTTATGCACCAAAGGATGGTGAAGTTCTTTTTAAACACCTTTGTTTGCAAAAATGAAAAAAATTGCTTTGTTCTTTTTAGAACCCAAATTGAAAATTTCTCTTCTAGAAAAGCAAGAAAATATTGTTTTTATGGTTCTTTTTATAGCCCAAATAAGGTGAGTTCAATTTTATCTAACGAGAATTAAAAAGACTCTAAATTTTAACTAACTTAAATAAGTTAGAAAAAAATTTAAACTATTTATAATCCTAAAAATAACACTAAGCTCCTCCCTGCAAGAAAATGTCAAAAATCCTGTAAAATGCCGATTTAAAATAGTTAGAAAGATTTTTTCTCTTGTGGACTTCTACAAGTCTAATTTTTATCTCGGTTACAATTTAATTCTTGTTTTTTGTCTGTGATGCGCTACAGAAAGGACTGTACGCGCTACAAGATGACTAGAATGCGCTATCAGACAAACCTGATGCGCTAAATTGTTTTCTGAATGCGCTGCTCTGTTATTTTCCCATGCCAAGACCTATAGGAAAATGTTAGTAAAGTTAATGCACTATGTAACGGTCTACACGCGCTAGGGAATGAGTCCCACGCGCCGAACAGTGAGCCAGATGTGCTAAGGGATGTTCCCTACACGTCAATTCCTATTTCCCGCGTACCTGCAAAAGTGATTAGTTTTAAAAACCGATTTGATTAATGGGGTTGAGCCCCATGGTGGGTGCCAAAAATGTGTGCGAGAAAAGCGGGCCTGTGAAACTCAAAATGTGAAAATACGGTCTCAAAGAGCTTGTTCACACACCCACAGGACTTCTTGGTGCAAGTTATGGAGTCATGAGGAATGACTCAACTTTCCAAGGTAGGTTCCATGGTTCTCTATCTCACAAGGTCCCTCAAGCCAATGCGTTTTCTCTCATATCACTGAGAAAAGTGACTTAGGGATGACGAATGCAAGAATGAGGGATGCTTTAGATTGATTTTAACATGAAATGCATCCTATCTGTGCATGATTCTACAAATGAAGTAAACTAGATTATAAGATGACAAGGTTAGTAGCAATACTATCCTAACATGATATACTAGTTGAATGATTTAAGCTTATGATAAAGGAAGTACTCTAAAATTCTTATTAGATTAATTCCTATTACAAAGAGAAGCTAGATGTAATGATAAATTTGAGCATAAATGAGATACTAAAAGCTTTCATGGATCCTTAAAATGGAGGAATGAGAGCTCTATTTATAGTGAAAATAAGGCAATGGATGGTCAAGATTGGAGGAGTTAATCAAGGGTCAGGGTTGAAAATTATCAATCCATGTTTACAATTTTCACCAATGAAATGGTGACAATTGTCAACATACGACTGCTTGAGAGGAGAGGTAAGAACCATTAAATGCTTGAGAAGACATGAAGGTTACCTTAGGGGGTAAGGGTTAAGGTTAGGTTAGGGTTGTCCATTGGATAAAGCTTTTACCCAAAGGATAAACTCTTGTGCAAATGTTAAAGGGATAACCATGGTCAAAACAATAAATGCTTGATGAGACCCCTAGGTTAGATGAGGGTTAAGTTAGTCAAAAAGTCTCTAACCATGCCACTAAGGGTTAGTTAACCATTAATGGTTTGAAGACTTTCGGGACAAATTTGTAAGAGTCATTCCAAATTTGGGGGTATTCAACAAGTTAGCTTGTTGAAGGCATAAAGGCTTTAATGCCTTTTGAAGACTTTACTCCAAATTTGAGAAGTGACCTCCTCAAATTTAGGGAAAGGGGATAATGAATGGTTTTGGGTTAATTGATTAGGATTAGAGGGATTCTAGAAGAAATTAGGAAGAGGGTTAGGATGCAAGTGGGAGATGTAGAAAAATGCAAGTGGATGAGAAATAATAGGATTAATTAAAAGAAATTGTTTTATTTCAATTTGGTTGCAAGTTGGGAAATTAAATAAATTAGATTTATTTAATTGGGGTAAATTATTAATTAAATGTAAATTTAATTAAAAAGTAGGGAGAAGGGATTTAATTAAATAAAATGATTTATTCAATTATATGACATAAAGGGCTTAAGTGAATTTAATTAAATAAATTGAATAATTTATTTAATTAAATAGAAGAATGTGGGTGATTTAATTAAATTAGATTTAACTAAATAGAGGAATGAGAATAAAATGAACATTGAATATTCATTTAAGAATATGGTCATTTTTATACGTCTACACTATCAATACTGCCTTTAGTAAAACCAAGCTTCAAAAGATATTTATCCAACCTTGCATACCAAGCTCTAGGAGCCTGTTTCAAACCATATAAAACTTTCTTCAATCTGCAAACCATATCTTTATCATCTATTAGTGAAAATCCATTAGGTTGCTCAATGTAAACTTCTTCCTCAAGTTCACCATTTAAAAATGCACATTTAACATTCATTTGATAAACCTTGTAGTTCTTATAAGCTGCATAGGCAAGAAATAGTCTAACAGCTTCAATTCTAGCTACAGGTGCAAATGTCTCACCATAATCAATTCTTTCCATTTGAGAATATCCTTTACAAACCAATCTAGCCTTGCTCCTTATAACTTGACCATCCTCATTCAGTTTATTCCTAAAAAACCATTTAGTTCCAATAACATTCTTATTTTTAGGTCGGGGAACTAAAGACCAAGTTGCATTCTTATCTATTTGATCTAATTCATCTTCCATAGCCTTTAACCAATGTTTATCCTTACAAGCTTCAATAATAGTTGTCAGTTCAACTTGAGAAATAAGACATACCTCTTCATTTGCCAGTTTTCTTCTTGTCATAACTCCCTTGTTTCTATCTCCAATAATTTGATCTTCAGAATGATTTAATCTTACATACCTTGGTGTCTTTTGAACTTCAGGTTCACTGCTCTGATCATCAGTCACAGTTGAGTTTTATGATTGTGTTGGTGTAACTGTCTCAGCTTCCTATACCAGTTGAAGCATTATCGATTCAGTTATGATCATTTCCACTGTTGGTTCCTTGTCATATGATATAGAATGATTTCTGTACTATTCATCCACTTTCACATTAGCACTTTCCACAATTTTCTGCAGTCTTTTGTTATAACATCTATAAGCTTTTCTCTGAATTGAATAACCAAGAAATATCCCTTCATCAAATCTAGGATCAAACTTTCCAAATGAATAATCTCTTTCGATATAGCATTTGCTTCCAAAAATTCTGAAATATTTAACAGTAGGTGTATGTCCAAACCATAGTTCATAAGGGGTCTTACTGGTTTCACCTTTGATGTGAACTCTATTGAATGTGTAGACTGTTGTACTCATTGCTTCTCTCCAGTAGATATGAGGCAATTTGGCTTTCATCATCATAGATATTGTTGCATCCAAAATGGTTTTGTTCTTCCTTTCCACTACTCCATTTTGTTGAGGAGTCCTAGGTGCAGATAGTTGTCTCCTGATTCCATTTGTCTCACAATAACTGTTAAATTCATGAGAAGTGAACTCATCGCCATGATCTGATCTTAGACATTTGATTTTCAATCCAGTTTCAGTTTCAAGCTTCGCTTTAAAGATCTTGAATTTCTCAAAAGATTTAGACTTCTCCCTTAGAAAAGTCACCCACATCATTCTAGAATAGTCATCAATAATCAGCATGAAATACCTATCACCTTGAAAGATTCTAGTCCTTGTTGGACCACATAAGTCAATATGAATCAAATCAATTACATCATTAGATTTAACATGTATGCTCTTAAAAGAACTTCTGACTTGCTTACCCAATTGACATTCCTTACATACTAGATGATGAGGCTTCATAATCTTAGGTATATCTCTAACTGCCTTAGTTGAATTGATCTATACAATCAAAATTAACATGACACAACCTCTTATGCCATAACCAACTCTCATCAATATGAGCAGTCAAGCATGTCTTATTACTAGTGTTCAAATGAAAGATATTACTTCCTATCTGAATACCAGTTGCAATCTCCAAACCAATCTTGTTTATGATTTTGCATTTTCTATTTTTAAACTGAAGTTGAAAACCCTTATCAACCAATTGACCAACACTCAAAAGATTATGCTTTAAACCTTCTATATAATAGACATTATCAATATTATGCTTGTCATCCAAAGAGATAATACCTCTACCTTTGATCATACATGCCTTGTCATCTCCAAATCTGACTTGACCACCATTGTATTCTTGCAGGGACAGAAATTTCCCTTTATCTCCAGTCATATGGTGTGAGCATCCACTGTCAATGACCCATTCATCCTTATCTTCGACTTTTTCTGCCAGGGCCTTTTCTTCATTTTTGATAACAAGTTCATGTTCATCTTCTTTTAAAGCATAGAACACCCATTCTTTTCCATTTCCATATCCACTAGAAGATTCTTCTGCCAATTCATTCCCAGAGTCATCAGTTACTCCTTCCTCATCTGCTATGTAGCATTGTTTACTTTTCTTGAATCTATATCTATTCTGGTTAGGCTTAAAAGATTTCTTAACTCTTTCCTCAAACCTTGCATTCCTTTCAGGACATCTAGATGCAAAATGACCAATCTTATTACATGCAAAACATTTAAAAGGTGTTTTTCCTTCATACTTACTTCCAGTTGGTCCTTTAGGTATTCTCCTAGCAAATAAGACTTCAAGTTGCTCAAGTTCTTCATTTTCTTTCCTCATGTCTTCCAATTCTTTTGCATATAGGGATTTCCAATCACTTTTGCCGGTAGATGTTGATGATGATGCATGAAAAGCAGGTTCAAATTTTACAACACTAGAAGATCCAAATTATTCTAACTCAAAAGCAGATAATTTCCCAATCAGAATGTCTTTGTTGATTGAAGTGTTTGTCATTGTTCTTAACTCATTAATTGCAGTTGCCTTCATCTTGTAAGTCAGTGGAAGGGCTCTCAAGACTTTGGAAACTATTTCATCTTCACTTAGAAATCCTCCACAACATCGAATTCCCATAACAATCTCATTTACTCTTTCCATAAACACAACAATTCTTTCATTATCTTCCATTTTCAAGTTTTCATATCTTACCCGATAACCATCAAGTTTAGCAATTTTGACAGTAGGATCGCCTTCATTCAAAGTTTTCAATTTTTCCCACATAACCTTAGCCGATGATTTATCAATCAATCCCATGATCTGCTGATCAGTAAGTGCACATAAGAGGGCTTCTCTAGCTCTGCGATCATTTTTAATATTCTTATCCAAGTCTGCAGGAGCAGGATTGCCAGATGCCAGATCATAAGGTGTGTATCCTTTTTCAATGATCTCCCAAATATATTTTCCAAGACATCTAAGATGAGTCTCCATTCAAATTTTCCATATCCCATAATTTGTTCCATCAAGCTTAGGGATTTCTCTTCTGAAAATAGTAGTCAGTGGATTAGAAGTTTTAGTTGCCATTGGATCTACCTCAAGCGGTCAAGCTTATGCAAAAGAGGACCAAAACTCTGATACCAATTGTTAGGATAATCGGTGAACAACTGAGAGGGGGGGGGGTGAATCAGTAATTAACAGATTATAACTTTTAATCCACAATACAACCTTAAACAAATCAAGTACCGGTAAAACACATACAGATGCCGGTAGGAACAAATACCGGTAAAAAATACAACTTAACAATTAACCAGATAATCAATGCAAAGCAACCATACCACATAACACCATGATTTGTACGTGGAAAACCTGAAAAGGGAAAAACCACAGTGGGAAGCCTAACCACAATCAGATGATACTTTTGCAGAAAGTATGTGTTACAATGAGGGGCTTGCACTTACAAGAAGGCACACTGCCTAGAGCATTTTGCTCATTACAAAAAAGTCTCACTGACTACAGAGAGGCTACAACCATCTCAAGATAAATGGACAACAATCCAATAGAGTGAACTGCTAGAAATAACATCTACCATGCCTGATTACAGTCCCGGTTAAGCTCAATGTTGGAGGACTAAATCCTCTTTTGAATCCAATTCGATCACCAATGATCAACCAACTCCTCTGCCTGAATGATATTACAATATTCTCACATTACGTTCCTTGACCATGACCTTTCCAATAACCATGATTCTTTACAAAGAGTTTCTATCTCTTATTTATACAAACCCCAAGGCCTAAACTAATTAGGTCGGCCACCTAAAAGATATTACAATAAGATAATTACATAATTCCATATTACAATGATATGTCATGTTGGCTTAAGACCAAAACAAGAACAAAAAATCCATAAATCCTCTCGAAACATCCCGGTAACGTGTAGAGTACACGTTAGTATGGTACTGGTCCATAACCTAGATAGGTACCAGACCTATTATGGGTCCATCATGCCAAAGCAATGTTTTCAAGAAGTTGAAGCACAATCAAAGAACATCTTCAGCATCCTGAAATCCATGAAGAAGTTGCACCAACACCAATTATGCATCATGTCATGATTCCTCAATGAAAGCTCTGCTAGTAAAGCCTTAAACCACTGTCGGTAAGGGTTTACCAGAGTGTATGATAGCATCCAATAACCAAGCCAATACCAACTGACCAAAACATGCTCATGGAGCATAAAACACATGAAATCAAATATACTTCACTGATCCAAACATGTCGGAAGTGTCCAACAGATAGTCTCTTTTGTTCGTAACACTAGATCTCCTACCGGTAACCAAAACTTGTCTGCCAGTAACCAACCATAATAGCTAGTGTTGACATCAATGACAAAACATCAATGCAACACATAATCAATTTATCCATTATGTCAACAGTGTGATGCATGTGTAAGAGATTGTACACAATTTCAAGTGCGTGGTTGAAGGATTTGTGCTTCGGAATACAGTAGAATATCATAACAGAGTAGTGTTACAGAGTTGAGTAAGATATAGTATTTTTAGCTTAATCAGAACTATTTCAGGCATTTGTAGATGTTATTTATCAGTTCAGACATTTAAATTATTATATGTAATCATCTTGTAAGGCAGTGAGCCTTTCGGGTTGTATCCCTTATTGTAAATATTGATCAGTGAGCTCTAGGCAATGTGCCTAAATACATGTGTATTCCCCTTATGTAATATTTTTATACTTCTAACAGAGTATATTAATATTGTGGGTTTGAATCCCACAGTGGTTTTGCCCTGCACTTTACTTTTATTCATTTGCATCAAGTGGTTTAAAGGATAGGTTAAGAAAGTTAAAAATTGTAGAACACCGATTCACCCCCCTTCCCCTCTTAGCGTTCCTTGATTCCAACAATTCCTTTCATTCAACAATTGGAATTGGAAGCATAAATATGGTGCTTGGGCATGATTTTTTGGTGGATGAGTCGCTACTGAGTGAACTCAAACATTTCTTCTATATTTCTGGCTTTGCTTCTAGATTTGGGGGATAGAAAAGTTGATATTCTCCTTCTATTATGAGAGGTGTTTGATGGGGATTTTTTGGTAGATGATTTGGATGTGGCAATTTGGGCAAAAATTGGTGTATCCCTTGGGCAAACGACATCCACAATTTGGAAAAGGGAATTGAGTCAGTTGTTTGCCAACCATTTAATTTGGGTTTGAACAATAAAGAACTTAGCTAACATCGCCATTGGGCCATAGTGGTTCATGATTTCCTACGAAAGACAAAGGCGCTGGAGATGGTGGACAATTTTGATTGGTTATTTTGCCTTGCAGAGCTCATGTAGGATGGGGTTTACTGGTTTGGAGAATGAATTCTCCTTCTAGTTCTATTTTTCTGGTTTATCTTGGTTTGCAATGTGTGTGTGTGTGTGTGTGTGTGGGCATTACTATGTATGTGGCTCAACCCATAATGTTAGGTAGTTTTTGAAGTGTCTATACATTAATGTCACTGTCCATGTTTTAATCATATGGACACTAGTATATATAGACATGAAATAGGGTATAGGCATGTCTATGGTTTTATAGCAGGGTATTGCAGTTTATGGTTTATCTGTAGCTTCTGTCATGATTGATATGCTCTATATAGGGTAATTTTGAATCTATGTACTACTACTTTTTTGCTATTAATGAATATAATCTCTCCGCTAAGTGGCTTATGGATCAAAACATAATAAAAAAAATTATAAAATATATATATATATTTTTATATTTATAATTTTGATGAGGGTATATTTTAATTAATAACTAGCATATATGTATTTTATAAATATAATTTATGTAGAAGATGCCGAGAGATATCAAATTTAAAAAATCTTTACCTTTAGCATAGATTGATTAATTTCATATGATTAATATTTATTAGAATTTAGTCTTATTTTAGAATATGAAATGATTTGCATGCAAAAAAAAAGAATATTTTTTTAATCCACTTCTAGTTTTAAACACATAATTTTTTAAATTAGAAGTTTCTTTTAAATCTAGATTTAAAAATATAATTTTTAGAATTTAGTCTTATTTTAGCATATGAAATGATTTACATGCAAAAAACAAACAGAAGCTTCTTTTAAATCTAGATTTAAAAATATAACTCTTTTTTTTTAATTTTGACTTCGGGGCTGCGGAGTTAGCTCAAACAAGTTGTTATGGCTAATCGTGCAACTGCACAAGCAATTATATTCATCAATTGCCTTTGATATGATCGTTCTTTTATTCTTTTGAATGGATTGGGCCTCGTGGGACCAACTGGCCCACCACCTTAGTTTATTATATCTAGAAACACCTTACGGGTCCATGTATGCAATGTGGGCCATCATACTACGTTGACAAGAAAGTCTTGCAGACTTAAGGTTATCGTGCATCTTATGCTATCTGCACAATTGCGCTCAAATCTAGGCCATCAATCAAAGACAAAGATGTGCAAGTATATATCAAGAATGTATTTACAACCACCGTCGAATCATAAAATATCAATGACAAAGGTTCAATTCTGGGCCTAAGCTCTGACAAAACAAATTTTGTACAAAGCATGACTGGAATTGAAACAAGTGTTACTTTCTATTGTATCGCAAGTGCCATAGTGATGAATTATAATTAGTTGAGCGGTGAGGATTTGAGGCCCTTTCTCATGTGGTACCGACCTTTAAATTAAATTAATCAATATCATGGCAATAAACCAAGATCTTATGGAAGTAAACGAACTCATTGTGTCACACGTGCGACGTGAGGGGAATGAGATCGTTGATGCCATGCCTAAATGGGCAGTGTCCTTTAATGATGAGGAGGAGATACGACTTGAGGATTTTCACAATCTCTTGGTGGATTTTGATTAAACTTGGCATGCTGAAGTTGGCATTCATTAATTGCATCTCTCCAATGTTTAATGATGGATTTGACATGGTCTCGTGGTAGAGGTTTTTAAGGTGGTGGAGGACACTTTGGTTGGCAGAAGGTGACAAGTGGTGAATGTAGAGAAAATGGACGTGACTTTTACTCTACAAACGACAAGGCAACAGGTTTGCTTTTTGTGGAAGATTTTTTCAAAAAGAATAAAAGGATTGTTCAAATTCGACGAGGAGGGGTTTCTACAAGCCATTTCTACCATGTTCGGGGTGGAGTTTATGGCTTCCACTCACAGATATCGAGTGAATGCCAATATTGTGGGCATGGTTGTTTCTTAGGGCTTGGGCTTGGGTGAGGAGAAGGTTGTGGAGTGGGTTATGTGCTCTTGCGTTGAGGAAATCTGGTTGTTGGGGTTGAATTCTATTATGGAATCAGCGATGCTAGGGGTGGGGTTTGACTTGTGAGAAGGGGTTGAAGATGAAAATGCAGAATAAATTTGGGAGCTTTTCCCTTTCATCATTGGACAATTGGGGTAAATAGAGATGCAAGGAGGGAAAAAGTTGTGGAAGGATGGAATGCTCTGAAATCCTTTCTCAAAGGGAAGGTGGAGGAGAGGAATGTCGGGCGGGTGGAGCAGTCGCAAGGGACAACGAAGATGAAGAAATTGGGGACAAAAGAGAAGGCATCTGCTCTTGAGATGGTTGGTGGAGGTGATAATTGTGAGGTCAATGGGTGATATTTTCTCACTGTGGTGGGCTAATTTTTGTCTTTTTGTTTTTCTATATACTCAGAGAATGCGGATATGTCAACATTTTCTTCTTTGACTCTTTTTGTCATGATTGGTGACTCAGGTTTGCTGAGCCATGGACTCTTACTGGTTGGCGTGGTTAAGGTTTGGGGTGGATGTTTAGTTTTTTTTTGACTTGGGAAGTCGAGGCTTCCATTTTTGTTAATGGAAATATGTAAATGTGGTTTTGAAATATGTACTATGATGTGGGTGGTTGGCTAGGTAGTATAGTTTTTGTGGTTCAAAATTTTGATGGTCGTGGAATGTAATTCTGATAAATCTGGATCTACTATGTACAAGTTTTTTCAATATTAATAAAATTATTTTATCGATCAAAATAAATAAAATAGTAATATAATTTTCTATTAAAATTATTTTATTTGTTTTATTCGAAGCATAATTCACTAAGTTAAACTTTATAATTTTATATATTTCAAAAATCCGCCTGCAACAAATATTTTTTGGTTTATATCAAATGTTTGATTAACCGAAAAATTATTTTGTATATGAAAAGAAAGATAAATATTTATTAATATTTTATATTGATTTTTTCCGATTTCAATTTTCAACGAAAAAAATGAAAAAATTGCTAATAAAATTAAATGTTCGATCTGTGAGTAACAAAAAATTTGTCAATATTTTACACCATTTTCAAGGGGGGGTTTCTTAAAGATTTCATTGATCCCTGTGATAGTGCACCAACGTAGTAGTATACATATAATAAATTTGGAATCACTTATCTATCTGGGATGTGCTCGAATACCCAGACTTGTAGTAATGTTAAGCCACAACTGATGGTCAATCCATGTCTATATGATACCAAATGAAGATGAAAGTATAACATGCCAAGTATGCATGGTCCCAAGGCGAATACAATCCCATTCATCACCATACACTCCAACACTCGACCCCATCTAATAGGGAATTCGTGACCCCAATAATCCTACAATGACTATGTTGATGACTACCACTAGTAGATCATGGTCTTGTGTTTGATCTCATAATATATGATGCCTAACTCGGTATTGTCGCACTCAAAGACACCCTCCCTATCATCGACTCGTATATTGCATGTTGGTCTGCTCTCTTGGGTTTGTAATGTGGGGAGAGGAACCTAGATACAATGAATACGCGCTAATGACCAACATGATGGCAACGATCACAGTTTTATCAATAATGAATGCAAGTAAATGCATAACCATCAATTCCAAATCTGTGTCCATACATTCAGCTACGCAACTACACAGTATAACCTATCAATTGCGCAGTATGACCTATTAATTATGCAGTATAACCTATCAATTGCGTAATCTAACCTATCAATTGTACAATCTAACCTAGCAATTGCTTAGAAAGCTGTATCAACTGCATGGTATAATTTCTAAATTGCGTTGTATACCCTAGCAACTGTGTAGCAATACAGTCAATTATGTAGCACAATCCCTGACTCCTCAGAAACAACAAACAAATGCATGGAAATACATGCTGAAATGACAAATTGACAAGTGGGCATAGATGCACATAACTTTGGTCCTAAACCCTCTGGTCGCCCCTAGCTCCATGTGTGCTCGCCATAATGATTGTCCATCAAAATGCACACCATCCTCAAGAAGTCTTCCTTGTTCCAGAGCTCCAAATTTTCAAAAGTGAAAGAAAATGACCTCTTTTATACACTTTGGAGTGTCTAGATGGACATGTGTGCTTTACCATTTGTATTGGTCAATATTTGTTTTGCCTTCTAGGACCCATTTCTTTCTCATTTGACCTTTCCCCTTGTACTTGTCAAATTTAGGCACATCAAAATTTGGGGGAAAAGGTGGCATGGGTATAATTTATCAAAAGGATATGGACAAATATCCTAAAGCATGTAATATTTGATAGGGTTCCCTATTGGCATGCTAGTCATTTATTGTTGTAATTCTTGCACTTGTTGTGTCAAATCTTCATTGGGTTGTGTCATATCTACTTTAGTCATCCCCATGTCTAAGTCACAGAGTGTAGGAGGGGGAAAGTAATTATTGTAATTGTAGACACTTAAAAATGGTCAATGCCTGCGGCTATGATTTTTAACATGTCTTCTATATCATGTCTTTGGTCTTTATCATTTGTCGATAGTGTGTCATTTTCCATTAATTAAATGATGTCAAATTTTTAATTAATAATTAATTATGTCCTCCAATTTGATCATCTCTTGTCAATTTGACCTAAGTCACTCTTCTCATCTATCTGATTAAATAATTATGTCAATTATTTAATCTTTATCCCTTTGCCATTAATGTGTCCTAATCTATTTCTAAGGTCAAATAATTATTTAATTATTTGGGTCTCATATCCTAATATTTCCTCTTGGATAAATAAATATCGTTTATTTATCTGTTCTTTTTCACCTTCTATCACAATTAAATAAATTCATTTTATTTAATTGCCTAATTATTGACATGTGGAGGAATTAATAAAATATATTTATTAATTCTCTCCACTTATCCAATTTTCATGCTAAAAATACTCCACCTCAGTTTTCCACCATCCTCATTTCGCTCCACTTAACTGTACTAACATTTCATTTCTTTGTCCACTTTTAAATAAGACTTGCATGTTTGGCTCCACCTCACTGGCCCTCCCATTTGATCTTGTCCATTATTGCTCTTTAATCTCGTCCATCCAATTGATTTCGAAAGTCTATAAATTGGACTCTCATTTCTCGTCCTCGCAACCATGATCTTTCAATTATCCTTGAGATTACATTGTCAATTTACTTGAGAGCAACATCAATTAGAGGAGAAAGAAAAATGATGAAATGGAATGAAGTAGATGCATAATGTTTTATTTAGGGTTTGTTATGATGTTTTGTGCATTTCATTTTCATGGTTTCATTGATGTGATTAGGACGCTATTTTCATGATATTTAGCTTTTCGTGGTTGGATTTATTATATCATGCGCTTTCTAACCCCTTTTCCTAGTCAATAGTTTTGACACTAGGAGGGGGGATATAAGCATGGTATTGACCACAGGGTAGAGGTGGAAGAACATAGTTATTGTGTTGACCCTCAAGTGAGGATGGAGGAGGAATGTAACTATTGTAATGACCACTTGGAGAAGGAACATAAGCATTATATTGTTGGTAGTGTTGGTTGGTATTATGCTCATGAGTATGGCCAATATTGAAAGCATGATTTTAGTTTTGATCATTAGATGGACCATGTTGTTGATTGGTAGAATCATGACCACGATTTGGACCATGAGGTCAACTATTGGTATGAAAATGGTTGTTCTCTCGACCATATATATGAAGAGTATTAACATGAGGTCCACTTTGGTATTGTTTGGTATGCATTTCAACATCTTGAACAAGAATAGTTGGCTTTTGCAAAAGAGACAAGGGGACTCAAGCATGGGGTATCTCCAAATCCATGTCCACCATGATGGTTTCACAATAGTGGTTCCCACTTTTACCCATGAAGGAAAATCGTGGAGGTGGGAAAAAAATTTTTAGGGTGGTTTGAACGAACTGGGGGTGTTCGATTGAACTACCCAGGGCGGTTTGCTTGAACCCGCCCATGAGTCAAAGTTTGTTCGAACCCAATTTCAAAATTGGGTTTGAGTGAACCTAATAAAATATTATATTTTATAGGGTTCGCTTGAATCCCCCCGAACCCTAGATGAACCATTTTTTCCAACGGACTCTATATAAACCCAAAATGACAGTTGACATGTCATTCTCAGCTGTCAGTCTGGACTCCACTATGGCGGTTAGAGCGAACCCCCTATCTACTCTTCGTCAGCAACTCTCGTTAGCACTCATCAGCACTCCAGATCACTCGCCATTCGACCTACATTGTTTCAGGTGCAAAAAATTACCCTTTTTCTTGTTTAATTATGTTATTTTTTGGTAGTTTTTTAATTTATTGTTTAATTTATTTTTAAAAATATCAAATAAAAAAAGTTTTCTTTTGTATTTTTATTTTTTCAAATAATTAATTGTTTATATTTAATATTTATTTTAAACATTTTTAAAAAACGTTAAATTTTTTTAGGAAATCTTAGATAACAATTTTTTTTAGGAAAACAATAGGAAATTTTTAAGAAAACTTAGCTTACATTAATACAAAACAAACAATAGAAAATTTTAAACTATTTTCACTTAAGTCAACTTAAACTCAATTTAAATTAAAACTTATATGACCCCTTAGGACACCATATGACCCCTTAGGACATCATAGGACATATGGTGTCATAAGGGATCATACGGTGTTCTAACACAATGTGCGACCCCTTAGGAACCCATATGACCCCTGACAACACCAAATGACCCCTTAGGACAACATATGAACCATTAGGATGTCCTAATGGTTCATATGGTGTCCTAAGGGGTCATGTGGTGTTCTAACACCATGTGTGACCCCTTAGGACCCCATATGACAACTAACGGTACCACATGACCCCTTAGGACAACATATGAACCATTAGGACGATATGATAACCTAATGGTTCATACTGTGTCCTAAGGGGTCATATGGTATCCTAAAACCATGTGTGACCCTTATGACCTCATACATGACCCCAAATGAAACCACATAACCCCTTGGGACAACATATGAACCATTAGGATGATATGATGTTCTAATGGCTCATATGGTGTCCTAAGGGGTCATGTGGTGTTCTAACACCATGTGTGACCCTTAGGACCCCATATAACCCCTAATGACCCCACATGACCCCTTAGGACAACATATGAACCATTAGGACCATATGATGTCCTAATGGTTCATATGGTGCCCTAAGGGGTCATGTGGTGTTCTAAACACCATGTGTGACCCCTTAGGACCCCATATGACCCCTAACAACACCACATGACCCCTTAGGACAACATGTGAACCATTAGTACCATATGATGTCCTAATGGTTCATATGGTGTCCTGACGGGTCATATGGTGGTCTAACACCATGTGTCACCCCTTAGGACCCCATATGACTCCTAACAACACCACATGACCCCTTAGGACAACATATGAACCATTAGGATGATATGATGTCATAATGGTTCATACGGTGTTCTAAGGGGTCATATGGTGTCCTAACACCATGTATGACCCCTTATGACCTCATACGTGACCCCTAATGAGACCACATGATCCCTTAGGACAATGAACCATTAGGATGATATGATGTCCTAATGGTTCAAACGGTGTCCTAAGGGGTCATGTGGTGTTCTAACACCATGTGTGACCCCTTAGGACCCCATATGACCCCTAATGACACCACGTGACCCCTTAGGACAACATATGAACCATTAGGACCATATGATGTCCTAATTGTTCATATGGTATCCTAAGGGGTCATGTGGTGTTTTAACACCATGTGTGACCCCTTAGGACCCCATATGACCCCTTAGGACAACATATGAACCATTAGGACCATATGATGTCCCAATGGTTCATATGGTGTCCTCAGGGGTCATATGGTGTTCTAACACCATCTTGGACCCCTTAGAACCCCAGATGATCCCTAACAACACCACACGACCCCTTAGGACAACATATGAACCATTAGGACCATATGATTTCCTAATGGTTCATATGGTATCTTGAGCGGTCATGTGGTGTTCTAACACCATGTGTCACCCCTTAGGACCCCATATGACTCCTAACGACACCACAAGACCCCTTAGGAAAACATATGAACCATTAGGATGATATGATGTCCTAATGGCTCATACAGTGTCCTAAGGGGTCATATGGTGTCCTAACACCATGTGTGACCACTTATGACCTCATACATGACCCCTTAGGACAACATATGAACCACTAGGATGATATGATCTCCTAGTGGTTTATTTTGTGTCTTCAGGGGTCATGTGGTGTTCTAATACCATGTGTGACCCCTTAGGACCCCATATGACCCCTAATGACACCACATAACCCCTTAGGAAAACATATGAACCATTAGGACCATATGGTGTGACCCCTTAGGACCTCATATGACCCCTAACGACACCACATGACCCCTTAGGACAACATATGGACCATTAGGATGATATTATGTCCTAATGGTTCATATGGTGTCCTAAGGGGTCATGTGGTGTTCTAACACCATGTGTGACCCTTGAGGACCTCATATTACCCCTAACGACACCACATGACCCCTTAGGACGACATATGAACCATTAGGACCATATGATGTCCTAATGGTCCATATGTTCTGAGGGGTCATGTGGTGTTCTAACACCATGTGTGACCCCTTTGGACCTCATATGACCCCTAATGACACCACATGACCCTTTAGGACAACATATGAACCATTAGGATGATATGATGCCCTAATGGTTCATATGGTTTCCTAAGGGGTCATGTGGTGTTATAACACCATGTGTGACCCCTTAGGACCCCATATGACTCCTAACGACACCACATGACCCCTTAGGACAACATATGAACCATTAGGATGATATGATGTCATAATGGTTCATACGATGTTCTAAGGGGTCATATGGTGTCCTTACAACATGTATGACCCTTTATGACCTCATACATGACCCCTAATGAAACCACATGACCCCTTAGGACAAAATATGAACCATTAGGATGATATGATGTCCTAATGGTTCAAACGGTGTCCTAAGGGGTCATGTGGTGTTCTAACACCATGTGTGACCCCTTAGGACCCCATATGACCCCTAATGACACCACGTGACCCCTTAGGACAACATATGAACCATTAGGACCATATGATGTCCTAATTGTTCATACGGTATCCTAAGGGGTCATGTGGTGTTTTAACACCATGTGTGACCCCTTAGGACCCCATATGACCCCTAACGACACCACATGACCCCTTAGGACAACATATGAACCATTAGGACCATATGATGTCCCAATGGTTCATATGGTGTCCTTAGGGGTCATATGGTGTTCGAACACCATCTTGGACCCCTTAGAACCCCAGATGACCCCTAACAACACCACATGACCCCTTAGGACAACATATGAACCATTAGGACCATATGATTTCCTAATGGTTCATATGGTATCTTGAGTGGTCATGTGGTTTTCTAACACCATGTGTCACCCCTTAGGACCCCAAATGACTCCTAATGACACCACATGACCACTTAGGACAACATATGAACCATTAGGATGATATGATGTCCTAATGGCTCATACAGTGTCCTAAGGGGTCATATGGTGTCCTAACACCATGTGTGACCACTTATGACCTCATACATGACCCCTTAGGACAACATATGAACCACTAGGATGATATGATCTCCTAATGGTTTATTTTGTGTCTTCAAGGGTCATGTGGTGTTCTAATACCATGTGTGACCCTTTAGGACCCCATATGACCCCTAATGACACCACATAACCCCTTAGGAAAACATATGAACCATTAGGACCATATGGTGTGACCCCTTAGGACCTCATATAACCCTTAACGACACCACATGACCCCTTAGGACAACATATGGACCATTAGGATGATATGATGTCCTAATGGTTCATATGGTGTCCTAAGGGGTCATGTGGTGTTCTAACACCATGTGTGACCCCTGAGGACCTCATATGACCCCTAACGACACCACATGACCCCTTAGGATGACATATGAACCATTAGGACCATATGATGTCCTAATGGTCCACATGATGTTCTGAGGGGTCATGTGGTGTTCTAACACCATGTGTGACCCCTTTGGACCTAATATGACCCCTAATAACACCACATGACCCTTTAGGACAACATACGAACCACTAGGATGATATGATGTCCTAATGGTTCATATGGTTTCCTAAGGGGTCATGTGGTGTTATAACACCATGTGTGACCCCTTAGGACCCCATATGACTCATAACGACACCACATGACCCCTTAGGACAACATATGAACCATTAGGATGATATGATGTCATAATGGTTCATATGATGTTCTAAGGGGTCATATGGTGTCCTAACACCATGTATGACCCCTTATGACCTCATACATGACCCCTAATGACACCACATGACCCCTTAGGACAACATATGAACCATTAGGATGATATGATGTCCTAATGGTTCAAACGGTGTCCTAAGGGGTCATGTGGTGTTCTAACACCATGTGTGACCCCTTAGGACCCCATATGACCCCTAATGACACCACATGACCCCTTAGGACAACATATGAACCATTAGGACCATATGATGTCCTAATTGTTCATACGGTATCCTAAGGGGTCATGTGTGACCCCTTAGGACCCCATATGACCCCCTAACGACACCACATGACCCCTTAGGACAACATATGAACCATTAGGACCATATGATGTCCCAATGGTTCATATGGTGTCCTCAGGGGTCATATGGTGTTCTAACACCATCTTGGACCCCTTAGAACCCCAGATGATCCCTAACAACACCACATGACCCCTTAGGACAACATATGAACCATTAGGACCATATGATTTCCTAATGGTTCATATGGTATCTTGAGCGGTCATGTGGTGTTCTAACACCATGTGTCACCCCTTATGACCCCATATGACTCCTAACGACACCACATGACCCCTTAGGGACAACATATGAACCATTAGAATGATATGATGTCCTAATGACTCATACAATGTCCTAAGGGGTCATATGGTGTCCTAACACCATGTGTGACCACTTATGACCTCATACATGACCCCTTAGGACAACATATGAACCACTAGGATGATATGATCTCCTAGTGGTTTATTTTGTGTCTTCAGGGGTCATGTGGTGTTCTAATACCATGTGTGACCCCTTAGGACCCCATATGACCCCTAATGACACCACATAACCCCTTAGGAAAACATATGAACCATTAGGACCATATGGTGTGACCCCTTAGGACCACATATGACCCCTAACGACACCACATGACCCCTTAGGACAACATATGGACCATTAGGATGATATGATGTCCTAATGGTTCATATGGTGTCCTAAGGGTTCATGTGGTGTTCTAACACCATGTGTGATCCCTGAGGACCTCATATGACCCCTAACGACACCACATGACCCCTTAGGATGACATATGAACCATTAGGACCATATGACGTCCTAATGGTCGATATGGTGTTCTGAGGGGTCATGTGGTGTTCTAACACCATGTGTGACCCCTTTGGACCTCATATGACCCCTAATGACACCACATGACCCTTTAGGACAACATATGAACCATTAGGATGATATGATGTCCTAATGGTTCATATGGTTTCCTAAGGGGTCATGTGGTGTTATAGCACCATGTGTGACCCCTTAGGATCCCATATGACTCCTAACGATACCACATGACCCCTTAGGACAACATATGAACCATTAGGATGATATGATGTCTTAATAGTTCATACGGTGTCCTAAGGGGTCATGTGGTGTTCTAACACCATGTGTGACCCCTTAGGACCCCATATGACCCCTAACGACACCACATGACCCCTTAGGACAACATATGAATACTTAAGATGATATGATGTCCTAATGGTTCATATGGTGTCCTAAGGGGTCATGTGGTGTTCTAACACCATGTGTGACCCCTTAGGACAACATATGACTCCTAACGACACCACATAACCCCTTAGGACAACATATGAACCATTAGGACAACATATAAACCATTAGGATGATATGATGTCCTAGTGATTCATATAGTGTCCTAAGGGGTCATGTGGTTTTCTAACACCATGTGTGACCTCTTAGGACCCCTTAGGACAACATATGAACCATTACGACCATATGATGTCCTAATGGTTCATATGGTGTCATAAGGGGTCATGTGGTGTTCTAACACCATGTGTGACCCCTTAGGACCTCATATGACCCCTAACAACACCACATCACGCCTTAGGACCCCATATGACCCATATGACCCTTTAGTCCACCCTCTCTCTCTCCTTTAGTATGAAGGTTTTAGTACATTTAATGTTTAGTAATATTAAATTTAAAATATATTTAGTATAAATACTGTTTGAATTAGTATCCAATGTTTTAATGTCTCAAGCAATCTTTCTCTCTCTTGCCTTAAGTCAATATTTAATGTTTAGAACAAAATTAAATAAAAAATTTATATTTTAGTATCTCTCTCTTCCCTTATTTTTAATGTACCTACTAAACTTAAATTTTTAACATGTGTATGTTTAGTAATTATTTCAAATTTAATTTGTAACTTAAAGATATATAAAAATTTTACTGTGTATGTTTAGTATAAATGTCTTAATTTATATAAATAAATTGTTTAGTGTGTGTGCTCATGTACACTTACATAAATTCTAACTTTATGACACCTAAATAGATAGAGGATTAGGCTGCAGATGCACAACCTATATAGCAGGATCAGGCTCCTAATCCACAACCTGCTCAACAGGATTGGATCCTGATATTGGCACTTTATTTCGTCATAGTGATCATGAGTTGCGTAAGTTGAGATCCATTTTAGATGATTCATGCACAGATGGTGTGTACAAACGTACATGCCAATCCATCTACACTAATTTGGAGACATTGAGAGACAGTTTGGGAACCCACACATCATATGCCCCACATGTTGTTGATGCAATTTTTAGGTAGTTAAGGGATGAGATTAGGGACATTGTTTCCTTGGATGACATGTAGAGGAAATTCCCCAAGAAAGTCATCAAAGAACAATGTTACCCTTAGTATCAAGAGAAGAGTAAGGTTAGAGGGTATCAGGTCACATGATGAATATATCCGCAAGTGGCAGAGAAGATACACCCATGTTTCTTAACTGTACATGGTCGTTATCCTAATAACAACCAGATTCCATTATACTTTGCTCATTAGATGTACGTTGAGGTCCACTTGTGCTTGAACGTCAACTACCTTGACCTTCCAAGCTATTACGGATAGGGGAGAGGTAGATTTGCTAACATAGATTTATATCTTAGGGGTGATAGACAAGCGCCCATGCACAAGTAGCTTGTTGGTTGAAGATTTCCGGTGATAGCCCTAGCCCTCGCCCCCATAATTGGTCGCGTAGTGATTGCTTCTTAGAGAGAAGCAATTGATACCATTGGAGATATTGCATCAACAACATCCACGATTTGTTCTGATAGGCTAGGCAGATACATGATGACTTGACCACATTCAAGATTATCCATAGGTGCATCTTCTAGTCACAGGGTGGCCAATTTAGATCACTATGTTACTACTTGCATCCCCTCACCAAATGACGTAGCAGCTATATCGGGAGGTGCTCGACATGTACATATTTCCCAGTATTTATCTGAGGACCTCTTACATGCATTTCATTTCATTCCTTCCTAACTTCAGATACCATTGGCTCAAGTCAGAGAGGAGATTCTTAGAAACATGAAGGTTGCTACATCGACTCATATGGCACGATATTCACAATATTCTCATCACTCCATGCATGGTCTGGGTGATCCACCTACAGATCACTTTGGTGCTGCATGTAAGGAAGTTAAGTAACGTAATAACTTCTTGCACTAACCTTGAGAGGAGGGTAATGCAATTTTTTTTATAGATCGTCACAACAATTACAAAAAATACAATTAGATATAATAACATTCAAACCATAACACAATGATTTATGTGGGGAAAACCCTTTCAGGAAAAAAAACCCCACACTCCAAAAGCCATCCAATATATTATTTTGCAATCAAAACAGATTACAATATACATGCAGAGAAATCTCTTCGCAAGAGTACCACTACTCAAAGATTCAGAGGTAACTCAATAGATATAAGACTCTTACACAGAACCTCTATCTCACACACCTCATATATAGGAGATACAATACAAGAAACTGACAAACAGTATTACAAAACCATGGGCTAAAACCACCCAATAAGGTGTAGCTGACTTTATCTCCCTTCTAGATGCCCTATGATGTGTTACAACACACATCAACACGTTTCCCTCCCTTTTACATCTCATTTATGTGTTCGATGTATTTTATATTTCCTATTTCAGGAGTACAAACTTCCGGAGGCCATAACTTGAGAACTGCGTGTCCGATTGACAAATCATTTGAAGCATTGGAAATCTCAAAAAGTTCTCTATTTCCTTGTATATAGCTATGTCATTTATGACCTTTTTAGGGTGTTTTGAGGCCTCTAAAGTCCTCAAAATCAAATTTAAACCTTTCATTGGACCCCTTCAAAATGGAAAATTTAATATCTTCAAAACTAGCTATGATCTTGCGACATAATTTTACCGGAAAGCTTATCTAGACAACCAAAAGCTTCAGGAAGAATTTCACACCATTTCGTGCTCAAATGAAAACTTACTATAAATAGTAACCTCATGTAAATGCAAGGTTGAGACACAATTTTCCCAACAAATCTCCCACTTGCCGAACACCTTGCAAGAGCAAAGGGAGTATCAACATAATGAATCAATTGCTAGGGGCCATGAGGCCCATAGACTCCAAACACCATCTGAACTTCTATGTTCTCACAACCTTAGTTAAATAATCTACAACATTCATCAAATTTTCTACCTTAACCAACTTCACCCTGCTTTGACCATATCTCTGGCAAAAAGATATTGAACATCAATGCTCTTGGTCCGAGCATGAAATGTCAGGTTCTTAGCTAGGTAGATCGCACTCTGACTATCACAATAAACTGTCATGGCTCCTTGTTTTATTCCAATGTCTAAACACAATCTCTTAATCCAAATGGCCTCTTTCAAGCATGAGTAGCTACCATAAACTATGCTTCAATAGTTGACAAAGCAACCACACCCTGTCACTTACTCATCCAACTAATTGCACCACCAAATAAAGTAAACACATAAGAACCGGTGGATCTTCCACTATCAATATCACCTACCCATTCTGAATCCATATAACCATGAATATCAAGGGAAATCTCATCTCCAACCAAATTACCATGATAACACAAAGAATAATCTGAGGTACCCTTCAAATATCTGAAGACTCTTTTGACTGCATCTCAACGAACTCTACCAGTATTAGACATATATTTGGACAGAACTCCCACTGCTTGGGCAATGTATGGTCTAGTATAGACCATAGCATGCATCAAAATTCTAACTGCGCTTTGGTAAGGCACTCTGATCATGTATTCCATCTTCGATGGGGATGTATGACAATATGCAGTAGATAATTTTGTTCCAATTGTAAAAGAAACACACAATGGTCTACAATCCTGCATGTTGAACCTCTATAACACTGAATTCTCATACTTTTTGGCCTAGCCATAGCTTTCTGTTCATTCTATCTCTTTTAATTTCCATCCCAAGAATGTGTTTCACTGCACCAAGATCTTTCATTTCAAATTTAGTAGCGAGCTGAGACTTAAGTCCCGAAATCATACCTTTCCCTTTACCAATGAATAACATATCATCAACATACAATGCAATATATAGGAAATGATCACCATCAAATTTATAAGAAACATAGTGATCTGATTCAGAATGCTCAAATCCCAAACTCAACACATATGTATCAAATTTCTGGCACCACATCCTAGGACTCTATTTGGGGCCATACAGGGATTTCTTTAATTTACAGACCAAATTACTTTTACCTTTCACAACATAGTGCTCCGGCTGTGTCATATAAATATCCTCCTCCAAATCACCATGAAGGAAAGTAGTGTTCACATCCATTTTCTCAGCCTCTAAATCATAAGCAAAAGGAATAGAAAGAAAAAATCTAATGGATGTCATTTTTGAAACAGGAGAAAATATCTCACCATAATCAACACCCTCAACTTGAGACTAGCCTTTTACAACCAACCTCACTTTATACATCTCAATGCTTCCATCTGAACCAATCCTTTTCTTGAACACCCATTTGCAACCAATAGGCTTCCTTCCTTTAGGCAATGGTACAAGATCCCATGTATCACTCTTTTTCAAAGCTTCCATTTCTTCTTCCATAGCAATCTTCCAGGATTTTGCATCATTCATACCTAATGCCTCTTCTATAGATTTTGTTTCATCCACATTAGTATTCAAAGCAAAAATACATCTCCAATCATCAGGTGAATACCTTTTAGGTGGTTTTCTATGTCTTGTAGACCTTAAAAAAATCTAAGTTGGAGGTTCTTCCTCCTCTTCTGAAGATTCAGAGCTAGACGAGCTCTCCTCAACTTCCTACCTATCTAGGTGTCTCGATTCAACTCTTTCATGTGTAGAAGGGAATTGAATCACATCTTCCTTTTTAGTCTATTTTGGCTGCAATGTAACAGAAGGAGACTTAATTTCTCTAAAAATAACTCTTCTACAATGAATTGCCTTTTGTGCAACAGGGTCCCAAAGCTTGTATCCTTTCACACCATAACTGTACCCGATGAAGATAAATTTCACAGCCTTGTTCTCTAGCTTTGTCTGCTTCTTATTTGGCACATGTACATATGTCTCACAACCAAAACCTCTAAGATGTATCAATGAAGGCTTGTGACCCGACCATGCTTCCATAGGTGTTTTATCAACAAGGGTTGATGTAGGAGACCTATTAATTAGGTAGCAATTAGTGGCAATAGCTTCAGCCCAAAACTTTTGTTCTAGACCAACACCACTCAACATACTCCTAGCCTTCTCCATCAGTGTCCTGGTCATTCTTTCTGCAACTCCATTCTGTTATGGAGAATACGGAGTTGTCTTCTATCTGTTAATGCTACAATCTTTACATAATCTATCAAAATCATTAGAGAAAAATTCACTGCCATTATCAGTCCTCAAACATTTAATTTTCTTTCCAGTCTCCAACTCAACCATTTCTTTAAATTCTTTAAATCGACTAAAAACTTAGATAAATACTCTTTAGAAAATTTACCCATGTCCTTCTACTAAAATCATCAATAAATGAAACATAATATGTGGATTTTCCAATCAAAGGAACATCAATAGGACCAAAAACATCAGAATGAATAAGATCCAAAACACCACAAGTTTTATGAGAACTTGAGTAAAACTAAACGCGGTTTCGTTTTTCATAAATGCAATGCTCATAGAAATCAAAGTCAAGATTACAATCATTCAAACCTTCAACAAGGTTTTTATTTTTCAAGGTCCTCAGACCCTTTTCTCCAATGTGGCCAAGCCTCTAGCACCATAACATATTCTTCTCTGCAAATAATTTTGCTTCAGAAGAAAGAGCACCCTTAGGTACCCACAAGCCATTTTCATCTGCTGAAGGTGAAACCCTCAAGTCTTCCATAGATTTACTTTTTACAAAAGTGCTATTACACTCAATAGTGTATGTGTCTAGCTTATACAAAGTGTCGAACCTGACACCTCTAGCAATTACCATAGCACCCTTAATCATCTTACATCCTACTTCAGAAAAGAATACCTGCACACCCACATCTATCAGTTTGCTCACAGATAACATATTTCATTTTAAACTAGGGATATGCGGGACACCATTAATTCTTTTTATTCTACCATCAAAAAACCTGATTCTAACTTTCCCTCTACCAACAATGTCTAAGTGTGAATCATCACCCAAGTACACCTTACCTCCATTAAATTTTTCATATTCAAAAAACCAATCTCTATTGGCAGTCATATAAAAAGATGCACCCGAGTCAATTAACCAGGAATCATTACCTGCATGAGTTTCCAAAGCCACAATGAATGCATGACCATCTTCCTTCTCGGACTCAAAATCATAATCAATCTTCTTCATTTTCTTCTTCTTTTCTTCTTTGCAGTCCTTGCGGATGTGACCTGGTTTACCGCAATTCCAGCAAATGGCTTTGGACTTTCCAGGAGATTTCGATCTCCCTTTCAATTTGGACTTATTGCGCTTCTCATTCTTCTTGCCTTTCTCCTTAGGTCTTCCTTCAAACTATGGGATACTTTCCTTCACATCTCTTCACCAAGTAGGGTACCCACCACATCACTAGACTTCAAAAGAACAGAAGTACTACTGATAGCCATAAAAAGAGAATCCCATGAATCAGGTAAAGAACAAAGCAAGATCTGGTATTTATCCTCTTCATTCATCTTAACACCAACAGATACTTAATGAGCCACCAACATATTGAATGCTTCCAGATGGTCTGCAACTCGTCCACCCTCTTCTATCTTCAAGGAATACAATTTCTTCCTCAAGAAAATCTGATTTAATAAAGATTTCGCTTGATACAATTCACCAAGCTTATCCCATAGTTTCTTTGCAATGTTTTCTTCATTGAAAATGATCAAAATATAATCTTCCAGGCACAGTCTGATCAGACCCTTGGCTTTTCGGTCCATAACATCATACTGAGCCGCCAGAGTATTATCTGAGGACCTTTGGACATTCACATAAACAACATCCCATAGATCTCGATCTATTAGCAGATCTTCCATCTTTAGATTTCACATCTCAAAACCCATTCCATTAAATTTCTTCACATCTATTTTCCCTAACGAACTTGCCATCTAAAAATTCTTGCAACAAGATCAAAAAGTGTCTTCTGCACAAGCTCCCACTCAAATTTGGATTAGTTCAAAAAACCCAACCCACAACTGAAACCAAAGGTGATGAAGCTCTGATACCACTTGTAAGGAGGTTAAGTAGTAGAACAATTTCCTAAACTAACCTTGAGAGGAGGGTAATGCAAAAGCTTTTACAGATCATCACAACAGTTACAGAAAACAAATATAGATATAATAACATTCAAACCATAACACGTTGATTTACATGGGGAAAACCCTTTCGAAAAAAAACCCCACACTCCAAAAGCCGCCCAATATATTATTCCACAATCAAAACAAATTACAATATACTTGTGTAGCAAGCTCTTCGTAGGAGTACCACTAATCATAGATTCAGAGGTAACTCAATAGATATAAGATTCTTACACACAACCTCTATGTCATGCACATCATATATAGGAGATACAATACGAGAAACCATCAAACGGTATTACAAAACCATGGGCTAAAACCACCCAATTAGGTGTAGCTGATCTTATCTCCATTCTATATGCCCTCTGACGTGTTACAACACACATCAACATGTGTCCCTCCCTTTTACAACTCATTTATGTGTCTGATGTATTTTATATTTCCTATTTCAGGAGTACAAACTTCTAGAGGCCATAACTTGAGAATCGTGTGTCCAATTGACGAACCGTTTGAAGCGTCGGAAAGCTAGTGAAGTTATTTATTGCCTTGTAAACTGATATTCCATTTTTACCCACTTTTTATGGAATTTTGGGGCCTCTAAAGTCCTCAAAATTAAATTTAAACCTTTCAGTGGACCCCTTCAAAATGGAAAATTTAATATCTTCAAAACTAGTTGTGATCTTGCAATGTAACTTTACCGGAATACTTATCTTTCCAACTATAAGCTTTGGGGAGAATTTCACACCATTTAGTGCTCAAATGAAAAATTACCATAAATAGTAACTTCATGTAAATGCAAGGTTGAGGCACCATTTTCCCAACACTACAGAGGGGGAGATATGAGCTGATCAGGTCCATATCACATTAGAGGGCTTGGATTCATTTGAGCAGTAGCTACAAGATTTGATCCATAGTGGTTTTATGGATATGCTACTAGGATCATCGATGCCCACTCATCTACATAGCCCATTAGACTCCTCAGTCATTTGTACTACCAAAGATAGACATGCAGATGTAGTTGATGTGGCTAATATAATCATAGCAAATGATTAGACTAAACCTCATTTATTGAACTAATCCTAAAATGTGTATGTAACATATTCCTCATGTCAATCCTAGCTTGAGCTCAAAGCATGTGCGTAGGCGAGATTCTTTCAATGTGACACTTGCTAGTGCATAGGTTGGTTATAAATGTTTATAAATGTTGTATATTTTATGATGTATTTGATTTAATATCCATACATGTAAAGATATTTAATTTATTCTACTTTTATAGGGATTGATTGGATATCCATCGGACCAAGACTCTCACTCAGAGGGTCGCTCCATTCATAGCCAACATGATTCAGACCGATCTGCCACTTTCTAGCATGTGCTCGTTTATCTTTATATATACATGGACTTTAGATTCTAGACATATTATATTATTTTCACTAGTGTTTATATAGACTTTCTCAAACATGTGTTGGTTGTTTACCTTTATATATACATTTGATATACTTTAGATATGTTTGACATTTATATATTACATACATGTTCAAGTCCATTTATTATATATGTACATTTGTGTTTGACGAGAAGTCTAAGACATATACATGTGTGTTTTACGTGAGATTTAGAATCATTGACTTGTATATATATATATATATATATATATATAGAGAGAGAGAGAGAGAGAGAGAGAGAGAGAGAGAGAGAGAGAGAGAGAGAGAGAGAGAGATTAGATGTTTATAAATGTATGCATGTACATTCACTTACGTACAAATTAAAAATGTGATCTTAGATTTTTAATTATATGTATCTTAGAACATTTAAATATCGAGCTTAGAGAATAGGTCCTTACATTTATTTATAAATATCTAATGTATGTTGATTTAAATATTAATATCAATTCATTATTTTCTAAACCCTTGATTCAAGGTTAATTTACATACATGTCCTAATTTAAATATCATATATATATGTACATGTAAGTGCATTTAATTTACATATACATGATCCTAAATTTGTACATCCCCTTAAGACAAGTCCTAATTGTACATCCTAATTTAGATATCAGATAAATTTACCCATACATGTCTTACTTTTATTAAAATATCATACAAATGCATTTAATTAAATGAATACATCATAATTTACTTTACATGTACACATAATTTAAATTATTTTAATTTCTTACACGTGCATGTGCATTTAAAATTAAATATATACATCCTAATTGTACATGTCCCCTTTAAAAGGAAACCAAGTAGCAGAATGCAACTTCCTACACTGAACTATCAGGAGGGTGAATGCAAAAAATTTCTAAACCCTTAAACAATTACAAATTCAGATGCACATCTAATTGGACATTAATAGATATTCAAAACTAAATAAACATATAACACAACATATACATGGGAAAACCTTTTCAAGAAAAAAACCACACTCCAAAACACTCAACTCAATTGTATTAATCAACAACAACAATAATTACAATACAATCTCAGAGCTATGCTCCTCAGAAGTCTTCACATTATTACAGGATTCAGGAGAAATTTCGGCAGCATAACGTTGTCTTTCAACTTCTCATAAATAATAAGCTAAGGCATCACATATTTATAGAGCTCAACACAAAGTAGTAAGCTTCCATGGTTTCCAAAACCAACTTTAAAGCCTAAGAGGTAAGTCATGTCATAAATAATATAACTACCATTATCATGACATGTTGCACATAGCAACTTCCAAAGCACTAACACCTATCTCACTCACCATGGATATCTTTCCAAATGCAATGCATGTTCAACATAGCAACTCCCATAACTAGGAATAGGCTCTTTCCTTACCTCACACCACTTGTCAAAAGTGAACTCCACCATAAATATTAGCTGCTCAAATACAACTCCAATCCATAATAGAAAACACAAGCCAAGACTCTTTACTCAACTTAGGAATTTGCCAAATCAATTTCCACTCTAGACTAGAAATATATGACAACACCTTCCCAAAATGTAGAATCTTTCAAGTGGACACCAATTTCCTAAAAAAGAAGATTATGCCACTTCATCACTCTCATGTAGGATGCCACCTCACCAAGAGGAACCACAAAGTGAATGGCAACTTAGAAAATTAACAAATTTGAATAAATCAATTATTAAATAATCAATGTTAGAACTCCGAGGTTGAGACACCTAATCCCAACACCCTTAAGACATTTTCAAATTTACATCCTAGAATTTACTTTACATACATGTATTATTATTTAAATATCTTACATGTGAATATGAATTTAATTATTTATATATAGATCCTAATTGTATGTATCCCCTTAAGACATTTTCAAATTTAGACATGTATATACATACATCCTAATTTAATTAATATATCATACAAATGCATTTAATTAAATACATCTTAAATTATTTAAATATCTTACACGTCCCAATTTAATATAATTTTATATTTAACTAAACAATACATATTTGCATGCATGTATACATGTACATGTCCCAATTTAATATCAAATTTCATATTTAACTAAACAATATGGTCCACATAAGTCATAAATATCGTGCATGTAATTTAAATTCAAACATTACATAATAATTTACTCAAGTTTGAAAAAAAATTAAGTTATTAAATCTCATTAATTCAAATCATGGGTTCAAACACGTGTACTATGGTCTACACTAAATAGTTCATACCACATCAAGTGGTTCAAACCAATCTTCAATGATATTTAAATTAGGACATGTATGTAAATTAACCTTTAATCAAGAGTTTATAAAATAATGAATTGATATTAATACATGATCCTAAAATTGTACATCCCCTTAAGACAAGTCCTAATTGTACATCCTAAAATAGACATCATACAAATTTACACATACATGTCCTACTTTAATTAAAATATCATACAAATGCATTTAATTAAATGAATACATCCTAATTTACTTTACATGTACACATAATTTAAATTATTTAAATATCTTACATAGGCATGTGCATTTAAAATTAAATATATACATCCTAATTGTACATGTCCCCTTAAGACATTTTCAAATTTACATCCTAGAATTTACTTAACATACATGTATTATTATTTAAATATCTTACATGTGAATATGAATTCAATTATTTATATATAGATCCTAATTGTATGCATCCCCTTAAGATATTTTCAAATTTGGACATGTATATAAATACATCCTAATTTAATTAAGATATCATACAAATGCATTTAATTAAATACATTTTAAATTATTTAAATATCTTGCACATCCTAATTTAATACATAATTTCATATTTAACTAAATGATACATACATGTACATGTCCCAATTTAATATAAAATTTCATATTTAACTAAACAATATGGTCCACATAATCCATATATATCATGCATGTAATTTAAATTCAAACACTACATAATAATTTATTCAAGTTTGAAAACAAGATAAGTTCTAAAATCTTATTAATTCAAATCATGGGTTCAAACACATGTACTATGGTCTACACTAAATAGTTCATACCACATCAAGTGGTTCAGACCGATCTTCAATAACACTTAATATTTTCTCATGATCTTCACTATCTAGTCTCCACTTTTGAGATCGCCCACGGTGGAACTGTATGAGGAATTAAGCCAACAACAATGACCGGGTGGCTATACTTATATACCTTGTTGTCAATTTGATATTCAGTAAAATGAATCCCATGTTGAACAATTTTGACTTGTTTGAAATATGTCCATCGCACTACAACTGAGCCTACATATAAGAAACAACAAATTCCTCTAGGTTCAAAAATTTGTGAAAGTGTATAAAAATTGAAAATGCATGCATAAAATCATTTAATTAAAATACATGTTTGAATCAGTTCAAACCTATGGGAAAGGACATTCCTGTGTGGGGGAAAAAGCGAGACTAGGTTATCATGTCCTAATCCTACCTCTTGTCACACATTACGAAATACGAAAGAGCCTAGAGGTATAACACAATTGGCTACTTCTTTTTGTGAAAGAGAGAGCCACGGGCTACCTATTAGGGTTTCTATTCCTTTGTTGTAATTGAAAGGTAAGATTATGCAAGTTCAATTCCTAACCCTAAAATGCAAGTATGAGCTAACAACAAGATTGCAGAATTGAACTTAAACAATGGAAAGCTGTAAACACAAGGATAAGACAAGAATACAAATGCGTACCCGGAGTCAAAATCTGAGTGGAAATGTTCGGGACGGGGGCGCGGGCGCCACTGTCCTGATTCTGCACCTGAAACTGCACCTGAAACTGTTGTTTTGCACTCTGGAAACTGTCTGAAATGCTGTCTGTCAGGAGGACCAGGGCGCCCAACGCCTCTGTCCCAGGGACCAGGGTGCCCAGCACCCCTGTCCTGGCAGGACCAGGGCGCCCCACGCCCCTGTCCTGGTATCTTGCTCTGCAATTTGATGCGGGGTGCTGTCTCGACCTGCTTCTTCCGGATCTGCAACCTGCGGCGTCGTCCGAGTCTCGAAACCTGCACTTATATCTGAAAAGGGTGTTTGGGCGGCTATATAGGGTTTTGCCTTAGTCAAACCCCCGCTTCGGTGATTTCCACCTCCATGAATAGCCAAGTTGTATTGTAAAAGTAATGTGTGTGCAGACCTTGTGTGTGTGCAAGATCTAAAATGCAAGTAAGCAAACTAGAGCAACCTAGAAAGTAAACCCTAATTGCTTATAAATGATAATGTAAATGCTCCAAATCAAGATGCAAAGTGATCTAAAGCATGGATAAATGATATATTGAAGCTTATGCAAAGACATGAAAACAACATGAAATCATACCCAACCCCCAAGGGAGAGGTACAAGCCAATCTTCAGTCGGTGATCTCCTATTGCTCTTCAATGTCTTCCAAGCCCTAAATGGATGAATGGATTTGATAAATGCTTGATAGAGGGATGTTGAAAGTTGTTGAAGTCTTCAAAGATCTGCTCTTTCGCTGCATATGAGGTTCCTGAAAACAAAATTCCGATCCCTTCAAATGAAGAAAGAGAGCTCTTATGTATGAAACCCTAGGTCGTAATTTCGTCTTTTGGCTGACCTAGAGATTGAATATCCTGCCAATTTCTTGGGGTTAAGCTTTATTTTATGATTGGATCGCGCTCCTAAAATTTTGAGAAAAATGTCTGGGACCGTGTGCACTCCGAGCGCCATGGTCCCGACAACTTTTCACCAAATTTTCAGGGCCGTCAGATATGATGATTTTAGAGAGAATCCCAAAGTTACAGGTGATTTCGAGATGTTTTGACCCCCGAAATCAAGCCCCCAAGCTCAGAATAGGGCCTAATTAGGGTTTTTGATTAAGTAGTGTATTGGAAGAATAAAATGAAAGGGGCACGCTTTAATGAAAGGGCCCGACTTTATGATGTGGAAAATGATGAAATAGAACCTTTAGACCTAATTAATTTGATTAATTAAGTGCTAAAGGGGAAATGAAATGCAAAATGCAACTGCGCCAAGGCGGGTGCTAAAACTAGGTGTTAAATTGTACTGCCTTAGCAAGTGCGTACAATTTATGACGCTACATTTAGCCCCCACTTTAGCAGTCATATGAGTACTATGTGCATATGCAAGCTAAAGTAGAGGAAAGTAAACATCATTTGAAAAAGGATATATCCATAAGTTGTCGGACGAAGCCCCCAGCGGTATCTGCAGTACACAGTTAGGAACCACACCCTACAAAACACACGTTAGATCACAAAATCACCTAATGCTTACTAAGGAAGGTGATGAAATTTGCGAGTAGCTATATGCCCCCCCTGTTTCGACTTGCTTATTAGGGAGGTGAAACAGGGTAGCATGTTTACTTACAACAAATTGTGTAAGAGAGTATTGATGAGGGATGTTCACTGAAAAGGCTTCATCAGAGCACTTTTTGGAACATCTTGAGAGTAGGGGAACGAAAATATGATTCCTACACAACAAACGGTTCAAAAATCGCATCTCCCAAACTCAAGTTATGATGAAATGAGTGAAAGAGGAAAATTAGGGTTTTGAAAGTAAAGGTAAAGGAATGAACGTATATACCTTGAAAGAGACATTTGCATTTGTCACTTTGTTGATTCTAAGTACTGTTCATTGCAGCGGAGCCCACATAGCCATCATCATGCCTTCATGACGACCGGAGAGTCCCACGAGGATTGAGATCATGCGACAGGTCGTGATTGACAATGAGCCACTGGACGAGGTGAGTTGACTGAACGTTGACTTTTGATTTTTTGCATTTGACTTTCTGTGATCATTTGCGGGCCTTGGAACCCGACCGTGGGTCCCACACAGGGCGCCATGGTCCCTGTGGGGCGCCATGGTCCCTTCAGGGTGCCATGGTCCCTGACAAGGCACCATGGCCCCAATCAGGACTTGGCGAGAGATGCCAGGGTTAGCATATGATGTTCGACAGTTTTGCATGAATGATTTTTGATGATTGAGTACTGATTATAGCTATGTTTTTGTGATGCAGGGTCTCCCGTATATGAGAGAGCACACGGCGGGACAGATTCTACGCAATTTGTGAGATCAGATTCCCCGACTCACTCAGGCAGAGAGAGACACATTGTCGATAGTAGGTTTGTGGTCTATGATTCTTATGTCAGCCATCCGATTTCATCCCGTGATGCTGATGGCATTCATGGAGCGATGGGATCCTAACACATGCACATTCCAGCTTCCAGTAGGGGAGATGACGGTGACACTTGAGGATGTGTACTGCATTCTTCGCCTACCGATCAGAGGAGCTACCGTGACATATGCGACCGATCGGTCAGTAGAGGATCATCAGAGGGAGCAGGTATATTGCATAGGGAGAGTCATGCCGAGCGAGATGAGAGGTCGTATCATGGTCAGCTGGCTCTTACATCCTATAGGAGAGGTGCCCCTCATGAGACGTCTTATGATAGCCATCATTGCACTAGCTATCTGCCCTAATGGGCGAGGTACACACATGCATGGGGGTCTCACGTGGTGCATCAGGGCTATGGAGAGACACAGGAGAGTATATGCTTGGGGTCGGAGTATGCTTGCACATCTCTATCACGACCTCGAGGAGTATGTTTTCGGACAGGGTTGCAGCTTGATGACATGCACACTTCTGCAGGTGTGGATATTTGAGCACTTTACATGCACCAGGCCTGTCGGCTATCTGATGAGTACGGCTAGCAAGTGACGTAGGGTATTTTCTTATCCACTTACCAGCGAGTGGAGATTTGGAGATCTATTGTATTAGAGAGTGATAGTTGACAGATTGATAGCTGAGGTGACCGTGTGGAGACCATATCTGCGGATGCACAGATGGGATGGGATGGAGAGACAGTTAACATGCCTATAGAGGAACCGCCTACTGAGAGGACGATATCCACACATCATAGTCCCATTCTACTTTGACCAAATACGGAGGCAGTTCGGGCTAGAGCAGTGTGTCCCAGCCGATGTGCCCATCTACACTCGACACTCGTGAGTCCTTCCTAGACCCAGAGCAGTAGCGAGACCGACAATAGATGATATCGAGATCACAGATATAGAGGGGTCCGATCAGGATGTGGTCACTGATTATGCTGCAGACCCCGGGGCACAGCGTAGGTATCATTCCTGGTTTGTGAGATCATACCCAGGGCCTATCTTTCCACCAGATCATCTGACAGGCCACCCAGGTCCATGGAGGCATGGAGACCGAGATGAGGATCAGGGATCCAGGTCAGAGGAGCCAGAGGAGGGAGAGGGTCATGAGGAGGCAGGAGGTCCTGATCCGCCTATAGGAGATCAGCCTAGTGCCGAGGAGGAGGAGGACGAGGATGACGATGAGGAGGAGAGAGATGATGATGAGGAGAACGAGGATGCAGATGAGGATGAGGATGATGAGGAGGATGAGGATAGAGAGGAGGAGGAGGATAGAGATGATGAGGAGGAGTCAGATGCAGCTCCTCACCATTCAGGGGATGATACCATAGCCTTAGATCCTCCTGTTATTCCCCAAAAGGGGGAACACGAGGTGCTACGGAGACTTGCACCTCTCGCGCACAGATCGTTCGAGCATGGGGAGCCTAGTAGTTCCCAGTCACAGATGCTACCATATCACGATCCCTACTGGCGTGAGGGAGATCCAGGTATAGTAGGTTTATATTGATTGATTGATGTTTTGATGATATAAAATGGTACTAACACAAAATCTGTTCTACTGCTACAGCTAACGTGCAGGAGTGGCGCTCCTTGATCCAGCAAGCAGTGACAGATATCTCTACGACAGCGCAGATCCCTAGTTCCTCACAGGTTGCTTATAGACCTCAAGGGAACGCGGGTCGGCATGATGATTTGTTTTCCCCATTTCGAGTACAGGTAGAGATATGGAGGGAGAGAGAGCGGGCTCTATTAGAGCACCTTCAGTGAGCACAACGTGATCTAGCAGCAGCTCAGGCCGAGGCTACCTCGTATCGCGCTATCCTTATGGATAGGGATCGTAGGAGTTCCTCTCGGAGCCATTCACGATCTATATCACGGTATACCCCCATGGGTCCACCTGCATGGCTGGATCAGGAGGGAGCATCTATTCGTCACTCTCCAGCCACCAACCCTAGGGATAGGAGATGATTTTATGATGTAGGGTAGGTCACATTTTGGATGTGTAGTGACCTACCTTTGTATATTGATCCACATATATATATATATATACATGCTTCTTTGTTTCAAACGTGTTATCTTTAATGCCTAAACAATGTGTATTGTGATTAAAGTTAATACATTTGGTAGATGTACCTGTATGTTCTGAATTTAATTTCCATGTGATTGATTTCTCAATGCTCCATGATTAAATTGATACATGTGTGACTTAATTAAAATATTTAATCAAGTACTACATTGATGATAAGGAAGAAAGTATGTATTAAGCCTACGAATCATATGACCAATGTGATTTAATTTGAATTTAAACACAACATGACATGATTCAACTTAACACATAAAAACATTGTATAATATGTCAACATAATGAAAATGTATTTCTTTTGTAATTTACATAAATGAATTCAAGACAAACCATAAAGTAAAGACACATGCTTGTCAGGAACGAAGCAATATAGATTAAACAAAACATCATTTAATTCTACTTGCTCTAACAAAGATATGTTAACATATTATCCAATTTTGAAGAAGTGAGAAAGGAAATAGATAAATGATAAGGAATGAGGAATTAAGCATAGTATCTACGCAAGTGCATAGCGTTTATAGGGTCTTTAAGAGGTGTACCGTCTACATCCGCTATTTTGTAAGCACCTGATCCATAATCTTCAATAACGATATACGGTCCAAGCCAATTAGGACTGAATTTTCCCTTTTCTTCAGGTAAGGCATTCACATTGCACTGATTCTCGTAGAGCACTAAGTCACCCACTGAGAAGGAACGTTGAATAACCTTATCATTATAGTTTCGTTGTAGAGTTTTGTGATACGCTTGAATATGCTCGAGATCATTTATACGCTGTTGATCAAGCATCTCAAGCTGTTGAAGTCTTTGTTCTCTATAGGAGTCATCATCTATTATACCTTTGAGAGAAACTCTAAGTGAGGGAATCTCTAATTCTAAAGGCATGATAGCATCAGCACCATAAACAAGATTATAAGGAGTAGTTCCCGTGGCAATTCGTACACTCGTTTGGTAGGCCCAAAGAGCATAGATTAGCTGAGTACTCCAATCCTTACCATGCTTATTTATGGTTTTGCGAAGAATTTGTTCGATTATTTTATTGGATGATTCGGCTTGACCATTTGATTGAGGATAGTATGGTGTAGAAAATCAATGTTTGATATGATATTTCTCGAGGAATTGCTTCACGTCTTTGTTTTTAAAGGACGTCCCATTATCTGAGATTATAGTGGAAGGTATCCCAAATCGAGAAATAATGTTTTCTAGAAGAAATCGACAAATCACTTTAGTAGTAGTAGAGCGAAGAGGAACAACTTCTACCCACTTTGTAAAGTAATATGTTGCGGTTATAATGAAAACATGTCCTTGAGATGAAGGAGGAGAGATTTTACCGATGAGATCCAACCCCCATGCAGAGAAAGGCCAAGAAGCTACCTGAGAATGGAGTTCTTGGGCAGGAGCATGAATCAAATTATTGTGTTGTTGGCATTGGTGACATTTCTTAACAAATGAAAAAGAATCCTGCTGCATAGTTTTCCAATAATATCCCATTCGAAGTAATCTTTGAACCAAGGATTTACCTCCAAAATGCCCCCCACAGGCACCTGAATGCGCCTCTTCAAGAGCAATAGGGGTTTCTGATTTGTTAAGACAGCGAAGGAGAAGACCGTTATAACCCCTTCGGTAAAGAACATTAGAAAGAATGATATACCTAGTAGACAACTTGCGAACTCTAGCCCTGGTGTTCCTATTGGCGGAATCAGGAAAGGTACCATTAGTCAAGTATCTTACGATATGCGAGTACCATTCATCTGAGTCTATGAAGTCACAACATGTCACTAGGCTGGAATCATCTACAATAGCTGGAGAAGTAAGGTTGTGAATAACAAATTTAAGATCAACCACAGGGTCCTCTAAAGATACAAGAGAAGCCACACATGCCATTGCGTCCGCATGTCGATTATCTTTTCGAGGAACAGGTTCTATGGTGTAAGAATCAAATTTTTGTAACAAAGAGATAGCAAGGTCTTTATATTGTGATAACTTGTCTTGTTTTGCTTGATACAGTCCTGTTACCTGTCTTATAATCAGTTGAGAATTTCCAAAAATATGTATGTGTTTTATATTCAAAGCTAAGGCTGCCTTTATTCCTGCTATAAGAGCCTCATACTCAGCAATGTTATTGGTACATAAGAAATTGAGACGGTAAGATAAGGGAATAGACTTTTTTGTAGGAGAAATCAGAACAACACCTGCCCCCGATCCCGTATGACACTTAGAGCCATCAAAGTATAACTCCCAAGTTTCATCTTTTTCTATACAAAGGATGAAATCGTCAAGAAAAGACTCGGGGTTGGGGAAGGAGAAAGGTGAAGGGGCCTCAACTAAGTGATCAGTCAACGCTTGCCCTTTAATTGCCCTTTGTGAAACAAATTTAAGGTCAAATTCAGTTAACATCATAACCCACTTAGCTAGATGTCCTGATAAATCAGTTTTAGAGAAAAGATGCTTCAATGGATCAAACTTTACCATGACGTGGACTTCTAAATTTAAGAGATAATGTCTCAATTTCTGAGTCGCAAACACCAAGGCCAAGCATTGTCTTTCTATCGCAGAATATCGGGTCTCATAATCGAGTAAGGTATGACTTATTTAATAAACCGGACACTCCTTACCATCTTTATCATGTTGTTCCAATAATGCTGCAAGAGCATGAGAGGACGCAGTCGTATAAAGAAGGAAGGGTTTAGAAGGTTCAGCCGGTCGAAGGATAGGAGGATTAACCAAATACATTTTTAAATCTTCAAATGCTTGCTGACAATCCTCATTCCATTGAAAAGTGATATTCTTTTTGAGAAGTTGAGTGAAAGGAAAAGTACGATCCGCAAGTTGAGATACAAACCTACGAATAGCTTGAATTTTTCCTTGTAAGCTTTTGAGTTGAGACACATTTCTAGGAGGTGGCATGTTGACAATAGCATCTATTTTCTTAGTATCCACCTCAATCCCACGATGCGAAACTATGAATCCTAATAGTTTTCCACTATCCACACCAAAAACACATTTTCGGGGATTCAAGCGCATGTGATATTTACGAATCCTTTCAAAGATTTGACGAAGGATCTTAATATGATCTATGCGAAGAATGGATTTGGCTAAAACATCATCAACATAGTCTTCTAAAATCTTATGCATGTAATCGTGAAAGATAAGGGTCATCGCTCATTGATAAGTTGCACCGGCATTTTTAAGTCCGAAAGGCATCATTATCCAACAAAACGTACCCCAAGGAGTGGTGAAAGTAGTTTTGAATTGATCTTGAGGGTTAATGAAAATTTGATTGTATCCTGAAAAACCATCCATGAAGGGTAATAAGGCATGTCCTGCCGTAGAATCAACTATCATGTCAATGTTCGGAAGAGGGAAATCATCTTTTAAAGAAGCCTTATTTAAATCTTGGAAGTCGGTACACATTCTTATTTTATTATCTGGTTTAGCCACAGCGACGATATTTGAAATCCATGGGGAATAATCAGTAGTGCGGATAAATCCAGCCTCCAATAACTTTTCAATCTCAGCCTTAACAAGCAAAGCCACCTTAGGATTCATTTTTTGAATCTTTTGTTTCACGGGCTTAGCATCAGGGACTAAGACAATATTATGAGTAACAATCTTAGGATCTATACCAGGCATATCAGAGTATGTCCAAGCAAAGATCTCGGGGAATTCATGCAATAAATCTTCATATTGTTTTTGTTCCTCTTCATCCAAACATTTTCCAATTTTAATAACTTTTTCTTCATTGCAAGGATCCATCTTAACATTAGTGGTGTCACTTATGAGAAGATTACTTTGTTGAGGAGTATCCTTTAGCTGAGGGAATTCTTTCACAATCTCATCGTTATCCATCTCTTTTCCAAAATAGGCTTCAGTGTTCAAACAATAAGGGAGTCCCCTATTGTGATGATAACGAGGAAGAGTATCATATGCTCCTAAAAATTTAGCTAAAGCATCATCGGTAGGGAAAACATCAAAAGCACAAGCACACGAAGGATCCTCATCAATGTACTTGGGGTGTTGCATTGACAGAGAGGTAGAAATAGCATTAACACTAATATAGGGTCTTCTAGAAGCTTTAGTGCGCTTATAGGGATTATAGCCAAGTCCAAAGGCATGGTTGTGAAGATTATTCTCTAGAGGAACCTTTATTCCTTGTTCGTGAGTGCCACAACCATTTCCATGATACCCATGCTTAGCAAAAATGTGAAAACCACGACCATAACGATCAGCCATTTCAGACAGAGAAGGCGGTTTTTCATAAGACAAAGAATCAAACTCTTCAGAATTAGAGGTGCGAGGAGAAGAAGTTTGAGAAGCAGCCACAAAGTTATTACTCATAGGTTCAGGTAGTGTTGATTGATTTTTAGCTTCTTCCTTCTTTTCAGCTTTAAGCTCTCTAGAAGGAACCTTATATTCACCTACAAAGGTAGGATTAAAATCAAGGGATCCCCAATCGTCGTCTGCGAGAACCTTCTCAGGATCAAAATCCTTCTTATGTGTAGTTTCAAGTCGAGAAGAGTCTTCTTCAGGAGCTCCAGACTCGTCCAAATAATTTTGATCATCAAAGAGTGAGGATTCACCAATAGGTATCTTATTTAAAGAGTCACCACTAGACAAGGGCGGCTTAGAGGCACCCCCTTTGGAAGTAGATGTTTGCAAACAAGCTTGAAAGTTGGTATCACCTATCAAGGTATATGTCTTATTGTTGTAGATAAACTTAACTTGTCTATGCAATGTAGAGGGGACAGCTTGCATACTGTGAATCCAAGGTCTCCCTAATAGCAAGTTATATGTTAGATTTCCCGACATAACATGGATAGGAGTAGGCAAAGTAACAGGCCCCACTGTGATGGGTAAGGTGATAATACCTAATGAAGTTTTAGCCACATTATCGAAGCCTCGAATAGGATGAGAGTCCGGCTCAATTAGAGATGTATCCACATTCATCTTATGCAAAAGATTAATGCTACACACATTAAGACCAGAGCCATTATCTACTAGTGTTCGTCTTATAGCAGTGTCTTTCATGATAACCACAATCATCAAGGGATCATATTGATGTTGGATTTCACTAGTAGGCAACTCATCTTGGGTAAACACAATTTGAGCTTTAGGATTCATCACAGAGTTAACCAAAGATGCTATATTACTAGATGTATTCGGTGGAGGAACATTCAAATCTTTCAAGGCATCTTGTAACATTTCATGATGAGCGGAAGAAGTTTGAATCAAATCCCAAAGGGATATCTTAGCAGGGGTAGCCTTAAGTTGTTCTATGAGATCATATTCCTTACTAAGAACTTGTGAAATACACGAAGCTTGTGGAAGAATTGGTTGAGGATTCGGAAGAGAAACTGGAATAACAAGAGGAGGACTAGGCTGCCTATTATTTCTAGTATGATAAGTATGGGCAACCGCATGATAACTCTCTCTAGTTATTTGCTTGGCATAACTATAAGGACTTATAGGTTTTCTTCCTTGCACAGTGATGATTGGTTTATTCAGAGTACGAAAGGAATCATGATCATACCCTCCTTGGACAGTAAGGAGAGGTGATTTAGGACCTTGAAAGGTGGGAGAAGGATAAGCACCTTGGACTTCAAAGAGAGGCTTTTTATGCTCATTCAAGTTTATCATGTTAACCAATTTAGAGGTTTTGTTTTTGTTTAGAGATTTCGATAAAGCCACAAAGTCATCAAGAGCGTCATCCAACAAAGCATGATCATATCTATTAAAAGGTTTATCTTTTGATTCAAAAGGAGACATCTCCTCATAGAGGGGATTGTTGAAAACAACCATGTTACTAGATTTAGTGGAAGAGTTGATAGGAATGTACCCTTGAGAGGATTCATTCAACTTATCTTTCTCATCACAATGAAATGGCATAGTAACAAGGTTTATGAGTTTTTGGTAAAATGAAGGTTTGGCATCTTTAGGGTTCAAAAACTCATCTAAAGCTTCATCTAATTCATCTTGGCTATACTCATAATAATCATCATAAGCATGAACATTTTGCAAATAAAAGTTGGACATTTTGAAATAAAAATTGCATGAAATTTAAACACACAATGCAAAGAAACACACTCTTTTTTTTTTTTTTCCTTTTTAATAAAAATGAAATGAAAACACACTAGATCTAGATCTAGATCTAACAAATGCAATGCAAGAAGAAATGATAGATTCACGTCGGGTTCACCAAAATGTGTGGGGGAAAAAGCGAGACTAGGTTATCATGTCCTAATCCTACCTCTTGTCACACATTACGGAATACAAAAGAGCCTAGAGGTATCACACAATTGGCTACTTCTTTTTGTGAAAGAGAGAGCCACGGGATACCTATTAGGGTTTCTATTCCTTTGTTGTAATTGAAAGGTAAGATTATGCAAGTTCAATTCCTAACCCTAAAATGCAAGAATGAGCTAACAACAAGATTGCAGAATTGAACTTAAACAATGGAAAGCTATAAACACAAGGATAAGACAAGAATGCAAATGCGTACCCAGAGTCAAAATCTGAGTGGAAATGTTTGGGACGGGGGCGCGGGCGCCACTGTCCTGATTCTACACCTGAAACTGCACCTGAAACTGCACCTGAAACTGCTGTTTTGCACTCTGGAAACTGTCTGAAATGCTGTCTGTCAGGAGGACCAGGGTGCCCAGCGCCTCTGTCCCAGGGACCAGGGCACCCAGTGCCCCTGTCCTGGCAGGACCAGGGCGCCCCACGCCCCTGTCCTGGTATCTTGCTTTGCAATTTGATGCGGGGTGTTGTCTCGACCTGCTTCTTCTGGATCTGCAACCTGCGGCGTCGTCCGAGTCTCGAAACCTACACTTATATCTGAAAAGGGTGTTTGGGCGGCTATATAGGGTTTTGCCTTAGTCAAACCCCCGCTTCGGTGATTTCCACCTCCACGAATAGCCAAGTTGTATTGTAAAAGTAATGTGTGTGCAGACCTTGTGTGTGTGCAAGATCTAAAATGCAAGTAAGCAAACTAGAGCAACCTAGAAAGTAAACCCTAATTGCTTATAAATGATAATGTAAATGCTCCAAATCAAGATGCAAAGTGATCTAAAGCATGGATAAATGATATATTGAAGCTTATGCAAAGACATGAAAATAAAATGAAATCATACCCAACCCCCAAGGGAGAGGTACAAGCCAATCTTCAGTCGGTGATCTCCTATTGTTCTTCAATGTCTTCCAAGCCCTAAATGGATGAATGGATTTGATAAATGCTTGATAGAGGGATGTTGAAAGTTGTTGAAGTCTTCAAAGATCTGCTCTTTCACTGCATATGAGGTTCCTGAAAATAAAATTCCGATCCCTTCAAATGAAGAAAGAGAGCTCTTATGTATGAAACCCTAGGTCATAATTTTGTCTTTTGGCCAACCTAGAGATTGAATATCCCACCAATTTCTTGGGGTTAAGCTTTATTTTATGATTGGATCACGCTCCTAAAATTTCGGGAAAAATGTCCGGGACCGTGTGCACTCCGGGCGCCACGGTCCTGACAACTTTTCACCAAATTTTTAGGGCCGTCAGATATGATGATTTTAGAGAGAATCCCGAAGTTACAAGTGATTTCGAGATGTTTTGACCCCCGAAATCAAGCCCCCAAGCTCAGAATAGGGCCTAATTAGGGTTTTTGATTAAGTAGTGTATTGGAAGAATAAAATGAAAGGGGCACGCTTTAATGAAAGGGCCTGACTTTATGATGTGGAAAATAATGAAATAGAACCTTTAGACCTAATTAATTTGATTAATTAAGTGCTAAAGGGGAAATGAAATGCAAAATGCAACTGCGCCAAGGCGGGTGCTAAACTAGGTGTTGAATTGTACTGTTTTAGCAAGTGCGTACAATTTATGACGCTACAATTCCATCGCTCATTTCAACTTTTGTTAACTTCTTCCTCTCTTCTGTGCAACACAATATAATAATTAACACCTTCTACATTTCCAGCCTTTTCTATGACTGAAAAAATGTCTCCTGCTATTCAAATTTACATGAAAAATTAAAACATAAAAAAAATATACTTGATAATTTAACTTGCAACATTTTGAAATATATAATTTAAATAACTATATATGTGTGCATAAACCTTTTTTATTCAATCCTAAAATATGGTCATAATCACTAGAAATCAAAGGAATGTCTTCAAAGCTTTTGTCCTCATTTTCATCGTATGTGTCAGTAACAACTAGTGGCACCAAATTCCATTCACTAATATATCCAAGCTCTTGGTTCTTGCATTTTTTCCAAAATGTAATCACAACAAAAACATGAGTAATCCCTAGTGTACAATGTCCATGGGCAATTATTTGTACTGATGACACAATGCAAAGATCTTGTCCCTTCCACCCTCTTGCATCCATGCATTGATCTTCTATCCACACCTGCAAAATGTACATACACACACGTTTTCTAAAAAAATGAACTACACATTTTTAAAATTTAATACTTCTAAGACAATTCCCTTTTTATTTATATTTTGATTTAACTCAAACTTAAATAATTTTTTTCTGAAAAAAGATCGTGTACCTGATATCTCCCAAAACACTCTATATGGAATGGTCTTGTTTGTTCCCAATGATGAACCACCTAGATAATTTGGTTGCACAAAGCGTTTCTTACACCATTCAACAACATCATGTGCATAATCCATATGATCTCTAGTATAATTTATTTGATGTTTTCGTAGAGCATGTTTGATACAAGCTCATGTGCCATCATGTTCACCCTTTCCATGCCCACTCTCAAAATAACTCCAAACATGTGGTATTTTGTCATTTCGATGATATCTACATAGTGCATAAAATGCCTCGATGATTTGAATTGTGACACACATCCATCAGACCAAACAAAATGTTTAACTATTGTTATGCCTCTCTCTTTCAAATATTCAAAAAAAATCTTAAAGCAAGGTTCTACAAAATATGTGTCATACTCTTTATCATCACTAATATAGAAGTGGTATTCTTTCTTAATGACACATTTTTCAAATGTACCGTCCACACCATCCAATTGCATTTTTTCATGTCAATAGCACACATACACCATAATAATGATCTGCTTTGAAAAGTAATACTCTGATTGAATCTCTTTTTGATGTGCAAAAGAGTAATTTTCTGTGAAGTCCAATATTGATAAAAGAATTCCACGTGGGAAAGTGTCTCTTAATGTTTGAAACTATTGTTCTTGTCACTTGGAAAAAAAACCATGGTGTATGTATTATTTTATCAACTTACGAAATTTTTCCATAAAATGTCCCAATAGATATCTTCTCTTCTACATAATCTAACCTTGTGGATTCCTTACCAAATTTTGTTTCAAACTTTTTGTACTTGTAACTCTTGCAATTTACCATCTTTGTCATGTTGGTATCTTAATTTCTCAAAGGCAATTTAGCCAAGTCTCCACATGTTCCACAAATTCCTTTTATACAATCTATTTGACTGGTTGCATTATCATTTGATTTATCACATAAGATGGATGCTATTAATTGATTTGCTTGCTTAGGAGGAGCATTTTCATAACCATCACTATCTTATCTAATATTTTGAAACACTTGATAGTAGAGATCAAATTCAATGTTATAATGATAACAACAAGTTTCAAATGCTTTTTTTACATTCACATAAGATGGCCTTAACTTTTCAAACAATATTTATCCAATCTTTGTATGAGGGTTTGATTTAGTAAACGACACATACAATTCATGTTTTTTTGTGTCTAACCAATATTTTAAATAGAGATCATAACGATTTGAGGGCCAATCTTATGTTTGATAAAATCTCTACTATTTGATGAAGAACGAGTATGATAATTCCAAAAACTTGACACCAAGTTCCTAACAACATCTTCAATCCTATTAGAAGGAGGAGCTTTGCACATAATTTACCAATTCTATTTTGTGGTAGTATCATCCAAAGTCTTTCTCCTTTTCACATATTTTGATAGTGTCCTTCTACTAAAACTAAACTCAGATGACATTGAAGAGATTTTTCTTTTTTGAGGCATTCTTTCATTTAGTATAGATGTCAACATCACTCTTCTTGACATGGTCTTATCTATTGTTCGAGACTTTTTACCAATGTTCACATCTCTTAACATTTTAAACAATAGCTTTTGGTATCTGATAAGTTTTCCTCTTTATGTTTGTTGTATCTATACCTAACAATTTTAATAGATCTATTAAAACTTTATGAGTAAGTACAATTGATAACAATTGGGCTTTCTCAAGTGTACTATCAAGATTATCGAAATGAGACATTATTTCTGTTTATGGTGAAAATGGATAACAATAATAACAATATTGAAAGGCTAAATGAATCCAACCACAAAACCCTAGCCTAACAATCAACAAAGATCCACCATAACATATGAAGATTACCTAAGACAATGCAAATCAAATGAAATCACAAAGATTATACCATCACATGTCCAATAGGGTTTTGATCTCCATTCTTCCTATCTCCATTGATCTTGCTTGATATATTTGCTCTCAGATTTTAATATGCACAAGAGCTCAACAAAGAACGGAATGTGGTTGCAAGTAGGATCGTAGTGTAGTCGAGTCCTCAAATTGTCGATTAGGTCATTAGAATGCTTGATTAGGGTTGATAATGAAGGAAGCATCTCCTTATATAGAAGACACTATATGAAATGGAGGGATAAGATTGAGAGGTGCAAAAGGAGGTCGGCTATGATTAGAGGGTAGGTAGAAGAAATAATAAAATAATAAGAGATGTAGGTAGTGTATGAATTAAGAGATGAATGACATGTGTCATAGGTAGAAAAGGCTAATGAATTAATTAAATAAATAAAGATTTATTTAATTAATAGAAGAAGTGGGATCAATTAAATAAATAACATATTTATTTAATTTAGGAAAAGGATAATTTAAATAAATAAATGTATTTATTTAAATGAGAAATAAGGCTAGAAGAGGATAAATGAATTAATTAAATAAATAAGGATTTATTTAATTAATAGAAGAATTAGGCTTAGATAATTAAATAAATAGACTGGACAATTTTAGGTGTCTACAATTTCTTTTGCACTTTTATTCATTGACCTCCTTTTAGTATGTCTAGGTTCTTCACTGAGATGTTTCAATTCATCCACATCCATTTCAAGTAAACGATCTAAATTTTTATAAGAAATATTTCTCTTCACCCTTTTAGCTAGATCCACAATATGATCATCCATACTGGTAGAAGGTAACGAGCTTGACCCCTCTCCAACTTCCATTGATTCAACTTGGGCCTCCTCTGTATCTTCTTGACCTATGTGTTCTTCAGCCTCATTTGCCTCAACTCCCACTTGAGAACTTACTTCTTGTTGAGCCCATTTTGTACACAAAAGATGAATTATGTGTGTGTGTGTGTGTAAAGTGGAAAATTGGAGCTTAGTAAATTCACCACATGGAAGGGGGAAATCACTAAGCCGATTTTCAGTTGAAGGACTTTATATTCAAAAGAGGGGATGAATCCACTAGATCCAATCCTAAATGATACAAGGACTGAATATTAAGTAGATTGATTGTGTTTGGAATGTGTTTGACCCCCTTTTGTAAGTTGAATAAGTAAAGTGTTGAAATTGAAGGCAAAATAAGCGGAAATGGTGAGCTATAGATTCGGGATTTTGTCATGCACTTGGATCTAAGAAGTTTGAGATGATTCAAAGCTACTTTGTTAAATATGCCAAAAGTAGCAGGGACTGTGTGTTTGGACTAGGTCGCCCACCCTCTTGGTCCTCCAAACTTTTCGTGCATTGAAAAGGGTTTTTTCGTCTCTAAAAATAAAGCTTAATTCCAAAGGTACAATTGTACGCCTGCTTCTTGCACATAGAAAGAAGGAGAAAGGGGCTGGGAATAGGGGTTTGCCTAAGTCAAACCCCAGTTTCGAATCAACCTTGAATGAAATACTACAAATGCTTGAAATAAATGATGGAAATGTATACCTTCATATATGCAATAGATGATGATGATTCTTTTCTTATTAGATGTAATCACATATGTTATATGAAATGGCATCAACATGGAAAAACCCTAACACACACACATGCTTTCAAATGAATGATATAATATTTCTCTAATGGATAGATGAAGAGTATGCAGCCTCGAGGAATGCTAGATGATGAATACTTGATGCTTGAATGCTTGAGATCCAATTCCACCTTTATGAATATATATCCAAATGAGAGGGGAAGGCCTCCTTATATACTTGCCTGTTGTCAAACATTTAATTTTCTGACATAGGCCAACGTGGGGGATTTATTTCCTGCTCAAATTTTAGATAGGGCCTAGGGGCCAAAATAGGTCCTAATTAGGGAGGACCGAGGCATGGAACCCTGGTCCTAGTGGTCAGGGCATGACACCCTAGTCCTACCCTAATTTAGGCTAGGAACAAGGGGCTATGCAAATTACAAGATGGAAACATGAAGTTTGGTTGCATAGAGGATGCATATAAGGGTCCTGATCAAGCATGGGGATGAGACCAATGAGGTGAGGGCCAAAAATGTGGTCAAAATTGCAAGGGGTGCAATTTTAGGATGCTACATTTATCCCCCACTTTAGTGGGAGTATGAGCTTACACAAATACTCACGGTAAAGTACAAGAAGAGAGATGAGAAAAGTGGAGCAAAATCGCAAAGAATATAAGATATCACTAATTTCAATGAACTAAGTCCCCAATCTTAGGATCTCAACTCACTCAAATGTATGCAAGGGAACACAAAACAAGACAGAAACCAAAAATACAAATAAAGACAAAAAGACAAACAAAGGCAAAGACACAAAGGCACATAAGACCCAAAAGCTAAAGACCAAAAACAAGACCTCAAGTCAAGTAATCGAAGAGACCTCGATATCAAAATGTCTCAACAAATAATATCATTCTTGAAAATTCCATCTCACGAACACAAATGATCACATAAAAGAGCAAAGCAAGCATCATCCTTGAACTATCAATAGAAAAACTATGAGTTCATGAGAGGAAGAAGAGAGAGCATGGACTACTCGCCCCTAGATGTTTTTATCTAGGTGATCCATGGTGAGAAAGGACATGGACTAATTACCCCTAGATGTTTTTATCTAGGTGATCCATGTGGCGAGCAGAGTAAGAATAGTCTAGCTATTTTTAGCTAGTTCCACCCATCCTCGTGCGTGTGTGCAAATGATGTCTAGTTTCAAGTGTATAATACCCTGTGTAAGAGTCTTTTCTCTATTTTTGAGTGTCCTTCAACCTTTTTAAGACATGTAATGTAAATTTGAATTCCAAGGGGTGATTGTGTGTGTGCAAATGTGTAATTGCCAAGTGGCAGATACATGTCTAGTTTAGAGGCCATCTTGTTTAATTGTTTATTGTTTTCGGTGATGTGTAACCCATTCTAAGACATATATCAAATGTTGCGTCTGGTTTTGAGTTTAAAGAATATTTCTCTATGATTTTTTACTTTGGTTCCGAGAATGAACACCCCGTTTAAGAAATGTAAAAATGACATGCAAGAGTTATAGTAAAATATAGTACAAAGGGAGCGATATGGGTGCCCCCCACTTAAGATGTCAACATAGTTTTATGTTGATGTCTTGAGGAATCTAGAGACAAGGATACCTTACCTTGAACACCAAGGAGATATCCTTTAGGAAACAATATCATAAATCCAAGCTAGAGAGGGAATACTCTTCAATCAAGGATAAGATAGTTGAAAAAGAGATATCTTGCAACAAGTGTAAAGGGGATCCTTGGAGGAGAAGAGATCTTTTCTCAAAAGATATCTACCTCCAAGAGGAGTTATCTTGAACAAACATAACATCTTCTACCAAAAGAAAGGAATGAGAACAAGAAATCATACCTTCCTCCTATTTCTAGGTTAAAGGGATTCTTGATGAAGGATGACACGCTTTTGACCCAATGTGAGGGGTAATTTTATGATAGATATACATTGCCAAGTGGAGAAGAGGTTGTATCCAAGTACTTACACCTCTTGTATAAGAGAGAATCCTTAAGTAAACAATAACTTCATGCAAGGAATGATACCCAATCATGAACAAACACCTCTCCACAAAGGAAAGGTATATCCTTAGAGAGGAGAGAGAGAGGAGGAGAAATCAATCATTTCCCCCCAAGTGTAAGGACAATGAGAATAATTACACAATATTTGAAGGAGAGATTAGGCATAAGGAAATGCACAATAAACTCACATGAATGAATATCCAATGCAATAAAAGGCATTAGTTTATGTAAAATGCATCTCAAAAGAAGTGGTAATATTAAGAGAGAGAGAGAGAGAGAGAGAGAGAGATTGCATATTCCCCTAAGGAGGGATCATTCATAAGAGACATATCATTGAAAGAAAGGATATCAACACATGAAAAATGTAACCCCTAAAGGGAATAGTGATACCTTAGATAGAAAGAGAGAGGGTGAAAAAGCCATCCTTGCCCTCCAAGAAAGAGAACAAAGAGGAAAATTACACATCTTCTAGAGAGATGTTATTCATAAGGGATTTACCATTTCAAACAAAGAGTAGGTCCTAACCAAGGAACAAACATGTGCTCACAAGAAGGATAACTCTATGCAAGAAAGAACATCAATTTATGAATAATGCAATCACAAAGAAAATAGTGAAACTTTTAGGGAGAGGAGAGAAAGAGGGGAAATCATGTTTCTACCCCAAGATATTTGATTTTGAAGAATCACCACCTCTAATGACAAAGAGCCCCCAATTAAGTTAAATTCTTATATCATAGGGTGAGGAGCAACATCAGGGTTAAAGGAGTGCTAAAGCACTACCTTTTCACCTAGAAAGAGAGCAAGATATGTTGAAAGACATATACGAGCATGATCGTATTGTTCTTGATCAAATTCCTTAAATGATTTACACTTTCCAAGAGAATGAGAATAAAAATTATGAAAAAGATAATGTAAATCACCTTTCTTATGCTTATAATTGTAATAAGGTCTAATGAAAGGAAAATCAATATTCTAATCAACTTCAATCTCCAAAAGATTCTAGTTGCTAATCTTTCTTGATCATTAATAGATGTAGGTTTATTCTTTTGAGATTGAGGACAAGAGTTTTTATTAGAAGAGGAAGTATTGTCATCCATGATTTTAACTTTACCACTATCAATAAGTTCTTTTACTGAATTTTGAAAATCAGGACAATCATTGACATGGTGATCATAGGTTTGATGAAATGAACAAAAAGGAGTTTTTGATGTAGAAGCTCTTTTGTGAGAACTAATGGCTTGTTGTCTTGCAAGATGATTTTTGAAGTCTTGAATCCTAAGGAGTTCATCCATAGGAGATTTATTATCATTTCCTAGGCCTTCTGTGGTTATTTGTGTAGGAGGGTTTATAGGGACTCTAATTCCTTGTTCAAATTTTCCAAGTCCTTGTCCTCTAAAACCTTGTTTTGATATTATGTTAAAGCCACTCCTATAAGAATCGTTTGATTGGGAAGGCGGGGGAACATTATAATAAATTTATTTGAAGTTTGTAGTGTAAGGATGTTTAGAAGGAATGAAAGGATTAGTAGATGAAGAAGGAATATCTTGTGGAAGAGGACTTTCCTTTCTTTCATCATGCATATCCTCTTTAGTAGATTGGGAACGAAGATCCTTATCATCTAAGGCCTCATCTTTTTTTAATGTTATATGGGGAGAGAGATCATGAATTAAATGCATGGCATCATCTTCTCTACAAATACTTTGATGTTTAAGATAGGCTCGATGATAATAAGAAGGATCTAGAGAGATGGAAACACCAATATTTTGACCTTTCCCACCTTGTGCAAGGGTATGTGTATGAGAAGAAGATGGGGCCATGTTACTCTTCAATGCTTGCTCTCCATTAGAGAGATCATTGATAGGAGTATTAGTTGTTTCCTCATTCACATTAGATACCCTAGAGGAGGTACAAGTATTAGGTTTCTCATTGTCATCTCTAGGATTAGGATCTACAAAATCTTTTAGGTGATCTATGTATGAAATGCATTTGCCCAAAAATATCACCATAGCACAACATATATGAAAAATGAAATCTTTGATATCTAATCTATGAAAAGGAATCAACTTGGAAATCCAAAAAATGCAATATGTCCAAGTGCTATAAATGAAAAGAAGTAACATGAAGTGAAAGAAGCCCTTATCCAACACCTAATTATAATAAATGTACGTTAAAAGCAATGTAATCATATGTGAAATAGCAAATAGATCAAGTCCATTAATTGCCATGATGAATATTTTAATTTAAATCCAAGCAAATAAATTAGGATTTTATAAATAAAACCAATTAATTTAAGTAAATTGATGAGATTCACAAATTTGATTTTTTTTTAAGATGAAAAATAAGAATTTAAGATTTGGAAGTTGAAATTCAAATAATTCAAAATTTTAGAAAAATGATTATTCAATTTTTTTTTTTGAAATATTATGCAGCCTCCTAGGAAATATAAATTTGTAATTAGGGCCTTGAAAATGGCCTCTTAATTTAAATTTAAAATTACCTACTAGAAGATTTGATTTTATCCAATAAAAATTTAATTTTAAATTAAGGCTTTGTTAAATAACCTCTTGATTTTAAAAATTTAAATTTGAAATTGTCCACAAGAGAATTAAATTTAAAATTAGGGTCTTGTAGAAAGAGCCACTTAATTGAAAATTTAAATTTGAAAATAGATCTAAAATTGGAATTTGGAATTTGAAAAAAATCGGAAAATGCACAAGATTAATTTAAAATTAGGGTTTGTTTTATTAACCACTTAATTTTAAAATTGAAATTTAATCCAAGATTGCAATTTTGAATTTTAATTTTAAATTAGCAACCAAATTTGAAGAGGGAAAATCAAAATTTAAACAACCCACAAGCTCAATTTAAAATTTTAAAAATTAGAGTTTTTGAATTTAACCTCTTAATTTTAAAAATAAATTGTGAAATTTGACTTGTAGATAAAAAATTGAATTTTCCAATTCAACGAATGCTCGGATCTGAAATAATAAATCCAAATTATACAAATCACAAGCTCAATTTTGAATTTAAAAATTAGGGTTTTAGTGAAATTAACCTCTAAAGTCTTAAAATTTGCAAAGAAATCAAACTTAAATGAAAATTTGAATTTTATATTGCATTCACTCAAATCTAAAAATATAAAATCAGAATTAATGGTGTATGGAGTCGGGTTCACCAAAATATAAAGTGGAAAATTGGAGCTTAGTAAATTCACCCCACGGAAGAGGGAAATCACTAAGATGATTTTCACTTGGAAGACTTTACATTCAAAAGAGGGCATCAATCCACTGGATCCAATCCTAAATGATACAAGGACTGAATACTAAGTAGATTGATTGTGTTTGGAATGTGTTTGACCCCCTTTTGTAAGTTGAATAAGTAAAGTGCTGAAATTGAAGGCAAAATAAGCAGAAACAGTGAGCTACATATTCAGGATGTCGTCGTGCACCTAGATCTGAGAAGTTTGAGATGATTCAGAGCTACTCTGTGAAATCTGCCAAAAGTAGCAGGGACCATGTGTCCAGACTAGGTCGCCCACCCTCTTGGTCCTCTGAAATTTCCGTGCATCGAAAAGGGTTTTTCCATCTCTACAAATAAAGCTTAATTTCAGAGGTACAACTATGCACCTACTTCCTGCATACAAAAAGAAGGAGAAAGGGGTTGGGAATAGGGGTTTGCCTAAGTCAAACCCCGGTTTGGAATCAACCTTGAATGAAATACTGCAAATTCTTGAAATAAATGATGGAAAGGTATACCTCAAAATCTGCAATGGATGATGATGATGCTTTGCTTCTCAGATGTAATCACATATGTTGTATGAAATGGCATGAACATAACAAAACCCTAACACACACATGCTTGCAAATGAATGATGTAATGTTGCTCCAATGGATAGATGAATAATATGTAGCCTTGAGGAATGATGAATGCTTGAATGCTTGATGCTTGAATTCTTGAGATCCAATTCTGCCTTTATGAATGTATATCCAAATGAGAGTGGAAGACCTCCTTATATACCTGCCTATCATCAAACATTTAATTTTCTGACATAGGCCGACATGGGGGATTTATTTCCCACTCAAATTTGAGATAGGGCATAGGGGCCAAAATAGGTCCTCATTAGGCAGGACCAAGGCATGGCGCCATGGTCCTAGTGGGGACCAGTGCATGACACCATGGTCCTAGTGGGGACTAGGGCATGGTACCATGGTCCTAGTGGGGACCAAGGCATGGCACCATGGTCCTAGTGGGGACCAGGGTGTGGCGCCTTGGTCCTACCCTAATTTAGGCCAAGAACAAGAGGTTGTGCAAGTTACAAGATGAAAATATGAATCTTGGCTACATAGGGGAGGTATATATGGGTCCCGATCAAGCGTGGGGATGAGACCAATAAGGTGAGGGCCCAAAATGTGGTCAAAATTGCAAGGGGTGAAATTTTAGGATGCTACAATATATATAGTAGGATATCTCTAGAAAGTGAGAATTTAAATTTATTAAACAACATTAAAATTTAAAAGCAAGGTCTTCATTCAAAATATTTGCTAGTCTCAGAGATAGAGGTACTAAAGTAAAATAACACTATTTTATATGCACCAAAATTTCTAGAAAGAGGTCCTAAAAAGACAACTTGGAGAGATAGAGAGAGAGTCCTAATAAGGCTTAAGGGGAGAGAGAGGGATCCTAAAGATATATAAGTTAAATAAAAAATTATAGAGGTCCTAAATGGACTTAAGGGGAGATAGAGGGGAACTAAAAAGAAATAAGAGAGAGAGCTAGAGAGGTTCTAAAAAGACAAGGGGAGGGAGAAAGAGAGAGAGTGAAAGAGAAGTTAAATTAAAACAAGAATATTTTTAATACACCAATTCCATGTAGAATTTGCTAATCTAGATAGAGGTAAAAAAAACTTAAATATCTAGAGAGAGGGGGGGGAGGGGGGGTCTTCAAATTTTAAGGGGCGAGGGAGAGGGAGAAAGAGAGAGAGTCCTAAGAAGAATTAAGGGGTGTGAGAGGGGTCCTAAAAAGAAATTAAATTAAAACTAGATTAATTTTAATACAATAAAATTTCAAATATATAATTTACTAATCTAGAAAGAGGTCCTAATAAGGCTTAAGGGGAGAGAGAGGGATCCTAAAGATATAAGTTAAATAAAAAACTAGAGAGGTTCTAAATGGACTTAAAAGGAGAGAGAGAGGGGCACTAAAAAGACTTAAGGGGAGGGAGAAAGAGAGAGAATCCTAAGAAGACTTAAGGGGTGAGAGAGGGGTCCTAAAAATAAATTAAATTAAAACTAGATTAATTTTAATGCAACCAAATTTCAAATATATAATTTTATAATTTAGAAAGAGGTCCTAATAAGGCTTAATGGAAGAGAGACAGATCCTAAAGATATAAGTTAAACAAAAAACTAAGGAGGTCCTAAATGGACTTAAGGGGAGAGAGAGAGGGGCACTTAAAATAAATAACAGAGAGATCTAGAGAGGTTCTAAAAATACTTAAGGGGAAGGAGAAAGAGAGAGAGTGAAAGAGAAGTTAAATTAAAACAAAAATATTTTTAATACATCAATTCTATGTATAATTTGCTAATCTAGATAGAGGTAAAAGAAATACTTAAGGATCTAGAGAGAGGGAGGGGGGGTCTTCAAGACTTTTAAGTGGAGAGAGAGGGATAAATAGAGAGAGTCCTCAAAATACTTAAGGGGTGAGAGAGGGGTCCTAAAAATAAATTAAATTAAAACTAGATTAATTTTAATGCATCAAAATTTTAAATATATATTTTGCTAATCTAGAAAGAGGTCCTAATAAGGCTTAAGGGGAGAGAGAGGGATCCTAAAGATATAAGTTAAATAAAAAACTAGAGAGGTCCTAAATGTACTTAAGGGGAGAGAGAGAGGGGCACTAAAAATAATTAAGAGAAAGAGTTAGAGAGGTTCTAAGAAGACTTAAGGGGAGGTATAAAGAGAGAGAGTGAAAGAGAAGTAAAATTAAAACAAGAGTATTTTTAATACACCAATGCCAAGTATAATTTGGTAATTTAGATAGAGGTCCTAGTATAGAGATCTTAAAAGAGAGAGATAAAAATGAAAGACTTAAGGATCTAGAGAGAGAGGGGAGAGGGAGAAAGAGAGATAATCGTAAGAAGACTTAAGGGGTGAGAGAGGAAATAAAACTAGATTAATTTTAATGCAATAAAATTTTAAATATATAATTTGTTAATCTAGAGAGAGGTCCTCATAAGAGATCCTAAAAAGAGATCTAGTCCTAAAATGAGATCTAGGCAAAAGGACTTAAGAGGGAGGGGGAGAGAGACTAAATTGAAACAAGGTTATTTTTAATCCAACCATTTCCAAATTATGTTTGTTAATATTTTTAGATATATAGGTCCTAATTTAAAGACATCCTAGAAAATGAGAGGTTGTAGAGAGAGAGAGAGACGCCCTAGTAAAAGAAAGAAGAGAGAGTTTCTAAAAAGACTAAGTAGAGTGAAAGAGGAGTTATAAAAATATTTAAGTAATTTAAAATTTCATTATTTGTAATGCACTTATTCAAATTCTCTCATAATTTAAAAAAGCACAAACACGCTTCAAAATATTTAATCAAAATAACATAATTTTGAAATAATTAAGATAAAATTATTTTAAAAAATAATTTAAAATAATCAAGATAAAATTAATACATAAAAAAATATTTAACTAATCAATTAGCACAACTTTAGGTACACAATACATGTATAATTAAATAGAAATTAAGTAAAGATACATATGTGCATAATATCTTTGCATTCTTAGCTCTCGATATCTTTATTTTGTGCTGGTTGAATACTTCCTTGAAGTTTTATTTTTCCTTGTCCTCGTGCTCCCCATGTCCTTAAAATGACCTTCAAAACCTTCAAATATCTTCAAACGTCTTAAAAATTGTCGCCCTTAAAATGCCTTTCAAATGTCTTCTTTCACCAAAAACCTTTCTTAAAAATTCTCGCCCTTAAAATGACCTTCAAATGTCTTCTTTTACCAAAAAATGTGAATTACTTTGATAATTTATGTTTCAAACAATGAAAGAAAACATATATATTTATATGTGATTGTTAGTGTAAATTTTTTTTTGTTTACATCGGCTAGGGTTTGTACAAATGTTAGTAGTTAGAAAAGGCCGGCTTTGAATGAACACACGTTCGTTATATTATTGTTTGTGCTGTCCATGTTCGTTCAAACACTAGTTCGAACGAATTGTTTAGGGTTTGATAGAACCCACTTCGCTCAAAGGGGTGTTCGAATGAATCGCCTTTCTAGGCATCTTTCCCCCAATCTCTTCAAAATTTTGAGAAACTATGGCCTTCAAACCTCTGGTTCAAGGCTCAAATGAGAGAATCTTGAAAACCCAAAATGTAGGATGGTAGTCCTCGAAACAAGCTTTCCAACGACTATAATTTTATCACATTGTGAGTTTATTATGATCTTATTTTTTAAATTTTACCAAAGATAGGTTTTTCACTGAACATGAACTTCTTTGTTCAACACATTGAGAAAAATAGTTGACTAATTCAAAAAAAATCTGAAAAATATCTATGCACTAGGTATTGATGTCTTCTTTCTAACAAAAAAAAAATCGATATATATAGAATAGGTTATGTGTTCAAACATACACCTATGTCTAAATTATAATTAGTTGAACTTCAAAACTTAATAAAATGAAAAATATTCAACATGTCACTATCAAACCATTTTCATGCACTAGGTATTGATGTTACAAACCAAAATTCGAAAGAATTGATTTTTTATCATTTATAGAAAAAAAAAAAGTTATGCATTTTGGGATGCACATCACTCTTAAAAAATGTTGTTTGTTGTAAAAAACTACTTTTTGATGGAGATGAAAAAATCAATTTAATTTTCTTCAAAAAAATTGAAAAAAATATATTTAGAATCTACAGACAAGATGTTACAAATCACTAGATTTTTTAATGGTTTAAAAGTTATAGGTGTTGGAAAGTGAAGGTGTTTTTCAAAATGTTCATCTAAGTGTCAAAGTTGGCCAAAAATTGGGAACCATTATTGTGAGTTCACCCACCAGTACCAACATTATTTTGGTTAACCTCCTTAAGTTTAGACACATCAAAATCAAAAGGTAACTCAATACCACTTTGATCAAGCATAAGAAAGTAACAATGTGGGTCTTGATGTAACATGACATCAAGCATCTTATTGCACGTAGAATTAGCCATAAAGTCTTGGATTTGTCCCAAGGTTGGAGAGTCATCCTTTGAACCATTGTTATAACCTTAATTTCTAAAGCACCTGGTATTATAAAACTCATCCTCATCATAAGAATAAGGATCCATGTTTTGTGACTTTTGAGCTTCCTGGGCTTCCCTTCTAAGTTTTTGATCTCTAGTTTCAACCATGCAAAGGAAAGTTTTGACCTAAGGGATGAAATAACTATTAGAATGTTCTGATAACGGAGGAAAATTGAGAGGGGGGGGTGAATCAGTTTTTCACAAGCTTAACAGTTAAATTAAATTATAAACCTTTTATCGGAGCAAGATAAGACCAACACAGTGAAAGATAAAACAAGAAAGTACAATACACACATCCATATTTTTGACGTGGAAAACCCGGTAAAGGGAAAAATCACAATGGGAAACCCCATCCATAATCAGATAATACTTCTACAGCAGTATGTGAAATAATTACAATGGGGATTGCACTTGCAATCAGGCCAACTGCCTAGAGTTCACTGCTCATCACAAAAAGAAGTCTCAGTGACTTATAGAAACATCAGACTACAATCTGGAGAGAATGAACTGTGAAAGTAGCATCTCCTAATGCTTGATACAGTTCTATTTAAGCACAGATGTCTGCTCTGCAACACCAAATCCTTCACCACCTTTGTTGAATGATCTAACCTTGTTCGCACATAAACCTTCCTCTAATAATGCAAACATAACCATCGATACCCAAATTACATGAATAAGACACCTATAAATACAGATCATCAACCTTGATAACAAGGTTAGCCATTAAAGAAGGTGAGATTGATGATATAATAAAATCCCAACATGAGGCCCTTCAAGTCTCAGTAATGAAAAGTGATAAAGATTGCCCAAATGATTTTGTAGGACTTGAAGTTAATTCTGGAAGGAAGAACAAGTTCGGATTGCCTAAGGCTAACCTAAACTCTTTATTTCAGAATGTTGAAGTTGACACACCCTCTTCATCCCAGAAAAGAGGAGAACTATGGAATAACATGCAAGCTGATCTCAAAGATGAACATGAGGAAAAAATAACAGGGAATGGAAAAAAGAAAAATAATAAGGCAGGATTCCCTAATGGGGTGAAAACTAGGACCAGATCTAAGGTAGATATTGGTCTTTCCAAATCTCCGCAGGGTCATAAAACCATTAAATGGTATAGGGACCAGGAGAGTAAGCAAAACATAGCTGATGGAAGGCAGCGAACTATACAAGAATCCTTCTCCCAAGTTTCCAAATGAAGGTAATCTCCTGGAACATTTGAGGCCTAAATGGTCTCAATAAACATGATATATTATGGAATCTCATTAGAGATCATAAGCCAGATATTATCCTTGTGCAGGAAACCAAAATGAGTAAGGAGAAAGTTGAGAATTTAAATTTCTTTAAAAATGGAGGAGTCTATGGTAGTAGCTCGAATGGGGCCTCAGGTGGGGTGGCTATTTTTTGGAACAAGAAAACTATTTTAGGATATATGATTGATGAAGATGGTAATATTGTATCTATGAAAGTTAAAAGCATCACTGAAGGAAAGGAATGGGTGGTTACAAATATATATGCCCCTAATTCCAAAGCTGCTAGGAGTAAATTTTGGGATCAAATCCAGTAGAAAAGATGCTCTTTCTCTCAGGATAGCTGGTTGTTGATGGGAGATTTCAATACTCCTCTGCAAGGAACTGAAAAATTTGGAGGAACTCAAGCCCAACTGGATAGCAGAACTGATTTGATGGACTTCATCAATGTCAATGCTCTTATTGATAATGATCTCACTGGAGCTTCTTACACCTGGTTTAATTTAAGGGATGGAGAAGACCTCATTCAGGTAAGGCTTGACAGATCCCCTATTACTCATGATTGGATCCTTTCTCATAGATGTTCCTTGACAGTTGTCAATAGAATAGGCTCGGATCATTATCCCATTTCTTTTGTTGCTAAGTCTATTAAGAGTAAACCGTGTTTCCCTTTCCAGTTTGAGAAAATGTGGATTTCTCACCCCTCTTTGGAAAAATCCATTGCCAATTGGTGGAATATTGATGTGGATGGAACAGCCATGTACAAAGTTGCTAAAAAAATTAGAAACATCAAAGATAACATTAAGATCCGGAATAAGAAGGTTTTTGGTGATATTTTTGAATAAAAAAAAAGCTGAAGGAGGAATTAGAATAGATCCAAAACTATATATAGAAAGATGGATATAAAAAGTATCCCAAGGCTAAGGAAGATGATATTTTAGTCAAACTTCACAACATTATATCTAGGGAGGAAATCTATTGGAGACAGAGATCCAGGGCTATTTGGCTGGAAGCTAGGGATAGAAATACTAATTTTTTTAACATGACTTCTATGAAACATAAAGTTGCGAATAGAATATCCAGATTAATTGCTGAGGACAAAATTCTTCTTAAGGATGATGACATTGGGGATGAATTTGTTAGTTTCTTCTCTCAGCTCCTCATAGGTAGTAAGGAGATTGATTTTGCTAAGCAACAGATCTGGTTGACAACATCCCCAAGATTATTGAACCTCACCATAATAAGACCCTTTCTGCTATCCCTTCTACTGAGGAAATTAAAAAAGTGATCTTGTCCTTTCAAGGGGATAAGGCTCCGGGACCTGATGGCTTCCCTATGTTCTTTTTTAAGGAATTTTGGCATATTTTGGGAAAAGACACGGTCAATGCTATTAAAGAATTTTTTGGATCAAGAAGAATCCTTAAGGAAATCAACTCTACTTTTATTGCCTTAATTCCTAAGGTGGCTGGGGCAGATTCCATGGGAAAATTCAGGCCAATAAGTCTATGTAACTCCTTTTATAAGATCATTTCTAAAGTTATGACTTCTAGATTTTTGGTTGTCCTCCCCTTTATCATCTCAGAGGAGCAAAAAGGATTTGTCCCTGGTAGGCAGATTTTGGATTCTATCATCCTTGTGCATGAGAATATTCATTCTCTTAATGCTGCCAATAAAGAAGGATTTCTGATAAAGTTGGATCTGGCTAAAGCATATGATAGAGTGGAATGGCAAGCTCTTTTTAGAATTATGGAGGCCTTTGGATTTGATGAGAAGATAATCAAAATTACCAAAGATCTGATCTCCACCCCAATGTTTTCAATTCTCATCAATGGGTCTCCATCTAGATTCTTTAAATCTTCTAGGGGGCTCAGACAAGGAGATCCCATATCTCCTATCCTATTTACCATCTTGGCGGAGAGCATGAGCATACTGATCCAAAAAATGAAAGTGAATAAAACTATCAAAGGTCTTCAACCTTCCTCTGCTAATGTGTCTTGTACTCACCAACAGTTTGTTGATGATACAATTTTAATGGGATATTCCTCTGTTGTGGAGGTTGCTACCTTTAAAGGTGCTCTAGCTCATATTCATTGGCGACAGGCCAACAAGTCAATTGGGACAAGTCTGCTATCTATTTCATGAATACTCCTATCATAAGACAACATAGAATTGCTAATATCATTGGGTGCAAGGTGGAAATGCTCCCCTCCACTTATCTGGGTCTCCCTTTGGGATTAGTTCCCCCAAACTCATTCTAGAATTTGTTAATTGACAAACTCCAAAAAAAACTAGCTGGCTGGAAAGGATCCATGTTATCTCAAGCAGGAAAATTGCAGCTCCTTCAAGCTACTCTTCAGAATCTCCATCTATGCTCTCAGTCTATTTGGTATTCTGGCTAAATTTTCTGAAGCTTTAGAGAGGATTCAGAAAAGATTTCTTCGGTCAGGGGTAGAAGAAAAAAAAAGGATTGCCTTGGTTGCCTGGGATAAAGTGTGTAAGCCAAAGAGCAAGCAAGGTCTAGGTATTAAAGCTCTCAAAACTTTTAATAAAGCTTTTCTTGCTAAACAGATATGGAGGGCTTATGGCATAAAGAAAGATTGGAACCGGGTTTGGTTTGATAAATATATTCATGATCAACCTCTCCAGTCTCTCCTCTACTCTGAAGACATCCCTGTTGGGTCTTTCATATGGAATAATATTATCAAATCCACAAAAATTGCCAAAGTTGGAGGTGGATGGGTCCTTGGCAAAGGTGACAAAATTAGGTTCTGGGAGGATCCTTGGATTAAAGATGAACCTCTCTTTAATCAAGACTGCAGTCAATTCATTGATGAATGTAAAAGAAGGTTTGGGTCTATGGTTTGTAACTACTGGAAGGAGAATACATGGGTAAGGCTTGATGCTATTTATGTTGGGTTTTCATTGCTTCAGCAGGTGCTGTTGTCTTTTTCTATTAATAAAGATTTTGATGATGTGTTCCTCTGGAAGAGTAATCCTAAGGGTAACTTCACTATTGCCTCAGCCTATAAAAACACATTTACCCAGATCAGCAACCCAATATGGGGTAAAGTGTGGAATATAATTCTTATTCCTAAAGTTAACATGTTTTTTTGGCTTGCTATTCATAATAGGATTCTAACTATTGATAACTTGGCCCAAAGAGGTTTTATGTTTCCTAACAGGTGTGAGCTTTGTCAGAAAGAGGAAGAATCAATAGATCATCTGTTCATCAATTGCTCCTTCACTTGGGAAATCTGGAGTAAGTTTTGGGTGAAATGGAAAGTTGATTGGGTTATGCACAACAGTCTCAAGGAAACTATTTGACAATGGACCTTTCCCACCAAATTTCCTCTTATCAATAACCTCTCGTCCTTGATCCTTCCCATGACTTGCTGGTATATCTGGAAAGAGAGAAATAACAGAATTTTAGGGAAGCTAAGTACACATCTCAGGTGGTCTCTGAAAAAAATTATAGAGCTATAAAAGAAAACATAAATATTCCTCACAGAAACAACAAGCAATGGCTTTTTGCTGGCATGAATGATATTGAGAAACACATCCTTACTGAATGGAATCTAATTCACAAAGTTTGAAAATTTGACAATAAGACTAGGAGAGAAAATGTTGTCTGGATATTTCCCAATTATGACTGGGTCAAGGTGAATTTTGATGGGGCTGCTAAAGGCAACACTAGGAAGTACGGAGGGGGAGGTTTCATTAGAAATTCTCAAGGTGTCTACATTGCTACTATTGCTTCTCCCTTAGGAGTTCAAAATAATCATGTTGTTGAAGCTTAGGCTATGCTAAAATGCCTCCAGCTTGCTCAGGGGTTCATATTTAAAAAAATATGGTTGGAAGGTGACTCCCTCAATATCATTCAGGCTCTTAAAGGTACTTGTTCTTCCTCTTGGAATATAACTAATACTATTGAAAGTGCTAAAAAGTTATTAAATGACTATGATAGTATTCTCATAACCCATACTCTAAGGGAAGGCAATAAGGTTGCAGACTTTTTAGTTAATGAGGGGGTCTATTTAGAGGTGGATTCTAAATATATTAGAGAAGCCCAATGTAAAAGGGATGTTTGGGAGCAATTATCTTTTGATTGTATTAATGGTTCAAGTTAAAATCATGATTATCTCTTGGGGTCCGGAAATCAAAGACAAAGATTGGGGGTATGTGCAATGTCAGTTAATGATTGTTTTTAGGCATCGTTTTTATGATCATTGGTGTGATGGGACTTATAATAATAAGTGTTGGATCTCTGGGGCCATTATTATTTACTTTTTTAAAACCACAGAAGGTACTCTATTTTCTGAACCCAGTATTTTGCTCAAGAGCCTATGTTTAAGTCTTGGTCTGCAATTTGTGAGATATACTATTAAAGACTTCGACTTGCTTTTCAACATGGGAGGTAACCTAAACCGGAATGAGTCATCTGGTTGTGAGAACTCGAAAAGTGAGCGGAAAGTGTGGAGGAGGCTCCATAGACATGGATTCATAGACTACATGGAAAAGCTGCATGGAAGCAAAAAATCAGTGTTCAAGGATTTGCTAAGGGTTGGAACAACAACAAAGTTACTTTGTTTGGGGAGACCTGGAAGATTGATAAGGATTTGGTTGCAGAGGTCATCGGACTGTAGAAGGAGGGCACAAAGTTCTACAGAGACTGAAAGTTTGCCGCTGAAGCAATTAAAAATTTCCCAAAAACTGATGATGAGAAGGCTCGACTTGCCAAGAAAGACAATGTTTCTTACTACCTCCCTCATCGGGTAAAGTCTTTTTGGCAGAAGATGCTAAGGGTTTTGATGGAATTCTTGACTGTTGATGGTAGATTTACTAAAGTTTACAATTATCATTTTACTATACTTAATCATTTCCGCCACGGGGTTAAGATTTCTCTGCCCTTTTATTTAACATCCTCCTTGAATGAGAGCTTGGTTGACCATGCCAAAAAGCCCAAATCTTACCCCATAGCCCATGAGGGGCTTATTCTTCTCATTTACGAACACTTGAAGAAAAAAGATAGGGTTAGCAAGAATGATAATCTGGTGACAAATGCTCATATTTCAGAGAGTCGTAATGACTCTGAGTCTGAAGATGATTTGTCTAATGTTCCTATCCATAAAAAAGAGAGGGCTGACATTGATAAAGTGGACATGGATGTGGTTGATGGTATGGAGGAGGAATAGGGGAAGGAGGCAGATATTGATCTGGAAAGTGAGAAGAAAGAGGATGTTGGAGAAGAGGAGGAAGGGAAAAGATATGCTTATACTGAAAACCCTGATTCTAACCCTATGGTTTTGGAAAGCAGGAATGATGCCCAGAATTCCATGGAGGAAGCTAACCCTAATTCTATGAGCTCTGAGCACGGAAGGGATACAGCGAACACCATTTTGAATGCCTCTCAAAATTGCATGCTGGAGTCTTTCAATTTTTAGAAGTGGGTTATTGAAAATATTACCAGCATATAGAGTAAACAGAGAGACCTAGAGTATAAGATTCACAATTTGATCAACGATACTAATTCGGGGAAAAAGAGTGCGGAGGTGGAAACCAGCGAAGTAGAGGATGAAATTGAAATGCAGGACTGGTCAGAGAAAGAACTTATAAAAGGTGATTTGAAACATCTAGAAGATGTGATTAGAATTGTCAAAGATAAGACCGAGGCTGATAACGAAATTATCATCAATCGGGTTGTTAAAACTGAGAAGGCACTAAAAAATTTTATGAATCACAGTCTTGAGGTCTTGAGGATCTCGTCTCAAAATATGAATGCCTTGGTGGATTACTTGGAGAGGAAACAAAAGAATAAGGATATGGTAATCATTGATGATATGTCGACCTCCAGCTCTACTCCACAAATCTCCAAGCGAAGGACCAGGTAGACGACTAGTGATTTGGAGACAAAGACGAAAAACTTTCAGCTGAAGTAGGAGAACAAAGATCTGAGAGAAGCCGCTAAGGCCATGATTCTATTGGTTAAGAATGCAGAGGATTCCATTAAAGTTTTTATTTGATATGTAATGTTGGTTTTTGGCTGCCAGTTTCTCGCTAGCTCTGTGCTGTCCTTTTTTCCTAGCTGCTGGTTTTTTTGTTGGTTTTTTTGTAGCTTTTCTGTCTAGGTCTTGTCTTCTCTAGTTTCTTTTATGCTTATCCTTCATATTGTAAGCGGGTTTTGGGTCCCTTAAAACCTGATTTTCCTTAATCAAAAACAAGGTCGGCTAAACCCTAAACCCATAAACCCATAATTACAAAAATTACATTACACGATACCACCAGACCAATATTATGATTTACATTACATAGCATGGACCTAATTCAAATTCCCAACAATTATATCCGTCGGAAATAACATTAAGACCAATCTCCAACACGTTTCACCAACCGATAGAAACCCTCAGTGAAATAACACAAAATAATCAACCAGATCCAAATAAGACTACCAAATCATCACGCCAACCAATGCGAAGACACCAAACAATTAGGACACAATCAAGAAGCACCTTCAGTAAATTAGAAATCAATACAGTAAGTCGAATCAAAATCACTTAACCAAATCATCAATTATTGCCAACCGGTAAAGCTAACCGGTACCAAGAATATCAATCGGGAACATAAACGATAGCTTCTGGAGCACCAAATCATGAACCAACTAAATATGACAAGCATGTAACCATCCTGAATAATCATGCAAAACCAAATTCAATGATCTGATCATACCGAATCAGAATTAACTAAAACCAAATCCAACCGGGACCAGGAACCAACCGGGAAAGAACCAAATCCAACCAGAGCACAGTGTTGACATCAATGACAACACATAATCAATATTTCCAACAATAACAAGATGACAAGAAGCATGGTAGAGACTAGGTTAAGGCAAATGACAAGGATGAATAAAATTCAAAATTTTTCTTGCAAAGTCCTAAGATGAGACTCCATTAATAATGACAAGATTAGGACTATGATATATTGACATGAATCGATAGCTCAAGCAAGATATGACTCCCTAGGATATGATAAATTCTAAGGTAAGTTGACTTAACTGAAGAAACTAAGATGGTATCCTATCATGAATGATGATAGATCTAAGCATAAAACCACCTATTGATGTCAAGGTTGATGCAAGATAATGATGACAAAAGAGACTTTTGAACTTTGAAAAGATTAGGTTAGATAAGACCATGAAGGGGAATGACTGAAAATGGCAGAAAAGCTATGGCAAAACTGATGGTTGACTGATTGGGAATCCTATAGAATCATCCTGGAAGCTCTTAAATCTCTTTAACCAAATACAAAGGATCAAATACTAGATATATAGTGAAAAAGACCATATACGCGGCAAGATTTCTCAAACATGCAATAGGATAATCCAAATACACAACAAGATTTCTCAATTATACGACAGGATAAGCCAAATACATAACAAGATTGCTCATACACGTGATAGGATAAACCAAATACACAACAGGATCTACCATAGACATGTTTCTAGTGAAGGTCTACCTAAGTTTGTTTTGAATGTTGAAATCATAAGGAAAATTGAATGTTTGATGATTAATGTGGCAAGAAAACACTACAAACAAGAAGACACGGTGGTTGTTGATGTGTTGAATAACAATAAGGGTATGGCCTAGGCTCCTCAAAGCCCAAATTTTCACTGGTCTTATCACAAAAGAAGACACACCAAATACTTTTTACACTTAAGGTCAAGGTCAATTGTAGCTAACTTGGGCCCACACTTGGGATCTCTATCGACTCAAATGTGAACACACTTAAAGGGGTGTTGACATTCTTGTCTTTGCAAGAGAGGATAGGTAAGGGGCTTTGGGATTGGAAGCATAATCCAATCACCCTCTTTCTGGAAGCTACGTGTACCTTATACAATTTGAAATTTTTTGTCTCATCTCAAGGGAGCCATATGGTGAGTAACTTTAGGGCACAATTTGCATCCCTTACACTAAGTAAGTTGCAAAAAATATCAATCAAAAGGGTGGGCCACTACAACAAAGTTTCTAGTCGTTGTTTAGGAGACCGGTGTGCCTACACTTGGTGGTAAGACACTTAAGGCTTCAGTCAACCCTATGTAGCTCTAGTTCCACCCCCAAATTAACACCAATGACATACACCCCCAAGCTAGGCTTCAGTTTTCACCTTTACCACTTTTATAACATGCTAAAGAAAAAACTAATTTTGGTCATTCCCCTTGGAGTGATCAGTTCTACAAAGGTAGGCCCTCTACAAAAGAAAAAAGAAGATATTGTTATTTCTCATACACCCAAGGTCCACAAAGGAAAGGGGAGAAGATACTTTCACAAAATCTTTGGGCTCTAAACACAAAGCATGGAAGCGCACAAGACACAACAAACATGAGTTCTTTTTAAAGCACCAAATCTAAATGTGAGCTAATCTAAGAAAGCATAAACACAAGGAGAAATCTGGATAGACATGTCCTATGTGTCGATGATAGGTGCAAGGTAAGCAGGATACTATATTTTTTTTTTGTTTATACTAGTATAAAATTTTGTAGAGTGGGATTTGAAGTTGAATATCTAAGATTGCAACTGTAATATTTTTTGATATAGTAATACAATTTGGAACATTTTTTGAAAAATAATAATAATAATAATGAAATAATATTAAATATTTCTAGAAATAAAATAACATTTGATAGAATAAATGTAAAAGAAAACAAAAGAAAACAATTGAAAAAAATCAATATCTACATTCAAGATGTTGTAAAGAACGAAATTACTACATATAGGCTTTAGGATGTGCAAGCCAAGATAACAAGTTTTATGGAGAAGTTGAGTGAACCTGAGTGAACCAAAGGACCAAGTCAATATGCAGGAGTATTGTTATTAAAATAATTCATCTTGATGAGAGATATATGACACTTAACTATTACTAGTGAATAGTGAGTGAGGTAGAGTTGGCATGTACTCCTATGGATTAATAAGCTGATATGTGTTCTTATTTCCTAATTTTATAAGTAATAAAATAGAAATTACCTAAGTAAACTTAAATACAAGGCATGATACTAAATAATTAATTACACTAACACATCCCTTTAAGTGCAACATGATGAAAAATTAATCCTAATATTCTAAGCCCCCAGAAATAGTATTGTCTAACACCCCTAACAAAGCTCAAAGATAAGCCTATGTGCTCTCCATAAAGATAAATTATCTTCTCTTATATAAGATCTATAATGCAATATGTATATGGATCTCAATATGTTTATTTCACTAGTGATGAAAAAAATCATGGATATCACAATAACACTTTGGTTATCACAAGTAGATACTTCATAGTCATTGATAAGAGATTATAATATAAATTAGGAGGTGTTAAAGCTAAATGAATTGATATTCACAACCCCTCTATACTCTTCCTCTATTAGTAAAGGACCAATAGAACATTTTTTTATCTACCAACAAATAGGATCAAATCCAATGTAAAAGTTGTGGCTAGATGTAGACATGTGATTTTTAAAATCTTGTCTAATTTTTTTTATATATTCTACCAAATATATCTCTCTACCTATTGCATAACTTATCCATATATGTGTGTCCCTCTTATATAATATAGTGTATTCTTGGTAGATTCCTAATGAGCCTCACAAGGTTAAAGTGAGAGACTATACCGACAACATAAGAAATATTAGGATGAGTATGTCTAGGAGGTATATGGGACTCCCCACAAGTTATTGATATAAGGTAGCATCAACAAGAGGAGTCAAACAATTTGTCTCCTACTTGTATCCTAAAAAATGGATTCATTGTGGGATTACAAGTAGCCATCTGAGAGAAGATCTAGAGCATAATTAGGTTGAGCAAGACTTATCCTAGAATTAGTTTGTGTAATCTCAATTCCAAGGATTTAATGTATTAATAATGTATCATATAGAGTAAGACTATATGGAGCCAATAAGAGATGAATAACTCCTAGTGATGACCAAGTTGTTGATTTACAACACCAAGATGAAAGTTCATCATTCTATTGTAAAATATAGATAGTGGGGTTAAAGTGGCATTAGGTAAAACCAAGACAAAGAAGGGAGGAATACATCTTGGCATACCATGCCTAAGGGGTTTGTTTGAGGCTATAGAGGGACTTCCTAATTTTGTGTGACATGGAAGAATTGTGAATTAATCATGTGGTCGCATCATATATATACTCTTATATAACACCATGAAGAAAGACACTCTTCGTGTTCATAAATGATGCATAGGCTAGTAATAAGTCATGACAATGGCTAGAGTGAGAAAATTATAATTTATTTTAGCAATAGGTGAAAAAGATCTTAGTATAGTATGTGCCATTTTTTTAGAATTCTTTAGCAACAAGCCATGCTTTGTACTTGTTAATTATTTCATCTACTACATACTTGGTTTGAAAGACCCACTTGCATCAAAGCATGTTTGTTCTTTTAGAAAGTGAGGTCCTAAATCCCAAGTGTTATTCTTGATCAAAAACAATATTTCTCCCTCATCATAATACTCATTACTTCTTCAAATAATTATGGATCTAAACCTTGGTTTGTGTATGCATGAGGCATGTCTTGATAATATGACCATTAAATGAAACATTCCTAGCCAAAATATTATATCATAGCTAAGGTCATCTACTTTGGACTTTATGAATTAATATGTGATTATAAATTTTGATGCATTTCACGCATCATGGTGGTGTATGTTTTATGCCAAAGTGCCTCAAAATGTATGCTAACTACAAAATATCCAACCAAACTATACAAGTAATTTTTTTGTTACCTAGCTTAATAATATGTTGGATTTGGACAAAACAAAACTCTACCTAACTAAATTGACCCTTTCAAATGCAATATAATAGTTTGTTAGTTCCCCCAACGCCTCCTATAAATGATAATTGAAAAACATGCTAATTGCAAGAATTTTAGTTGAAAAAAAAATAGTATTGTATGCCTAGATTTGAAATCTAAATGCCACCCAATTTGCCTTAGTCTAATACCATGCTAGATTTAATAATGAACAATAAAAAAATGTTATTATTTTTTCTTAGAAACAAAACATCATTACAATGACATAAATTTGAAAGTAAACAAAAGACGAGAATTTGACAAAATTCTAATACCATTCAAGATATTTTAATGAAAGAAATGACTAAATATATGTGTGATAAGATTGTATGAGCTAAGATGACAAGTGTTCTAAAGAGGTTGAGTCAACCTTGGTGAATTGGGGAGTAGCTCAATATGTAATAGTGGTGATGTTGAGATAGCCATCTTAAGGATAGAGATGTGGTATCTGATTATTATTATTATTAGTCAATACGTGAGTGAAGTAGAGGTAACATGTGCTCTAATCAATCAAAAAGATGTCATGTGCTCTTATTTCCTAGTCTACCTAAGTAAATCAAAATACAATAAATGATTAATTACATCAACTCATTTTCAATTATTTAAAAAATACTAATTATATTTCTTTTAACATAAAAACATTCAAACTTCTTAATAACTTTTTCTAACATATTTAAAAAATTTAAATATTCATAAATTCTATTTTTCTAATTATTAAAAAATATTTTTATTACACATCTAAATTTTCTATACATAGTAATTTGATATTTTAAAAAGTGAGTCATCTTAATTTTTCTTCCCTATTGTTAAATTCCAACTATTAATCCATATTCAATATAAGTGACAAGTCTTTCCTTTTCATTTACTCTCTATAAATATTAAATGAAGTTATCGATTCTTTGTTTCTTAGACTGACTTCATTTTGGGATTTGTCAAAATTATCAACTGATGTGTTTAAGGCTTGTATTTAAGAATATCATCTTAAGTCATTTAGAACCAATACATATCATATATCATATATTTTTGAACAATTCAATCACAACTACATTAATCTCAAAAAAATTGAAGAAAGGGAATGAGTGAGAGAGGTGAAGAGCATAGGATTCAAGGGTTTCTTCCTGAGATGGTGGAGGAGGTGATCGCCCTCCTCCATGCAGGTTAACGCGTTATACCTTGGTTATTTCCTCGGATTATTATTTGATGAGTTTATTAAGTGCAAGTTGATGCTTGTCATTTCGTACTCTCATATTTTCCTAACGACTTTAGCTAGGGGCATACTTATGCATTTATGATCTCAGGTTTAGTGGTGTACTTTGCAATTCATGGATTGCAATCCATCCATCGAACCTGAAGAGGTAAATATTCATAAAGATGAAATAAACCATTTATGAATGTTGTCGAGGAAAAACTAGTGGTTGTTCCAGACTACGTTTTTGTGGCAAATTTCCTTTGTGAAGCCAAAGAAGATGGCAACATGAGAGGAGGAAAATATAAGCCCCCTCCCTACAACCCTAACAAACTCTCTATTTCACCCAATACTAATATGATCAAGATTTTAGATTTTTTTTTTTTTAAACTAGACTAAAAAATATTGTTGTATTTCTTGCCACAATAGATAGTAACAATATTTTGACAAGAAATTTTTTATATGGGAGGATTAAAATGTTTGGTGTAAAAAACTAGGCATGCAAATTTATTTCGACAAAATGGTCCAAGAAGGTCTGGTTATTTTATTTTTCAAAGGTTGTAGGATGAAACAATTACTAAAAAATAGTATTGGAAAATAGGCAATTGCAATTTTAGGGCCCTAAAATGGACCCAAAAATCCATTAATGATTAAGTCTTGGCACTTTTGTGCCTTAGATGGATTATTATCAAGAATTTTAATCACGTAATGTGGGCTCTCATACCCCCAACTACTTTCTTCCTTGGGCAAATTTCTTAGGATAGATGAGGCTAGGGTCACTTTGTCACACTTAGATGTTACAGTTTTAATCTCTCTTACACCTAGTATCGAAATACCTAGCTCCATTGAAATTAATCTTGATGACACTTCTTTTTCTAGTGATCTTGAATTGTAAGGTGGATAATATGGTACAGAAGGACATATAAGAAGAAAATTTCCTATTATCACTAGCAAACTTGGTAAGATTAATCCCTCTTGGAAACATAATAGACCACCCTCGGACATTAACTAGAGCAAGCTTGTCAAACCTAGTATTATGGATACTTTGAATTCAAGTGTCAAAACTCAAGTGGTGGAGATTGGAAAATCCATCCCCCTTAGTGCTAGTAGTGATTTTCATCTGGCTAGATTAACCACCACTCTTGTCTCCCTTAGTGATGTTTTTTATCAAGCTAATGTTGAACATTCGATTAAACCTAACCCTTGTTTGTTTCTTAACTCTAACAAAGGTTTGCAAATTATTAACCCCATTTATGCCAACTCTAATGGGCTTCTTTTCCAAATATCTTTGTTTTAGTATCTCCTTGAGCCTTGATTGCCCTAATATCTCATGACCAATCTACTCTGCTATCTCCAAGTCAATTAGCCAAGTGCTTTCCCTTGTTAGCTCTAGGGAGTTAATACCTTGTCTCAAAACACCAAAAACCTAGAAGGAAGAATACCCAACAATTGGTGGTTGACAAAATCAAGGAAAATATTGCCCTAAGGAAAAACTAAATGAGAATAATGAGTGTATTGAAACTATTGAGGTTTATAACTTGAACAGGAGCATTCTTAAATCTAGTGATAACAAACCCTTGAAAGCCATGAATCCTATTGCTAACCCTGAATTTGAATCTTTAGTTAGAAGCATTATTCAAGAAATTGAAAGCAAAAGTCAAAGTGTTAGGAGTTTTTAGAAGACTAATAATTTGACAAAATCCACTTTACTTGAGGCTAATTTGAAGTTGTCTAATAGTTTTCAAGCTCTATAAGTTCCAGATGTTAATGAATATTTTGATAAACTAAATATTAGCAACAACGATGATGGAAACAAAAAGATTGGTATATAGGTATCATTTTCCCCATGCCTGTCCAAGCCACTAAGCTCCTATAGGCTCCTAATACTTTGACCCCAGCAGACTTGGTTATTGACTTTACTTTGAACTCTACAATTATATCCAAATAGGGAAATGAAAGTGAACCTGTATTGGATAGAATAGGAGAGGTTCAAAATCTAGATCTTAGTAAGAACATTGTTAAAATTGACAATTCTAGCATGGTTCCCTCTTTATAGGATCGAGTAAACCCTAATCTTAACAAGAATAGAAAACAAAGTGAGAATATTGTAATAGCCATTGTTGAATTTTGTAGTTCACAAGCCTCCAAGATCAAACAACAAACTAGATCACCTTCCACAAATGAGAGTAACAATAAAAATATGCCACGTTCCTCAAAAGAAAAGATTACATGATTAAATTACAATGCATAATGATGTGCTTATATAGAGAGCACAAAGATTCCCTTAGCTAAATTTAGGAGAACTAAAGTGAAAGTATGAGGACCTAAAAAAATCTCAACTCTAGCTAAACTAGATGCACAACTAAGTTGACTTAGGAAAAAAAAAAGATTAACTAGTTGTTTAAATGCTCTAACGCCCCCTTCTAAGTGAAACTTAGGGTGAAGTAGAAAACCTCTAAATGTATGAATGCAAGATGGGTTCTAGAAACCAAAGGCATGATTAGGTACCCATGTACAAACCAATCCAATGCAATCTCTCACAAACAAACAAAAGGAGAAAAACCCAGTGGAAGAAAACTCCTCTCCAAAAGAGAGAAAAAAGGGATGAAGAATTAGGAAGCCTCCAAAATAATGTCCGAAAAGAATAAGAGCATGAAGAAAATCCTCTAAAATATGAATAATTTGTAGACAACTATCAAGAAAAGAGACTGCTATAGTGTTGAATGAAGAACCTCATCTGAAACCAAGATGATGATCAAGATCAAGAAAATAAGAATATTCATGAGTGCCCCAAATGACACTACTTGAACAAATAGATGGAAAACAAAGAAAATATCTAATAACTAAAGGTACAAATGGCACATGAATCTAGATGAGTGACCCCAATGACACTACTCAACCATGCAAAAGTAAAGTGACAGTCTCTCTAAGAAAAGAAAAGGGGACAACCACATGGGAAAAAACCCCTCTCCAAAAGTGAGAGATGCAATGGATGAAAAAACATGAACTGCAAAAGGAATGAAGGACTAAGAAGTCTCCAACAAAATGTCCAAGTATAATAGGAACATGAATAACATCCTCTAAAGCACAAAGAATTTGTAGAAAACCATCAAATGATAACTACTATAACATTGAATGAAGAACCTCCTCTAAAACCAAGATGATGATCAAGATCAAGAAGACAATAATCTGCATGAGTTCCCCCAACGACACTACTTGATACAATGGATGCAAAACAAAGGAAAATATATGGTAGTCAAAGATATAGATGGCACGTGAATCTGCACAAGTGGCCCCAACAACACTACTCAACCATGCAAGAGTAAACTACTAGTCAAAAATATAGGTGCCAATAGTCTGAAGAACACTAATCAATAAAAGATTAGTCGCCTCCACAAAACTAGAATGCAAGAGTGTATATATGGTAAAATATCCATCTCACTGAAATACAGCCACTACATCCAAATAGTACATAGAAACAAATAATGGATAAGTAGCTCACCCCAAAGAAAAACCAAGGAAGAATTAGCACCAACACTAGAAACCCCCCCCCCCCCCCCCATAATGTTGACAATGGAGAGAGATAATAGGTCCACTAAAGTTGAGTGTCACCAAGTAGTTTATGAAGGAGAGCAAACATCTGAATGTGCACAAGAAATTACTTGCAATTAAAAAAGGGAATGCGACCAATGCACAAATGCATGCGACAAGAATCTCTAGGATATAATATTGTCATGGAGAGACACTCACCAAACAAAGGTGTGATGGAAAAACAAAAGGCACTACACAATCCCCATGACACTTTATCATATAGTGCATGTATAAAATATGGCACAATAGAATGTGCAAAATCCTCAAAAAACTATACACAAGAGTGACACTTTATCTCAGTATATCTACAAATAAAGAAGTGCTTGAAAAGGATTCTTAAGATGCCCAAATATGGAAAGTATTGGAAATATATGTGGAACAACGAGCAAGAGAAGCCATCCAATGCAAACAAAAATTTTCTACGAGCCAAAAAAACCAAGTGATCAATTATAAGGTAAAAACTAAAATAAGGAATAAAAGTTACCTTGGAAAAAATCTGGAAAAATTAACTGTAGATCTAGATAGAGGACTATCAGAGCTTTTTAAGGATATGCGAAAGTTGAAAAATGGAGTCTGTTTGTCCAAGTTATGGCCCCAAAAGTGCAAAACATAAGGCTGAATTCAGCAGCCTGTATCAGTTACCAAGAGTAAAATCAGATCAAACCGCCTACAAATTTGAATAGGCATCTAAAATATCTTTCTAACGATATGTGGAAGTCAAAAAACAGACATTGTATGAGCAAGTTATGGTCAAAAAACAACATGATATCAAAATGGACTTGAAGAAGGCTTATAATTGGAAATTTTCAAAAAATAAAAACTTTACAAAAAAAAAACTTGATGAAAATAGTTCAACTTTCTATAAATAGAAACTTTCCAAAACTAGAAATTTAATTAAAATAGCAACTTTTTATAAAAATAGAAAGTTGTTGAAAATAGAAAGTTTCCAGCAATAGAAAGTTTTTGAAAATAGAAAAATTCCAAAAAATAAAAAGTTTCCAAAAAATAGAAACTTTTTGAAAATAGAGACTTTCCAAAATAGAAAATTTTCAAAAAAAATTGGAAGACTGTTTTGCTTCAAAAGCTAATAAAAAATCGCTCACTTCCTAATCCACACAAGAAGGAAAACATGGAGACCCTGTAACGCTTTTGAGAAAAGAAATCCTCAAAGCTTGAGAAGGAGTTTGTTGAATCTTTGCTCTGATAAGAAAACCAATTGCATGTCAAAACGGGTTTGGAGGCTTCAAAGGGTTTCCAAAAATAGAAACTTTCTGAAAAGATTGAATTTAAAGATTGAGCTCTGATACCATATTGAAGTAAAGATTGAGCTCTGATACCATGTTGAAGCAAAAATGCTCTGATACCTTGTTGAACTTTAAGAGCCATGTTGAATTTTGCAACACAAGCCTGCAAGATCAAACGACAAACTAGAACACTTCCACAATTGAGAGTAGCAAAAAAAAAAACCTTTTTCTTCAAAAGAAAAAAATACAATGCATAATGATGTGCTTATATACAGAGCACAAATATGCCCTAAGATAAATTTAGGAGAACTAAAGTGCAAGCATGAAGAGATAAAAAAGACTCAATTCTACCTAAACTATATGCACAACTAAAGCAACTAGAATCATAAAACTACAACTAAATGAACTTAAGCAAAAAACAGCATAACTCGTTGTTAAAATTCTCTAACAGCCACTAGGAGAGCACCTATCTAAGAAATTACTAGAAGGAAGCAATTTCCTAGAACTAGTTTCTCCCCCACCCTACAAAAGACAACAAGAATAGACTTATCTCCACTAGGAATGGTAAGCTTAACATTGCAAATTATAAGAGAAGGAATAGGACCAAGGAGTCCCCATAGTCCATCTTTGAAAGAAAGGAAACTGATGGGTGTTTTCCTAAATGCTTTGAAAGATTTAAGAAATCAATGGATACCTTTGAATAATAATTAACATGGGATTTCAATGGACTTATTGGAATGTTAGGATTGTGGGAACCTCTGATAGGAAATATGTTGTCAAAAGATTCTTAAACATGACTAAGAAAAAAGATCTATTTCTACAAGAAGTAAAGGCTGCCTACTTCACTCTTGATATTAATATTAAGTGCATTTGGAAGGAATCACTTCAATTTTACACCACCCATGAGAAAGGAAAGGGTGGCTCTACTATCCTAATCTCTAACCAAAATGCTATTGAAAATGGATCCTCTCCTTGTACATAGAGCCATATGGTTGATCATAAAAAAATATGATCTCAAATTTGGCTTCTTCTTTGTCTATGCTATAAATTATTATAGGGACATAATAGAGTTGTGGAAATGGCTTTATAACCTTCAATATATACTATGGATCATAGGGCGAGGGGAGGGGGGGGGGGGGGTTAACATGGTTGAACACCAAGTGGACAAAGTTGGAGGAACAAGGATGGAATGAAAAGGTAATGAAATGCATTATTAGGCTAGACTAAAGCCTAAATTGAACCTCTTTGATCTCGTTGAGGGTAAGAAGGAGGAACATAAATCCATTTAGCTCACTCAGTGTAACTTTCAATAGGGTAAGATGAGAATATACCATAGAATGAATGGATTCCATGTCAACAAGGATCATTTCAATTTTAATAAATATGAAGATGGATACAGTGTAAAAGTGTACCCCTAAACCTTATTACATCACCATCCTATTCAAGTTGATATCCTAATGAACAATATGGTTAGCAAGTTGCAAAAAAACAATAGAAATTTCATGCTCAATGTTAATTTCTTAAAAGATAAAAATTGCAACAGTGGCATCTTCATGCTTAAACAGATTAATAAGTGGATGTTGCAAGATAGGTCTGTTATCAAAATATCAGAGCAAAATGTTAATTTCTGGAAGGTAATTTTTCAAACAATAAGGAAAAAGAAGGCTATGGACAATAGGAGGTTAGATGATAAGCTAAATAAAAAACTTTTGAATGTTGAAATATGTTTATAGGATGATCCTACTAACATGAAGCTAAATGAAGAGATGGTTTTGGCAAAAAAATCCTTTAGGAGCCTCAAAAATAGGAAGATAAAAAAGGTCGCAGGTTAAGAGAAAAGATGAATTAGCTCAAAAATAGGGATAAATGGTCAAAAAAATTCTATAGAGTCTTAAAACACAAAGGAATCAAGAATTTTTCTGACAAAGTTCGGGTTGGTGGAAAAGTTGTACATGAATGGGAAGAAATTAAAACCACATTCCTTGGTTTTTATAAAAAAATGTTTAATTCATAAGGAAATGATCCTATTTGTCAAAAGTCAAGAAGTTTTTGTAAGAAACTCATTCCTAGGAAGCTTACTACAAAAGTCATAAAAATCCTAGACAAAGACATCACCTTGGAGTAAGTGAGAAAAGACATTGATATGCTTAATAATAACAATTCATGTGGTGGAGTTTTACAAGAAAAATATAGAATAGATCATTGAAGATGTGTTGCATGTATGCAAGGAAGCTATATCCAAAAAATCTTTGGGAGTTAATATTAACAAAGGTGTTATCAAAATTTTGTCAAAAGATGGGGACAAGTCTCTCATTGAGAATTGGCATCCAATTGCACTACTTAATGTATCATATAAGGTTCTTGCAAAAAACATTGCTCAAAGGATTGTAGATATCCTCCTTAAGTTCATTAGTAATACTCAAATTGGGTTCATCAAAGGAAGGTATATCCTTGAGAATCTACTGACAAGTTGGGAGATCATGAATTGGCAAAAAGTATCTAATCAAAATATAGTTATGTTCTTATTATACTTTGAGAAAGATTATGATAGGGTGGAATGCTCTTTTCTGCTCATGACCCTTGAAGCTTTTGGTTTTCCTACAAGCATTTGTCACTCATTTAAGACCCTAATGAAAGATGTAGTTGCTCAAATAGATATTAATGGTTCTCTATCAAAACCTTTTAATCCAAAAATATATATTCAACAAGGATGTCCCCTTTCCCCTACATTGTTTGTCATTGCATATGATGCTATATTTTATCTTCTTTGGGAATCTTCACTATCTCCCAAGGTGAAAGGCATCTCCCTTCCTAATATGTAAGATCCATTAAATATTTAATTTGCTGATGATACAATTTTTTTTTTAGACCTTAGTGAAGGAAATATACACTCTCTCATGAAAAAACTCAATATCTTCTATACTACTTTTGGTCCTAAACTACCTATTGTTAAGTCTATCATGTTGGGTGGCATGATGCATCCCCACAATGGTTTGATAAGTATGATTTTTTATAGTGATGTCCCACTAAACAAGTAAGATATCTTGGCATTCCATTTGCACTCAACCTTTTCTTAAAAGTTATGTGGCTTTGGATAAAAGGGAAAATTGATTACAAAATTCCTCTCATTGGCTAGGAGAATATAGATTTGTCAAACAATTCTATCCTCATACAACTTGTATTACTCATGTCTATGGATATTTAGTATTGACCAAGTCAATGACACAAAAAATTAGATTTGGAAGTTCTTATGATCTAATGGCTAAGGTAAGAGCAAACAACATTCTATGAAGTGGGAGTGGTGTTGTTTGGACAAGAGGTAGGGTGTTTAGGATTGAAATATCTTAAAATCCAAGGAATGGATCTCACTATCAAATGGACACTTAAATCCATGGAGGGTGATGAGCCATGAAAAATTCTAGTTAGAAACAATATCAATCTCTTTTTCTCTAGGCAAGCTAAGTCTTGGAAATTTCTTCCTTTTAGTGATTTAGTAGCTAGTAACTTCTCAATGGCTCCTACAAGTTCCACAGTGTTTAAGATCATTTGGAAAGCATGGGAATCTATGAAAAATGATGTCACTCATAATGACATTATTTATGATAATAACAAGATCAGTGGTGAAAGGTCCATTTGGTAGAACCTCAAACATAAAAACAAACCTCAAGCTCTTTTACAAGACTATTCTGCTAAAATTTGGCATTCTAAAAGGGTTAAATATTTTGATGACATCCTAAGTGATGGGCAACTAAATTTGTGGGCTTCTCTAAGCTGTAAATTTGGATTTCGCCCATCCATCTAGAGAACCTATTCTATCCTTACAGAAGCATGAACCTCCCTTCTTCTTCCCAAAATCTGCTCTATTGACAATGATTTTTTTAGAGATTATAAGTAGTCTAATGGGACTATTCTACAAAAATTTAATGCTAAATTAATTTACAAAACACTATGCAATAGCACTAAGTTGATTGATTATCTCAATTAGATTTGGTTATTGTCTTTATTGGGCAGGCAATGGTAGGACATTTTAAGTAGACTTTGGAATAACATCATTAATCCTAAGAAATCTTGTTTTAAGTGGTTGTTTATCTTAAAAATATTACCTTACAAATTCATTAATGTTGATATTGATTTATGCAATATATGCAAGAAACCTAAAACAATTAGACACTTGATTTCAATGCTTTAATGCTAAATAAATTTGAAATTATTTGTTATTTGATTTAAAAGGTTGGGAAGATAATGTTGTATGGGTTGAGATTCTTTTTGGAAATATAAATAGGCTAACTAAAGAATGCAGCCTATTTTGGTTAAATTTTTTCATTGAAATCCTATGGCATATGTGGATAATGAGAAATGAGGAAAAGTTCCAAGGGGTTAGGAGGTTGCTTGCTAAGTCATATAAGAGACTTGTATATTTTAATGTTTCAATGTAGGTCACTATTACTTTAGAAATCTCAAGGCATAAGTTTATGAAACCATTAGAGGATGTAAAAATGTATGCCAATACCTCTAAAGTGCTTTATGGATAGACTTGAGATTTTCAAAAACAAGAAAACAAGCCATTCATACAAGGCTCGTTGGAATTTGTGAAGAGATACAATGAAGATAAACTTAATGAGGAACTAATTGTTGGAACCCTAATTTTGGGAAATTTAGGTCTTCATTAAGATTTTCAAGTAGCTATTTTCCTAAACCTTACCATCATCATGATTCTTATATTCCATCAACCTGGGAGAAAATTATCTACATTACTGACACTCAACTTTGTGAATCCATGATATTGGTTTGAGAAGAATGGTTTATCCATCTATCAAATATGATTATTATTGTTACAAGTTCATTAATGAAAGACATGAATAGCAAAGATGAGATTCCAAAAATTTCTATATGTGGGGTAAATGGGCTCCCATAAGGGTAGAGCTCAGCATATAGCCTCTAAAGGAAACATTAAGGTATTCTTTGCAAAGAATTCATATGTTTTATCCAAGCATAATTTGTATTTAACCGATAAACTACCATTTTGAAATAGCAAGTATCATCGGCAAAGCAAAAATCAACTACTCTGAAAAGCTAAGTTACGTCAATAAACCATGTATCAGTGTAATCCTCTTCGAATCTCACTAAAAGATCAAATGTCGATATAACATAGTGTTTCTACCAAACATAAAGAAGTCTTACTGAAAGCACATGCTACAACAAAAAGAAGCTTATCGGAGTAATGTACCTAGGCTATACCGAAGTATAAAAGCATGACTATAAGGTGTCAGGGAAACTCCTTGCTCCTCTTACTGAAATCATTGGCTTTTGGTGTAGTGATTGGAGTCTGTCAAGCTTAAAATTGTTTCACCGAAATAGCATGCTACGCTAAAAACAAAGTGGGACCCATAACTATGAAAGAAAGTTGAAATAATTTATCGACAAAGCCTAATAATGGTCTTGCTGAAATATTTGTTTTCGGTGTAACTACTCAAATCGATAAGAAGCATAAACACCATGCCGAAAGTCAGTTCTACACCAAAATAAAGAGTACCAGAGGAGTTGAAAATTGCTACACCGACAAGAGTTTATATTTTGACATAGTTAAAGAGAACAAAGAAGTAAAAAATGATCTCATCGAAACTACTATCTACACTAAAAAGTCTAAGTGGTAGTGAAACAAGGCTTACAGTTCTCTAACATTAATATGTGCCAACTTGACGTTATTTCACACGAATTTTGAATTCAAGCATTTAATGACCATTCTGCAACTATCCCTCAAAGCGACTATTCATAAAATTTTAAAGCTAAATTTTCGCATTCATTTAGTCACTGTGGTATATCCAGACAACGGAGGCCAAAGCGATTAAGAGCAAGAAGCAAGCAATGAATTTAGAATTGGTGATTCAGTTACAAGTAAGTTTCCAATTCCGGAGAGTATCTTTTCCAATTCAATTGTTCAGTTTCAGCCATAATGGAGGGTCCATCTAAAAAACCTAGGGTTAGAAAACAAAAGGAAAAGGCTACTAAAATAGAGAGTCCCCAGGAAGCCAAACCTAAGAAACAAAAGAAAGAGGGAAGGCACCTAAATCAAGATTTGATGGACCAATTTCCCGATTCTGGCCCTAAATAAAAAAAGGTCATCTCAATTAAAATTAGATGTCTTGGGGGACAAGTAAGAAAACTTAGGGGATGTTTGGATGTCATTGAGAGGATATGAATTGGTGTTGTATCATTTTAGAAAGAGAAATAGGGCATAACCCATATGCAATCCATGGGTCTTCAATGTGGAAAAATTAGTAGTCCGCAATGTCTAAGTGTTGATTTGATAATTCTACTAGATAAGAACTATGATCTTGCAACCAAGGTAATCTATGACATTGTTGGGAAGCCATTTTTACCTATAATAAGGGACTACATGTCCAAAGTATTTGATCTAGACCTAACCTTAGAATAGCCTATTGATATCACTCTCTTAACAAATGAGTATTTCAGGCTTAAGGGCATGTACAAGAGGTGGAGTTTATTGGCTCATAGGCTTAGAGATGGAAAAAATCTTAGGGTGTTTGATGAAAATGAAGAGCCCCCATATGAGTTAGATTTATTTGAAGAATGTTTTTATACATATTATTCAATTTGTCAGAATGGGGATTGAGGCCAAAATTTTGATGGATGTGGTGCCTATGGTATTGGTTGTGGATGTGCAAATGTATGATGCTCAACCATTTGATTATGTGTCATTGATGGTAGACTAGATAAACCCTGGATTAGAGAAAATCAAAGCTAATTTTGATTAAATTCATTTCAAACATTATTTTGTGATGATGCATATGGTCTTGTATGTTGGGAAAGGAATGGATATGTGGACTGGCAGTTTCAGAGTCACTGAGTATGATAGACAAGGCATGAGGAAGCTAGTGCAGATGTGGATGGCTATATGGAACCATAGGTGTTCATGGTCACAATACCTGTGTTTAGAAGAATACTTTGTTAAGCCTTTGTGTCAACTTCTGGATCGATCATGCAATTATGCCCTAACTCCATAAATTCAAAATTTTCTCAAACCTAAAGAGTATGATGAGTGGTAGCTAGTCAATCACAATTGGGAAGAATGGTATACCCTCAAGGATTATACAAAAATCAGAGTGTATGGATTTGAAGGTACCCCTCTACTACTCCCTAGAACGGTGCCAAACAGGATTGCCTACATGGAAATTATAAGGCAGCTTGTTGAAGCAAGCTCCACACATTTAGGAGCACATGGGAAGCAGTCCCTCATGCCTAGATACATGTGCTTAGGAGATTTTATAGTTTTCTCCACCAAAGGATATGATCTTATTAAAAATAAGTTGGCCTATTATGGCCTAGCAAAAGATGAACCTAAGGTCAATTTTTACCCTAAAGGATTCATGAATTTGGCTAAACAGTCACAGAAGCTACGCTCCTATGAGCATGTTCTACTTGAACAAGAGGACTTGATTAGAAATTTGAGTGAGCCACAAGCTATGGACAACTTGGAAGCTTACGATAAGGTGACTAGGGCTGAAGAATGGAAAAAGAATCACAACTTGTTGAAGTTTGATGTTTATTCAGATATTCAAGACCCCATTGCTCACGTCAATGAAAAATTGCTCACTTGGATGAAATAAATGAAGTCATCCATCCAAGTGTTTTGGATAGAGATGCAAGGAAGCCACTAGGAAGAAACGTACAATTTGTGACACCTCTTCTACATTTATCACCACATCCTACCCCTTCAATACAAAGTGATACAGAGGACACCCAAAAGAATGATCCATCTCATGTTCCAATAGGAGAGAAGGTTGTTGCAGAGGTTATAAAAAAAAGAGAAGATATCAAACATCTTGTCAGTGAAAAATTTATTTCAAATGATGAGTTTATTCATTCTCAAGAGTTCAAAACATTCTTGTATAAGTACAAAGGGAAAATGCTTAGGCAACGAGTTGGTGAAGTTACAAAAGAAAATAAGGGTGAATTGCCTGACAAATTGCAACAAGATGTTGATAATAAAATTGCTACCATGACCCCTGTCAAGGGAAGATAGATCCTACAAGATGTCAGTGTACTCATTGTACCTGGATGGGATATGAATTTTGATGTACTATTTGATAGTTTTGTAAAGAACCATGACATTCAAAAGAAAATGTCACTACATTATGTTGATAAAATTTATTTTGGTTCTGGTTTCGATCCAGACAAGAAGGTGTTGTTACAGTGGGCCTTGTACCCAAGGAATAAAATGCCCACCTTAGTGTAGATAGATAAAGTATTTGGTCATCTCATGGTCCACAAGGTTGGTGAGACAGACCCATTAGAAACAATAGATTTTAATGTCAATGTGGCAGAGTTCACTAAAGCACAAATTAAGCATGTAGTTAAAGAAAGGGATGCATATAAGGAAAAATATGAAAAGGTAGAAGAACAGGTTCATCAGCTTGAGGAGAAATTGAGATTGATCCCTGACAAGGAAGAGTTCTCATATGAATGGGAGCAACAGATAATTGAAGTGCTTCAAGATAAAAACTACTGGAGGTATCAAGCAAAAAAACTTCAAAAGACATTGAAGAAAAGGGAGGAACAAAGGAAAAGAACCACTTATGACATGATGGAAGGACTAGTCACCCATAGGTTCAATGAAATGATGCAATATGCCAATAATTATTAGAACATTTATATAGGAACCTTCAGGGAATTAAAAGAACATGCTAGGTTGATAGAATGGGGAAATAAATAGTCAACAAAGTACAAGACCCTGAATCTTCCAAGTTGCCAAAAGATATCAGAAAATTATGGTCAAAACATATGGAGTACAAAGAAGAACTGGAAGATGATATAAATTGGCTAGATATAGAAGACACTGAAATCCTCCCTTCACTGCTAAACAATGATATGGTACACCAATGCCTCAGGAACAATGGAAGGATTTGTTGTCACAAGACCACCAACGAGCATTGAACGAGATCAATGATGAAGATCACATTCTTAACAACATAAAAATTATCCTGAATAAGCTCTATACGAAAGAATATGTTATGAGACATTTTGTCTCAAACATCACTACTTATAAAGAGCAAGAATATGTGGATCACTTAGGGGCTATTAATTTGTTTCTCTTAAATCGTTAAAAGACTTGTTTAGTTAGTTACATTATGTAACTAACTAATGTTTTATTTCTAAAAGACATAATGTTTCATATGTGTCTGATTTCCTTATAAAAGTAAGATCATTTATTTATGCAAGGGGATGATAATATATAATATATACTCTTCCAGTAATACAGATCGACCTACTTTCATTTCCTGTTTCATGGTGAAAATTGTGGATGATTTCAATTTGAGCTTATTATTTTGATGCTAAGAAATCAAATAATGTTTAAGATTTTTAGAATATTGTGGTTCCTTCATTATTTTCAGACTGCTATATATTGTTGTGTGGAATGAACAAGATAAATTGCATTCTTGGATTTATTATTGTATAAGCTTCTTTCTAGGAAATATTAAAATTGCATATATGATAATTGTCATGGTTAAGTTGTCCAAGGGGTTGAGCTTAACTGGTTAAAACACTGGGTTCTCACTATGGAGACCCAAGTTCAACTCCCAAAAGGGACATCTAAAATGAATTTTAAGTTGTGACTCTTGGCCTTCCATAAAAATGGGGAAGGTCTAGGGTCAATCTAATCAAACATAATAATAGTAATAATAATAATAATAATAATAATAATTCAAAACTACTGCGGCTTCGGCCTGTTATCAATAAAAAAAAAAAATTGTCATGGTGAAGTTTAATTATTGAATGTAGAAAATTAGCAATGGATGGTACTTATTAAAACTGTCTAACAAGGAAAATATAATAAATTGAAGTTAACAAGACTCTAAACCCAATAGTAAAGAAGGCACTGGTCTTAATCATACATCTATAATCTCATAATTTCAGTTAAGAAGCTTTCATTTTAAGTTTTGAAGTAGGAAGTAAGGATAAAGGTAGCATGTCATATCAAATATTTAATGACAATTCGAGATTGACCTTAGGACAATTTTGTAACAATAATCTTCTTAAGTATCATAAAGTAAAGATACTTGGTGAGAAGGTATACCCACCTTGGTTTAGCAGAACCAAAAGAAGTAGGGAATTAGAAACCTTGAAGGTTCATTTCGTTAGTCGGCCAAAATTGATTACCTAACTCAAGCATAGAGATTGGCATTCTCTTAGGGTTTAGCAACTTATAATTTTGTTCTCCAACATTGACTAAGAATACAAAGAAGAGTAAGGCCCAATATCGCATCAACCAAGGGGAGAGTTCTTGCTATTGAGATTATAAGATCCAATCAAGAGGTGTTTGATATAAATCCCCTCATTGGATGGGGGGGACTAGACAAATACAACAAGAGTAGGAACTATTAAGACAGCTAATATAATGGTTTCCCTTTTGTATTATGCTTTGATCTTATGTAGCATCTTCATACAATAGTTTATATATTAGTTTCTTTTTGTATGGACCAATCAAGGTGCAACTAAATGGTGTGTAGTGTACAACAGATTATACATTGTCTCTTTTTAGTTGATATGGTTAAAGCATAAACTATGTTGTGTAGACAATAGTAGATTCAAATATGGCATGAAACCTTGTGTGGTTATCCTTCCTTATCTCTAGTTGTTTTTTGAGCTTTTTTCAATCAACCATATGTTGTCTTGAAACTCATATATGGATCTATACATAATGTTTATTAACTATCTTTAAAATTAAAAAAATAATACATTAATCTTAATCTTAGTTACATTATGCTTAATTATATTAGTATTAGCATTAATTTGTATTCAATAAAAGGGTAAAATAAGCATCCATACCCTTCCAAATGCTAATATTTGAGATAAAATCGGTCACAATAATAGATTTTGCCTTCTACTAAAGAAATCAATAATCTTTCCTCTCTTTGTGAAATAAGGCCTTAAACATATTTCTCAACATAATCTACCTCATCTTTTAAACACAAGTATAGATATAAGCAAGTGAATCCCATAGGTCAACCACAAAATCAAACTAGTTGATATAGGTTGTATAGGTGGCCTAGTTATGGGATTAGGTTTTGAGCATGATTTTGTCATAGGCAACAATGGTCTCAAAATACTTTTCTTGAGATCTTGGTCTCTATTATGGTACTAGATGTGTGTTTCTAGTCTGATGACGACCCATCAACCCACTATAAAACCCTATGTGGTGTGAAAAATAAAAATAACTTTTTTCAAGTGATCCCAACTTGATTAGTGTGTTTTGATCATTTTTAAGATAACTTTATTTTTATTATAATTATTTATTTATTTCCTATATTTACACCTTTTCTCACTTGTCAAAAGCTTACTGTTTGTCTTTTATTGATGTCTATTCCCTTGTTTCTATATATTCACCCCAATGATTATGCAAACATTGTACCAAATGCTTGTTCACAACAACAATTGAATTATCGTTAAAATTGGTGAACGTAAATTTTATTTTTGTGCCCATGATTTTATTGCATGTGTCCATTATTGCATGATTTGTTTCTTTGAAATCTAGTTTTATTGTTATTAGAGTGCACCCATATGCTCAAACATTCCTCTAATTTCTTAATTATGGGTCCATTGATATTTATGGAAAAAAATTGGCATTTTTAGAGTTATCTTCTCCTTTGAAATTCCTAGCTTTATAAATCAAGTCTCGTCTCTTTCAAAATTACACCAGGTCTTACTCCTTTTTAGTGCAAAAGAAGAGGTAGATCAATATTTTTGATAAATTCATAACTTTTATAGTATTGTTACTATAGTTCATTAGTTCTTCATAGCCTCTTTAAAGATTCTCATATAATCACAAATTCAACAACAATAATATAGATAACTTCTAAGGTAGCCTCTAGGTCCCCTAGTTGAAAAAAAGAATAAAATAAGCCATAGCTAGGCTTCTGAGAATCATATTAACATCACCAATAGATTTTTCACTTTGTATTATCCATAGCACAAGTGTGAGAATTCTAATTAGATTGATATTTTGTTTATTTAGATTATTTTATTTAGTAGATTATAATAACGAATTCTAATTAGATTGATATTTTGTTTATTTAGATTATTTTATTTAGTAGATTATAATAACTATTAGTACTAGTTTAGGTGTTGTCTGATTTAAAACCACAACATTTGAATTAGAACATTAGAATTGAGTATAGAATAATGTTTTGTTATATTAGATTATTTTCTTGTAAGCAATTATTCCAAAACAATGGTATCTTCCTTTCAAAATACTAAACTTTAAAAATAAAATAGTGAACCATTGTTTTCTTTCAAAAAAAGCAATAAGCACCAAACCAACCAACAACAACCAAGAATCAAATTTCTCTTTCATCAATATTGAAATAAGAATCAACAAGTGCTCATATTTCATTACAATTTGTATATGTGTTTCTTTTTATTGCAAATGTGATTTAAATTGATGACTTGCAAATTGATTTCATTTATGTTTAATACCTTCCATCCAATTTGTATTTACTACAAACAATGAAAACTCATTTTGCTTATTTTTATTGGAATTCATTGTCAAAGTTAATATAATATATTTTAGCATGCATTTATATTTTAGAAAAAGACAAAAAAAAAAAATGGTGTTGTTTACATTCACAAATATTTTAATAGTTACCTAATTTATTTGAGCATTAAAAAACATATAAAATATTAAAATAAAGGTAGTTTAGTTTCATTATTTATCTTAACATTATTTGATTTAGTAGTTACTATAATTTGAAGCTTTTATTTTTGAATGTTTAAATGTATTCTAAAATATTGATAATAAATAATACAAAATACAAAATGTAATTACAAGCTTCTCAATTGAATTAGATACAAGTTCTAAACTTAAATTAATAAAACAAACAATAAACAAAAAATAATTTAATACAAGTGTAATTAATCATCTAAACTCTAATGTAAACAACCATGCTAGTAAAATAAGCCATCAAAGTAGTGTCACCCATTTTCTTTCTCTTTTGTTATGTTTTTCATATTAGTTATTAAGTGTTCGAGAGTGAGAGAAGAATACATGTAAGCCACTTTGAGAGAGTTGAGGTCAAATTCATCAACTTTCATAGCCATTAAGTTTGAAGAATAAATAGAAACCATGCACCAAAATAAAATAGAAAATAATCAATTTCTAGGTGTGAAACATAAACTATCCATTCAACCATCATATTTGACAATATTATACAAGAATTAGTCAATCTTTGCACCAAAGTCAATAGTGAGAACAATCATATTACTGTAGTGTCATAAAATTGCAACCCTAGCAATTTTCAACTGCATTAGGGTCCTCACGCATGCGAGTTCGAATCCTCTAGCCTGATCGGAGACTAGAGATTGCTTTGCCCTCGAAAACAGCTTCTTTCTTGGCCTCTGCATCACCCCGTCCGCACTCTTCCCTAGAGAAAGGGTAGGAAAATGGTGTGGCGCCACTATCCCCCCTTGGACAGGGGTGTGGAACCCTTTTCCTCCTAGGATAGGGGTGTGGCGCCCCTGTCCCTGCCCTATTTTGGGGCAGGACCCTTCCTAGGGTTGCATTATTGGTTGTGCGTTAGGCAGGAAACTCCCCCGATGTTGGCCTCTGATGAAAATCAGGTCCACTAAAATGTATTTAAGGGGCATTCATCCTCTCATTTTCATAAGTTCAATAAGTTGAAGTTGGATAAGATTGGAGAGTGTCAAGTTGCACAAGTGATCAAGCATTCAAGAGCATTCAAGCATTCTTTTCTAGCATTGAGCATTCTCAAGTATCCCTTCAAGGCTAGGTGTTGCATTCAAGTCAAGGATTCAACCATTGAAGAGGAGATTGATTTCAACATTCAATTCCACGCAAGAATTTCTATCAACATTTCTACCACAATCTCTCTTGAGGTGATTTACAATTCAGTCTTTCATTTACATCTACTTGCAAGTACTTTCTTTCATTACTTGGACTAAAGGCAAACCCCCAATCCCAACCCATTTTCCTCTCTTTTCTGTGTGTAGGTTGTAGGTACGTAGTTGTACTTTTGGATTTGGGCTTCATTTGCAAAGGCGGAAAAACCCTTTTCATTTTGCGGATTTTTTGAAGGACCGTGTACATTCCTGCCACGGTCCAAGCAACTTTTCCTCAAATTCACAGGGCGACTTCGTCTTGACATATTACTAACAGATCCAGGTGCACAACTTCATCCCATATTCTAATCTCAAGTTATAATCAGTTCTTTGTCACTTTTGCACTACATAAATCAATCAATTCCTTTCCATTTCAAATAAGGAAGAGGGGATCAACTTATCTTCTCATTTCATATAGAATTCAATCTTCATCCTTGAAGGTTGGATCTAGTGAATTTCCTCTCCTCTTCCAAATGTAACTTGGTGAAAAGTGTTTGAAGGGTAATCAATAGTGAAACTATCATCTCTCTTTGAGGGAAAGGGTAGTTTTCCTCTTGATCTATCATTCACCATTTTTCTACCATTACATTTTGGTGAACCCGATGTCTTGCATGCTTTCCTTTGAACAAAATTGCATATTTTTCATTTACAAGTTTCAACTTTCTGCAAACTTAGTAGTTAAATCATTCAAAACCCTAGTTTTTAATTTTAAAATTGAACTTGTAATTTGTAAAATTTCTTGTGGTAATCTTAGATCTGAAAATTGCTTTGTTTGTCAAATTCAATTTCCTCTTTGTCTTGTTCAATTTACAATTAAAAATTATAAAATTAAGAGGTTACTTGTTAAAACCCTAATTTTTAAAAAACATCTTGAACTTGTACAAAAATTGGATTTCCATTTAATTTTGAAATTTATGATTGTTCTCAGATTTGTCTTCATTCCTACAATACAAATTTTCAATTTCCCCCATTTTTCCCAAAATTCAAATTTTAAAATTAAGTGATTAGGTCATAAAACCCTAATTTTCAAAATTAATTGGATTTTGTGCAAATTTCAAATCAATTTCATTTCAATTCAAAGTTCTAAACATTTTCTTAGGTGTCCCTATCCATTAGGTTTGACCTTTTTTCAAAATTGCAATTCAATTTCTTTTTTTCTTCAAAACCCTAATAGGGTCCTATCTTTACATTTGCACCTTCATTTTGCCTATCTAGAGATCGTAAAATTTGAACAATTTTGGGGGGTTAGCTTTGAAATCATCGTAATATTAATCCCTGAAATTTTTTGACAAAAGTTGGTCGGACCATGTGCGTTCCCACCATGGTCCTCAGTTTTTTTCCTAAAATTTTGGGAGATTGTTATGACTGTATTTAATAGCCTAAATCCAGAAGATTGGCAGATTTTGTCAATTTTTGATCCCTCTAGAATCTGAAATACCTCCAAAATTTGATATTTCAAATTTCAAGAATTTTTTTTAAATTAAGAGGTTAATTATAGTCTGCCTTGATTTTAAAAGTTCTGATTTTAAAATTAAGTGGTACTCCCTTGGCCCTAATTTTAAAATTTGAATTTCCTTTCATTTTTTGAAATTGTGTCATTCTCTTCCCTCAACAAAATTCAAATTATGTAATCACTATTTTCTTAAATTTTGCATTACTCAATTTTGTAAGCTTTGTGTCAAAATTCAAAATTCAAAATTTCCCTCTAGTGCATGAGTTTTACCACTATTAGTCCTACCTATCATATCCCTGTTAGACGAAGCATTAGAATTAAGGCTTCCTAAGGTTTAATTACCGAGGAGATGGAGCCTAATTTGGGTGACTTCTTTAATGAGAATTATGCTAATTCTTCCCATCCTAATCATGTGTCTATTCACCCCATTAATGAATCCCATGATGAAGAATAAGCTTTAACTAGGGTTTCTCTAGATCAACTTTCCACATTGGACAATCAATTTGATAATTTTCAACAATGGATATCCCAAGAATACCCTAATAGTGAAGCTCTTCCATTAATTGAAGGCCTTAAACACATGATTCAAAGTGATAAGAATGGAATTGATATATTGTGTGGCATTGCACATATTGTTGATTCTAATGTCATGCCTATCAAGAGTTATGCCGAAACCCTAGGTTACTCACAACCGCCAACACAAGTCAATCCTTCTATTCCTTTGACTACTCCTATGACTAGTATACCTACTTTTACCTCCAACATCATGTCTACTTCAACTCAAAATGTCATAACTAGAACCATTGGTCATGGGGGAAAACCCTTTTCTTCATTTAATCCTCCATCATTGCCTATGTCTTCCATAAGGGTTCCTACTATTCCTCAACCAATCAGTGTGACACAAGGGGGAAATTTCTTCAACAACTTTATTCCTCCTTTAAGTGTCCCTTTTCCTACCCAATCATCACCAATGCCTACTTATCATAATATCCCACCACCTTATTCTTAGTCCATGCCTTCTTTCAATAACATCATGCCACCTTCTCAATCATCTATGTCTAACATCAATTCTTCTACCTAAATGACAATTAAGAATCCTGCTCAAATTGTGTCTTCTTTACAACAACAAATTGCCTCTATGAGTCAATCCAAGTTTAGTGTGCCCACCTTTGATGTTGTGAGCCCACTTTCTCTTGATATTGTTAAAGTCGTGCCACCTAAACCTGTTGAGATCCCTCAATTGGAATTCTATAATGGAAAACGTGATCCTCTTACGCATGTCAAAACATTCTAAACCTTGTGTACTGATTTTGCTTATGATCAAAGATTACTTGCAAAATTATTTACAAGAACACTAAGAGATAAGGCTTTACAATGGTATTGCTCTCTGACTTCTTATTCTATCACTTCTTTTCAACAACTAACAAATGCTTTCATCCAACAATTTCAAAACAACATTGGTCCTAAAATCACTTTGACTGATTTAATGCATTGTAAACAAGGTGTTAAAGAAAAACTGACTGATTTCATTGGTAGATATAAGCAATTGTGTGCTCAAATTTATTTTCATGTACCTGATAATGATATTCAAAGAATTTTTATTTCTAATTTACAAAAAGATATCAGGGAAAATCTTCTTTTGTCTGAGTTTACTTCCTTTCTATAATTGTGTGCAACACTCCACAATTATCAACTGGTTGTGAGTCAAATGGAGCAATCAACTCCTATGGCTCCGAGTGATAAGGGGGAGAGTGTTCAACAACCATTTGTGAAGTTCAAACCAAAAAAAAGCTTCATCAAGCTCAATGATCCAATCAACAACCCCAATGTGAATGCTACAACAGGTGTGCCTTCTATTTCTAAATTTTTCCAAAGAGAAAGACAATTTACTTCCTTGAATGAATCTTTACATAGTATTATGTCTCATCTGTTGCATAGAAATGTTATCAAATTTCCTCCTATAAAACAAATTGATCCTTCTAAACTGGCATCCCCTTATTTTGATAACAATTCCTTTTGTCAATTTCATCATCAACATGGTCATGATATTGAGAAATGTTTTGCATTAAAGAATAAGATTCAAGGCTTAATTGATAATAATACTATATCTATGGCAGGTGTGAATGATAAAGGGAATAAATCAGTAGCTCCTCGTAATCAAAATCTTAAGATTTTCATGGATCCCTTGCCTTCTCATACCTCTAACTTTATTGAGATTGTGCCTAATTCTCTCTCTTCTGAAGAATTCACCTCTATGGCTCCAAACTTGGTTAATATGGTAGAAACACAAGTTACACCTAAGGATCCGTGTATTATATTTGACCCTAGCAATATGATTAGAGCACCTGATGGCCCTTTATACATAGTTGCAAAGGTTAAGGGTATCCCTTGTCGTGGTTCAATGATTGATCCCTCTTGTATGGTTAATGTCATAACTAAAGAGTATCTTTTCACTTTACAATTGCATAAACCAATATATGATGCTTCTAATGTGGTTGTGAAGTTATTTAATGGATTCTCTTGTCCTACCATTGGCTCTATCACTCTTCCTGTTGAAGTTCATACTAAATCCTCAGATGTTGACTTTGTTATCATACCTTCTTTTGAGCAATTTCATGTGAAGTTGGGCTATCCTTGGCTATCTTCCATGAAGGCTATTGCTTCTCCAATCCACAAGTGTTTGAAATTTCCTCACCATGGTGAAATCATAACCATAAACCATATCCTATTTCATCCATCCAAAAGAAGCCCCGGTGTTCCTATTGATCTCTTTTGGCCTAAACAATTTCAATCTCTTCCATCAAGGAGAAATGCTCTTTTTCAATCTTATAAAAAATGGAAGAATGATATGATATTATCCTTGAGTCAACCTAGATCTCTATCACTTGACATTCTTATTATTCTTCAAGATGAGGTTCTTCCCCTCTCGGATAGAACTAATCTCCCTCTTAAGGAAGATCATCAACCTATACCTATGGTTGTGACTTTACCTTCTCTTAAGGAGAACAACAATATTCTTCCTAAGGTTAGACCTATACCTCCTCCTCATGATGGACCTGGTCTCCTTCCTACACCTAATATTCCTCCTTTCTATGGTGCGGTTCCACCTCCTTCCTCTTCTCGAGAAAAGAGGCTTTCTTATCCTCTTGTTCAACCTAACCGACCTCAACCTAAACCTTCAACTATCAAGGAGAGAAATATTCCTACTTTTTCAAGTGTTACTCCTCCTTCTCAGCCTTCCACTAAGACTCGATGGAATCGTTGTGCGAGAAAAGGCTGATGAAGACATTGTGTTCAAGCTCATGAAGCTATCCCTCAAAATACTCAATCTCCTCATACTCTGACAATTAACATGATTCCCTTTTCTCCTAAGCAAGATGCTCAACCTACATCTCCAAATCATAAGTTGCACAAAACATGTGATGGTTTTACTCCTATTCGTATTCTTGCTCCTCTTCCTTTAAACTTTGATGAAGAAATGGGTGAAAATTTTATTCATTATGGCAATACAACTCCTAATGCTTCTGATAGTGAGTATGAGTATGTTGATGTGGACAAGCATTTATCTGATGAATTTTCACAAACCCTAATCCTAGCTCCTAGAATTGAACAAAGTGACTTGCAACATGAGCATAGTCCTTGTTTGGATCTTGTGATAGCTCTATCTATTATGCTTGATGTTGCTCCTCTGGAATGTTTCTCGCCTTCCCGAAATAGTGATCAGCAAGATCGAGAGGTAGATGTCATGCTAGATTAGTAATATTAGCACTACAGATCTTTCTCTCTCTTCGTTCTTTCTCTTTTCTGACCATTCTTCTATGTGTATCCCTATTCTTCTATTGTTCCCTTAATGTCTACTTGGGGACGATGCCAAGCATTGAGATCTTTTCTTGGTCTCTTTCATGTTGACTCAAAAGATATCCTCTCTTCCCTTTCTTCTAAGCTAGTGTCCTTCTTTGGGGAATGACGATTATTATATGCACATATACATACATGATATACATGAGTTATCATACATCATACTGACCCCAAGGAAAGTGACACTACCTCATGTTTTTTGTTCATTATCCTTGGATTTATTCCTCGATTGGGGGCTAAATCCTTGCAATAACATGCTCCCTTTGTTCTCTCTCTCTTGGGTGCGTCTTACCTTAAAGTAATCGCTCCTGATAAGGCACATCCGATCGCTTTAACGTGGGGACATACACTTCGCTCATATTTTCCTTCTTGATACTTATAATTACTTAGTGAACTTTGTTGTGCTTTGTAATCTTTGGTATCCTTACTTCCATGACTCATAGTGAAGGGAACTTTGCTACTTGCAGTCATGGTTCTCCCCTTCTTGATCTTCCCTTTTAATTTTTCAATCGAACTAAGATCCTAAGTTCATTGGGGGCTTGGCGCATCTTGTCTCCTTGACGTGGTAAAAGTCTTTCAATCTTATTTCCTTGTACTTTACTGGTAGTATTGGCATACGCTTATACTCCTGCTAAAGTGGGGGCTAAATTTAGTGTCATAAAATTGTGACCCTAGAAATTTTTGACTGCATTAGGGTCCTCATGCACGTGAGTTTTAATCCTCTATCCTGATCGGAGACTGGAGATTGCTCTGCCCTTGAAAATAGCTTCTTTCTCTAGCTCTACATCACCCCATCCAAACTCTGCCCTAGAGAAAGGGGTAGGACAGGGGCGTGGCACCACTGTCCCCCCTTGGACAAGGGCATGGTGCCCTTGTCCTACCAAGACAGGGGCATGGTGTCCCTTTCCCTACCCTATTTTGGGGTAGGACCCTTCCTAGGGTTGCATTGTTGGTTGTGCATTAGGTGGGAAACTCCCCCGATGTCGGCCTGTGACAAAAATCAAGTCCACTAACATGTATTTAGGGGCCATTCATCCTCTCATTTGCATAAGTTCAATAAGTTGAAGTTGGATAAGATTGGAGTGTGTCAAGTTGCACAAGTGATCAAGCATTCAAGAGCATTCAAGCATTCTCAAGTCTCCCTTCAAGGCTAGGTGTTGCATTCAAGTCAAGGATTCAACCATTGAAGAAGATATTGATTTCAAAATTCAATTCCCCACAACAATTTATATCAACATTTCTACCACAACCTCTCTTGAGGTGATTTACAATTTAGTCTTTCATTTACATCTACTTGCAAGTACTTTCTTTCATTACTTAGTTAATTCCAAAACTAGGGTTTGACCTAAAGGCAAACCCCCAATCCCAACCCATTTTCCTCTTTTTTCAGTGTGTAGGTTGTAGGTGCATAGCTGTACTTTTGGATTCGGGTTTCATTTGCAGAGGCGGAAAAACCCTTTTCATTTTGCAGATTTTTCGGAGGACCATGTACATTCCCGCCATAGTCCAAGAAACTCATCCTCAAATTTGCAGGGTGAATTCATCTCGACATATTACTACCAGATCCAAGTGCATAGCTTCATCCCATATTCCGATCTCAAGTTATAATCATTTTTTTGTCACTTTTGCACTACATAAATTTATCAATTCCTTTCCATTTAAAATAAGGAAGAGGGGATCAACTTATCATCCCCATTTCATTCAGAATTCAATCTTCATCCTTGAAGGTTGGATCTAGTGAATTTTCTCTCCTCTTCCAAATGTAACTTGGTGAAAAGTGTTTGAAGGGTAATCAATAGTGAAACTATCATCTCTCTTTGAGGGAAAGGGTAGTTTTCCTCTTGATCTATCATTCGCCATTTTTCCACCATTACAATTACCTACCATCTGAATATCCTTAATATGATTGCACCAAAACCAATAGCAGTAACACAGTCCACCACACTACCTATTAAATAATAGTATAGATCAACTATTCAATCAATATGAATTGTGCTTATGTTTATTAGTTGTGATTCATGCAAAATAATGAGATTCAACCTTTTCTAGAATCATTAGGGAAAAAACTATTTGTTTGGTTGATTGTAAGCATTAGAGAAGAGGCACATCCTTGAACTACAATTTTTTTAAAAATTGGTAAAAAAATTAACTTTAATTATATTTGATTAGTCAATCCTTGAACTACAATTTTTAAGTTATAATTAGAAAATTGTTTTGATTTGAACTAGTAAATAAATGTGAAATAAATAAAAGTTTTAAAACTAAAAAATAAACAACAAAATTTTCCATCTTAAATGTTATAAACACACAATCTTATAAATTGTTTTGGATTAAGGCAAAAACAGGTTTTGAAGGGGCCCTGAAACCCTTTACATAGAAGATTCTAAAAGGCTTAGAATCAAAGCATTAGATGATCCAAAACAAAATAGGCTGCAAAAGATAGGACAATTCATAGAGCAGCCAAGAAACCAACAAATGCCCAAATGGGCAGACAAAAACAGGCAAAAAATCAGGACACAAAACACAGAAACATAGAAACACAAGACCATAGGAAATAAAACACAATTACATGAGGCTCTTAAGGTTCTTAGCGACCTCAGCCTCAAGAAGGCTCATATTGTTAGCAGCCATCCTCATCTCTTTGTAATCCATGCTCTAAGTCGCATTTTTTTTCTTCATGTTGCCTCGGGTCCACTTACAAGGGCCTTGATAATCCTGAGTCTTCTCATTATCATCACCAATATTGATCAAAACTTTCTCCTATTTCCCATTGTCAAGATTATTCACCATAGCTTTCATGGAATCTTCCATCTATTTGACAATCTTGTGACTGTTGGTCATAATTGTGATGAGAGTGGATTGAATTCTCTTATAGTTCTCTTCTACATGGGTGAGCCTATCCTCAAATCTTTTTTGCATCTGATCAATGCCCTCCACTGCTCTGTTGATGCATTCCACCATGAATATATTTTCATCTTTCATCCATTGCTCATTACCTTTCTGATTATCCTAAGTAGAGACCACATGAATAGATTCCATCTTGCTACCCAAGGTCCTTTGGTTGATTTTGACCTCTTTAAGCTCATGAAAGAGCCACTTAAACATGTTGAAAGTATCAATGGCATGGTCCCTAACCATACCAAGAACATCTTCATAGTCATTCCTCTTATCACTCAACTCTGCACTCTTCGCATGAAGTTCCTTGATGGTATTCGGCAAAGGTGACAAAGGGGAATTCTCAAAGTTCTGGTTTTCAAGCTTCATGCAACCCCATTACCACCCACTGAGCCCTCAGAATTATCCTTATTATGACTAGACATAGGGGAATCTTTGCCAGCCAAGGTGGACGAAGAAGAAACAACCAGCTACTTTTGTACATTCTTACCCTTACCCAAAGAAGATTTGGCCTTCAGGGAAATCTCAAATTTGGCTTTTTAGTGAGGGGGAGGAGAATCTACCTCAGAGTTTGATTTGGACTCCTCACCTCCTGACTCCCCATTGCTAGTTTCATCCTCTAAAAATATAGGGATATAATCAGATGAGGAAGGGAGGGAACAAAGATGGGAGTCAATAAGCACTAGAAGCCCTTCATGGAGGATGGGGAACTTAACATGGGTCTTTTTATGGTCCCTAAAATTAGCCCTTAAGGCATACATCAAATAAAAAGGAAGGGACACCTTGAAACCATGACGGAAGTGGTTCAGAAGCACAAAGTGATGTCTATAAACCCTAGTGAAATGACCATCAAGAGTGAAATATTCCATAATTACCTTGAGGAATTTTGCCCAAAATTCCTTGATGATAGAGATGTCATGGTAGCTCACCTTTTTCTTCACCATCTTGGCCCTCTCCTCTTCATTTTTAGGGAAGTTCTGCATCGCCATCTCCGAGTAGTTTTGGTCCCTATAATATTTCACCCCATCAGTCGAGAGGCTAGTGACCTTTGTAATCAAACTCTCATCAATAAGAACCTTATGCCCATGTAGAGTGATAGTGCCATCTTTCCAATACTTATCAAAATAGGCAGTCACGTCCTTATTTCTCCCCTTTAACCTCTCAATATAGGGGGTGACACCCCCTTTCTCGAGAAACCTCCATAATTTCTTATCCTTCTTGAGCTACACATAGCTTGGAGGTTCAATTATCTTTCTAGCCCCACACATTCTTCTCTTCACTCTATGACTGAAGAAACTTGCAATTTTTAGGCTAAGAAAATCCCAAATGAAGCCAATATCAACCCACAAAGCATGCGGATTAAATCTGCAATAATGACACTGACCTCTAAAAACACATGCCATATGCGGTAAGGGGTCAATCTTTCTAGATACATATCTAGTAATGATGGAAAGAGTACTCATAACTTTAGTTGCCTTGACTTCTATCATGAAGAGAAAGCATATAGAGTTTTGTGTCCAATTTATCCTCATTGGTCCAACTCACTTGACTAGTACATCTCACTCCCTTATTAGCTAAGCATTCGGCCACATAGTTGGACTCCCTAAAAACATGGGATATTATGCATTGATCAAAAGAGTTAATAATTTCCCTAGCCTTATTAATCCAAACTTTGACGTTCCAAGAGGGCTTCGATATACCTTTTAGATAGTTAATAATATTTTTGGAATCACCCTCCACCCACACAAGCTTGTAGTTATGTTTTCTAGCTAAATTGATTCCTTGGTAAGCTCATATGGCTTTAGCAAGGTAGTTAGTCTAAATTCCCAAGGGGAGCACCACCGCTGAAACAAGATTGCCATTATGATCCCGTAACACTCCTCCACATCCTGTCGGCCCTGGGTTACCTTTGGCCGCCCCATCAAAATTAATTTTGGCCCAACCTTGAGGTGGTCCTTTCCAACCCTGGCTAGTTGTATTTTTAGAATTGGGCTTTAAAGTCAAGGAGATATCCATATGAATTTCCCAAGCCCTTGCAACCCTAGACTCTTAGTCAATGCAAAGCAACCTGCTATGGGAACTCGGTCTTGGACAAAGGATAGAAAGATTATCATTAATGGACTGGTTAATTTTCCTAAAGACAATATCCGGCTGGAGATATACTTCCCTGAAAATACAATTATTTCGCTTCTTCCATATACCCCACACCACATGGGGAAACACAAAGGTCCACAAAGTTTGTAATGTGTGGTTCTTAGTAGGTGCCTTCCAATGGAAAATGAACTCTTTAACCGAACTAGGAAAAATCTAGCATAGATCCCATCGCTAGAGCACTTGACTCCATATGTCAGCCGCAAAGGAGCAATGCAGGAAGAGATGATCAACAAACTCATCTTCCTTCAAGCAAAGATAGCATCTATTAGGTATAGAAAAACCCCTTTTACAAAGATTATCCATGGTAAGAATTTTGTTCAGGAAAAGGAGCCAAAAGATCATATTGATTTTAGGAATCAAAATTTTAATCCATATTTTGGACCACCACGAAACAGGAGGAACCAAATAATAAGCAGCCGAAGCAATTGAAAATTTATCATTTGAAGAAGACCGCCAAATCAGCTCATCTTCAGAGTTAGCCTTCTCCAAAGTAAAAGAATTCAAAGTTGATTGCAATGACCCTAGGATAGGGCTAATAATAGAAAGATCCACCTAATTATCGCCATCCCAGTAATCAATCACCTTCAGCCCAAAGGAAGCAACAAAAGCATCTCTAAAAGATTCAATCACGGGGTCAGAGGCTAGCTAAGTTTTACCAATCCAACAATCATTCCAAAAGAGGATGCTCCGACCATTTACCAACTTCCAACATGTCCCACTGAGAAAATATTATAAATTGTTATATTATCATTTCATTTATTTTTTTAAAAATATTCCATGTTCTACTTTTTGAATCAGCATAATTTAATCATCATCAAAATTTAACCCCAAAATACACCAAATATGTCCATCTATACATCTTTTAGGAATACTTTCCTACTCATTTTAATGTTGTATTAGTTTATAAAAGGGACTATCTCTATACATTGATAGTATAATAGTAAATATAGCACTATCAATAATCATAAGATGTGGCATATAGCTTGAGTGGCCATGGTACTTCAAGTTTGGTAGTTGTTCATTGGTTTGTAAAGACATATAACAAACTTGCAATTGTAGTCTTACTTTAAGTCATCAATTTTATCATTGTAAATAATTAATTATTAAAATTAATTATCCAAACCAAGTCTTAGATAAAATTTATTAAATGACCTACCAGTGGATTTGCTTGCTTCCCATACCATTACAATTGTTTTTTTTTATCGGTGAAAGAGTTTTTGTGTTAATTCTCAAAAGATATATAGTTTTCGATGAAGTGGCATATCTCCATTGAAAATTCTAGAATTTTCACTATCCTTTATAGCCCCATATACAAAAAAATTCTCCCATTTGCCTAAAAAGTTTATAATTTCAACCAACCCTTATAACCCCATATACAAAATATATAGCCCAACTGTCAAAATTTTATAATCTAACTACAAGAATTAGGGGAGAGGAGCCAATATGTGTGCAGGTACCAATACATGTTATAGTACATAGACAAAATGAGACCAATAGGGGTGCTCTAAAAATGTCATGTCAATGCTTTTCCCCAAAAAAGTACCTCTAAAATTCAAAAAATAAGCAATGATGTGATGCCACATCTGTGCACAAGTAAACATGACTTAGTGCACACATATGGATCTTATGACAATTTGGGACCATTTTGGACACCTTCACAAAAATGCATACTGAAGTGGTATCATATTTTGCCATATAGACTTGAAATTTTGTTTTTGAGTAGGGGACTTAACATGTAAGTTGTTGTATAAAATTTAATTTTTTTTTAAATGTCCACATATTGTCATGACTAGATCCAGACCCTAGTTGGATTTACTTGATGTGTCAGACATTGTTACTATTGGTATTTTGCACATGATGGTTTGATTAGTTTTTTTTAATAATGTTGGATGGTATTTAATGACATTAATGATGGTTAGTTATTTATTATGATGCTATGATTAACATCGGTATTTAATGATGAAAATGTTTTATTAGATTTTTATGTGGTAATGATAATAATATCATGATCTGACAACTTCTGTCGAGTATAAGTTGGTTGCAGGTTTCAAAGGAAAACATATGACTGAGGAGGAGCTATCTAATCTCACCAACAGTGACCTAAGGAATGGAAACTTGTGAAAAAATATTAATTAGATAATTAATTTGGGGAATTAATATAAATTGACTAGAGAATTAAATAAATAAAATATAATTAATCAAAAATAAATAATCAAAGGTTGAAATTAATTGAGTAATTAAATTAGTGGAATAATTAAAATATGATAAATAAGAGATAAATTAAAGAAAATAATTCCTTGAGGAGAATATTCAATGGTTTAATTTATAAAAATAAACTAGTATTAAAGTAATAATTATAATAGAAATAAATCAAATAGAAGTAATCAATTTATTAAATTGGTAAAATGTAGATATTAATATTGACATGCGTAATATTAATATTTAGAAGAAATTATATACTAAGAATATAAATGACATGCAAATTGGTGTTGCATGAAATTAGTTAATCATGCATAATTAGTAGATTTTCAAAAAAGACCAAATCTTGAATAATTAAAACATGCAATTGAGTTTGTAAATAAATTAGAATTACCGTTAAATTAGAAAGTATTAGTTGAGAGATTGAAAAAAAGGGAGACATGCATAATTAGAGAACTAAATATATATTTTAGTAATTAAATTAGATTTTAAATTAAAATAAATTATGAATACAATGGTCATGCATTTGACTTCTAAAAATTAGTTAAATTCGGTATTTCCTAAATTTATAAAATTAATCTATTTTTCAAAAACTTAATACAATTAGTTAAATTTAGAAAAACTAAATACATGAGATATGCACATGAATTTGTGATTTATTTAGAATCTTATTTTTGAGAGTTCTATGATTAGAACTTAACTTTTATTTAAAACTGGAATCATACATCATAATTGTAAATTTAATAAAAATAGAATTTATTCCTTCATAACTTAGCCTACATGTTTATAAAAATAGGGAAGATTTACTTATTCCACATCAAGTTGGCTGGAAATCTCAATTTCTCTCTGCAAATTTTGGAAGCCATTGTGTGAAGAAGGACGTCTTCCAATTGTGAGCGTATCTCTCCTCATCTTCTCTCATCCAGGTTTTATTTTCTGACATGTTTAATAGAGTCTTCATTTAACTATTTCTTTATGTCTGCAAATAAACTTAATTGATTTCATGATCTCAAATCTTTAATTCTGAGTGTATGTTGAAGCATACGAAAATAAGAGTAGCGACTGAATTAGAATATGCTTTGTCTGCCATAAATTTCTGGTTTGTTGTATCCCTCTTCTCTCTTGCACCCTACCATGCCTTCTCCATGGGTTTGGGTTTGAAGATAATAGCAAATTGGGGAAAGATGGGCGATGAAATTCTGCAGCCACATTAACCTCTTTCTGCCATCCATTGCCTTTTAAGTTCATAAATTTCAAACAAAATAGAAATTCTTATTTCTGGATTCAACATTTATAGACAACTTCCTTTGACTTATGAATTATGTCGCACGTATCTTTAAAAATAGAAACTAGCTTTTAAGGAAATTTACTGGGTTTTTGCGTTTCAAAGATTTCTTATTTTTGTGAAAATTTCAACAAAATTGGGATCTGGGTTTTTACGCCGAGAGGCATTCCTATACAATCACAACAGGGGGAGTGAAGGATAGAATAAATGTAGAATATTCCATGTAAACATTAAAGAAACGAAAGACTTGGAGATAGCTACAAAGAAAATGGTAGCTAAAGAGTCTAATGTTACTGCCACCATAGTGGAAGAGTAGTCATCCCTAACTACATGCATCTTTGTTGTCCCCAGTTAGTATTTCTTCTATCTTTTTGCAAAAATCATTTGCATTTGTTATGTATATTTGCAAACATCATTTTTTTTTAGCAAATATTTGGTGAGGGAGAAAGGATCGGGTTTTTGGTTAAGCAGTTGATCACAATTGAGGAGAGGCCACATCTGAGGAAAGAGGTTCATTTGATCTGTCCCTCAGTTTTGAATAGGTAGTTTCTGCTCCTTGCCCTTCCTCACCTCAGAAGATAGTTTTGCCTCCTTCCCAGCCTTCTAGATTTAGTTGGGATTTGTTCAACCCATTGGCTTCTTTAAAATAACAGGAAATGTTTGCTAGCGATACATGACATCAAACTCACTTCCATAGCTTCCATTGTTTTTTTTGTTAACCATAAGCTTCGACTTAAGCTTCATATTAAGCATTTACTTCTTGTTGTGCATGTAAATATAGGTGACTTCTTTTGATAGTTGTGAATCTCTAGATAGTATCTTTCAAGCTACTCATCTAGGTATGTGTTTTGCTTCTATGAAATTTTCTTTTTAAATTGTTTTGGGAAGTAAATTCATTTTTTTTGTGAATTATGTATGGTATGAGAAGTTGGCTGGGAGAATCATTTTATGAGATCATCCATTTAAATAGCTTTGTTGTATGAGTGCATCGCTAAATTGGCTTTGTTTTGTATGTTCTCCCTTGTGCAATGGAAGAATTTGCTCTGGTATGTGTTTGAAATTTGTTGAGATATCTATAGTAGTCTAATGGAAAGTGACGTAAAATTTGGGAATTTATTAGATAGAATGTATTGGCTATTTGATTGCAATATGTTACTGTAGGTTTTTTTATTTTCCGTATGTTAGGGGGTATTTATTTTTCCTACACATATATTATTAAGCTTGCTTAGGTTATTAGGTGTGGTTAATATGAGGACACGTGGCAGAATACATTAGCTACATGTGTAACTCTCCACCTCACATGGGTAGTTGAGTTACACACCCTCTTTTGGCTTGTTGTGCCACCTCTCATAACCACTATTTTGTCATTTCCTAAGTGAGTTATGGGGTAGTTGGGTTTCTCACCCTCTTTTGGCTTTATGTGCCACCTCTTATAACTCCTTTTTTGTTTTCATGTAAGGAGGTTATGCCACATGTTTTGGCATTTACCAAGTAGGTAAAAACCTCCCACCTTTTATGGGGTAGTAGGTAAAACCTCCCACTTTTTATGGAGGTGGGAGTTAATGCACCTCTTGGTTGTATATGCTATTATTTTTCTATATAATAAGCAATATACTCTCACCTTCACAAGGGAAGTGATAGCTCGGTGAGAGTCTTCTCTAAATTCTCTTCTTTATCTCTATTTTTCTCTCATATCAGATTTATCTTCATTCAGCTATTTTGATCTTCGATCATCCGTTGCTTGGAGTTGCATGTGATCTATGACCAACATCAGATCCTGGCTCAATTCTTGCTTCTCACAGAATTTAACATGGTATCAGAGCCGTGTTGTCTGGTATAGCTCATTGCTTTTCTGATTTATTTGAGAGATTTGAGATTGTTAGATAGCTAATATTTTTCTTAAAAACCAAGTATGCTCTTCTCCTGCATTTTCGTGTGATCTGGAGAATCAGAACAGTTTAAAGGAAAATAAGCTTCTAGTTAAATCTGGTTTTATATATGTGTTCTTTGAGATCTGGGTGATTGCAGCATTTTTGGTAATATTGGAGGCTTTTTTTAGCATTTCCAGAGTGTCCAGAAGGCTTGTGAAAATCATAAGTGACTTTTATTTCACCAAATTCAGAGTTTGGAGAACACAGTAAAAAAATCAGAGTACTTGACGGAAAGCTGGAAATGAGCACTCTTCATAATTGCAGGTCTTATTGAAATATTCTACCCTTCTTTGTTAGATATTGCAGGTTGAATCAGCTGCATGTTTTTTTTTCTTCTATAGATCATATCTTTCTTCTCACAACTCTATTTTACAAAAACGAATAGTTGTTGGAAAGGTATTAAGATACATTGAGCAGCTATAAGGCTAATTTTTTCAGATTTTGTGTTAAATTTATATGTATTTAAACTTTCTATTTTGGCCATTAAAGCCTTAGAAAGCATTGTAATCTAATAAAAGCCTTGTAAATGCACTAATTATAAAGTGCCAACCTTGTAATATTTGGGGGGGGTGATTTCAAAGACTAGTGAAAAGGGGGGGTGTCTCTTGTGTCTTCTTTCTTGCACTCTTCTTGACTCTTTGCAATCTTCTTTTCTGCTATCATGGATGCATCTACAGTTCCACTTTTAACACCATATAATTACTTTGAATGGAAATCTAAGATGATAATATATCTGAAAAGACATGGATATCATTGTGTTACTATGGGACTTGAAACTGAACCTCAAGATGCTGCAGAAAAGATTAAATGGTTTAATAAATGTGATGAAGCTTTTGGTACATTGTGCATGTCAGTCTCTCCTGACCTTCTTTTTCACATTGAATCTGCTACTACACCAAATGCAGTATGGACTACTTTGGGAAACCTCTTTGGTAAACATGATGAACTAAGAGGTCATCAATTGGAGAATGAACTCATAGGGTTGAATCCAACCAATTTTGATACTATACAAGACTTCTTCACTAAACTTAAGTCTATAAGATTGCAGTTGGAACAGTGTGGAACTAAGAAAGATGATAAGCAACTGATCTTGAGTATTCTTTCTAAGCTTGGTCCTAATTATTCAGTGTTTGTTTCTACATTCTATGCTACCAAATGTGCCCTAGGTACCACATTCAAAATGCCTTCTTTAGATGATTTTGCTGCAGAACTCACTAGGGAGCAGGACAAATTGGTTCAAATGGGTACAATAAAGCCCTCTAAGTCACATGCCTTAGTTGTAAATCAAGGCACAAAAGAACAGAAAGGGTCTAGTAAGCAAGATAAGAAACAAAAGAACCAAGGAGAGAAGAAGAAAGATCAGAAATCTGCTACTTCAAAAGCAGACAATGAGACCTCTTCATCAAAAGGTGAACAACCTAAGAAGGAGAAGGTCAAGTGTTCTTATTGTAAGAGGCCTGGTCATGATGAACATAAGTGTTTAAAGAAACAAATTGATCACCTTTCAAATCTTCTTGAAAAGAATAATATCAAGGTTCCTGATTCAGTCAAACAGAGTTCATCGGAAGGATCTTCTAAGGACATAGATAAGAGTAAGGGGAAAGGAAAGGGTAAGGCCCTAGTTTCTATTGCTTCACAACCAAATTCTTGGATAATTGACTCAGGTGCTTCACACCACATGGCTTCTTCAGAAGATGATTTCACATCTTTAGAGCCATGTTCTATGCCTTCCATCCTAATGGGTGATGACACTCCTGTTGAAGTGCATGGGAGAGGGTCTGTTGATGTGGGTGAAGGAACATTTCAAGATGTCCTTTGTGTTCCATCTTTATCAACTAATCTCCTATCTGTTTATCAGATCACTCACACTGGTTCTGGCAAGCGAGTTGAGTTCACACCAAATGCAGTGGTAATTAGCGAAATGCATAATGGGTCTACTGTTGCTATGGGAAAACCAGATCATCATTCTAGATTATATCAGTTTTCTCACTTTGTTCCTGACTCTCCTTCGACAGTTTTACTCACTCATGCAGATGAGGTGAGTTGTTTGTGGCATCAACGGTTTGGCCACTTGAACTACCGTTACTTGCAACAACTCAGTCAACAAGAAATGGTTTCAGGGTTGCCTTCTATTCAATTTTCTGATGGAATTTGCCAGGGGTGCATTCTTGGTAAGCATCCAGAGGAGAAGTATGATAAAGGTAAAGCTTGGAGAGCTACACAACTATTGGAGTTGGTACATAGTGACTTGGCAGGACCATTTCCACAACCATCCTTCAGCAAGGCTAGATATGTCTTGACATTTATTGATGACTTTTCCAGATATACATGGGTTTACTTTCTCAAACAAAAGTCTGAAGTCTTTGAAAATTTTCTAGATTTCAAAGCTTTTGCAGAGAAACAATCTGGGAAGTTCATCAAGATTCTGCGTACAGATAATGGGGGTGAATATGTTAATAATCAGTTTGAACAGTTTTGTGCTTCAGAAGGTATCAACATGCAGCACATAGTTCCATACAGTCCTCAACAAAATGGTGTAGCAGAACGAAAGAATAGGTCCTTGAAGGAGATGGCTAATTGTATGATTCACTCCAAGTCTTTGGCACCTCAGTATTGGGCAGAGGCCATCAACTGTGTGTGTTACATCCAGAATCGAGTTCCTCATAAAGCTGTGAAGGGGGTAACTCCCTTTCAAGCTTGGACTAGTCGAAAACCCACAGTTAAACACTTTAGAGTGTTTGGTTCTCTTGCATGGGCCCACATTCCAGCTGAAAAATGCAAGGCTATGGATCTGTAGAGTAAGTCGTGCATATTTGTTGGATATCCAGATGATGTCAAAGGGTATAGGCTTCTCCATCCCACTACTCATGAGTTGTTCATTGAGAGGAGTGTTTGTTTTGAGGAGAGTTCTTCTAGTTCTTCTCATACCACCTCTCCATCCACTATCACATTGGAGAAATTGCATTATGATGACAGTTCTTCAGAGGATCTTAATCCTCCTAATCTTGATGAGGAGTCTTCTTCCTCTACTTCAGATGGTGACAGTGATGATGAGGATTCACATTCCTCTCATAGTCATCATTCAGAGGCTGATGATTCTCCCCCAGACTCTCCAGCCTCAGTACCTCTTTGGGCTCGAAAAACTTTTGAGTCAGCAGGAGATTGGCTTGGTGATCCATTAGATACTAGAAGAACAAGGTCACAATTTCAGCAAGCTCCACATCTCTTCATTGCTTCAGCTTCTGATCCACAATCCTTTCGAGAAGCTTCAGGTGTTCCTAAGTGGGATGCTGCAATGCAAGAAGAGTTCAATTCCTTGGAAAGGAATCACACATGGGATTTAGTTCCTCTTCCTAAGGGAAGGAAACTTGTTCGATGCAAGTGGATCTATCGAACAAAATTTGCAGCGGATGGGTCGGTTGATAAGTATAAGGCTCGCTTGGTAGCAAAAGGTTTTTCCCAAGTTCCAGGGGTTGATTACTCTGAGACTTTTGCTCCAGTTGCTAAGATGAATTCCATCCGACTTGTTCTTGCTATAGCTGCAGCCCATCGTTGGGAAGTTCATCAGATGGATGTGAAGAGTGCATTTCTTCATGGTGACCTTTAGGAGGAAATCTACATGGAGCAACCACAGGGGTTTGTTCAGGATCCTTCACTTGTGTGTCGACTTCGAAAGTCTCTCTATGGCCTCAAACAGGCTCCTCGAGCTTGGTATGCCAAGATGGACTCATTTCTTCTGACAGTTGGTTTCACTCGGTGCCATTCTGATCCGAACGTATACATTCTGCAACAGGATGAAACTCTCACATTTCTAGTTCTCTATGTTGATGACTTGTTACTCACAGGGAGTCACTCATCCACCATCAAAGCAGTGAAAATTGCTCTACATGATAGATTTTTGATGTCAGACTTGGGTCTTCTGCATTACTTCTTGGGAATTGAGATCACTCAATCATCTTCAGGAATCTTCCTTGGACAACCCAAGTATGCACTTGATATGCTCTCTAGATTTCACATGGCTGATTGTAAGCCTACACCTACTCCATTTTTGTCAGGGGTCAAACTTGAGGCTAAGTGCTCTTCACCCTTGGTTGATGGCACTTTATATCGACAGCTTGTTGGAAGCCTCATTTATTTGACTCATACGAGACCCGACATTTCTTATGTTGTGGGCATGGTCTCTAGATTCATGCAAGAGCCACATGAGTTGCATTGGAAAGCAGCTAAGCGGATCCTCCACTACATTCAGGCTACTCACAATTATGGAATTCAGTATGTAGCAGGTGTGGATATTAACTTGGTAGGATATACGGATTCAGATTGGGCAGGTGATTCTCAGGATCGCAAGTCTACTTCTGGGTATTGCTTCTCACTTGGTTCTGGTCTAGTTTGTTGGTCGAGCAAGAAGCAGTCTGCAATTGCTCTTTCATCGGCAGAGGCCAAGTATCGAGGGGCAGTCAATGCCACCACTAAGGCTATTTGGCTTCAGAATATTCTCACTGAGTTTGGTATTCCAGTCAGAAAGCCTACCATCATCTTTTGTGATAATCAGAGTGCTATACAGATCTCAAGAAATCCAGTTCATCATCAGAGGACGAAACACATTGAGATACATATGCACTATATTCGGGAGCTCATTCAGGAAGACATCATTGATCTTAAGTATTGTTCTACATTGGAGCAAACTGCGGACATCTTCACCAAACCTTCACTGAAAGCAAGTTCCTTCATTTGCGATCTTTGCTTGGGATGCAAAAGGTGTCTACTTCAGGAGGGGCTTCTTAGTCCTTCATTCTTTCTCTCTCTATTTAGGGGGGTCTATTCCTCTTATGGGAGGGCTTCTTCTTTTGGGGGGGATATTTATGTACATGGGTACCTAACATGGCCTCATTTGCCGGGACCCATCTTTTCACCCACCTAAGCTACGCTTAAGGGGGGGTGTTAGTGTAGGTTTTTTTATTTTTCTTATGTTAGGGGGTATTTATTTTTCCTACACATATATTATTAAGCTTGCTTAGGTTATTAGGTGTGGTTAATATGAGGACACGTGGCGGAATACATTAGCTACATGTGTAACTCTCCACCTCACATGGGTAGTTGAGTTACACACCCTCTTTTGGCTTGTTGTGCCACCTCTCATAACCACTATTTTGTCATTTCCTAAGTGGGTTATGGGGTAGTTGGGTTTCTCACCCTCTTTTGGCTTTATGTGCCACCTCTTATAACTCCTTTTTTGTTTTCATGTAAGGAGGTTATGCCACATGTTTTGGCATTTACCAAGTAGGTAAAAACCTCCCACCTTTTATGGGGTAGTAGGTAAAACCTCCCACTTTTTATGGAGGTGGGAGTTAATGCACCTCTTGGTTGTATATGCTATTATTTTTCTATATAATAAGCAATATACTCTCACCTTCACAAGGGAAGTGATAGCTCGGTGAGAGTCTTCTCTAAATTCTCTTCTTTATCTCTATTTTTCTCTCATATCAGATTTATCTTCATTTAGCTATTTTGATCTTCGATCATCCGTTGCTTGGAGTTGCATGTGATCTATGACCGACATCAGATCCTGGCTCAATTCTTGCTTCTCACAAAATTTAACACAATATAAAACTTATTTTTGTCTCTACAAATTTATTAATGGATGTGTGTGTTTTATCTATTTTAATCCAGATTAGTTACTGGAATAAAGGATTTCTAGATTGAATCCAAGATAGAGAGTTTCTATTTATGTATGATCTTAAATTTGGTCTTCTCTATGTTCAGTGAAGTATTTTGAACTGCTGGATTTAGAATATTCCCATGATCAAAACTAAGAATCAAAAGCAAACTAACTTTCACTATAATTGACGGTCTGAGAATTGCTTGCTTTCCATGTGCAATAGCTTCTTAACTATTGTACTTGTCTCATGGTTTCTACCCAGTAAAGTATCGCAGGCAAATATCTTGTCCTAAACGAGGGTTATAAAGATTAGGTTTAATAAAATTTGTTATTGGAATTCCTGATATCTGGAAATCGCACAAGAAGTTTAACCATTTCATTCATAGAAAAATGTGTTAATATGCATAAGATGTTTCTTAAATTATAGATCTGGTTATGATCAAGTAGTGATGGTTTTTCTATGTTGTGTCAATTATGTAATGTGTTTTTTAGGATTTAATTTATAAAATTATGTGGAAAAAATGCTTGGAACCTCTTAAAACGTCTCAAATATCATATGTTGTGGTATTTATGTGAATTGTCTAATGAAAAATAATATTTATATTGATGAATTTACAAGTAGGTTACTACAAGATATATAAGTATAAAGAGCAAGTTTTGGACTTTTTGTTCAATATATGAGGCTTCATAAATTAGGACAACAAAGGTTTGCATGCATTTAGGAGGAGCAAGAATTTGTGTGTTAATAAATACATTTCACATATTTGTTAAATTTAAGTAACTGCTATTTTTTAATTTAAGACTTGGTTGTTATGAAGCATAGAATTATTTACTACTTAAACAAAAAGTGTTACAAATTTAATATATTCTTTTATTAAAATCAAAATTATTTTGTTTCAAAGTTATTCTAATGATCATCCTATTTTATCCCTTACACTTGTCTCACTTCAACTAATAAATTAAATGAATATTAAAAACATAATTGTTCTAGACTTTTTCAAAAGTAGTTTGGGATAAGAACACATATTCGAAGGGGATATACAGAGGCGGTGGCTGGCTCTGCAACCAAGGATGAATACGAACGGTCCTTGGCTGCAGGTCGACTCTATGTTTGGGGGCTCCAAAGCCTACCGGGAGGCCCCCGCATTTACTTATGCTCGTGTCTCCATTAATGGAGAAAAATAGGGTTGGGGTTGGTATTAACACCAACCAGACCAATAACGAAGTGAAGAAATCATTTCGCCAAGCCATTGAAGGGCATTGCACGACTCTCTCGGAGGATGCGAGGTTCGAGCCAGAGGTCCTTCACGATGTAGCAGCAAGCCAGACCCCCGAAGAAGGTGAGGTTGCCTCGGCTCCAAGAGTTGTCATTAAACCTAATACCTCCATGACTGAATGCATTTCTAAACAAATTTCTAGACTTAGAGATTTTGCGATTTTTTTAGCAGCCCTTGATGTAGATAGAATATTGTCTAGAAAGTATTTAAATAGATGGTTTCAAGATATTTGGTGTACAAAACTTAGCATTCATTTTTCTTTCTGTAGAATGTTACAAAAAGGGTTATTCCTTATTTTTTTCAATGATAAAGAAACACAGAAGAAAGTGCTTGATAAGCAATTTTGGAATGTAGGAAATGCATGCTTTAGGGTCGTTCCTTGGAATCCTGTTGCATGTAATGAGGAAATCATGGCACTATCTAACCCTGAATGGGTTGTTATTAAAAACGTTCCTCCATTCTTATGGAACTATATCTCAAAAATTATCGAGCCTATAGGCAAAGTGATTAAAATTGATTCTTCTGCTACTTTATTACCCCATATGGATGCGAGGGTACTCATTGCCTTCAATCCTGGCTCGACTTTACCCTCTGAAATTGATATCTATATTGAAAACCAATTATTTTTATGTCCCTTAGAGTATTTGGGGGGAGTTAATGCATGTCATAAGTGCAAAAGAAGTGGGCACTTCTTCAAAAATTGCCCTGTTGGGGGGAAAAAACTTTGCTCCTTCCAAGAAGGCCTTTGCTCGATACCCTCTACATTCTGCCTCGGAAGACCCCTCGAACCCTAAACAGACTAGCCCTACTCCTCCCCCATTGCACCCTGAATCTTCACCTCTCGTCCCCCCCAACCCTTCACATCCTAACTTTCCTGACCCGCCACCTCCACCCGACCCTGACCCCCCACTATCTAGCCCACAAGATTGCCCCAATCCCTCCAGTGTTCCTCCCTCGATTGTTGAGAGTTTAGTTAAATATCAGAAGGCCCTAAAAGAGGCCAATTTGGCTTCCAATGTCTCTATCCCACTTGAATTTGATGTGGTTGGTTTTTCCACTACTAATGTTGGACCCAAAACTCAAAATGCACAACAACTTGTCCTTGAAAAATTGAAAATGGCTGCAGAACACAGAAAATGACTTGAACTATCATTAAGTAATAAAAAAAAGGAGATTGAGTCCTATACCATGCCCTTCCTCCATGAGTTGATCGAAGGGGATGATGGTGGTGCTCAAGATACTACCAATGCCATCTGTAGTGTAAGTCAATCCCCCTCTGGGGTCTAAATGTATGGGAAATTGTGACATTCTTGGGGAGATGAGCATTCCTCCCATTGTTTATGTTTCAAATACTCCCTTGGAGACCAATGTTGAGGGTGAGGGAGCACAAATCCCGACCAAACCCCTTGATTTGACATCTGGTGACATTGATGGGGATATGGGGCTTACCATCCTCCCTTCTAACCATACCATAGGGGATGTTCATGATACTGGACTTTGTTTGAAAGCTGATGACTTTGAGGTTATCAACAATGGTGGGGATAATCCACTTTCCCTAGATCTTAGAGTTTTTTATTTTGGATCTAATAATGGGGGAGAAGACCTATCTGGAAATAAATATAAGAAAAAAAGGAGGAAAAGATCTCCTAAGGCTTCTAAGGAGACTTCAGGTAGGAAGGAGTCATTGGGACCAGAACAACTCTCTAAACTTAGGAAGAAAAGAGGTAGACCACTTTCAATAGTGGCTTTTGATGCTAGTTACCTCTCTAATCCTGAGGAATGGCCTAAGTGTTTCAAGGGGTTTAAGTCCCCGGTGGACACTCCTAAACAATCTTCCTAATGTTGAAAGCCATCTCATGGAACATCAGGGGCCTTGAGGCCCCTGATAGAAAATATGTGGTCAAAAGATTTCTAAATATGCACAAGGATATTGACTGCCTTATGCTCCAAGAGCTAAAATCAGTGGAATTTACCTTAGAAGTTGGTCTAAAATGCATTTGGAGGGAGGCCACTCCCTTCTATACCAATCACCCTAAAGGAAGAGGTGGAGATGCAATTTTATTAAACCCTAATTGGGCGAATAAGGTGATAAAATGGGGGCAATCCCCATGTGCTAGGGTAGTATGGGTTATCATTCAGAATGACAATTCCACCTTTGGCATTTGTTCAATTTATGCCTCCAATGACTATCGAGAAAGAGGGAGTATGTGGGAATGGCTTGCTAACTTGGAGGATATCCCCTGGTTCTTGGGAGGAGATTTCAACATGGTAGTTAGTGCTCAAGATAAACAGGGAGGAAACAAGGTTGAATGGAAGGGTGTTGAGAGAGTCCAGTGGGAAAGGATGGTTAACAAAATGAAATTGATTGATCCTTTACAAGGAAAGAAGGGAGACTATAAATCAATATGGTACACTTGGTGTAATCATCAACAGTATAATAAAAGAGTCTATTGCAGGCTAGATAGATTATATTTCAACAAATATTTCTTTGAAACTGCTAAAAATGATGATGGTGTTCAATATGATGTCATATCATATACATTATCAGATCATCATCCTATTATGATTGGGCTAAATATAATTGATAGTAGGATGGCCCCACCAAACCCTAGCTCAAACTTCAGAATGAACACTAGTCTACTAATGGATGAGGACCTGAAGTGTGCCCTGTGTCTTGTCAGAATGTTTAATAAATATGGTAATTGCCAAATGTCCAACATTGACAGATGGAACCAGAATGTTAAAACTTGGACCTCACTCTACCATGTTGTGGGTAAAAAGACGGCTAAGGATGCCAGAGCCTCTGAGTTACAACTGCATAATGCCCTCTAAGTGGCTAAGCTAGAACTTCAAGGGGATCTTGAGAATGGATCACTCACCAACCAACTTATTAGGGCCAAGACTGATCTTAGAAGATTGCAGAATCAGAAAATCAAAGGGTGGAGAACTAGGGCTAAATTAAATTGGTTGGATACTGGAGATCGAGGATCTAAATTCTTCTGCCAGCTTCTTAAGATGAAACAAGTCAGAGAGAAAATTGACACCATCTGGGAGCAGAGTAAGAACCTCTCTGAACCAGCTGAGATTCTTGAGTGCTTTGCTTAGTTCTACAAGGATTTGTTCTCTGTTGAACCAGTTAGGGAGGAACAAGAAAATGCCAAAAAGATTGTCCTATCCTTGGTCCCCAAACTTATTGATAAGGAGGATAGTAGGCTACTTGAAATGACTATCTCAATAGAAGAAATCAGGAAAGCTATCTTGGCTCTTAGTAATAATAAATCCCCTGGCCCTGATGGGTTTCCAGTAGAATTTTATAAGGAAAATATTGGATGGATTGTTGATGATCTTCACTCCCTATACACTAAGGCGATACACAATGGTACCTTGGGCAAAAATATTAACAAAGGTCTGATCAAGCTTATTCCTAAAGAAGGTGACAAAACCCTACTTAAAAACTAGAGGCCTATCACACTGTTGAATGTGTCATACAAAATCTTAGCTAGGTTGATTGCATGCAAATTGGAGAAAATCTTACCTAATATTGTCAATACTACTCAAACAGGGTTTGTTAAAGGACATTATATACTGGCAAACCTAATTACCTGTTGTGAGTCACTCCACTGGGCTAAGGAATCAGGACAAAATGGAGTCATGTTGCTCATAGATTTTGAGAAAGCCTATGATAGGATAGAATGGGGTTATATCATTCAGATGCTTCGGTCATTAGGCTTCCCCCCTGGATTTTGTAATATTTATGTGATGCCAATGCTTTTGTTGAAGTAAATGGGATAAGGTCCTCCAATTTTGCACTAACTAGATCCATCAGATAGGGATGTCCTTTGGCCCCTGCCTTATTTGTCCTAGCTATTGATACAATGTTCTACTTGCTTAAGGACTCCTCTATTACTCCACCTGTTAGGGGTATCTCCCTACCTAACAAGGAGGAAATGTGTAATGTTCAATTTGTTGATGACACTGCACTTTTAATTAAGCTTGAGGGAGATAACCTTGCTGCTCTGCTGAAAAATATTGAACTCTTCTGCCTAGCATTTGGCAGTAAGATTGCTATGCACAAGTCCAATCTCCTTGGTTGGGATTACAACCCTATTACTACTTACTAAGTTGCCATTAGTCTTATGTCCAAAGTCATTCTATATACTCTAGTTAGTTACTACTACCAAAATATTCAGTCGGTAAGCATAGAGCAGTCGATTATAGAATAAAGTAGTCACAGAGCCTAGTATACACCAAATTGTCTACCGAGTATCACTCTATGTCTACCGAGCAGCAAAAATGATATACCGAGTGAACACACACTGAGTGAAGCGTGTTACTAGATTCATTGAACCTAGACACACATGGGAAACGTGTTACAAGATCAAGGAACAAAGAACAGTTATCACATTGGAAATTGCACTTAAAGATTTTGTATGATCTTGAGGTCATCTATCCAATGAAATATTTTGTATGGTTATTCATTCAATAAATCATTTTTGTAAGATTGAAGCAATGAACAGATCACCGACATAAGAGATCTATTTATACAACATGAATTAAGGATCAAATAGAGAGGTATATGAAGCAAGACATGTGTAATAGATAAGGAAGCACTGAGTATTATGACTGTTAGAGACATAGAGGTCACCAAGAAGGATTTCAGAGAACAGTCAAGGAACAGAGTAAATAGAAGGGTTTACCGAGTTACTTTATGGATTACCGAGGTATGCTATAAGAAAGGTAATCTCATTTTGAGCACATAGAATATGCTATAACATTTCAGATGTGAAGTTGTAGATATTTGTAAAGATTTTCTTGTAATATTTTGAGTTGTAAGAGAAACCTTTAACAGGGTAAAAGACTCTAACAAAGTCTATAAATTGTAAAGCCTTTAACTGGGTGCAGCATTTAGAATAAGTGTTGTAAAATCCTTTAGCAAGGTAGATCTAATGATCTTGATAATCCTAACAGGGTAAGCTATCATAAATAGCTGAACATGTAGCTCTAACCATGCAACCTTTATTATTGCAGTAGTGAAGTTGTGGGTGCCATCCCCACCGCAGTTTTTCTCTCTAACCAAGAGTTTCTACGTAACCAAAATATATGTGTTATGGAGTGAATCATGTATGATTGTTATTTATTTGTTATAGCTTTATGTTATGTTACAATGGTTTTTGGTTTCTGCATAACAGTAAAGTTATTGTTGAAGAAAGGATTTGAAGTATTGATTCACCCCTCCCCTCTCAGTACATTAGCTTTCCATATTGGGCCTAACAATTGGTATCAGAGCCTCAATCTTGGAAAAGGGATTAACAGCCTAAAGAAAAAGATCTTATCAATGGAAGGCTATAAACAATCTCGAAGAATTGTGCATCTGCAAGAAGAGTTGGATCATGCTAATCAAGTGATTGCAAACATGCAAAGACAAATGCAAAAATTATTGAAAGTCAGAAGAAGATTGTCTGATGATTTGCAGGACTCTCAAGAGTTAGTGGAACAAATTGAGACATCATCTAAGAACAGTATATCTAAAGAGACTAAAGAGATGATTGGAGAACTGAAAAAAAAGAACAAAGCACTGACTGATTAGCTAAAAGCAATAAAAAGAGGACATGAACATTTCAGCACATAGATGACTAAAAATCTTGATGCATTGAGGACAGCCAAGGATAAAGTAAGAGATCTAGAAAGAGAAAAACAATAGCTTGAAGCATTAGTATCTGAAAAGAATGATGAAATCACAAGGTTGACTGGGATTCAACAAAATCTGTCAGATTAATTGGGTTATGCATATCATCAAGAAAATCTGAAAGATGATGAGAATCAAGCATTAAAACTTGAACTATCAAGATTGATCAATGAACTTGAAACAGAGAAGAAAACCAAAGAAACACTGAAGAAGAGTTATGAAGCATCAAATATGTTGGATGAGCAACTTAATACAAAAAGACCCATTAAAGTTGTAGGACTCGGTTACAAAGGAAAAGAATCTACCGAGAAAGGAATCCACACTACCGAGAGAGGAGAAGCATCAATGCAAGCTGGAAACAAGAAGAACATCAAAGTGAAGAAACTTATTTGCAACTATTGTGGAAAACAAGGACATACTGCCAACATGTGCCAAATCAGAAAAGGTAAGCAACCGAATGTCACAAGGTCTAATGGTTATTGTTACAATTGCAATAAATATCATCACACATCTAACCAATGTAGGACAAAGTCTGCTAGCAATTATCAGAAGGCAAAATTAAAAGAATTTTGTAAAAACTGCGATAGATATGGACATAGTACCGAGAAGTCTTGGTTTAAGCAAAAGAATTGTATGTGGTCTGCACACCGAGCAAATACTAGAGGCTACCAAACACACACAGATCCTAACCGACAGTATTCTGCAGTACCATGGGATTATAATACAAGGATATGGTGTGAATGTTGTGGAAGATATGGACATATAAGTGCCGACTACTTTATAAGATTTGGAATGAACAACCAAAGATCATGGAGAAATCCTGGTATGGCATGTTTTCATTGTCACAAAGTTGGGCACTTGGCTAGATATTGTAGAGATCAACCTAGAGAAGAAACTGAGGAAATAAAAGGCAAATTACAGATGATTTGGAAAAAGAAGGAAATTGTGTCAAATGAAGAAAGCACCTTATCTACCGAGTTAGGTGCACCTATTCCAAATTAATCGGTAAAGGTATGAAGGGACTGCATTCTCTCAAGGTTAAATCTTAACAGTTCCTATTTTATCATGTACTTAATTCAAAATCTGCATAACTAAAGATGTATTAGGAAATTTGAAATTTTATCAAGTGTTTTGGAAGCCTATCTAGTCGGTAAATACAGGAAGTCTGGCTACTCAGTAAAAGCATAAAAAGGAAGTGGTATTGAGTGCATTTAATGTTTTCTGACCTAACTGCATGAAGCCTGATAAGGTATATTGTGTACTTAAAGCTTTTGCGCGGTCATTTTACACTTACCAAGTTTTCAAGAAAGCAAAGGAAAGCAATTCAAAGGTGATCAAACCTCCTCCGAAGTGAAATTCAAGGTATTTATATCAATCACAATGCATTATTAAGCAAGTTTACCAATCATATCAGTTGTGAATATCTGTTTTACATTTGTTAAGTGGAAAGCGTCTGTCGTTTAAAAGTCTTCAAACCCTAAGGATATTTTGTTAAGTGATTATCTGAAATCTGCAATGGCACCTAAGATCCAGAAGCCCGTTGTTGTTGAGAACATTGAAAAGCCCTCATTGAAATACTCTCTAACTCCCAAAGTAGCATCTAAACCGGATGATAAAACTGCATTTTCGCTCACTCCAGATAGGGTTTTACTAGTTGAGTATGTCAGATTCTTCACTAAGTGTTGTGTTGAGGAACTAGGTCATGTTGAAATCAAGGACACATATGATGAATTGTGTACCGATGGAAAACTAGATAAAAAGTTTGAACATATTAAAGTCAAGGGATTGACCGAAGCCCTAACCTACCCACGAGTCTTCAAACCCCAGTGGGTTAAATTTGTTTTGGGCAGAGTTCATGATGACTTCATGTGGTTAGAGGAGCAACCATTCAAGATCACCAAGGAAATCATCCACTTGATCACCGGTTACCTTATTTTTTATCATGCCCGAGCTCAAAAAATGATATCACAAAAGGAATTGATCACTTTAACCAGAGTTGAATCTGATTGCAGAGGACTGAAATTGAACAATTGACAGATGCAAAGCTAAAGTTTGCCATTAGAGTAATAGGTTATTGTTTCTTTCAATCGCCAAGGGAAAACAGTGTACCCTGTGCAACAATCAATTTAGCATATAAAATTATGAAGAAAGGAATGAAAATTGATCTATGTGAAGTATTGTTGAAAAACCTGTTTGAGAATCTAAACACCATAAGGAAGCCGAAGAAGAAAAACAAGGCTAACACACTGAAGTTTGGATCACTTTTGGTATGCATGTTTTTCTATTTTGAAAATTCTTTCCATCAGTCGGTAATGTAGTTTGGGAGCTACATCAACCAATCACCCATCAAATCAATGACTTCATCAAACGGCTAGGTGATAACTTTAATGATATTATGGATGATTACTTTAGCAAGTTTCAAAAAAAGATGCATAACAGGTATAGAATTCCACCCTAGTTAGTAGAGAAATACAAGGATGACATATGCTTTGAAGTGGACACCGACTACTACTATGTCAATGTTGTGGAACTGAGAACTCAATCTTTGCCACCTATGGGTTATGAGATTGATTTTGACATCACACAACAATAGATAGATGCTTTTCTTACATTACCAAGGCATGCTACCGAGCTGAGATACGGTACATATGAAGAAGTTAAAGAGAAAGTTAAGATGAGCATTGTAGTACCAAAGGCTACAAGGAAAGCAACAAAAATGATATGATCAAGGCATTAACGAAGAAATTTGGAGAAGGTTCTTCCTCCACACCTATCAAGGGCACTCTAGTCATCACCGAGGAGGAATCTGAAGCCCAAGAGGCAGCTATTACATTGAGCATTGAGTTGCCTAAAGGGAAAGTTTTGAAAAGGAAGAAATAGGATACATCAAAGGTATCACCAACTCCTTCAATGAAGCGCCCAAACACAAGATCATCTGCAGCGTCACCGAGTAAGAAACCAAAGAATGTTACCGCACCAAAGGTAACAAAAACTTATAAGAAATCTACTCGGAGACTCATTTTGACTAAAGAGTCTAGTGACACCGAATCTGAAGACAAAAGTAAATTTCAAATTGTCAAGAGTAAAAAGGAAGATGTACATAGTGTTGATAATTTTTGTGCTATCTAAAGCAATATGGTGGATTTGGAGCATTCAGATATGTAAAATATGACTCCAAATCTAATGCAGAAAAGAGACAAATTGAAGAAGTCGTAATCTGCACTCTTCAGAAATTTTGATTGGTCCCATTGGAAGTAACTAATTCTCTTCCAAAAGAATTTTATTTGCATATTGATAATAGGTGGAAATATGCCATGGACTCAAAAAAGAAGATGAGAGAAAGAAGTCTGGTACATCTCTTTCCAGACATGTTGGTAGATGAGATCAATGAACATCTGAAAAACTACCACACAAACTTCCTAGTCAAGCAAAGAGCCTTGAAATTGATGAATGGCCTTTATCTAGATGTAGAGAAAGAGACCAAGGAAAAATGGCAGGAAATCTTTCGAATCAAGAATGATGGTGAGCAAGTTGAAGTTGAAATAGTTGGTGTCACCGAGAAAGATCCTGATATCACTGAGAAAGACCCTACTGACACTATACAAATTGATGAGGATATCATGGACACCGAGGCACAAGAACAGGAAATGATAGAAAGGAATGCATATGCCAAACTAGTATCCAGTGAGTCAGTTTTGGAACAAGTTCAGCCCTATCCTCTGATCACTCAGCCTGTTTCAACCGAGGCCCCTCAGGATACTGAACAAGGAACAGAGGGTCACAAGTCTACAAAAGGAGAAACTACTTCTTAGGCCACTAGGGAAAAGACTTCTCAAGCTCCTTCTAGCACTGAAAATGTTACAACTGGGACCCCGAGCAAGGATTCACCGAAGGCTACATTAGAGGTTCAAGAAATTGACAAAAGTGTTGCCTCTACCGAGCAACCCACCGAGGGTCAACAAGCCTCCCAAGCCATTGTATTAGTTCAACTGGTGAAAAATAAAGAAAAGAAAATGAAAAAGTATAGTTTCAAATTAGATTTGTCAAAACCAATAGTGTTGCCAAATATAGACATATCCAAATTAAAAGGGCAAGCACTCATTGAATTTGGTGAACTATGCAAAGCTAAAGCAGAACAGGAAAAACAAATGGCTATTCAAAAGAAAAACAAAGTACTTTAGAAGGTGAAAGCACTATTAACAGATATGCTACCTGAAGCTACAGTGACAAAAGATGCAGCCATCCATATTCAACTGGATGAACTCCTCAATCAAATCGAGACATCTGGAGTAGACGCATCTGAATATTTGAGCAAATTGAAGGACAAAGAGATCACTACAAAAATGATTGAAGAGGTACAGAAAGCCATTGCTATTGGCAAAGTAAAACTTGTCAAATTTATTGTTGAGTTGTCCCCTCAACTCAAGCACATTCTTTATTTATTTTGGAAATTCTGTACATTCTCTTTATTCATTAAAGATATCAAAAATAAAACAGAAGTGATTGAGAAAGAGATCACCGATCTCTCAAATAAGTTGACCACTGAGTCAAATTCTATTCAGAATTTCTATACAAAGTTACAAAAGCTCATGGCTCAACAATTGGAACTTAGGAATGAACAGCAAATTAGGATGGACATTATGACTCTTCAAACCTTATTCATTCCACACTTGTCCTCCGTCCAAGAATAGATCAACAAGGCCACCTCCCTATCCACTCAACCAGAGGGAAGCACCTTAGATGGACTAATTTCACTATTAGCTGACATTACAACTCAGAATTCACTCATGGATAGTGTCAAGGATGCCCTCTCTGCCGCTCTTACTGATGCAAGGACAAAGTACAAACCCATTTTTGACCAGTTGCCTCCACTGAATGGTAACTAAGTTTTGATGTTTGTCAAAAAGGGGGAGTATAGTATCAAAGTATCAAAGGGGGAGTGTAGTATACAGGTGGAGTGAACCGAGCAGTGACAACCGAGTAGTTAATATAGAATATTGATCACAGTGCATGCATAATCAGAGTTTTGTACAGTATATTGATAAGGGGAGTATATCTGAATATACTATTTTATTGACAAATGTATATATTGTCTGATTAGTCAAATTTTGTAAGTATATAGATTTTTTTTTTAGTTATGACTTTGAAAGGAGTTTTGTCAAACATCTCAACTAATGTCAAAAGGGGAGATTGTTACTACTTACTAAGTTGCCATTAGTCTTATGTCCAAAGTCAATCTATATACTCTAGTCGATTACTACTACTGAAATATTCAGTCGGTAAGCACAAAGCAGTCGGTTATAGAAGAAAGTAGTCACAGAGCCTAGTATACACCGAGCTATCTACCGAGTATCACTCTATGTCTACCGAGCAGCAAAAATGATATACCGAGTGAACACACACCGAGTGAAACATGTTACTAGATTCATTGAACCTAGACACACATGGGAAACGTGTTACAAGATCGAGGAACAAAGAACCGTTATCACATTGGAAATTGCACTTAAAGATTTTGTATGATCTTGAGGTCATCTATCCAATGAAATATTTTGTATGGTTATTCATTCGATAAATCATTTTTGTAAGATCGAAGCAATGAACAGATCACCGACATAAGAGATATATTTATACAGCATGAATTAAGGATCAAATAGAGAGGTATATGAAGCAAGACATGTGTAATAAATAAGGAAGCACTGAGTATTGTGACTGTTAGAGACACAGAGGTCACCGAGAAGGATTTCAGAGAACAGTCAAGGAACAAAGTAAACAAAAGGGTTTATCGAGTTACTTTATGGATTATCGAGGTATGCTATAAGAAAGGTAATCTCATTTTGAGCACATAGAATCTGCTATAACATTTTAGATGTGAAGTTGTAGATATTTGTAAAGATTTTATTGTAATATTTTGAGTTGTAAGAGAAACCTTTAACAGGGTAAAAGACTCTAACAAAGTCTATAAATTGTAAAGCCTTTAACCAGGTGCATCATTTAGAATAAGTGTTTTAAAATCCTTTAGCAAGGTAGATCTAACGATCTTGATACTCCTAACAGGGTAAGCTATCAAAAATAGCTGAACATGTAGCTCTAACCGAGCAACCTTTATTATTGTAGTAGTGAAGTTGTGGGTGCCATCCCCACCGCAGTTTTTCTCTCTAACCAAGAGTTTCTGCATAACCAAAATATATGTGTTATGGAGTGAATTGTGTATGATTGTTATTTATTTGTTTTATCTTTATGTTATGTTACAGTAGTTTTTGGTTTATGCATAACAGTAAATTTATTGTTGAAGAAAGGATTTGAAGTACTGATTCACCCCTCCCATCTCAGTACATTAGCTTTCCATATTGGGCCTAACAAGCCCCGCGGGATGGCTCTCAAAATTCTCTCTCAAATGGTTGGGTCCAACACAGATTGTAAGATATCTAGGTATTCCCTTTTATGTTCTTCCAAATCTAAAAGAAATGTGGGAATGGGTAAGGAATAAGATTGATGAGAAACTCTCCAAGTGGAACAGGAACTTCCTCTCCTTGGCTGGAAGATTCCAGGTGTGTCAGAAAATATTGGCCTCATATAATATTTATTTCTCATCAGCTTGGCTCTTTAGGAGTTACCAATTTAATCATGTTCAAAAGAAAATTAGGGAATTCCTATGGTCAGATAGCAAGAGTACTAGGAAGCAACATGTAGTGAAATGGGAATGGTGCACTATGCATAAACTATTTGGTGGGATGGGGTTGAAGGACTTGAAACTACAGGGCATTTCCCTTTCCTCCAAGTGGATTCTTAAGGCCATGGAAGGTAATGAGCCATGGAAAGTTCTTATAAGAAATAATATTATATGCTCGGTCCCTAAGAAAGCCAAGAAATGGAAAGATCTCCCCATTCTTGACCTTCTTATTGGATAGTTTAAGGTATCTCTGGCTAGATCTGATATCTTTAAGTCCCTATGGAAGGCTTGGGAACATGTGAAACACTTGGTACATATCAAAGTAAATGGCACTGTACAGGGGCATATTGCTGATAACAGATCAATATGATGGAATCTATTCCATAGTGGAAAACCTTTAGACTCTCTCCAAGGTTGTTCTACACTAAAATGGCTAATATGGGTATTAAATACTTTGAGCATCTATTTGAAAATGACCAATTGAGATCGTGGGAGGAACTGACACTTACCTTCTCTGTCCCGACATCCTAGAGCATGACCTATAACATACTTAAAATGGCCTTATCACTAATACATTTGGACTAGATTTTTGACTGAGGTTTCCGACGGAGAAGGTATATTGTGGCCAAATTTGATTTTTTTTTTTAAAATGCCCACATTCATCGTAATTCTGATGGAAATTTCCCATTTGGTTTCGACGAAGAAGGCATTAGCAATGAGAATTTTCTTTTTTTTCAAAAAAGTGCTCACGTTCGTCGTAATTCCGACAACAGCGGCCATTACAAAATAAAAAAAGAGGCAGGGAATTCATATGTGAATTGCAATACTGCGTAGGCATTTGTGATGAATTCAACCCCCAAGAACATCAAACCCGCATCGAAGGCAATCCCGTGCAGGAGGTAGATTCAAATTGCCCTAGTTTTTAGTTTCAAGTTGCAAAAAATATACATGTGGTGGTTAATTGTCCTAGTTTAATCTCGTAAAACCATAGAACTATGATTGAGGAGTGAGCGTTCAATTTTATAACAGCAATCCCTTCCTCCCGTATATGCGTGTGTTGATTGTTCACATGAGATCACATCTCTTTGCGGCATCATATCAAACAATTCACGAGCCTTGTCCATGTTTCCACATTTTGCATTCATGTCAAGCAGCACATTTGCAAGTACAACACCTAACAAAATTCCTCTATCCATTATTCTTTGATGGATGTCCATACCCTGTTCCAAAGCTCCCATTTTTGCACAGGCAGGGAGGATGCTGACAAAGGTTGTGGAATTTGGCTTTATGCCTTCCAATTTCATTTGCTTGAAAGTGTCTAAAGCCTTTTCGACAAATCCATTTTGTGCATATCCAGCAATCATTGCAATCCACGAGACAACATTTCTTTCAGGCATTCTATCAAACAGTTCATGTGCCTTGTCTATGCTTTCACATTTTGCATACATGTCTACCAAGGCAGTTACAACTACAACATCTGACAAAATTTCTCTATCCTTCATGCTTCGATGAATGTCCATACCCTGTTCCAAATCTCCCATTTTGGCACAGGCAGGGAGGATAGTAGCAATGGTCATGGAATTTGGCTTTACACCTGCTGATTGCATTTGCTTGAAAGTTTCTAAAGCCTTCTCAACAAACCCATTTTGTGCAGTTGCAACTATATCTGACAAAATTCCTCTATCTTTTATGCTTTGGTGGATGTCCATACCCTATTCCAAAGCTCCCATTTTGGCACAGGCTGGGAGTACGCTGGCAAACCTAACTAAAGAAATGCAATGATCAACTCCAAAGACATCAAACCACTACTAACAAAACCAAGAGTCTAAAATATGATAGGGAATAGTGTGAGCTGTCCTGAAATAAAATATTTTATTTTTAATTTCAACTAAAACATAATTATTCAGCCATTTAATGTTATTAATAAGTGTTTAATTTATGAAATAGATAAATGGTTGGCCACAAGTACATGAGTTAGTAAATGCACACAAATAAGTGAATTTGATATTCAAAACTATCTACAATGAATTCAATTCTTGTCCATTAGTCATTTATGTTTGCAATAAGCATCTTTCTTTGTTTTTCTTAATCTTTATTCATAGTTATGTGCATATTTCACATTCTATAATTAGAATATCAATTGCTATGGCTGAACACTAGCATGATGTTTGTGTTGTGGTATAGATGCGTGGAAATATAATTATGGGATTGTTATATTATAGAGAACATAAATCTAGATATTGCATATTAGTTCTAGCTCTTCTTGGATTGAGTCTAAGTTGACATGACTATAAAGCCATTATTAGTAGATCTATCCATTTCTAGTAAAGACAATTGAGAAAGTCATTTTGATATTGAGAATTTCTTATATGTTTACCTATTGATCATTATTAAGCCATAATATTTAGGTCTATTTATCTCTCTTGCAAAATCTATGTAAGTGTCCTAGATTGTCCCTACTACTCACTCTTCAATGAAATAGTGGAGTTCTAAAGATTTGTTGCACAAGATGGTGTTGAGCATATCAACAAGGCTAGCATGGAAGGCATGTTCAAGCTTCCACTTGTACAACTTACAACAAATGATTTGTTGATAGAAGAAATTCTTGAAATAGGAATACAATCAAAAGACAAGTAAGTACATACAAACCTCCTTAGTTGAAAGTAAAATCTGTGTATAAAAAGAGTACATTGAATCCCAATCCATAAACACAATAGAGATACCAATGGAGACTTAATTGGATGTAGCATATCGCACCAAAGTTGTTAGAGTATGCTAAGCTATTACATAATGTTTCCTAAAGCCACATTAGTATTTTACCCAGATCATTATCTACCAAAACTAACTAGAGATATTGAATAAGAGATAGACTTCTACTGCTGCATTAAAAGCATTGGCATGTTCTTCATTTATTGATGTAAACTCTCTGTGACACCACCACAACCAACAAAGGTGTAAAAAGTTGTTTGCAATACATGGATTTTTAGGATTGTCCTTTGAGAAAACAAAATTAAAGTATGGAAGCAGGATCTGTCAGCTCCTGAGGGAATCTTGATGAAAAAGAACTGTAAAATATTTGGGCGAGCTTATATGCAAAATAAGAAAACTAGAAATCCAAATTCAATAATATGCTTTGTTCAATGATGATAATTTCTATTTTCTTGCCAATGAAGAAAGACCATGTCAGACAATATCAACGAACAACAAAATAAGGAGACAATTGCTAGATTGTGGTCTAACTTGAAAAGAAAAGGTGATAGAAAATGTTATTGTCCATTCAAAATTTGTAACGGGTTAAAGACTAGAAGACTTCTAATCAAAACAATGAAGAAACATTTTAGGCTTCATGGTCACATTGAAGGTGGACATGATTATCATCCATTGGTAATTTTTTCATTATATCGTGGCAACAATTTATATACATAATAAATCACGTGATGATGAGATCATGATCACAATTTATTTGTTCCTATCAATTTTATATAGGTCAAGCACCCCAAAGCACATGGTATGGATCAACACAACCCTGAGAATATGGTTTTTGAAGTGGACGAACATGGAGGTGTGAATATCGAAGTTGAAGATAATGATCCCATGAAAGATGACGATCATGAGCCAGAAAACACAATTGAAGATGATGGTACAAATACATTGATCCATGACTCATTTAGTACTCATGCAACTGATCATGATGATGAAGATGACCTTGATGTTGTTCATGATGTCCCTCTGCTTGAGAAGGCATCTGAGGCCCTTTACGAAGGCTCGCAGGTAACTCTTCTCTCCGATGTATTGTTGTTTGGTGAACTTGAAGGTTATGAATGGTTTATCCAACATAACAATGTCACGTATGTTAAGGTATGTCATATATGTCATAATAAACTATGAATCATGTTCTACCATTAATATTCTTTATTATAACAAATTATATTTTTTCGATGCAGATTGATAGGTGAGTTTTTGTTACCACCATCAAATATTCTACCTCGCTCATACCGAGAATTATCTGTCATTATGAAAGATATTGGAATGGAGTATCAAGCAATAGATGCTTGTCATAATGATCATATTATATATCACAAACAACATGAATTTCGAACTAAATGCCCTGAATGTCATATCAGTAGATATCGAACAGATCAAATAACAAAAAGGGTTCCTCACAAGGTTCTTTGCTATATTCCCATTATTCCATGTATGCAACGATTATTCAAGTGCACTAGCTTGGCACAATTTATGGATTACCATGCACACAATAGAAGTCGAGATGACATTATTCGAATGCCTGTGGATGGTTCAACATTTATGGACATAGAGGAAAAGTGGCCATACTTTAAAGAAGAACCTCGTAATCTCAGGCTTTCATTGGCAGCGGACGGTGTCAATCCATTTGGAGGGATGAGATCTGTTTACTCAGTGTGGCCTGTTTTTGTTATCAACAATAACATTCCTCCATGGATGTCAACAAAGAGGGAACACACAATGTTGGCAATGATTGTTCCAGGTATTTTATCATTTAAATATAGTCGTCTAAATTTAATTATAATATTGCAGTAAAATGGTCATAATAATTATGTAATGTTTTTGTTCATTCGATTAGGTAAGTACCAAGTTAAAGATATGAATGTATATATCGAGCCTCTTATCAACGAGTTGCTAGAGTTATGGAATGGTGTCACTATGCATGACATCTCTAGACCAATAGGACAAAGACAATTTCAATTCCATGCGATGCTTCTATGGACAATACACGATGCCCTGGGGCTAACACATTTTTGTGGTATGTTATAGTGTTTAAGTTGTGCATGAACATTATAATTCAAAAAAATTTCATATTTAATCCAATTATACATTATCTTGTAGGTCTTCAAACAAAGGGAAAATTTGCATGTCCTGTTTGTGGTCCAAAGATGAAATCTCGTCATTCAAAAAGTTTAGGAAAGCAAGTGTTTGATGAGTATAGGCACTTTCTCCACAAAAATCATAAGTATCGAAATACTGAAAAACATCTTTTCAATGGGAAAGAAGAGAATACATCAAAGCCACAAAGAATGACACCTCACTTGTGGAAGTTTGAATATAATAGAATTAATCGTCAAGGTAATGCCATTCCATTTATTGGTTTGTCATAAAACATCTTTTCTATTTTGTTTTGTTTACTGATGATGTGATTGATGATCATGACGGTTGTGAAGGCATAAATGACCACCTTCCTAAGGGAATAAAAATTTATCCCCAACAATTTAGTAGGTTTCCCTACTACGAGCAGTTACAAATTGTTCATTTGTTTGATAGTATGCATATTGGAAAGAATATAACAGAGACAGTATGGAAAATATTGGATGGAAGGCATGACAAAGAAAAAATTATCAAAATATGTAGTGACATTCAGGATTCCAATCATGCAATGATAAATGTCATTCAATCAAATAGCCATGGAGACCAGATTAATATAAGTGAGCTTCCTTGGTTATTAATGGACCAGCAAAGCAATGCTATAAAAGAAGTCATACGAAAAATTCGATTTCCCACAGTATTTGTTGCGAACATAAACAATCTCATATCAAAGAAAAGTGAATTTGGGTCAGGGATGAAAATGCATGATTGGCATACCTTCATTAAGGTAATTCATGTTCTTGTGTTTTTAGTATGTATTTAAGTACTGCGCGTACGTGTACTTTTCATTATGTTACAAAAAAATGAAAACATAATTTTATAATTGTTGCAGTACGTTCTATCTCTATCTCTCCCAGACGACTTTGACAATAATGTCAAGCAAGTCATATATGATCTTGGAAAATACATGAGGTAAGTAGTGATATTTGTTTAGTTCATTGTATAGATATTATATTTTTTGATTTGTTTTACTTCTTATGTAATATACTTTTTTTGTGTCTTGAATACCTTGTAGGAGGTTGTCATGTAAAGAAATCCATAAAGACGATATAAAATATTGGAAGAGAAAAATTCCTCATTTAATGTGTGAAATGCAAAAGTGTCTACCTCCAGATTTTTTCAATGCACAAGAACACTACCTCATACACCAAGTTGAGGAGATTGAATTGTGTGGACCTGTACACACTAGGTCAATGTGGATGGTTGAGAGGCACTTGAAATTTTTGAAGGCTTTTGTTTGACAAAGAGAACATCCTGAGGGTTCTATGGTGGAGGGATATATGGTATACCAGACTATGGTGTACATTTCTAAATATCTTCCTAAGTTTGCAGCAAAGATCCACGTGGATCACATTTGGGATCCTAACACCATTAACATTTTCGAAGGGAAGTACTTGACAGGGAAAGGTAGATTGAGGAAAGTGAGAGGTAATTATAAGATGTTATTGTAGTTAATTAATTCTTAATCTTCAAAACAAATCAATTGTAAGACGTCTATTTATTTTTTGTATAGTTGGTCGAGAGTGGGATGCACTACATTTGTATATTGCAAACAATCTTGATTGGATGACGGTATGGATTGAACGTTGTCAACATTCTAGATGCACGTTAACATGGGAAGGTGTGGCTTCATTGGTTAAAGAAGCACGTCATAATGGAGATTCCAATGTTACGCAAAGGGAAATTGATTTAGCATATGGTTTAAGAGATAAACAGGTACGTATAAATTTATTAATCACCCATATGTTTATTAACTCACAATACAATGAATTTTACATGTTTGACATATCGCAGGTCAAACACCACAACGCTATGTGCTGCAATGGTCATAAATTTCGCATAAAAAAGTTGGATGACACAAAGAAAACTTGTGATTCTGGCATCACTACAGTCTTTGAGGTGAAAAATATTTCATCGAGAAATGACATTCATCCTCAACAGTCTCAAAATCGATACTATGGCATTTTGGATGATATACTTGAGTGTGACTTTAATTCCTTCAAATTAGTTTTGTTCGTCGTCAAATGGTACAGGCTACGATTGAATAAAAATGATCCTGGTAGAACTGTTATTGAACATGATAATGGTTTTATAATGCTAAATACAAGGTCATTTGAACCAGTTGGGGATGAGCCCTATGTTCTTCCAAGCCAATGTGAGCAAGTATTTTACTCAGAGGTTCCACATAAACTGGGTTGGTCATTTGTTGTTAGACATGATCCAAGAGGAAGGCCGATAAAGTATAATGTGATGGAAGAAGAAGATACCAAAGAAGAAGATACCAAAGAAGTAGAAGATGAAGTGGATGATGATCACGATCGATAGTTTCTCAATGACGATGAAGAAGAACAAGAAGAAGAAGAAGAAGAAGAAGATGATGATGATGATGATGATGATGATGATGATGATGATGATGATGATGATGATGATGATGACGGTGATGGTGATGGTGATGGTGATGGTGATGGTGATGGTGATGGTGATGATGATGATGATGATGATGATGATGATGATGATGATGATGATGATGATGATGATGATGATGATGGTGTTGGCGATGATGACCTTGATGTTCATGATGATGAAGAATGAAATGTATGAGGTATGCGATTAGTATATTATCTATTTAATATTGACTTCTTCATAGAATTTTTTTTACATAATTAATTCATTATGTTTTGAATTCTAATGCCATTACATAATTAATTCATGATGAACCTTTTAATATGGAGATGGAGATAGGGAGAGTGACTATTTATGTGACAATTTTTAAACTATGTTTATTTATGGAAATTGGATTTTTATTAGCTATGTGATGGATGTTGATTTAAAATACATATGTGATGGATCACATGTTTATGATGATGCATGTGACATTTTTTGAACTTTGTGTTTATTTATAGAACGTGGATTGTTTATTACCTATGTGATGGATGGTGATTTATGATACATATGTGATGGATTAAATGTTTATGATGACACATGATATGTGATGGTAATTGTGATGCTCAATTACATATATGATGACACATCATGTCATGCTTCTGATGCTTATGATACGTATGTATTTATTGTTTATCAACTTACAAATGTAGTAATGCTTATGATGATCAATTGATGGTGTTGATTTCAGGTATAGTCCCTGTGTGATGTTGTCACCCTTGGTGGGAATAAGTCGTTGACTACAGACATCGTCAACCATTTAGTTGAGGATCCTGCATAATCTACATAAAGTAAAGGTAAGGAATTAAAAAATTTACAATGATTTTGATGACAACGTCTTTTTATTATTTAATACTCTTTTTGTCTACAAAGTTCATGTTGTTCATGTTGTGTACTATGTAATTTTGCTAACGTTGTTTATATTTTTTCTTTGTCACAGGCCGACATGGATCCATCACATATCGCAGACAAAGATGTAGCTTGCGACACTTCTATCGAGCAGGTAAACCTCATTGTAATTGTACAAATTAGATAGAAGCAAACTGTTACATTATTATGTTCTTTTTTTTATTGATTTATACTAATTTTGTAATTGTTAATGATATTCTTGACACAGACGTATGTTCAGGGAAAGGGAAAGGGATTTGCAGTACCTGAGCACCTTTATATGGATGTGGAATCATTAGGGTTAAGCAATGATGACCCTGAAGATCCCACAGACCTTGTGAAATTCTTTAAAATGCCTCTTATAAAAATTAGAAAAGAGATTGTTTCTTTGGCAGCCATGCATCCTACCACTGATGAGATACGACAGAGGGTGGAATTATTGTATAAGACAGCAGAAAACTTGCAAGTAAGCAGTAATGAAAGCTTTAATTATAACAAAATTTCAATAATGGTTTATATTTTATTCTCTTTTATGTCATTAACTAAAATATGTACGTATTGTTTTTACAGCAATTTATCCACCCTCATGAAAGTCATTCCCACGATCAGGGTGTTGCAGGATCTTCAGGTGATGACGATTTTCTTGTATTATCACTTGCTTGGCTTATCACTCTAAGTACCCAAAACACATCATAATTGATACTGTCAATTTTCAAAATAAAGGTTCATCCTTGTTTACAATTCTTGCACTTTTCATATATTTAATGTTTGATATATTTAATGTATTATTCTTTAGGTGTTGTCAATATTACTGTGCAAATGTCGTCGCCACCTCATTAGAGGTCACCCTCACCTGTATTGCCGACTGCAATGTCGGCAACACGTAGCATGCACACATCCTCTAGTGCATGTTATATTGGCCCGCCCACTGTTGGTAGATCCCTCTTTTGCTCTATCTTCTGTCATGTGTTTATTTCCCTTCAAGCGTTATTTCTTGAATTCTAATGCCATTTCATAGTGGATTCATTTTTTGCAAGAGGAGATGCACATGAGGATGTGCTAGAGGTGACTATTGCTGATAACATACCATCATTTCCTGGATCTTCTCGTATTGCTAGTACGGGAACGTTGCAAGCCACATTGGTGGTGAGTGACGAAGAAATGCTTCCCTTAAAGATACAAAAGGTTCCAAGTACTTTAAAATTATTATTATATATACTCTAATTGTAATTTACTTTATGATCACTCATTTTGGACTAATGATCCCATGAATTTTTTGTAGGCAATGATATTTTCTATAAACATCTTAGTGACATTGCATTGCAGATATTTGGGCCCACCATACGTAAAAGGTGGTACATCATATGTGAACTAACCCTTATCCACTTTTGATTTCATATCATTGCTGGAATAGTTTACCTTTGATCCATTCTTAAAGTGTAATAAATGTAGCTTCAGTTCATTTCTGAATCTAACAGGTTTGTTTTTGCTTTAAAAGGTGGAATGACCAAGAAAAAAGGTTAAAAGATGAATTGACAAACCAAATGGTCGAGTGGTTTGGAAATGACACCTTTGACAAAACCAAGCTCCTTGAAAAAGCTGGCACATATCTAAAGTATGTGAGGGATCAATATAGGACCCATTTGGAGAGGAACCTAAAGTACGAGCGTCCCCCCATGATTCCAGAGAGGGAGTGGAAGGACCTAATTTTGGATGCCAAGGAGAGAATTGAAAGGAAAAAAGGAAATACACCACTAGACACTAGAAGAAGGTACGGGATACTATTCAGAATGTAATTATGTACTAATTAATTACTCTTTATATTTATATAATATAACATATTTTAAACTTTTTATAGACTGAGTGACACGTCAAAGGCAACCAAGGCAAGGCAAGAAAAGCAAGGGAAACACAAACTTAGCTCTGGTGGTTACATGAAATTTGCTGCACGAATTGTAAGTATCTCATGTAAACGAAATATTGAATCAAAATATAAATAAATTGCAAACGTTTTTTTTTATCAAACAATGCAAGCAAAATTCACAGTACCAAGCAAAAATGCAGGGCTTTGAATTCAATAGAGTGCCCACAGAAGATGACAAGAGAATTGCCCACTAGCAAGGCTATTCAGTCATGGCTGATCGGCTACAAGAATTGAGTGGGCATACACAACATTCGAGTGCATCTGTTACATAGGTAAATATGGTAAATAGAAGTTGTTTCAAATTGAATACTTTACCAATAATCTAATTGATGTTGAGTTCCAACATAAAGTGACTATATTTGTTTTAAATAAGCAAGCAATGATAACAATGTGCATAAATTCAGACCTATTAGCCTATGCAACTCCTTTTACAAGATTATTTCTAAGGTCCTTACTACTAGAGTTTTGTCTATCCTTCCTGCCTTAATTAAACACTAGCAAAATGGGTTTGTTCCTGGAAGACAAATTCTTGACTCCATTATTACAATTCATGAAAACATTCACTCTCTTGTTAGAGCTAAGAAGCAGGGTCTCATCCTTAAGCTTGACCTCTCCAAAGCCTATGGCAGGGTTGACTGGTCTCTTCTTCAGAAAGTTCTCACTGCTTTTGGGTTTTTCTCTAGAGTTGTGGATCTTTTTTCCCAACTAACTACCTCTGCGTCTTTTGTTGTTCTTGTCAATGGTTCTCCTTCTACTTTTTTCCAAGCCTCGAGAGGTCTTAGGCAAGGAGATCCTATCTCCCCCATCCTTTTCATAATTTTGGCAAAATGCTTTGGTCAGACCATGGAAAATTTGGTGCAGCAAGGATCCTTTAAGGGCCTCCAACCTTCTTCTACTAACCTTATCTATTCCCACCAGTAGTTTGTTGATGATACTATTATTATGGGGGAATCAAGTATCTCAGAAGCTAAAGTATTGAAGAGTACCCTGTGTAAATTTGCCTCTGCTACGGGGCAGCTTATCAACTGGGCTAAAAGTGAAGTCTTTTTCATTAACATTCCAGAGAGAAGACAATAGAGGATTAGCAGAATTTTGGAGTGTAAGATTGCTGACCTTCCTACTACCTACCTTGGACTCCCCATGGGGATTGCCCCTCCTGGCTCCTTCTGGAGTTCTCTAGTTGACAAATTTCATAAGAAACTTGCCGGTTGGAAAGGGGCCCTCTTTAGTCAAGCTGGTAAGCTCCAACTCCTTATGGCTACTCTTCAAAGTATTCCTATTTATGCTCTTAGTCTCTTTAGAATTCCAGTCAAGTATGCTGAAGCAATTGAGAAAATTCAAAGAAGATTCCTATGGTCTGAGGTTGAGGAAAAGAATGTCCTTGTTGGCCTGGGACGAGGTCTGTAGGCCGAAAAGCAAAGGTGGTCTGGGTCTCAAGAGGATTTGTACTTTAAATGAAGCTCTCTTGTCCAAACAAGCTTAGAGATGGTTTCATTCTGATTCTGAATGGTGCAAAATTTGGAGAAGTAAGTACTCTCTTCTATCTTCTTCTCTCTCTTCTTTTCTTAATTTGGATCTCAGTATAAATGGATCCCATATTTGGAACCATGTTTCTAAATGTAAAGATGTGATTGCTAAAGGAGTGATATGGAAACTTGGAAATGGCAGAAAAGTTAGATTCTAGGAGGATCCCTGGCTTTTTGATAAACCCCTAATGGACTTCCATGAATGAGCCTCCCATTCCCCTTCCTGTATTGGCTCTTTTGGCTCCTTAGTGGTAGAATACTGGGATGGGAACAATTGGCAGAATATTGATAGTATCCATCCTAGCCTTTCTAAACTTAAGACCCATCTGTCTGCTACATGGTTGAATAATGAAGAGGACTCCCTGATTTGGAAACATGATCCCAAAGGTAATACATGTGTCTTCTATGTATTGTGTCCTTTCCCCCCCCCTCCTATAAATCCTTTCTGGTCTAAAGCTTGGATAAAAGGTCTCACCCCCAAAATCAATTTTTTCTTCTGGAAAATCCTCCAAAATAAGATCCTTACCATTGACAACCTAAAAGGCAGAGGTTTTGCCCTTCCTAACAGGTGTGTGTTGTGCTTTCAAGAGGAAGAGTCTATGGACCACCTTGCCCTCCACTATTCCTTCTCAACCTCAGTTTGGAAAAAATTCCTCAAGAGCTTTAGTTTAGCTTGGGTGTTTCCAAGTAACATCAGAGATTTGTTCTCCTCCTAGAATATTCAATGGACTAACTCTTTTTTGAGATGTATGTGGCAGCTCTCTCTTCCTCACATCTTGTGGGGTCTTTGGAAAGAAAGAAACAACCGAATCTTCAGGGATGTTTCCCTAAATCAAGATATTGTATTCCAGAAAATTCAAAGGGCTATTCAGGAAAATATGGGAATCATGGAGGGTCCTTGTTACTCAAATAACTCCCTGGAGTCAAATATCTTAAGGGCTTGGAATATGAAGATCACCAATGGTCCTAATCTCAGCTACAATAAAAGGCTTGAAGCTAAATGGCAAACCCCTCCCCAAGGCTAGCTCAAAATCAATTTTGATGGTGCAGCCAAAGGTAACCCAGGTCCTTCAGGTTGTGGAGCTATTCTTAGAGATCATAGAGGAATTTGCAAAGAGATGGCTGTTGTTCCTATTGGAACCCAAACAAACCATAAAGTTGAAGCTATGGCAACTCTTCAAGGCATAATCCTAGCCAAAAAATGGAATTGCCCCTATCTATGGATAGAAGGGGACTCAAATAATATAATAAAGTGCCTCAATGCGACCTCAAAACCTTCATGGTCGATTCACAACATAATCACTTCTGCTATTGATATTATTAGAACCTTTAAAAAATGCCATATCTCCCATATCTATCGGGAGGCCAACTATTCTGCTGATTGGGCTACCAATGTGGCGGTTAAAAGTGAGACAATTACCACATGGATGGGTGAGAGCGGACTCCCCGAAGATGTCAGACAAATCATAAGTGATGAGTGATATAGGAGTACCCCAAAGACTCTTGATTGATAGGGTAATAATGAAAAGTATTGATGTGAGCACTTCGAGTTACTTCTATAATGAGAAAATCACTCATTATAACATCAATGCCATCAACTCCCACGCTTGCTAGGTAATTGTTTTAGCTCCGAAATGCTCTCTGTTTAACCAGCTCTGCAAGTTTCAAAATTTGGTTGTGAAAAGCGACATCATGGGCGGAAATAGCAGACGTTATGAGCCAAGTAGTTGCAAAGAGTGGAAACAGAAGGAAGAGGTGTGGGGTATTTTGCAAAAGGGCAGTCTCTCGAACTTCATAGAGAGACTCCACGACCATGATGGAATGGTAACTAGCCTTTTCTGCAAAAACTGGAAAAAGGGCATGTTAAAAATGGGTGACGAGATGGTGGAAATTGATGAAGATTTAATTGCTAAAGCTACGGGTCTCAACAGGGAAGGCTACAACTTCTACAGAGATAGGAAGGTCAGCAGGGAAGCCATTGAAAGGTACCCAGTTATTGAGAAAGAGAAAAAATGACTGGTAAAGTTGAGCAAAACCTACTACCCACCCAGGGCTTTTGCCAAACCCTAGTGGGAAATTCTTTTTGTTTTAATGCGGTATATAACTCTAGATGGTAGGTTTACGAAAGTCTATGGGTATCATTTTGTTCTGTTAAACCATTTTAGGCATAATGATAAGGTGAATTTTCCTTATTTCTTGCTTTTCTCAATGAATTTTTCCCTTAAAGCCTACAAAGAGAATCCTCTGGGTGATACAGCAATGCACCGAGGCCTAATGGTCTTAATTTATGACCATTTAAAGGCCAGTCAAATTAACCGGATGCAGCCCTCTGTGGAATCTGAGGAAGAGATGTCTGATTCTACTTTTTTGAAGGAGGAGGAATCCGACAATAATTCCTCATTTGATACTGAGGATAGCTCTAATGATTCAGATATGAGAGTAGTAAGAAGAGGAAAACAAGACCCTCATCTTCCAAGGGCAAAAAACTTCAAACCAAACCCTTGATCAGCATCTCTTCGAAAGAAGAGGATTTAGATTATTCTGAGGAGAAGAAGAACCCTAAAGGGTTGCTAAAGAAGAAAATCAAAAACCAAGCCCAGCCCCAGAAAAAGCATAAGAAAAAAGAGGAGACTGGCAAGGAACCGGAAGCAAACAAGCAAGCTAGGACCCTGGAAGCCGAGCACAACGTGGAAAAGGAGGCAATGGAAGAGACTCTCAGGGTTGCCGACACTATCTCCGCCCTCCATATCCCTAAAGATGAACTGGTAACCCCTGGAAAAGCAACTCCCCCCAAAGGCCCCCCTCCTGAGGGCTTGCATGGTTTTATGAAAACTATGGAATGGCTCATTAATGGTTACAAGAAAGCTGTGGATGAGTATAAAAACTATGCAACAGAGTCCTGATTCTGGAGACCATTAATATAGGGGAGGGGAATACAATGGCTGACTACATTGAGGATCTAAAAAACACTATTGCTAAAGCAGAAGACATCAGAGATTCTTTCAACCCCGGGTTTGAGAAGATTGAAAAGGAGATGCTAGATAGAAAAAGCCTTGCGGAAACTAGTGAAAAAACACTCTCAGATACTGTCACTAAAGTGGGAAAAGTTGAGGAGTGCCTTAAGAATATCATGGAGCAGAGCCTTAGTATCTTGAAAGTCTCGGCCAATAATACTCATACCCTCATCAGTAAGCTTGATGATGACAAGGAAATCTAGGAAATTAACCTGGATGCTGAAGGTACAGGGGAAGCCCAAGGTCCCAGAACCTGCACCAGAAGCAAGAGGAAGGAAAAGAAAATGAACAAGGACCTGGAAGAGCTAAAAGCTATAGGGGCTACCTATGATGAGTTGGTGATAAAGGCAAAGGACCTGCTAAAGAAAATTGTTGAGTAGCATTTCCCTGGTTTCTTTGTTGTGTTTTGTTGTTCTTTCTATTCGCTGGTCTTCTGGCCAGTTGTTATGTATGCGGACTTTTAATCCTTTTGCTGCTCTTTATCTTCCTTTGATGTAAAGGTTTCAGGTCCTTAAAACCTATTTTTTAATCAATCAGAACAATGTGCATGTCATTGGAATGCAGACTGCTAATTGTGAAACACCACCTGCACATGAAGGTCCGGATGTGCATCCCAATAGTGGAGGTATTCATTTTCTATTCAAATTTATTTATTTAGCTATTAATACAATTAAACATCTTAATTTTTAATTAGAGTAGTAATTAATGTAACCTTTTTTGTTAATATTTTTGAGCATGTAGTCAGTGGTGAGCAAGTGGAGCATGATCTGGGTACACAACCTCAAGAATGTGATGTTCCCCACTCAGGTAAAGAGGACCACTGATATTGCTTTAAACAAATATAATTGCAATTGGTGTTCAGCATTAATGTAACCTTTAGTATCTAACAGATCTAGAGGGTGTTCAGCATGTTGAGGTTGAGGCTACACAAAATGATGTGGCCCCATCAGGTAAAGAGCACAACAATTATGTTCTCTAAATTAATGAAATACATGTAACAATAATAATTATTATTTTTGAATTTAACCCATTTCTTTGTTATTGCAGAGGACCCCCCTTCGCTTCAGTGTCCTCGTCCTCAGTATAGGACTAGGCATACATTGATATCACAAGCAGTTGGTGGAACATTTGCAAAGGGGGGAAATGATGAAGAAACCGATGTTCCACTTAGTCTTTTCATAGCTTCAAAGAAAAAAGAAAGAAAGAAATGATTGTAATCTAACTTATTTGATAATGATTGATTTTTATGTGTTAGTGAATGTAAATATGTGCTAATTAATGGTTATGGATGATATGTGTTAATTAATATTGATGAATGTTGTGTGTTAATTAATGTTAATCAATGTTATGTGTTAATGAATGTTATGTGATATTAATGAATGAATGCTATATTTTATTAATGGTAGAAAGAATTAATGAATGAATGTTATAAGATGTTAACGGGGAATTTAGAGTGATGTTAGGGGGGGGAGGGGCCAAATGAGCTTCCACCTTCACGTGGTTGGCCCTGTTAAGTACAGAATATTAAACTATTCTCGAAACCAAGCGAAGCTCAACAAGGTAACACACTTTTCAATATTTCATTATGTTGCACAGTTAATTTTATTGAATAATGTATATTGAATCTTAATTGCAGGGTCCAACAGAGCCAACACGAACAACAACACCACAAGTTGCTAGGTATAATGAACTCCCATATTGTCTTGTCTGTACACAAACAATATGAGTTGCTTCTAGTGTTGATATCCAAGGTAGGACTGCAAAAGTTATGAATATGCCTCATCCTTGTAAGTTTTTTTATTACTTGTAAGTAATGAATATGCCTCATCCTTGTAAGTTTTTTTATTACCAAGAGAATGGTAAAAAGTGTGTTTGAGATTGTATCATGGATGCTTTTAAGGATTGTATCATGGATGCAAAAAATCTCTTCATTAATCCTTGACTCATGATTTCTATAATACTTCTTTAGACTTCTCATGTCATTTGTTGCACTTCTTCACTATTTTGGACTGAGTTTCAACTATGAATTTGCCTTGACTTATGACTGTACCTAGCTTTGTCCTATCTTTGTAAGCTTCCTCTTTGAATTGTGGTTGTAGCTTTGATAATACCCTTTTAATGTTGCACTATTTGTAAGGAGGACAACTCCTAATACATGTTGCAAGTTGTGTTCTAGTGACTAAGACTAACCTAATGCATCTCAGAATAGTACCTAGCTTCCTCTTTGAATTGTGGTTGTAGTGACTGAGACTAACCTAATGCATCTCAGAATAGTACCTAGCTTCCTCTTTGAATTGTTGCAAATTGTGTTCTTTGTAAGCTTCCTCTTTGAATTGTGGTTGTAGCTTTGATAATACCTTTTTAATGTTGCACTATTTGTAAGGAGGACAACTCCTAATGCATGTTGCAAATTGTGTTCTAGTGACTGAGACTAACCTAATGCATCTTAGAATGGCATAAATTGCCAGGATGGAGATATAGCAGATGAGTTCAAGATTGTTGTTTTAGAAATTATTCGATTTCTATGCTTGAAATTTATGTATATACACTATTTATAGTCTACTCTATATTTCCTACTCAGCTACTCCTATTGCTTTAAAATGAAATGTGAATTGATGAATTGTATTCTATAGATGACCAATGCCTTTCTTCGTTGTTTGGGCTACAGAGTCTTTATATTTCTTTAGGACTTATTGTGTAAACTTATGAGATAATTTTTAAACCCACCACCTCTCGATGAGTCTATCAGTTACATTATTACCAAGCGTTGTGGCTTTTCTACATATAACCGGTAACCAACATTTTTTGTTTAACAAACTGGAAGATAAACAAATTGAGTATTATCGTCTCCTCACCGATACATATCTGGTATCCATCGGTCCCTTTTTATGTCGAAGAAACCCTGGGCTTCGGTGACTTCCTTTAGTTTTCCATCGAAATGCTTTTTCCATTGATATCACTATGCTCCTTCGATAAATGGGTCTGTTGTCTCACCAAAGCCCCTTTTATCCTCTCTTTGTCGTCTTCCACCAATAAAGTTGTATTGATGAAACCATGTGTATCGGAGACATGCTTTTTAGTCTCCTCGAAACTCATATTCTCATCGAAATATTTTTGTTGTCCGTCGGGTTTCATGTCGAAGAGACTTTGGACTTCGGTGAATTCTTTTGTCCTCCCATCGAAACTCATATCCTTATCGATATCATTCATCAATGTAGTTTTCTTTTGTTTTATTGATATCACTTTTTCGATGAGAATGCTTCTTTCGGTGAATCTTCTTTATATTGCATCGATGATATTATTTCTTTGAAAGCCTTTTCTCATCGATGGGGGCCTCCTCTGCTTTCTTTGATACCTTTTGTTGGTGGGACCATCTATTTCGGTGAGTCTTTTTGCACCGATAGTGTTATATCCTCGAAGACCTTTTCTTGTCGATGAGAACCATCTCCACTTTCCTTGATATCTTTTATCGATGGAGTTACTGTCTTTGATGACTTCCTTTAGTTTTCCATCAAAATTCTTTTTCCATCGATATCACTATGCTCCTTCGATGAATGGGTATGTTGTCTCACCGAAGCCCCTTTTATCCTCTCTTTGTCGTCTTCCACCAATAAAGTTGTATCGATGAAACCATGTGTATCAGAGACATGCCTTTTAGTCTCCTTGAAACTCATACTCTCATCAAAATCTTTTTGTTGTCTATCGGGTTTCATGTCGAAGAGACTTTGGACTTCGATGACTTCTTTTGTCCTCCCATCGAAACTCATATCCTTATCGATATCATTCATCGATGTAGTTTTCTTCTATTTTATCGATATCACTTTTTTTATCAGAATGCTTCTTTTGGTGAATCTTCTTTATATTGCATCGATGTTATTGTTTCTTCAAAAGCCTTTTCTCATCGGTGGGGGCCACCTCTGCTTTCTTTGATACCTTTTGTTGGTGGGACCATCTCTTTCGGTGAGTCTTTTTGCACCGATAGTGTTATATCCTTGAACACCTTTTCTTGTCAATGAGAACCATCTCCACTTTTGTCGATATCTTTTATCGATGGAGTTACTGTCTTCAATGAGTCCTTTCTGAAGTTGATCGGTGTTTGCTTTCTTTGATGCCCCTTTTATATCGATGAGACATCGTTGGGTCTCATCGATACTGTTTGAAACTTAGATACTTCGATAGAATGCTTTTAGACTTGCTCGATAACTTATGGGTTATTATGGTATCAATGAAAATGATGATTTCTTCCGAAGAGAGATGGCTTCTATGATTTAATTTCTCAAATCAAGATATTTAATTAATTCAGATTTGATGCTCAACAGAATGATTGCACTATCACCAATCTATCTTGAAGATTTGACTACTCTTTAGATTATGATTATGACTGTCATGATATTTCATGAGACTGCTCTATCCCCATATGAAACCCTTTGTTCCCAAAAATCAATGCTTTGAACGCGACTGCAACTTTATAGTGATCACTATCTTTGTACAGTAATCTTGTTACTTTCTCAACTTTTGATATATTGGAGGCTCCTAGGATGGTTTCTATCTTATAGTCACAATACCTTGCTATAATTTGTAGCTATTCTATGTTTATTTGTTTTCCACTCTTAACTCATAGTTCAACCGAATATGGTTCATCTTGGAATCAATGCACATCGGTTATAATCAGATTCTAACCAGTCTCCATGGTTGCAAGACCCGAAGAAGGATTCTTATCATCAATTAGATGCATACTTTTGGGAATATAGAAAGACAAAAAAATATATTAGAACCATATTTTTTATTGAGTCATAATATGATGTGTTAATTTAGCTAAATAAGGGAACCAATGTTGTATTAGGTTTAATTCCATGATGATAGTTGAAGCTTGTTAGACATAGGGGATTTGTAGCAGTTGGCTTGTTAGGTTATGTCACAATCCCATGAAGGTCCTTGTAAACCGTTAATGTGAATAGACATGAGACTGTTATGTAACGAATTGGATCAGCTAAACCTAGAAGTTCTATAACCAATGAATCAACTGACTCAAGTGTATGTTAATTATCTTATGATGGTCACTTATGACCATTATTCTTAGTAGACATTAAGAAGTTCACTAGATAGTTGGTTAGTAAACCAGTGAGTTAGTTGGCTTAAGTGTATGGTATTTATCATATGATGGCCATTAATAACCATTATTGTTAGTACACATTAAGCAGATGGCTTGTTTAGATGGTTGGTAACTACTGAGTTTGTTGAGCTCAAGAATTGGATGTACAAGTTGAGCAAGGGAGGTGAACACTAACAACACATTGAAGTTTGTAATGTTAAAACCTTGGCCAAGATGGCGATGCTTTATCTAAGTGATGAAACTAGCCATTTGAATTCCTTTCTCATATTGATTAGCTTAATAATATTTGTTCAATTTTTTTTATCGTTAAAAGATTACCTTCCTTTTAGATAAATTAGTTAGATTCTTATTATGTTGAAGAACATTTAGTTAGTTTTCTCCTTCAACTGAAGTAGTTATGTTTTATTTTGAAATGCTCAATTTTTTATCTTAATATAGATCACAATTTATTTTGTTTAAGTATAGAATTAATGAAATATTACATATGGTATCAGAGCAACCAAGTTTGACATTGAACCTTAGGCTTTCCACCTATAAATAAAACTATATACATATGCAGGCGCACCATGGTTGAGATAATATGTAGGCGCACTATATACAAAACTATATTCGCAAGTAAATCTTTTATTCAAATCCACAATACGAAACACAGAGTTTTACAGGAAGAACGCGAGTAACATTATCTCCTTTAGATAATATCACAAGCAACTACCTACAGAAAGATGCAGTAATCCACAACATATACACAAAGGAAAGACGACTGATTATATTATGTATGTTCATAAAATGGTACAATAGTAAGCATGAGGCTATATTCTACTTCTTCTCTAATGATCCTTATTGTTACAAAATTTCCCTCATTTATATGAGGGTATACATTGTCACCAAGCATCGTGGCTTTTCAGCACATAACTATTAATTAGCACTTTTATTAACAAACTGGGAGATAAACAAGTTCAACATTCCTATGTGTTCAATGTACTTATCATCTTTATACATTATAAAGTCATTGTTTAGTTTCCTCATGTCGCTTTCTGTCCGAAAATGATTGGATAGAATATGGTTAACACAGAGTGACAATTCTTTGTCCCGATCCAACTCTGCTACTGCTCGATTCTTCTCATCACTGAACTCTTGTTTTCACTGTTCCAATGATACTAACTCACCAGTACTGTAAAACGAGGGCACCCTAGGGGTATTCCCATCGTCCATCCTCTGAAGCTCTTTCCTTAATTGATTTGCCAATTCATCATGGGACTTCAAGTAAGCCTCGGCTTCAATTTTCTCACCTAGATTAATCAGACTGTTGTCATTCATCATGTCTTCCAACCGAGACCTGAGCCTATCATACTCTTTCAAAGCTCTGACTGTTCCAGTGTATGTTTTCCAATAGATTTCTGCAACTTGCATCATACTTCTGAACCTATGTTCAATGATCCTCAGAATCAACTTATCCATCTTTTGTTGTACCTTTTCTACTTGTCGAGTTGTCTTTTCGGCCCTGTTCCTCCAATACATAGCATTTGTCAAGGCATCCATGGCATCTCTGTCAACACCGTATGTCATCCCTATTTGACTGGTACCTGTATCAGTCTGAAGCAATCTTGCTTGCAACCTTTGTTTTTCTTCATCGGTTTTCTCATATAGGCTTTTGTATGTAGAATTTTCTCAGACCAGAAACTCTATATAATCTTGGTTTAGTTTAGCAACATCCAAATTTAGTTTGGTAGTTGTTCTAGGGTCAGTCTTTCCAACCTGTTGCATCATCAAATGTCCAAAATCTTCTTTTGTATCAACCAATATAGGTCTTTTATCTTTGGGATAGATAGCCCACTGTAGAAGAGCCTTCTGATCTAGATCATATCTTGGTCCTCTAAAGAGTTTATCAATCTCTTTTGGCATCATTTGCCTACTTGGGTCCTATTTCTTGAGGAATCCATCAAACAACAAGGCAGAGTTCATGTCCCATCCAGAGTATAATAGCACACCAACTTCCTTAAGCAACTGTCTTCCCTTCTCAGGTATCATTTCTCTCATCACAAGATCCATCTCCTCTTGTAACTTTTGAAGATGTTGCTCTTCTTAACTATTTCTCATGTTATTCCTAATTTGAGATCCTTTATGTTGATAGAGGAATGCGGTGAACTCCTTGGAAGCAATGAAGTCACTATCAGCAATGAAATCCTCATGCTCCAGGAATCTGATGTCAGACACTTCTCGGACATTCAGTTGTCCTATTTCCAAGTCTATTGGTGTATCCTCTTCATAAATAGGGGGTAATCTTCTTGAGGAGTGAATGGAACGATGCCAGATGTGGAAGCAGGAGACATATGAGCCAAAGGCTCTGTATTCCTAGTAGTATCAATGTAATCCCTAAAAACATGAGGTGGGACACCCTCAAGTATTTCCAATTCTTCTTCCACAAGTTTTTTGGCCAACTCCAAGGGGTCTTCAATCTTTTGTAGCACATTCTCATCCATTTTCCTTCTAAAAATCTTCCATTTATAAGCCTGCATTGCTTTCTCAAACTTTATTCGCTTCACTCTGGCCTATTCTCTGCCAATGTTCTTAATGAGGTCATCCGGTAGGTAAGATTTATGCTCTCTAGCCTTCAGCTTTTGTGATGACCGGGCTATCCTTATGTATCCTTCAGGATCAAAATTGGGCCTTGGATCCCCCATAGCCATGCCATAATAATCCAATTTTGTGTGCAGCAGGCCATAACTCTTTAAACTTTTCACAATAAAATTTGAAAATACTAACAACCCAGGTACAATTGATTGTTTCCCATGGCTTGTCAGATGTTCTGTACTCACTATTGACAGTTTCCTCACAATTTCCAGACAAGCCACTTTGTTAGGGACTGTAAGTGGTAGTAAGTATGGTCTCCCTTTGAACCTGTATACCCTGACTTGTGTGCAGTCTGAAAAACAATACCAATCTCCCCAATTATGTTCAATTGAGGGATCTTCAGCGAAATCTTTTGGTCTTAGGAATCTTTGAACCTCTGGTGCAAGGGCATGATCGCATGGGCATCCCAACAGTCTATATAATGGCTTGACAAAGAACTCCTCAAAATGCCAATATTGATTATTCACATACCTCTGGTCCCATGAAGAAACCCATAGTTGCACTGGTTTTCTCATCCCAGCATTGTCATATGTCCTGACACATAACTCTTCTATCCATAACCCTTCATCTTGGCCCACATACAATAGCATATGCATAAGTAAGGAATAATGCTTGAAATGAACATTGATGACATCCCCCTTTAACTTTTCTAACCCATGATTCAAAACCTCAACCAAATAAGCAGAAAAATCAAAGAAGCGGGGGTCCTTAGACTGCAAATCGGCACGAATGACCATGGCTGCAATATCCATCAAAGGATGGGCTTTTATCCCTAGCACTTGGGCAACACAGTAATAGGTATACTTGAAATATGGATGGAAAGAGTTGAGATCATGGGGAGCTTTGTCATCCTGACCTAGTGGCACTAAGGACCCTGCATTCCTAGGTCTATGTATAGGGAGTCTCCACGTTTTGTAAATGTGCTCTAGGTTAAAATATTCACCTGTTAACTTCTTGAGGTCAATCAATTCTTCAAATCCCCAATCCAACTCGAACATGATGTCAATAACCTCCTTTCTGATTGCAAGAATTGGCTCACCCATGTAGTTATATATGGTCCTAGTTTTAGAGTCATAATTGTTTTCCAATGCCTTCATGAGATCCACATTCACAAATACATTAGCCACAACTAACCTTCCTAATTTCAATTGCCATAAATTATTGATAGGTTGAGGGGAAACTCTTCTGTTGTACCCATATATGAATAATTCATTCCCTCTCAATTTTGTCCATAAGTCTCCAAGATCCTCAAACCAGTCCTCCAGGCCTTCCTCATCAGCTCTAATCTTCTTGGACCTCAAACTGGATGATGGGCACTGGTCAATCAGGTCCTGGGCCAAAGAACACCCTTCCCTTTTTTGTCTTTTAGGTTTTTCTTCTGTAGCGATAGGTTCTTTTCCCTTTCTGGTCTGATTAGTTTTAGATGATGATTCCATTTGAATTTTAAAAAAGAGGTATGTGTGCAAACAACTTATTTGGAACTACTGAGCTTTATCTGTGAATTCGCCCAATTCTTTCTTTCAGTTTGTCGCTTGTGAATTCCTTAATGTTGTGTCCTTTGATGTTGATCCACTACTTATGGCATATTTAATCAGTTAGTAATGGCCATTTTTGACAACGATCACTCGGGCACACGTTCGAGTTTAATGGCGATGTGACCTTTCGTGGGACTTATTTCTGATTTTCACGGCAATCAATAATCATTTTGATGAAGATATGTCTTTCGATCATTTGTTTCTTTAGTCCATCGATCTCTTTGTTTCTATCGACAATACTTTTGTTTCGAATATTACTTCAATCAAGTATTTTTTCCCTTCATCGAAATACTATATTCGAGCAGTATGGTTGTCTCCTCATCGAAACATATCTGATATCCATCGGGTCTTATGTCGAAGAAACCTTGGGCTTTGGTGTCCTCCTTTATTTTTCCATCGAAATACTTCTTTCATCGATATCACTATGCCCCATCGATGAATGAGTCTATTATCTCACTGATAAAGTTACATCGACAAAACCACGCATATCGAGAACATGCCTTTTAACCTCCTTGAAACCTATATCCTTATCGATATCTTTTATCGATGTAGCTTCCTTTTGTCTGATCGATATTATTCTTTTGATGAAAATGCTCCTTTCGATGGGTCCTTTTTATGTTGCACCGATAGTATTATTTCCTCGAGAACTTTTCCCGTCGATGAAGACCCTCTCTACTTTCTTCGATATCTTTTGTCAATGAAGTTATTATCTTCGGTGAGTCCTTTCTGGAATTCATCAGTGTTTCCTTCCTTTGATGGCTCTTTTATATCGATGAGACATCATTGGGTCTCATTGATCTAAATTCAAAAGGTATCGATGAGACCCAGTGATGTCTCATCGATATAAAAGAGCCATCAAAGGAAGGAAACACCGACATCGATAATAATTTTTTTTTTTTGATAAAAATTATCATCATCGAAATTACGACGACTACCAAGCTTTTAACCGATGATGTAATCGGCGGACATACAACGTCGACAAAGTCCATTGGATTGTCATATTTCCGACGGGTATGGCATCGTCGACCAATCGGACGCCAAGTTTTCGACAGTTGATTTTGTCAGCACTCCAACGAAAATTCATCGCAAATCCGATAAATAGCTATCGGAAATCAACTTTGAATGTACTAGTGGAGAATTTTACAAATAGAACAGGCAAAATATAGATCCTTCCTTTTCATATGCAATATTAATTATCTTGTCTGCAATGACCCCTTTTTTTGTTCATATCCTTGGATAGATTATGCATGCATCCAGATTGCACATTAAAGAAATTCCCTCAAAATAGACAAAGAAATGACTACAACCTCCCTGTAGCATACAAATAAGTGGAGTCGAGGTATGTGTGGCGATTTCACCTTGATGTGAAGGCACTTATCACAGACACCCAGCTGATTAGATGTTTCCAAATCATCGGAATTGTTCCTACAAGCAAAAAACAAAGAAAAGTATTATGCCCCCAATCCCTTCTCCTCTTAGTCAAGATAGACTTCCTCAAGTTACTCAGAGGGAATAATAGTCGAAAACCAATTTAAAAGATAGCACACAAAGAAAATTTCAATCATATCTCAAACAGTTTAATGATTGTTTTTACTAGTGTTTTTTTCTCTCGTTTACTCAGTGATAAAACTTTGTAGTAGTTTGGAGACAGGTGATTGAATCGGATTGGATGACCTGGTACTATTGACAAAAAGATGACTTGGTTGATACTGCTTAGGACATGTAAATTGATTAGTCGATTACCCTAAGACTATGATATTGATCGGTTTCAAACCATGAGGGTTCCAAAAGAACCAGGATGTCAGAAAAGTGACTAAAAGATATGTACAAGCTAAAGCAAAGATGCGGCATTTCAATACAAGAGATAAGACTAACCTAGACAAAATCTAGCAGCCATACTGATCAATGTAATTGTTTTGATTTGATCATTGATAGGAATGTCTTGTTTCAAAGAGTAAGTACCCCGTATAAGACCGATTTGTCTGGTTTCGTGTGTACCCTTCCTTGTATAAGACATGTTGATATTTGATAGAATTTCATAGATTGATTAACAAGAAATGAGATAAGTATGATTTCAGACTTTGATAGTTTGTCCATGGTTGATTTGGCTTGAAGGATGGTCTATGCTTTCTTGCTTTGGTTTTTCAGTTTTTTTATTTTTAAGGCTTTTTTTTTTCAGGACTTTATATGATTTTTAGGATTTTTTCAGCTATGCCCCCAGTATGCAGACCTATATGACATGATGATCTACAAAATGCATGTGGAGACAATGAATTTTTTATATGACCTATGTTAATGCAATATGCATTATGAAGATGCATTTCCTATTCGCACAAGGATGACGGTGTTTGTTCAGTATTTTATAATACACCAAATTGAATTGGAGGTACAAAACAAATTATATATAAGCGGTCAATCGATCCTTAAGGTCTCTCAGAACATCCAAATTAACATACTTAGTGACTAGGATTTACAAATGGAGACGTAAAGAACTTACACATTGATTCTTGAAACTTTGATCTTCTTTTGCCCATGTGAGTGCAAATGAGTTAATTCCTGCTCTTGTGTTCACTAAAGATCCTTAGCATCCTATATGACTAGCTAGGTAGATTATTCTAACTTCAAAAGAATCTTGAATAGAGCCTCGCTGCCAGCAAGCTTTTAGAGCTCCAACGAGGTTATAGACTGTAATATCTCAAATATTGCTCCATTTCCAATAGGCGTTCATAGCCTTGATGGAGTTACTCGCATGTTCCCATAGTCAAGATTTTTTGCACTTTGTATGCATGATATTTCAGTTATATATCATTGCTCTTTTTCCTTGAGATGAATATTTGGAATAGCACTTTTTTTTCCTTACCTTGAGTTGTAAGTAATGAAACCTATTTGGGTGTGATAATTACAATGGCACTGAAGTAGAATTTTTAGATTTTTCACTAGTCATATGACCAACTAGGTGTCTAGAATGAATTAGAGATTTTGCTAATGTGTTTGAGATATAGAAATTGATAGATTTTGGGTTAACAAGTCTCAAATAGTGAAATCATTACCCAACCATAAGTAAAGCGTCGTCACATGGTAATGTTGAAAATGAATGGCCTTATGACCTCAAGGACTTCATGTCTGAATATCTAAGAAAGGAGATGACCCTTATTTACCTTGAATGCAAACAAATGATAAACTTGGGCAGTTGCCTTGTTTGATTAATGTTGCTATATGCTAATGCAAAAAATTTGTGAATGCGATGCATTTAAAAAGAAACTATATGTGATACAGTGCTTTGAATAAAATGATATGCAATGCAAAAAGAAAAACCTAAACTAACCCAGCCCTTAAATATAATATCGTTTAAGGTGCATGTTGTTCATAGGGTCAGGGAGTTTTGTGTAGGTAGTTCATTGGTCCTTGTTTGAAGAGTCGGATAAAGAGTATACATGTTTAGCATCTCTAATGTTGATTTCCTTAGTTTTTGGATTTGGTGATGAAACTAGGGTAAAGTCTTATTCAAAGGATTGGATAAGGGGTATGGAAGGATGAAAAAGAGGTTTTGGATAATGGATCAGATATTGAAAGTTTGGTGCATAAGCGAATGGAAACGTTTGTGGGATCACCATTGGCACACATCTTGAGGGATGGTGGATTGATGGAGGAAAAATGGATCTTAGATTTTGAGATTTGGATGGAGGAACAACCAGGGATTTGGGGACATAAGGATCCAAAATGGATGAAGGAGGTGATGGAGAAATACATTTGGAAGGTTTGGATGAAGGAAAAACAATCTTGGTTGTTGATTTGAATTTTTCTTTAGACAGTTGTGCTTCAAAGAGATTCTTAGGAATCCACATGGTTTTTAATTTTTCATGCTTTTGCAGTTTCTTGCAACACCTTGATTCTACAAGTGCCTTAGGAACCCATATAGCTTTTGATTTTGCTTTCTTTTTCTCAATGAGCCTTTCTGTCCTTCTAGATGGATGCAAGGTATGCGAAGATGTACACCTTTATTGATCATGCACAAGGGATGGAGGAATATAGGGTCCTAAAATGGATGGAAGAGATGAAGGGGAAGGCATGTATCTAGATTTTGGTTTATTAGGGATACCAATATTTTGAGGAATGCCACTAAGGCCATGACTCTTAATAGTTTCTTTAAAATGGAGGGGCTCTTGCTTGTGAAGGTCTACCCCTTTGCGTTTATAAATATTTTGACTTATAGGATCATGAGAGGGCTTTGTGGGCATGAGGGATCCTTAAGGTGAACATGGAGGATTATGACAAGAAGATGAAGGGATACTTTGATCTTGACATGGAAGAGGACCATTGGATAGGGTGTTTGATTTTTTATTTTGAATAGTATCATTTGGAAAGGTGGAAGAGGCATCATGATCTTTCTTAGGAAGGGTGATTTTATGTTGAGATGGAAGGGGATCATCTTGGAATAAATGGAAAGGTATAATGGGATCATCATGGGATTCTAGGGAGATAGGATCTTTTTCAACCATTGGATGGGATGGCCCTTGGGATAGCCCTTGAGGTTCAACATGAAAATCTTCACCATTAGGTTCATTATTTGAGGGACATGATATGGACTGTTGTTGAGAAGCCTTAGGAGATGGAGGCATCATTGAAGAGATGGAGGCGACATGTGGGCCATTTATAGACACAGGTTCATAATTTTGATCATGCTTGGTAATGACATTTGGTTTCTCCGTAGGTGAATTATTAGGATCTTCAATTTCAATAACACCATCATCAAGGAGGTCTTGAATTTTATGTTTTAATTCCATGCACATTGAAGTATTATGTTTGTTATGCCTATGGTATGCATAGTAATTACTCAAAATTTCATATCCCCATGTGGTCTTTTTAAGCAATATGATAAGATTGTACTTAAGAAGCTCTTCCAAAGCTGACTCAATAGATTCCCCCAAAGGTGTAAATTGTCTATCTAGGGGATAGATGTCTTTTTGTCTTGGTGACAATGTCTTGTGATCTTGTATGAGATTTGACTTTTGATTTTCAATTACTTTATGTTCCACCTTATGTAATTGTTTTAGCATTTCTTGAAGTTTAGTGTTTTGGATATCATGAAATTTTATCTCAAGAGGGTTCATTGAATCTTTTTGTTGGGCTTTAATGTCATATATTTCTTTCTTGAGATCTTGAATTTGTTGGGCCAAGGTAGCCATGGGCTTCTTACTTTTGTTAGAATTTTTAGAAGAGCTTTTGGTTTGAATAGGCATTTACAACCGACGGGACCGAGAGCTAGATGTGATGTAGAAGTCAAGATAAAATTGAAGCTAGTTGTTTGTTTGACATAGTGATTTTAGAGAAGTGACTAAGACTCAGTCTAGTTTCAGGAATGATCTATCTTGTATAAGACGTGATCTAAGTAACTTATTTTGATTTGAGAGAAGTGACTAAGACTCAGTTTGATTTCAGGAACGATCCATCCTATATAAGATGTGATCTAAGTAACTTAAGTTTGATATGTAGTTGATTGAACTAGCTAAAAGATGATCGACAAAATCGTGCAACACAACGGTGGGGGTACACTATCAAGATTGTTTATACATAGAATTATGATGACCATTGTTATGCTCACTATAGACTGATTAGGCAAGTATGATTGTTCTGGAAAAATGTGTAGACAGACAAGTTTCTAGACTGACAAAATCAGGAATTCGTACGACAAAGTTTTTAGACCCAGATGACAATTTAGCAACTCCTAGATGACACAAACAGTTTCTCGTACGAGTTGCTGACTAAACTTGCACGATAGTTTAATGACCTCCAGATGACAATCTGATGAGTATGATAGTTATTCGTAAGATGATATTCTAATAGCCAGACGACAATTCTCCAAGAGCAGAACAACAATTCTATATACTCGGACGACAATTAGTACAGGGCCAGACGATAAACTAACATGACTAATGAAAACTTGTATGACAATATGTATGTAGCAAGATGATAATTAAGCAGACTCGTATGACAGAGGACTGGACAGAGATGAGATTCTAACACGGACAGAGTGTAATGCCCCGCCAGGAACCCTGAAGGAAAACCCACAACAAAAGTGAAACAAATTTTTTTTTTTTTTTTAAAGTATAAACATCATAAGTGCATTTACACAACATGCATGATAACACAAGCAGAAGACTTACACTAGAATTCCTTAAGGGTTACCAACAAAGAATTAACTACAAGAATAAATTCCACAAAATCATAAATCCACATATGCATCATTAACTCAATGATCACAAGAAGCCATAAGCAAATAAAGATTCATCATAGAAAGATTAAAAGGATACAATAAAATTTTCACTTCAATAAGTATTTACTAACATCATCAAGGAAACTGATAAAAACATCCCAATAAAGGATTACATTGCTCTTCCCATACATAGCTTCTCAATAAACATATAAGGATAGATCCCATCCAGTTACAAGGTTACATAAGATCAATGATACAATGACCACATACGTCTACAAATAACTATAATCTTCAAACAAGAGATGAAGCATGAGTCACGAACCACAGGAACACCTGCGAAGCTAATCCTCGCATGAAGGTACACATTCAAACATCCGATGGGAAGTGGCACTACCACCCGACCATGTAATTCCCAATGGAATCACCCCACCGTGCTAGGAGATAGCTGAGGACCCTCAAACAAGCATAAGCATGACATGATTGACAAAACAATATGACTCCATGACAACACAAAATGACCCACAAAATATGGGTGATTCAACATCACAAACACATGAGTAAACCAAATGAGAGAGTGTCATCGCATAGCTTAAGATGGATACCATGGTACAGCCTCCATATGTCTCGACTCACTATCCTGGTAACCTCTCCCGAAACTCTGGTTCCAACTAAGTCTCATGCGGACCCTACCAACCTTTTGTGAAGACAAGGTGGTTGGTTTGCCATTCCAGGCCTTCTCGCAACATTATGAGCTATGTACTACAACTCACCTATGCACGAGGTACAATTATCTTTATTATTGTTATGATACTACCCACCTAATCAATTCATTAGATTACCAGTTATTATCTGACTTCCACTAGGTCGTAATGCCTACAACTTTGGGTGCAACCTCCAAGCAAAAGACACTCTCTCAAAGGACACTAAACAAACATGGTCACTCCTTGAAGATCCTATGGCAAAGCAAACAACCATAACACCACTATCAGAAACAAGTGGTCAAACAAGGACATACTGACTCTTGGCTAACCATAAGGTGAAGACACTACATGGTTAAGACAACGAAGCCAACATATATCTCTTGGTCAAAGGTACCAAATATGCCTCCACAGGACGACTGAACCATAGACCAAAACAACACATAATACACTTGCAACATCATGGATTGAAAAGAAATGAAATAAAACATTCTTTCAACAGTCACATTATTCAATTTCCAAATCAATATTCCATCAGGAATGAAATCCACATTAAACATTCAACCAGTTATAACATGAATTCCTAACAGGCATATAAATCATTTTTAGAATATATCCAAATCTACCAATTTGAATCTCTAATTCATGCCTTGATTTCCATTGATAAATTTATTAACCACATAATAAAAATCACATGAAAAATCACCATTTATGCTTAACATAAAACAACCACATCAACATGTTCACTTAATAAAATTTAAATTAATTTTATAACACATATCGGTTTGCACCAGTAAGGCACATGGTCAAGCAATGGAAAAAGCCAACCCATAGTAGTGTTGCTACCACCGGTAACAGCCCTACCGACCGATAGTGCTACTACCGTCGATAATAGCCACTACCGATCGATAGCACTGCTACCAACCGATAGCGGTACTGCCAATCAGTAATGCCGCTACCAACCGGTAGCAGTCCTACTGATCGGTAGTGCTACTACCAACTGGTGGTAGTCCTACCAACCGGTAGCACTGCTACTAGGTAGCGGTGTTGCCGACCGGTAGTTCTGCTACCCGCGGGTAGAAAACACTACCGACCCACGTGATGAGGCAAGCCCATCATGGGAGTGGTAAAGTCTACGAAACAAACAAAAACACATGCCTCCAAGGCATTCTAAAACCAAAAAGTCACAAAATCAATAACCACAAAGAACATTCCATTTCCATAATTATTTCATGGGCACACACATATAGTTCCAATTTCCAAAATTTCAAGGAAAAGTTTACCAGCAAGGTAGATGGTGAAATAAACACACTAGAAAGAATGACTAGTCAATTCTTGACAGTAAAAAAAACAAGGATGCAGCCAGCAATCCCAATCTAAAATTCTTTTCTTTCAAAAGAAGAGGTAAATCAAGAAGTTGTTTGCTATGAACAATTCCTTTCCTAAATGCAACCATGTGCTAATAGCATCACAAAATCAACTATATCACACAATCTTTCTTCCATTTCAACATTCCAAAAAGAATCTACAGGCAAAATGCATTTTCCAATCACGTAGGAAGGAAACTAAAATATACAAAATCAAATCAAAACATCATAATAGATTATCCAACTTGAAGTAAAGGCAAGTAAGGGACTGAAGGAACACCAGTCTTACAACCCAGGTCGAACCTCCAGCTCTTCCAAGAAGATTTCCAGAATTATTTTCTTTTCTCCAAATTCCTCTTCTTCTCCTGCCGTGAATGCCCAGAATGGATGCCCAAAATATCTTTTAACCTAAGCTTCTAGGTTAAAGTTTACACCCAATCAAATTTAAATATTTTAAAACTAAAAGGCAATCAAATTTATTTCTTCCCCAAAAATAATAATTATTTCCAATGATTAAATTAAAAAGGCCAAATGGAAAAATAAAAAGGGAAGTTTTTATTTATTTCTTTTTCCATAAATACTTCCTTCAGCATAAGCGTTTAACCTTTTTAAATGGCTAGGCAATTTATTTATTTCACAAAAAAAATATCAATGCAACTTTACACAATACTTTAAGTCATTTAACTATTTCATCTAGCAATTCATCAATTTAATAAATCAATAATCACAGAGCATAATAATCAGCTAATTACGCCAACATGAGATAGCATTATCCATTTAAGTTAAATAACTATTTAAATGAATGGAAGCACGCAAAACAAGGGACGATCAAATGACGACTCACAAATGACCAAACCAGACACTATGACTCACATACTAGCCAGACGAGAAAGACAACCGACTGACAACACTCACACGAGTGTAACTGCGGGTCAAGATAGGGTACCACAACTATCTCCTCCACTCCCATCGGATATATCAGTCATGCTCAGACCTGTGAAACCAAGTGGAGTCAATACCTCATACCTACCCGGTACTAGTACCTGCAATGTCCTGCACCAAAGAACCACACATGCATAAAGACTAATATATATATATATATATATATATATATATATATATATATATATATATATATATATATACACATACAGACATGACACACACACCGATGAAGGAGAATCATGGCGTTCCTTGTCTCACCGGAATGAGTGAAGGAAAATCATCCCCTCGCATCCCAATACACTTGCAAACATGCAACATATAATAACACATCGCAATATAAGGGAAAAGTGTTAGTCCATGATAAAGATCCATAAAATAACATTATTCATAAGCATTGAGATACTACATAAAATCATACACCATAAATCCAGATATAGCATGAACTAACATCACATGACATCTGAATCAATATACAATAATGTTCCACAGAACAGTCACTGAAGTAACTCAAAACATACAAAAGAGGCTGATCAAGGAGGGGTACTACACAGAGTTTTGATGACTGACAAGGACCATTTTTTTACTAGGACTGAGTTTTTGATGACTGACAGAGACTACTTTTTGACATGGATAGAGTTTTGATCACTGAGTTGTTGATGTTGTTGATTTGTTTTCTCCAGTTTTAGTTTTAGGGATGAAAACACAGTAAACACGCAAGATGTATAATGACTTGAAGTAAAACATGCTAACCCTACGGAAGTTGGATTAGAGAAGAAAACCTTTACTTGCAGACTTAGGTACACACCCAATAGCTAATCAGAATACGGCCACTAAGTCTCACGCAATGGATTCTCAACATCGTATTAGTCGACTCCAAACACTAATGGGGGCATGATATGGCAATTATCTTGGGAGAGTTACTACCTCTCTTGCACAAAGAGTATCCCCCTTTCGAAGGTGAATCGGGTAGCCTCTATCTTATAGTTCTTAGTCAGGAATTTCGTTTGAAATTACCCCCTAAATTCAGGCAAGCATGATTGAGGCCTATAGCCCAACAAGGTACCAAAATAAGTTGTAGTCATGTAAACATGATTGAGAGCGCGAGGCCCTACAAAATGCCCATTATGAGAGATCTCAAAGAGAAAACTCAAATAATCATGTCCTTTGAGACTTTAATCACCAGAGACCTATTTATTATAGTGAGTTGGAATGCTCAGGTCCAGTTGTACTCACTTGGGTTGTTCTCACAGGGTGATTACTTTTTCCCACTGTGACAAGCTCGCTAAAGGTACACAAATCTCAAATTTAGAAAAAGATTCAAGGGTCTGGATTTCTGGTTGTCTGTGCAGACAAGAGCATACTCTCCTACCTCTTAGATTTTTCTTAAAACACAAAAGATAGATTTGTTCATTAACCAGATAGCGATAGATTTGTTCATTAACCAGATAGCAATTTAAGTGCCTAAACGTGAATTTAAAGAATACACGATGTTCACTTGAATTTTCTTAGGCAACCTACAAAAACAATGAAGCAGTAGTCATATTTTTTTTGTGTGACGGGCGTTTTCTTCGACAAGCGTTCTGCAAAAATACCGGTTAGGCTATGAAAATATCAAGCAGACAGAAAAAAGGGCAAGATCGGCATTAGTACCATAAAAATTTAACAAGAAAAACCCTAAAAATGCAGTGTGTTTTTAATACAAAATAACAGAATATCGTGCGAGTATTCTCACCGGGTCGTACGAGAATTCGTGACGAACCGTACGATATCTATAGTTTGTCGTTTGGACCTCTGTGAAAACTCGTACGATTTTTTGTAGAAACTGTACGAAAAAATTCCGAAAAATAAATCTGAAAAAAATAAAAGAAAATTAATATGCGAGGCCGAAAGATGTAGTCTTATGCCCCACGATGGGTGCCAAAAATGTGTGTGTGAAAAGTGGATAAGGATCTGCAAGTTGTAAGACACAACACATCAATTAAATCATTGCATGCATGGTTAGACAGATATAATCATAAATATAACAACCATACAAATCGACCTATTTCCTTCTAAAATATGCGAGTATAGACTTGGTCTCAAATTTGTATAAGCAATACCAGTGACTAGACTACACCAAGATGAAGGATTTAATCTATATGAGCACAAGATTAAGCTAAATGTATGCAATATTAAGCTAGATGAATGAATATCAAGCTAGATAGATGCACAATAAGCTATATGAATTCAAGAAATCATGATTAAACTAAATATGCAAAAAGCTAAACTAAGATGCAATAATCTCAAAGCACAATATATTCAATGACTCCATAGCAAAAATTGCACAATAACAATAAATCTCCAGGGTATTTTGAATGAGAGATGAAGGCTAAATTTATAAAGATTCAAAAGAGAGACCAATGGTCAAGATTGATTAGCAATGAGTGGTTGAGATTATTCAAGAAAAAACACATTTTAGGATAATTGAAATAATTGAGAGATTGGATTTAGTTAATCTTGAGATAGATTATAAGTCTGAGTTTGCATTGGAGATTAAATTTAGTTGATTCCATGGACTTGAGATAAAAATAAGATGATTCCATGCACTTTTCTTTAATTTGCTCAAGATTTTTGTTTAGAAGAAGACCTTTTCAATGCAACTGAACTTCTTTCCTTAAAAGCTTTGAGTTTTAATTTTAGAGAAATGATTAATTCAATTCAATTGTTTTTTTAATTTTTCAAGTTATCTCAATTTTAGAAAAAGAAATATCTTAAGTTTGATTTATTCTTTCAATTTAATTCTTTTCTTTTGTTTTCAATTTAACTCTTTCTTTTGCAAATTAATTCCTCTTTTTGTGATAAATCTCTCTTTGTAAATTAATTCTCTTTTTTTGTAAATTAAATGGCAAATTTATTTATTAATTAAATATGATAGGATATTTAATTAAATAAAATAGGATAATTGATCAAAATGATTTACTTGGAATGATTTAATTAATTAAATAAATATTTAATTAATATTGAGTGATTTATTTGCCATCTAACATTAATGATTGAAGAATTAATTAATTACATGCTCAAGGTTGATTTAATTGCCTTTGGTTAGGACCTTGGTGATGTTGTCGAGATTAGGGGCCCATAGTTTAGGTGACCATTTTTAGGGTATTACAATTACGATCAACCAACGGTTGATATTTCATTGTAATTTATTTTAATAATATGTATAATGATATGTGATGATCTCTTATGATTTGAATTGTAAATTCATGATGTAATTAGGTTTTGTGGCCAACCTAGTTGAGATGGCTATTTAGGATGACACAGTTGATGTTTATTGTGTCAGTGGTCTTAGAGAATGCGTTAAGCCATCCAAGTGAAGTGTGAGATATGTCTGAGAGTTGCAGAGTGTTGTGTATAACTGGATCTGATCAAGGAAGTAGAGAAGTGCAAGTAACAGATCATTCTTTCACTATTGTTCCCTAATAGTTGCAGCAGGTTAAATCCCTTAATCGGGTAGGTCCTAACAAGCCTTAAACATTTAAGTCCCCTAATAGGGCAGCTCTCAAAAGAGTATTAAATCCTCTCATGAGTTTGATCCTAACAAATCATCAAGTTCCTAGCCAGACTGCAAGACAAATCCCCTAACCGGGTGACTCCTAACAGATCTGCTCCTAACCGGGCATATTGTAAGCTCCAAACAGGGCTAAGCTCCTAACATGGCGTACTTCAAAAGAGTACAAATATTTGTGGGTGCCAACTCCCACCATGGTTTTTCCCTACTTGGGTTTCCATGTCAAACACTTATGGTGTTCATGTGTGGAATATTTTTCATGTGATGTTCTTGTTTATGTTTCATTTCATGCATTATTTCTGAGACACCGGTTATGATGTTTTATCAAAAATTTATCAAAGGTTACCAATACTAATAAGAAATTATTTGAGAAAGTTTTTTATCTGATTGATAAGGTTAATGAGTTGGTAAATAATCAAGTTTATATCATTGCTTTGGTGGTGGAAGTATTGATAGTTGTGGTAAATAATTTGATTAATGTGTTAATCAAATCCGATAAAGAGGTTATTAGATCTGATTAAAGAAGTTGAGATATTTGTTAAATGGTTTCAGATCTAAGATAAGTTTTTTTTTTAGTTAAAGTTTCAATTGGTGTTAATACTGATTCATCCCCCCTCTTAGTATTAATCGGATCCTCATATGATTAACAAGATTAAAAAAATACAAAGACACACCAAGCATCACATCATGGGGAACACATCACATGCAAGCAAACACACAAAAGAATCTACTACACGAGTGAAGCTAGCTTAGAAAATCATCCACCACCCACTCTTTCTTAACATCATCTAGAAATGGTGGGAAAGATGCTAAAGGAGCCACAACAAGCATGGTAGATAGAGCTATCACTAGTGTCAAATAAGGACCATGCTTTAATGATGAATCACTATGTTTATCACTAGGAGCTAGAGTTAAAGCTTGTTGGTGTAAATAAATATTCATTTTGGATATTATTACACTTTACTTAAGTTAACTTAGGATAATGCATCTCTTCATAGTTTGGATTTGAGACACTTAGGAAAGTGTGCACATAGGGATAGAGCTTGTAGGAGAAATTTCACCTTTTGTGGTCTTATTTTGCTGTTACACTCCACATTCGGTGGGTCATCCACCTCTTGTGGAATATTATATTATTTCTCCTACCTACCCCTATTATTTCTTACCTACCCTTGTTTCTCATTGAGCCACATGTCATAATTTTGTGCTCGTACATCCATATGGCCTTGCCTATATAAGCAGGCCTATATTCATTGTATTGGTTAATCTAGTTGATCATTTGCATATTGATGAGAATACAGTTTGTTCTTATCATTCTATTGTCTCTCTTTTTATGCTTTTCATTGTGCCCTTGATCTTGGCAAAATCCTACATGGTATCAAAGCCATTGGGGCTTCATTGATTGGTTTTTGGAGACATCGTGGAAGGCTTCTATTTTTGGATCTGACGAACTGTGCTTTTTGGAGGCATCTTGAAGCGTTTTCGACCTCACCATTGCGTCCGGGAGGCCGTTTCCATAAAAATCGAGTATAAATTCGACCATTTTTAGTGAAAATCAATTTTTGGGGGTGGAGGAATCTTTTGCCCAATTTGGACGGTACGGTACGGAATTTTCGGATCTATAAAAAAAAAAAAAAAAAATTCTCTGAAAATCTTTTTCCAACTTTTGAAAAAAAAAAATTGAAAAAAAAAAAATTAAAAATTATATCCGAAAGTTTTTTTTCAAAAAAAATATATATATATATATATAGAAATTTTTTGGGGGTCCGCAGACCCCCCCCTATCCCACCGTACCGTTTTCTACAGGCCCGGCAGCATCATCCTCCGTGCAGCCCCAACGGCCACCGCTAGTAGCGCCGTCGGCAGCCTGCGGAAGACCCTAGCCCGCAACACCGCCTGCGCGCTCTGCTTGTCGCCTGCCCAGCTCCCGCGCCGCCCAGCTCTGCGGCGCTGCCGAAACCTCCCGACCTCGCCGCCGGTGCCACCACCAACCCCGCCTGTTATTTAAACTGGCGGACCCGTGCCCGCCACATGGTAGGAAGCCATTGGCCTGCGGTCAACATCCGTACGCCATCTCATCGCCCAGTCGCATAGCGCCACATCAGCATGTTCGTACGGTACGGATGCCACACAGGGGGGAGATGAAGTTTTTTTGTGACAGCCAAATGGGCATCAAATTTAAGCCCGTCATTTGCTGATGTCAGCACCACATCAGCAGATTTTTGAAATTTTTTGACCCCCTCTTCATTGAGCTTTTTCAGTTTTGCAGTTCAACTTTGAAAGGCCATGTCTTGCTCATTTTTGCTCCTTTTTTGGTGCAATGTTTTTTGAAATAGGCTAAAATTTCGTGATCTTCACAGTGGTGTGGTTATTTTCTGATTTTGGTGCACAGGTTTCTCGGAATTTTTGGATTCTCTCAGCTGTACCTGTCCAATCCCCAATTCTGCAACTTCAAAGGCCTCATTTGAGCTCATACGACCTCCTTTTCAGGTGCCATTTTTTTTGAAAGTGCATGTTTTTTCGTCTACTTTCATAATCTATGATCAGATTTCAGAGATTTTGAGTGGAAGTTGTACTTTCATATATTGGTCTTATTTGGCCTATTAGGTACTTGTAAAGTGCTTGGATCTTAGTTTAGATCTCTTGCATTGTTAGTTTGAGTCTCTTTTGGCCTTATTGAGGTAGTTGTAAAATTGAAATCAGAAGCCCACTTTGCCATTTTTTGCAAGTAGCCCATTGTATACGCACTAAGTATAAAGTGCCAAATCATCACTTTTGGGGGGGTTCTTTGATTGAGTGAATTTGGGGGGGTGTCTTGTGTGATTGTGCCTCTCTTTGTGCTCTTTCATTTTTGTTGCAATGAGTCCTCATAAATTTCCACCTTTAACTCCACATAATTATGCATCATGGAAAATTAAAGTATGAAGTAAATTAATGGAAAAGGGTCTCACGCATTACATAGATGGAACAATAACAGCACCACTTGATCCTAAGGCTGATCCTAATGCTCAATTAGAATGGCTCACTAAGAATTGCATGGCTCTTGGAACTTTGCGCAAGTATGTATCAGATGACCTCATCTTTCATATTGAAAAGTGTACTACAATCAAAGATGCTTGGGATATGTTTCAGAAATTGTATGGTCAAGTTGATGAAATCAGAGGTTATTAGATTGACAATGAGCTCACCAACTTGGATCCCAAGAGTTTTGATACAATCCAAGATTATGTCACCAAAGCAAATGAGCTAAGAGAAAAGCTTAAGGATTGTGGAATTGACAAAAAGGATGTTCAGTTGATATTCAACTTGTTGGACAAGCTTGCACCAGAATATGCAGCATTTGTGTCTAGCTTCCAAACTCATCGTTTGACAGTGGGGAGTTCCTATGTTATGCCTTCATTTGATGCTTTCACATAAATGTTGATATTGGAACAAACTAAGTTGTTGAACATGGGACTTCTCAAGTCTTCAAAGTCCAAGGCTTTGGTGGCTAATCAAGGGAATCAAGGAAGTCAAGGCAAAGATTCTAATAAGAAGAAGAAGCAATCCAAGTCTAAGCCACAATAGGAAAAAGGACAATCATCCTCTCCATCACAAGGCAATTTTTCATCCTCTTCCAAGAAGGGGACACCGCCTAAGAAGGATAAACCAACTTGTGCATATTGCAAGAAGTATGGTCATGATGAGCATCGATGCCACACAAAACAAGTTGATGAGTTAACTAATCTTCTTAAGAAAAACAACATCAACTTGCCATCCGCCTACACAAAGAAGGATTCATCTCCTTCCTCTTCCTCACATTCTAAGGGAAAAGGGCAAGCATTTGTGGCTACAACAGGTTCTTCACAGCAATGGATACTTGACTCGGGTGCTTCATATCAAATGGGTTCTACAAAGGAGCAGTTTTCTTCATTGGAGCCATCTAAAGTACCTCACATTTACATAGGTGATGATACACAGGTAGAGGTTGAAGGGAAAGGTTCAATTGACATGGATGATGGAACATTTGAGAATGTTCTCTATGTTCCTAACTTGTCTACCAACCTTCTCTCTATCTACCAAATCACTCACTATGGAAATGGGAAAAAGGTTGAGTTTACACCAGATTTAGTTGTGGTAAAGGAACTTGATGATGATGCCTTGGTAGCAGTGGGACAAGTCAATGACAACTCAAGGCTTTATTCATTCTCCCACCTTGTGCCAAGTTCACCTTCTAGGGCCTTGCTTACTCATTCAAATTCAGAAAGTAAGCTATGGCATGAGCGGTTTGGTCACCTCAACTACAGCTATCTTCAGTAGCTCAACACTAAAGACATGGTCACAGGTCTACCTTGAATCAGTTTTTCAAAGGGTGTATGTTCAGGTTGTTCCATGGGCAAGCATCCCGAGGAGAAGTTTGATAAGGGGAAGCTTGGAGAGCTTTGGAAGTTCTTCAACTTGTTCACAGCGATGTAGCAGGTCCATTTCCAGCACCTTCATTTAGTAAGGCCCTCTATGTCCTCACCTTCATTGATGACTACTCCCGCTTCACTTGGGTCTACTTTCTTATTCATAAGAGTGAAGTATTTTACAGATTTCAGGACTTCAAGACTCGTGTGGAGAAGCAATTTGGGAAAGTGGTGAAGATTCTTCGCACAGATAATGGAAGGGAATATGTGAACAAAAGACTTGAGGATCTTTGTACATTTGAGGGGATTGATCTTTAGCATTCTGTCGCATACACTCCACAATAGAACGAAGTTGCAAAGTGCAAGAATCGAAATCTCAAAGAAATGGCTAGCTGTATGATACATGCACGTTCTCTTGATCCCGCTTTTTGGGCAGAGGCTATCAGTTGTGCCACACACATCCAGAATCGGGTTCCTCACAAAGCTTTGCAAGGTATTACTCCTTTTGAGGCTTGGGCTGGTAGGAAACCAATTGTGAGACATTTCAGAGTCTTTGGGTGTCCAGCATGGGCTCGCATACCTCCACAGAAACGCAAGGCATTGGAACCACAGAGTCGACCTTGCATATTTGTTGGATATCCTGAGGGTGTCAAGGCATATAGATTGATGGATCCTGAGACACATGAGGTGTTCATTGAGAGGAGTGTTCACTTTGAGGAAAGCTCCCCTAGCTTAGCCTCTCTACCTCCTCCACCTTCCTCCATTGTGGATAGTGATGCTAGTGATTCAGATGATGAGACTCCTTCAACTCCGACTCCCAGGGTCCACTTGCAGTTGAGGAGCCTTGTTCTCCACCTCCACCTAGACCTCGTTGGGCTCGACAGACACTTGAGTCTGTGAGTTCTCTTGTTGGGGATCCTTCAGATACATGGAGAACTCGATCACAGCATCAAGATCTACCACATGCATTCATTACTACCGCTTCCGATCCATAGACATTTAGGGAAGCATCAGGGGTTCCTGAGTGGGACCAAGCTATGGAGGAAGAGTATAGTCCCTTGATGAGGAACAACACATGGGATTTAGTCCATCTCCCTAAGGGGAGAAAGATGGTTCGATGTAAGTGGATATATCAGACCAAGTTTGCAGCGGATGGTAGTGTGGATAAGTATAAGGCTCGGCTTGTTGCGAAAGGTTTCTCTGAGGCTTCAGGTGTTGACTATACTGAGACCTTTGCACCTGTAGCCAAGATGAACTCCATTCGTTTGACACTTGCTATTGCTGCAGCTCATGGTTGGGTTGTACATCAGATGGATGTGAAGAGTGCTTTTCTTCATGGTGATCTTGATGAGGAGATTTATATGGAGCAACCACAAGGTTTCATCTAGGATACTTCCTTGGTTTGCAGACTAAGGAAATCTCTCTATGGCCTTAAGCAGGCCCCCAGGGCTTGGTATGCCAAGATGGATTCCTTTCTTCTCTCAGCAGGGTTCACTAGGTGTCATTCCGATCCGAATGTCTACATTTTGTGACAGGATGACTCTCACTTGATACTTGTACTCTATGTTGATGACTTGATCATTACAGGGAGTACCGCATCCATCATTAGCAGGGTCAAATTTGCTTTGCATGATAGATTTTCTATGACTGACTTGGGTCTTTTGCACTACTTTCTTGGGATCAAGATTTCATAGTCACCTTCCGGGATTACACTATCGCAGCCCAAGTATGCTCTTGATCTACTTGCACGCTTTCATATGGCTGATTGTAAGCCTCCACTGACTCCCTTTCTTTTAGGAGTCAAGCTTGAGGCTCAGTGTTCTTCTCCACCAGTTGATGCCACTTTGTATCGTCAGCTTGTGGGTAGTCTCATCTACTTGACCCATACACGCCCTGATATTTCATTTGCAGTTGGCATGGTTTCCCGCTTCATGCAGGAACCACATGAGCTTCATTGGAAAGCCGCCAAATGCATCCTTCATTACATCTAGGGTACACATCACTATGGGATTCACTATGCAGCAGGCACAGGACTTCGCTTGGTTGGTTACATAGACTCCGATTGGGCTGGCGATCTTGATGATCGTAAGTCTACCTCCGGTTACAGTTTTCACCTTGGTTCGGGCCCCATTTGTTGGCAGAGCAAGAAGCAACATGATATTTCTCTCTCTTCGACTGAGGCTGAGTATCGAGGCGTTGTTAATGTAGCAACTAAGACCATTTGGCTCCAACAAATTCTCACAGAGTTTGGATTCACCACTCCACGACCGACAGTTCTACATTGCGACAATTAGAGTGCTATTGCAATCTCGAAGAACCCGGTCCAGCACCAACGGACCAAACACATCGAGATTCATATGCACTATATCCGAGAGCTCATTTAGGAGCAGGTCATTGATTTGCAGTATTGTCCTACAGTAGAACAGGTTGCTAACATATTCACCAAACCTTTCACCGAGAGTAAATTCCAGCAGTTGCGAGCTCTCTTGGGGGTGCGGGATGTGTCATTAGGGGGGGTCAGCTGACTTCTCCTTCTTCTCTTATGGGGGGGACTTTTTCCTCTTTGAAGTTTTGTCCTTCTTCTTTGAGAGTCTTTTGTACTTTCATCTCTCTTTTGTGGGGGGGGAGTTTTTCCCCACTGGGTTTTCTCCCTTTCTCCGTTTGTGAGAGATTGCATTGCATAGTTTTTCTTGCATTTGCATATTGTACATGGGTACCTATCATGGCCTAGTAGCTGGGACCCATCTTGCATTGTTGACTTGAGTCTTCATTCCCCTAAGTTGCACTTAAGGGGGGTGTTGGTGTAAATAAATATTAATTTTGGATATTATTACATTTTACTTAAGTTAACTTAGGATAATGCATCTCTTTGTAGTTTGGATTTGAGACACTTAGGGAAGTGTGCACATAGGGATAGAGCTTGTAGGAGAAATTCCACCTTTTGTGGTCTTATTTTGCTGTTACACTCCACATTCGGTGGGTCATCCACCTCTTGTGGAATATTATATTATTTCTCCTACCTACCCCTATTATTTCTTACCTACCCTTGTTTCTCATTGAACCACATGTCATAATTGTGTGCTCGTACATCCATATGGCCTTGCCTATATAAACAGGCCTATATTCATTGTATTGGTTAATCTAGTTGATCATTTGCATATTGATGAGAATATAGTTTGTTCTTATCATTATATTGTCTCTCTTTTTATGCTTTTCATTGTGCCCTTGATCTTGGCAAAATCCTACAAAGCTTTTAAAAATCTTGAGCATAACTCATGATTGATTTCAAATATTTAATACATATCATCAAAATCATTACTATCCATAATGTTGTTATCAACATCATCATCCAAATTAATCACAATAAGAGATATCATGCACGGAGGAGATTATGAAGAAAAATCATTTTGCATAAATAATTTCAATATTTGATGAGGATGATCAAGATAAAGTTCCTTCCTAGTATTAGGCGAAGGTTGGGCAAATGGGACCAAGTCAACATTTGGCTGCTTAGGGGAAAAAACATATTGGTAGGCAAGCCAATGATCCTTTCCATGACATATTCATCAACATTCTCACACACTACAATTTCTCTTGTTATGACTTGAAGCTTGTGTGGATGAAAGTTGGGGATCACTCGACATAAATTTATTTTCTTCCTTTGTGTAAGTAGGAACATAACAAACCTCACTAGGTTGAGATATTCAAGATTTTGGTCTCTTCTCTCTTTGACCTTAAAAATATTTAGGAGGTGGAACTATAGCATACATAAGAGGAATAAGAGAAGTACAAAGAAATCTAGGTTTGAGATGCAGAGGTATAATATCCATATCCATAGGAGAAGAATCACTAGGTTTACTTAAGGCTTATATCCTTTTAGATTTATACTTTTAATAGGATAGGAAATTGACAACTTGATGAGGTTGCAAAGGTTGGGGTTTTTTAGGCTAAAATAAATTAAGGGTGGATTTTCCACAATTGGCTAAGGGTTGATAAAGACTATGATTGATGGTTATAAAATGCCCATTGTGAGGGAAATTCAAGAACTTATGAATGGTAGAAGGGATAACTTTCATGGAATCGAGCCAATGGTGTCCCAACTCCACCCAAAATTGGCCAAGATAGGGATAATGGAAAAGGTAACATCTAAGCACTAAGTACCAACTTTGATGAGAAGGGTGATAGAACCTATAGTAGGACAATGAAACCATCATACATCTTAATCACAATATCAGATTTATCATATGTATCTTGATGAAATTGTTGTGTAAAGAGATGTTCTTCTGTGATAACATTCACCATGCATACTAGATCCGTTAGAAATACACATGAGAGCTTTCCTTTAATCTTTGTAGTAATTTATAATGGTCTATCAAATGCTTTAATAATATCTCTTGAGTCAAAGGTAATGCAAGGATCACACTTAGGCTTAGGTTGCTCAATAAATTTAAAAACATAGTTGTTGGCTTCATTATACATATCATTAGAAGCTATAAAGCTTGGATCATTATGCTCAACAATACTTGTAGAGTGAGAAAGCAAAGGATTGGTAAATATTTACAAATTTTTACTAGGAGGTGTCACATATGTATTTTTTTTATCATTCACATCATCCACTACTAGTATTAGAATAAAAAAGATCTTGAATTTCATGCTTTAATCTAAAGCACTTTTTAGTATCATGGCCAAATTGACAATGGTATTGGAAACATGATTTAGGGTCAAAAGAAGGTGACAAAGGCTAGGAAGTATTTAGAGGAGGGAGGTGAGGAAGATTAGTTATATTATAATTAATCAATTTAAGCATAATCCTATGAAATGATTCAAAAAGAGGAGTGAATTTGTGATGTCAAAATTTTGAAGAGAAGGGAGCTACAATGGGTGTTGTGGCTACCATTTGAGAATCAATATGATTGGAATAATTGTTGTTGGTATTGATCTTGATGAAATTATTGTTTTTTTCTAAAGTTCTGAATTTTTTGATGAGCATCTTCATTCTTATCAACTGGATTCAACAATGAAGAAGGTTCATATCGACTCACTTGAAGTTGATAATTATGTAGTGTTGTGCACAATTATGTGAAATATACATAATCAAAAAACAAAAGCTTATCTCTAATTAATGAAAAGTATTTTAGCATCACCATCAAGCACTGGATAGGAAATTTGTGAATTCAAATGTTTATATCTACCAATGAATTCAGTCATTTTTCCTTTAACACCTTGTTGTCAATGAACCAAATCAATCAAAGTAATTTGTAGGCCAGTATTATTTTAAAATTTTTGAACAAATGCATTAGTCAATTTTTGAAAAGAATCAATTGAATAATGAGGCAAGGAGAAAACCATTGCAAAGATTTTTCTATTAAGGTATGAGTGAATAGTTTTGCCATAAGTCTTGGGTCATATGAAAAATCATTACACAAAGTTGAAAATATTTTCACATGAGTTTGGGGTTCCCCTTGTCCATTTTATTTCTCCAAACAAGGAAATTCATTATGTTGTGGGAGAGGAGTATAAAGGATGTAATTGGATAGTGGGATAGTGGTAGAATATGTAGGAATAGTGGATTTGAATTAGGGTATGGAATGTTGGAAACAAGGCAGCAAATTGAGGGGGGGTGAAGTAGTTTTCTCTCAAACTCTACACAAATCAAACACAAATTCAAATATGATAATAAACAATAAAAGCATAAATCAACACCACATTAGTAACATAAATAACACCAAGACTTTTGACATGGAAAACCTGGTTAAGGGAAAAACCACGGTGGGAACCTACCCATAATGAGATAATACCCTATTAGGAGTAAGTGAAATATTACATTGGGGAATGCACATTCATTTAGGCACACTGCCTAGAGCTCACTACTCAAATCACAAAATAAGAAGGGCTACAACCCTGAGGAAGACTCAGTCTTACAAAAACATTTGAATTACATCTGGAGGATCATGAACTAGTGAAATAGCATCTTCTCATGCATGTTTACAGTTTTGGTTAAGCACATATTCTCAAACTCTGCTCTTCACACTTCTCCTCTGCAACTGAAAGATCAAATCGATGTTCGCACATGCAGATACATCTCTCACATAAATATTACATATATTTATACAAATCATCAACCTATAATTCAAGGTCAGCTCAACCCTCAACACAAATAACAAGAATATAACTTCGCACACTACACAATACATGAGGACCAAAACAATGTCGACTAAGACATGGTCTGGACCTAAATAAATACCACAACCAATAAACATCACCAAGAATTATGCCTCGAACATCCGCAACATGCTATAATCAGCAAGAATGTCGTATAACACGAAGAACACCATCAGATCAAGAAAATGATCAATAACGTACACAACAATCAATGTGGACCATCAACACGGATACAAACTGATCTAGAAACATCCAAAAGAAATGTGAATCACCACAACAACAACCGCAACAACACCACTTACTAGAATATCCATCATCAATATACCAAACCTCAAGAACACACGCTAAACTAACTATCAAACTAAAAGATTCACTTGTAGACCTCCAAATCATGAACCATCTGAATTGAGGACATGTATGAATGTCCCAAACACTCTGCCAAATCTGCAAACTAAGATAATGTGATTCTGGAGCAATGCAAATAAAAAACTAGAATGCTGAACAATTGAACAACCAACCACAATACCAGACCTCATAACTCAATCAAATCATCATGCAAACCACTGCAACTTTAATAGAATCAACTAGAGATAAGTATCTCTAAACCCATTAAACCGCAACAACTCAACTGTGACACACTGGCCAATCCAACTCATTTAATCTGACTGCAACACTAGAATACACAGAAAAATATGTTGACATCAATGACAACACATCATTCCAAAAAAATTCTCAACAATATCCAACAATCTCCCCCTTTGGAATTTATGGCAACATATGAATGTGAAAAAAAATCAACGTAAAGAAAGAAATCAACAACCAACAATCTCCTCATAACTCACAAAAATCTCCCCCTAAGATCAACACAAGATAGAGAAGTTTTTCACATGCTTCTCTCCCTATTTGACATCAATACAAAAGGCATGTACACATCATTATTCTCACACTCTTAGAAGATAATCTCTACCCATAAGAACAAACTCTCTCTAAACATATGAAACACACCACTAACTACTCCCCCTGAGTAGCAGCCTCACTCATCAATCTGAATCACAAAATATCTCTATGAAGTCCACCAGACTGATGCAACTCCATGCATATTAGTTCTCATCAGGAGGGGAAATTACCCCTAGCTTCTCTCTGAGACACTCAAATGTATCTTTAGGCAAAGGCTTCATAAAGATATCTGAAATATGCTCCTTTGTAGATACATACTCCAATCTGACTTCATTTTCATTCACCTTCTCTCAAGAAATGAAACTTGATTGATATATGCTTGGTCTTAGAATGCAACACCAGATTCTTAGAAATATTGATAGTACTTGAATTGACGCAGTACATATAAGTAGGCTCATAAAAAATAACTCGGATATCTTTCAACATCTGCTTCATCCAAATCACCTAAGTACAGTTGCTAGCAACAACAATGCATTCAGCTTCTATAGTAGACAAAGAGATAGCATTATGCTTCTTACTCATCTATGAAACCAATTTCTTATCCAAGAAAAATGCACCACAACTAGTACTCTTTTTTTCATGAACATCACATGTCCAATCAGCATCAGTAAACCCACTCAAAGTAAAATCATCATATCTAGGACACCACAAACCAAAATCAATTGTCCCTTTCAAATATCTAAAAATTCTCTTCACAACAACAACATGAGATTCCTTAAGATCGGCTTCAAATATAGCAACAAGACACACAAAATTCATTATATCTCATCTACTCTGAGTCAAATATAACAAACCACCAATCATAGATCTGTATGTAGTATGTTTTTCTTTCGGAGAATCATCATCCTTTGTCAACTTACAACTGGTCACCATAGGTGTACCAACAAGCTTTGCATCATCTAAACCAAACTTCTTCAACAATTCCTTCACATACTTAGATTGAGATATAAAGATACATTTATCTAACTGAGTAATTTGCAATCCCAAAAAGAATTACATCTCACCAATCATAGACGTCTCAAACTCATTCTACATATCATCAACAAACTTCTTGCACAAACTATCATTTCCACCAAAAATAATATCATCAACAAAAACTCCAACAATTAAGATGTTATCATTATCAATCTTGAAGTACAAATTACTATGAGTTGTATCTTTATTGAATTCATGCTTCATTAAATACTTATCCAATCTAGCATACCAAGCTCTTGGAGCTTGCTTCAATCCATGCAGTGCTTTCTTCAACCTGCAAACCAAATCTTTATGATATGTCAGTTGAAAACCATCTGGTTGCTCAATGTAGACTTCTTCTTCTAGCTCACCATTAAGAAATGTTGACTTGACATCCATCTGATGGACTTTGAAATCTTTGTAAGCAACATAAGAAAGAAATAATCTAATAGCTTCAATTCTAGCTACCGAAGCAAAGGTCTCCTCAAAATCAATACCTTCCATCTGAGAATAACCCTTACAAACAAGTCTTGTTTTATTCCTAACAAATTCACCCTTTTCATCCAATTTATTCTGAAACACCCATTTAGTTCCAATTATTTTCTTATCCTTAGGTATGGGAACTAAAGTCTATGTATTATTCTTTTCAATATGATTCAACTCTTCTTCCATAGCTTTAACCCAATTTTCATCTTTACAAGCTTCATCAACATTCTTACGTTCAATCTTAGAAATTAAGCAATACTCTTTTACAATTCTTCTCCTAGTCATCACACCTTTATTCTTATCACCTATGATATGATTCTTTGAATGATTCAACATTACATACCTGGGTGTCTTAGGATTTTCATGATTTTCATACTCTTGACCTCTTTCTTCTATACTAGCATTTCCTTCATTCTCAGGCTTTTGCTGAGCAATCTGAACTTGGTTCAAGGTCTACACATGATTTTATTTATCCGCACTAAAAATCTAATCATCTGAAACATATCCAGAGCATCTGGGATGATACTCATTTCCTTCATCCACTTTCACATTAGCACTCTCAACTAAATTTCTCAATCTCTTATTATAACACCGGTAGGCCTTGCTCTTAGTACAATAACCAAGAAAGATTCCTTCATCACATCTAGCATCAAACTTCCCTAGATCTTCATCTCTTCTGATATAGCATAACTTACTACCAAAATTTCTGAAATGTCTAACTGTAGGAACATGACCAAACCATAACTCATAAGGAGTCTTACCGGTATCAGCTTTAATATGCACCTGGTTAAAGGTATACACTGTAGTACTCACAATTTCTCTCCAATATATATGTAGAACATTTCCTTCAATCATCATTGTTCTTGCAGCTTCTTGAATTATCATATTCTTCCTCTCCACAACACCATTTTGTTGAGGTCTGCAGAGCATATAACTGTCTCTTCACCCCATGCTCTTGACAAAAATAATTAAACTCACCAGAAGTAAATTCACCACCTCTATCAGATCTCAGACACTTTAGCTTCTGTCCAATCTCAATCTCAACCATAGCTTTGAAAATTTTGAACTTCTCCAATGCTTTAGACTTCTCCCTTAAGAAAGTAACCCACATCATCCTTGAATAGTCATCAATCAACAACATGAAATACCTGTCACCCTTCAAGCTTCTCACTCTAGAGGGACCACACAAATTAGTATGTGCAAAATCCAATATCCCATTAGAAGTATACTCTTTGCTTTGGAAAGAAACTCTTGTCTGCTTCTTTAATTGACATTCCTTACATACCGGATTAGAAGGCTTTATAATCTTAGGTAGATCTCTTACAACTTGAGTAGAAATTATCTTAACCATGCAGTCAAAATTTACATGACACATCCTTCTATGCCATAACCAAATTTCATCAACCTGTGCAATCAAATAAATTTTACCACTAGCATTCAAGTAAAAGAAATTACCTTTAGTCTTTGAACTTAATGTAATTTTAATTCCGAAGCTACTCAAGATCTTACATTTACCATTATTGGATTTCAAATTATATCCCTTATCAACCATCTGTCCAACACTCAAAAGATTATGCTTTAGACCTTCAACATACAAGACATCATCAATGTTATGCTTACCATCAAAAGAAATAGAACCTCTACAACAGATTATACCATCTTTGTCATCTCCAAATCTCACTACACCACCATCATACTTTTCCATACTCACAAACTTACTCTTATCACCTATCATTTGATGAGAGAAACCACTGTCAATAACCCATTCATCTTTCTCTTCAACTTTAGCAGCCAAATCTTTTTCTTTAATAATGCAGCTAGTAGAATCAACAGTCACTGGATCATCTTCCTTGATAGAAATGAACACCCACTCATCTCCTGAATTTCCCTTATCAGACTCATCATCTATCACACCTTCATCATCATCAAAGTAACACTTCTTCTAGAATTTAGGCTTATAAGGCTTAAATGGCTTCTTAGAAACTCTTTCCGGACACCTTGAGGAAAAATGTCCTATCTTATTGCATGAAAAAAAATTAAGAGGCAAATTTTATTCATACTTACTGACACCTTTAGGAAATCTTCTAGCAAATGGGTCTTCAAGCTCTTCAATCTCTCTTTCTTCTTCTTCAATCTCTCTCATCTTCTTCTCATATCTGAATACTCTTGTTGAACTTTCTTCTGGATCATATTTATGCTTTTCAGATACAGTAGCTTTGAATGCAAATTCAGATTTAGGAGGGGCTTCACCAAACTCACTCAACTCAAAAGCAACAAGCTTTCCAATCAACATGTCTCTAGTCACATCTGTCACAGTCTGAATCTCTTCAATAGAAGCATCCTTGTGCTTGTAAGCAGGAGGCAAGGATCTCTGTACTTTAGCGACAATCTCAAATTCTTCCAACACTCCACTGGCACATCTAATGTTCAACACCACCTCACTCATTTTCTGCATAAAGGAGGTAATGTTCTCATCTTCACCCATCTTTAGCATTTCATACTTTCCCTTCAAGCTCTGCAACTTAGCAACTTTTACATGGATATCAACTTAATACAAAGTCTCTAGCTTCTTCCATATCTCATGAGTAGTCTGTAAATCCATCACATTAGTCATCTTAGAATCATACAAGGCACTCAACAATGCTTCCTTAGCTCTAATAATAAATGCAGCTTCCTTTATCTCATCTGCAGTATTCTGACCATTAGTAGAAACATTATACACATTCCTAGTTATCTTCCAGTAGTCTTCACTGATGCATTGCTAATGACATTCCATCTAGTTCTTCCAAAGAATGTAGTTCATCCCATCAAACCCCAGACTATCCTTCTTAAAAGAAAAGTTTGCCATCTCAGATCTCCTCAAGCGGTCAAGCTTCTTCTGGAGGATCTAGATCTTATACCAATTGTTGTTAACGAGGCAACAAACTAAGAGGGGGGGTGAATCAGTTTGCTCTCAAACTCTAGACACCTGGAACGCAAATTCAAATATGATAATAAATAGTAAAATCATAAATCAACACCACATCAATAACACACATAACACCAATATTTTTTATGTGGAAAACTCGGATAAGGGAAAAACCACGGTGGGAACCTACCCAAAATGAGATAATACCCTATTAGGAGTAAGTGAAATATTACAATGGGGAACGCACATTCATTCACGCACATTTCCTAGAGCTCACTACTCAAGTCACAAAATAAGAAGGGCTACAATCTTGAGGAAGACTCATTGTCTTACAAAAACATTTGAATTACACCCGGAGGATCATGAACTGATGAAATAGAATCTTCTCATGCTTGGTTACGGTTACAGTTCCAGTTCCAGTTAAGAACATATACTCAAACTCTGCTCTTCACACTTCTTCGCACTTCTCCTCTATAATTGAAAGATCAAATCGATGTTCGCACATGCAGATACATCTCTCACATAAATATTATATATATTTATACAAATCATCAACCTATATTTTAAGGTCAGCTCAACCCTCAACACAAATAACAAGCATATAAATTCACATGCTACAACAATACATGTAGACCAAAACAATGTCGACTGAGACATAGTCTGGACCTAAATCGATACTACAACCAAGAAACATCGCTAAGAATTACACCTCGAACATCCGCAACATGCTACAATCACCAAGAATGTCGTATAACACAAAGAACACCACCAGATCAAGAAAAAGATCAATAACATGCACAAAAATCAATGCGAACCATCAACACGAATAGAACCCGATCTAGAAACATCCACAAGAAACATGAATGACCACAACAACAATGAAAACACCACCACTTACTAGAATCTCCATCATCAATATATCGAACCTCAATAACACACGCTGAACTGACTGTCAAACTGAAAGATTCACTTGTAGACCTCCAAATCATGAACCGTCTGAATTAAGGACATATATGAATGTCCCAAAAAATCTACCAAATCCACAAACCAAGATAATGCAATTCTGAAGCAATGTGGAGCAAAAACCAAAATACCAAATAATACGAACAACTGAACAACCAACTACAATATTGGACCTCATAACTTGATCAAATCATCATGCAGACCACTGAAACTTTACCTGAATCAACTAGAGATAAGTATCTCTAAACACATTAAATTGCAACCACTCAACTGTAACACACTGGCCAAACAAACTCATTTAATATGAATGCAACACTCGAATACATGGAAGAATATGTTGACATCAATGACAACACATCATTCCAACAAACTTCTCAACAATATCCAACATGGAAGCCAATTGTTGTTCTAAAGATTCAAAACATTTTTTATTAAATAGTTTAAGGTGGATTTGCTAGATGAATTGGATTGAGAAATGTTGGATTGTGGAGGATTGGAAGGTATGGTATTAATGGTAGGTAGGTGGACATTATGGTATGTAGGTAAAAGAGATGGTTGGGGAACAAATAGTTGATTGAAGAAGGTATGTAGAAGCATCGATTGATAGGATTCCCCCATTACTAACATGTGTAGCATTATTTTTTTGTATAGAGGTGGCCATGGTGAAAGATGTATATGTAGGAACATTAGAAAAAGATGTAGGAATAGGAATTCTAGGGTCAACTTGATTTTGAGGATTTTAATATCCAAGCACTTCGACACAACTTTTCATTGTCATATCATTGTCATCCATAATATGAGCTATACTATGCAAAACATACGCAGCTTTTTCAACATTTTAAATCAACCTCCTTAAACTTTCAATCAAGGGGATTTCCTCTCCACCCAAGTGTTCTTGAATCACAAATTGTTAAAGATCTTCCAATTCCTTGTGGAGATTCCCCAATTGTTCAATAGTCACTTGAGTTAAAGAGTCATCCTCATAATTAGAAGTATGAAAGGAAGAAGTATCAACAATGTTGGGCATGTTATGTGTTCGATTGAAAGAGGATTCACCCCAGCTCTTAGGGAATAAGTTAGTCAACTCGGGCTCAATACCCTTAGTGTTTAAACTTTGGAGAGCCATAAGTTTATAACTTCTTCTCACTAAGATATTGAACGTAAGACAAAGCGTTACAATGAGGGAAAGGCTAATGAAATATATTTATACTCACATTTCCTTTTATACAATTGATAATGCAAATAATTATAGGAAAATAAGTGATTAAACGTTGCGATTTCCCAATAATGATCAATTAACCACTTAATTAAGAAAAATGAGCTATATAAATGAGTGATTTGAACAATTTATGTCTTTAATCTAAAAATGATATGCAATTAAGCTTATATTTGAACATTCAAATCATAAATTATGCAATGACCAAGTCAGGTTGACCAAAATGTAAAGGGGAGAGAATAGGGTTCACTAGTATAAACATGCAAACTAGGAATCATACCCATTCACATCAACATTGAGAAACAACCAATAGTCCCAACTAAAAACCCTTGGAAGGGTTGGGCAAAATCATTAAATATTTTCTTTTATTGTGTGTAGATGTAAATGGATAAGATAGAATGATTAAATGCAAGAAGTACGACTAATAATGCAAAATTGAGAGTAATCAATATAAAAAGTAAGCTAAAACATAAATATGCAGACTCTGAGTACAAATCTAGAAACAGGGATTAGAAAGGAACCTATGTTTGTAATTTGAGCATGAAGGTGCTAGACTATGTGGCCAAGTGACCTAGTCCCGAAGGAGTCTGATGCAAATATCAGAAATAAATTTTGGATTATTTTATCAAGAAAAGTCTCAAACAATGTAGCTAATCCATAGTATCTAGGGTTTTTTCTTCTTCAAAGTCTAATTCTCTTTATCCCAATATACACTATATAAATTTGTAATCCCTTTCTACTAAACCTATAACCTGCACACACAAGAGGGAAAAATGGTGGTGGATTGATAGGGGTAGGTTGAACACTGAGTTTGAAATAAACCTATGATGAATAGATAGAAAATAGTACTTAATATTGTAGGGAAGAGGCTAGATCTAGAATAAAATTATGAATTGGAATGTTATAGCTTCATTCATGATTCTCCATTTCTTTGAAGTATTCTTGAAAGATTGATGTTACTAGGTGGCAATTCATGCATGTCTTCACATAAATTTGATTGTGAATGTCATCTTGATTGCTTGCAAATTTGAATACTTGACCTCTCCTACACTGCCTTAATGATGCTTGATTGCTAGCTCACTTGAATGAAATACTCTTGAGCAAAATGTAATTTAGAGATGTTTCAAATGAAGAGATGAAACTTGCTTTTATACCTAACCTAACAAAACATGTTGAAAATTATGAAGAAGGTCAACATTGGGTATCTTTTCCCACTCAACTTCTTTTGATAATAAGAAGGTTTAAATTTTGGCCCTCTTTGGCTTGGACTATGGCACCTAATGCCCTAGTCTAGGAGGAGCATCCTAGTCAAATCCTTTTGGACTGGAAATAGGTTAGGAAGCAAGAGGAGAAGTCAAAGACCATAGATTTGGCACTAGTTTGAGTAGAATCAAGCATAATAAAGGCAAAAAAGGCAAAAACAGTAAAGTGAGACCCAACTGAGCATGAAACTGTATGGTGATATAATTTACAATGTTACCTACAATAAAAAAAATGGAGTCATGGTTGAAAACCATTGTTTAAGTTTCATTTTTAACTAAGTTGTGTTGTGCATGTTGAGTGGTTGCTCTAGAGAATATTGAATTTTGAATAAAATTTGTTTCATGCTAGAGTGTTCACATATATAAGTAGCCAAAATATCAGTTTCATCCTAAAGTGAGAGAAACGACTATACCTAGATCAAAAACATATATGTATTGTTCCCTAAGAAATCATTTATTTTAAACGTAGTAATAAAGTATATTATACAAATTCATTTATTTAATTTTTAAGATTAATTAATAAATTATTTCTTTAACCTTAATTACATATAATTTAACTTATAATATTAACAATTGTACTTTTAAGTGTGTTTGTTAGAATGGTTCGAGAAGCCTTTGATGCCATCCGGATATGTTGTAGATTGTATTAGTGGATATGGTTTCATGGCATGTTTAATATTCTTAGTATGTTTCTCAGATGGTTTCTGTGTTCTGCAAGAGAGCTTTGTTAATTTATGTTGAAGATATTCAATTATGTTATGACTTGATGTGTTTAATTAAGTTATCTTAATTGGACCATATTATTTTGGTCTAGATATGAGTTGGAAGTTGTATTGAGATGTTGTTTTGGGTCTCACCATGGTGTGTGAAGATCTGCATGAAGTATTTTGCATCAGAAGATGTTATGTGGCTCACTAATTGCTATATCTACATGTTGCATTTGGTAATGACTTTGGAGAATGTATTAGCATGCACATGCAAATCATTGGATTAATCTTGGAAGGATTTATTGTAACATTTTTTGGTTCCCTCTTTCTCTTAAAGTGGACTGCTTTTAGTATTTTTGGTCCAGGTGGCTTATTTTGTCTAATGTTGCTTATTATGTTTTGGTTGACCCTTAATTAGGTTTTCAATGATTTATCTCATATTTAAGAAGTGTGGATGGATGAGTTGAGTGTGTATTCTATGTGAATTTATGAGAAGTGTATGAAAATGATATGCAAGTAGATTTGAGTTTGTGAATGTATGAAATTCAGATTAAGAAGAGTCTTGAAGGTGATATATTTAGTAAGACAGTGTGTTGTGACTATAAAAGTTATCAGAGATGTTTTCCATTATGTTGGTCACTTGATCCAGTTGTTCAAGGACAATTTCATGTTCAAGATAATCCTTATTAGTTTCAATTCAGTTATTTCCTTCCTTGCTGATTGATAGTGAGTCCTTCAACAACAATGTGTGTCTTGCCCTAAAGCCTTTGTTGGGCAAGTCTTTGTATCTTTCCCTAAGGTAGTTTGCCTTAGCCTTGCAAGTCTTTCAGGTGTCATTTCTCTTTGTAGTAAGCCTAAGACTTTATAATCATTCTTATTCATACTGTGAGTTAGGTTCTCGTCGTATTTTTTCTCAGTTTGGGTTTTGCACGTAAATCTGGTTCTCATGTGTTGATAATTGATGTGGTGTTGCTAAATTAGTTGATGTTGTTTGTTAGAGTTATCATGTATTAGCTAATAATTATTTATTTAATTATTAGTCTATTATTCTCTACGCTTAATCTAAACTTAGGCATTTAATAATATTGTAAGTATTTAATAATTATTCTAATTATTAAATACACTTTATCGCTTTAGGGTTTCTTTAGGGTTGGATATTCTTCTTTTATAAGGATTGTATTGAACTTTTTATTTCATTCCCTCTCTGAATGATAATCTTTTTCTTCAGAGCCATTTTTTTTTTTTTGCCTCCATTCTTCTCTTGTGATGGGTATTTTGCTTGCAAGTGTTCTTGGAATCTCTGAAGTTGTATTTCTCAACTTCTTCATGGTATTAGAGCCACCATCTGTTGCTACTTGTTCTTGATTTTTCAAAAGATTTTTTGGAGCTTTGAGGGTTTCAGATTTAAGAGGTTTTCTATTGGATATGGGAGTAGCCTTTTTCTCGGCATTTTGGGCTCAAACGGACCACACGGTTGTGCTCAAAGAGCCCAAAAACCCCTACTTCCATATATAATTTGTCCAATTTGGACAAAGTTGACTTCTGGAACAATTTTTTTTTCTCAGGGTCGTATAACCCCCCCCTTCTGCATACAGATCGAGGCAATTTTTGCAAAAGAAATTAAAAATTATTTTTTGGGTCGTTTAACGACATGCCTAGGCCAACGTGGTCTAAAAACCCACTATGGTCACCACCAACTGCTATCGTCGGTGGTTTACATGCCCAGCAATGGCGGTGACCATCAGCAGTGACCACCACTGATTGTGGTCTCCACAACAACAAACACCTCACTACCGCTCAGCCAAACCACCGTCGTCGCTGCCCAGCTGACTCGCCACCTCCGTCGGTAGCTCCGCCTAGTCACCGCCTGACCCTTCCTTGAATTCTTTTTGACAGGGGGGTCATTTTTTTGCCATAACTTGGGCAAATGGAGTCATTTTTTGGAAAATGAATAGGCATCGAAAATCTCTCTTTGAGCTCTTTTTAGATCTAGAGGTGAGGTTTGTATATCTTTTCATTTTGTGCCTATTTTTTGTCGTCAGAGTCAGAGATTTTTTCTACACTCTGAGAGCCCTAACTTGAGAAAATAGACTCATTTTTCGGCAAATAAATAGGTGTCAAAAGGTCTTGGCGAGCCCTATTCAGATTTGGGGTTCATTGTTCCAAAAATTTTACCAGGTACACAAGATATTGTCTAAAGAATTCTTTTTTCTTTTGCCTTTCTTTCTAGCTTTCAGATTGTACCGAGGTTTGGTTTTTCATCTTGTGGGGGTGTTATTTTCTACTTTCTGTCATTTACTTTAGAAAATAAGAACACCTAAAACTCAAAAAAAAAAAAAACCTTATGCATCCTTTGTCTAGTCTAAAAGATCACTTAATTAAAAAACACAAGAGCAGGTATAGGTACAAGTACACATGGCAGATTCTTCAGTTGAACTTCTTACATCATAGAACTATCACCTCTGGAAAGCTTGTATGATGATGCTTCTCAGAACAAAAGGGTTGTGGTCTAGTTTGGATGAGGCTCACCCTCAGTTGCAATGTCCTTTTGAGATTCTTCACCATAAGAATAAGATGGATGAGGCTATGGGTGTCATGTCCTTACATGTTTCAAACAACTTGCTTTTTCACCTTGATGGTTTGCTCACTCCTCAGGCTATGTGGTCCAAATTTGATGATCTTTTTGGTACCATCAATGATTTCAGAGAATTACAGATTGAGGCAGAACTCACTTCCTTATTACCTGATTCCTTTCCTCACATTGAGGACTTTTTGAACAAGTTTAAAACCATCATATCTATCCTACATAGTTGTGGTAAAAATAAGAGAGACACAGAGTGTATCTACCTGATTCTCTCTAAGCTTCGAGGTCCCTATTAGATATTTGCTTCTACATTTTATTCTACTATGGATGCCTTGGGTGCACACTTCACCATGCCTACATTTAATATGTTCTTTGATCGCTTTACTAGTGAGCAAGCTCACCTATCTTAGTTGGACACTCTCACAAGAATAAAGAACAAAGAATTGGTTGCACAGACATATAAAGAGAATAAGATGAAGAAACTAAAGCCTAAGAAGGATTCAACTGGCAGTGAGAGTCCCTCCAAGCCACCACCTAAGTCTGATTCTAAACCAAAGTCCTATCCCAAATAGGAGAAATCTTCTAAGTTTGGTGAGTCTTCTCCAAGACTAAGAAGAAATCATAACAACTTTGTAGTTTCTATGGCAAAGAAGGACGTCTAGTTTCCCGATGTTGGAAATGATTAAAGGATTTAGAGGAAGCCATGCAACAGCATCATATTTCTTCTCCTTGGGCTCCTTCTTCCTCTTCTATAGGGAAAGGACATGTTCTTTCTGCATGAGCTATTACTTTTGCATCCACTTGGATTATTGATTCAGGGGCTTCTCACCACATGACACTCTCAACAGATTGTTACCTCACTTGCTCATAGTGATACTTTACAAATTGCAGTTGGTGACTCAGCACAACTTTCAATTTTAGGTCCAGGTACTATTCTGTTGACAGGTGGTTGTATTCAGGATGTTCTTATAGTTCTTGACATTTCAACAAACCTCCTCTCTATTTATCAGATTTGTCATTCTGGCTCTGGTAAAACAGTTGAGTTCTCACCACATGATGTGGCTATTAGAGAGCTCTGTGATCCTAATTTGGTTGTGGCTACTAGCAGTGTTGAACCTGATTCTTGGTTATACAGGTTTGATGGCTTTGAGAGTCCAGATGGTTTAGGTGTTTCTCTTGTAGCACATGCAGATTTAGTGAGCAGACCTTGGCATGAGTGCTTTAGCCATGTCAATTATAGATACTTATAGTAGATGAGCACATAGGAACTTGTGATTGGGCTCCCTCAGATATCATGTATTGATGGTGTATGTCAAGGTTGTGCACTTGGCAAGCATCATCGGGATCCTTTTCCTAAAGGTAGAGTCACACGTGCTAAGGCACCCTTGGATTTGGTACACAATGATCTTATGTCTTTTTCAACTCCATCTTTTTTAGGGTCCAAGTATGTTCTCACATTCATTGATGACTTCTCCAGATGTACATGGGTGCACTTTCTTAAGTATAATTCTGATGTCTTTGATTCATTTCCAGTCTTTAAGATATTTCTAGAGAAGCAGTTTGGTCTTTCTATCCAAAGGATAGACATAGATAATGGGAGAGAATATGTGAATTGGGCTTTTACATATTTTTGCACAGAGCATGGTTTGTAGCATCAGTTATCAGTTCCTCACACTCCTCAATAGAATTGTGTTGCTAAGAGAAAGAACAAAACACTACGAGAGATGGCCAATTGTATGCTTCAATCACATTCTATGCAGCCTGCCTTTTCGGATGAGGCAGTTAATTGTGCCACTTATATTCAGAATCAGATGCCTCATAAGGCATTGCACCAGATGACTCCTAAGGAGACTTGGTCCCATGTCAAGCCCGATGTTTCATCATTCTGAGTTTTTGGTAGTGAGGCTTGGGCATTTATTCCAAATGCTCAGAGGAAATCTATGGAGAGGAAGAGTCGACCACTCATATTTGTTGGCTACTATGAGGATGTTAAGGCGTACAAGTTGTTTGATCCTGATTCCTGAGAGGTCTTGTTTAGGCAGGATATCTAGTTTGATGAGCACCTTCCTCAAATGGATTCTCCATCACCATCTTCTCCCTCATTGCCTCCTCCTCCCTCTTTATCTTTTGATAATTTCTTATTCCTTGAGAATGATACAAATGATGGTCCACCATCTCCACCACCACCACCACTTGCAGCTTAGTCTTTTTTGAAGTGGGCCCAGTTTACAGTTGATATCGTTGGTTCTATGGCAGGTGATCCTTCAGATTATCATCGTGCTCGTGCACAAACATCTGGTTCTAGTCTTTTGATTCATGCCATTTCAGATGATCCTCAAAATATTTCAGAGGCGACAAGTCACCCAGAGTGGGATAGGGCCATGGATGAGAATTATTCTTGTTTGATGAAGAATCATACTCAAGATCTTTGTACTCTTACGAAAGGAAGAAAGTTGGTTCGGTGCAAGTGGGTGTACTGTACCAAGTATGTTGCAGATGGTTTTATTAATAATTATAAGGCTCATCTTGTTGCAAAGGGGTTTTCTCAAGTGGAGGGTATTGATTACTCTGAGACCTTTGCTCCTGTCGCCAAGATGAATTCTATTAGCTTTGTACTTTCGCTTGCAGCTTCACAGGGATCGACAGTTTTTTAGATGGATGTGAAGTGTGTATTCTTACATGGAGACCTTCATGAGGAGATCTATATGGAGCACCCTCAGGGATTTGTGTAGGATTCCTCTTTGGTTTGCAGAATTTGGTGTTAATTATATGGTATGAGAAGATGGACTCTTTATTGCCCTCCACACTCTTCACATGTTGTCATTTCGATCCCACAGTTTATATTTAGCGTCAAGAGGATGATATGGTTATTATTGTGCTACATGTAGATGATCTCATCATTACAGGTAGCTCGTCCTCCTTGATTTGGGATATTCAGAGAGCTTTGATGGAGCAGTTTGAGATGACAGATCTTGGACTTCTGCACTATTTTTTGGGCCTACAGGTTACTCAGTCTTCCGATGGGATTTCCATACTTCAGCAAAAGTATGCTCTTGATATGCTTTACAGATTTGACATGCTTTCTTGCAAGCCTACACCCACACCATTTCAGTTAGGTGTTGTTTTGTCTGCCACTTGTTCTACACCTTCCATGAATCCTACCTTATACAGGCAGTTGGTTGGCAATTTGTTGTACCTAACACATACACGCCCAAATCTTTCCTTTGTCATTGGTCTTGTCTTGAGGTTCTCCCATGATCCCCATGAGAGCCATTGGCAAGCTGCCAAACATATTTTGAGGTACATTTGGGGCACTACACAGTTTGGCATTTACTATAATTCAGGATCCCCTCACATTGTTGGCTTCGTTGACTCAAATTGGGCTAGTGATCCTCATGATCAAAAGTCTAGTTTTGGCTTTGTTTTTTGCCTTGGTTTTGGCCCTATCACATGGTCTTGCAAGAAGCAGTCTGCTATTGCATTATCATCTATAGAGGCTAAGTACCGAGCAACTGTGTTAGCTAGTTAGGAGGTTTAATGGCTTCGATAGTTGATGACTAAGTTTGGGTTCCCTCCTGATAGTCCCACTATTCTTTGGTGTGACAATTAGAGTTCCATTCACATTTCCTGCAACCCAGTGGAGCACCAGAGGACTAAACACATTGAGCTTCACATTCACTTCATCAGACAGTTGATTCAAGATGGCTTTCTCATCTTGGAGTACATTCCTACAGAGGAGTATGTTGTTGACATCTTCACTAAACCTTTCGCATCTTTGTGCTACCTTCAGTTGCACTTTATGCTTGGGGTGAAGGAAGTTGTCATTGGGGGGTCGCATTGAGGCCTTCCTTCCTTCATGTTTTTTATAGCATGCTTTTTCTATCTCTTTTTGGAGTAGAGTTTTTTCCCACATGGTTTTCTCTATTTCTCCGGGTTATAGAGATTTGGTTGTGATTGGGTACCTCATCAGGCCTTGTTGCCGAGACCCAAATTTTCCTTCATCATGTAGTTGCATTTGCTTCATGCATTTAGTTTTTTAGCTACTCCCTAAGTTCATCTTAAGGGGGAGTGTTAGAGTTATCATGTATTAGCTAATAATTATTTATTTAATTGTTAGTCTATTATTATCTATGCTTAAGCTAAACTTGGGCATTTAATAATATTGTAGGCATTTAATAACTATTCTAATTATTAAATACACTTTATCCCTTTAGGGTTGCATATTCTCCTTTTATAAGGATTGTATTGTACTTTTTATTTCATTCCCTCTCTGAATGATAATCTTTTTCTTCAGAGCCATTATTGTTTTTTTTTTCCTCCATTCTTCTCTTGTGACAAGTAGTTTGCTTGCAGGTGTTCTTGGGATCTCTGAAGTTGTATTTCTCAACTTCTTCATTGTTTATAATTAATCTGTTTTGAGGTTTTGGAATTATTCACCCACCCGCTGCTCTCAACCCCCTTGTGTGTTCAACAAAGTTTGTTATTGTCTTTCATCCTTTTTATGTATTTTTTAAGCTCAATGTATAACTTGTATTTAAATGTGGAATATATATTAACTTTATTAGTTTAAATCCTTGTGTTGTGTTCCATGTTTACATGCATACACTTTGGCATGCTTATTGGGACCCATATCCATTGTAACATCTTTTTATAGTTCTATTATGTATTTTGTTGTTGCAAGATGATGAATCAATGTATGCAACATTGATTTTAGCACATCCATTCATATTTTAGTGCATCCATCAATATTTTGGACATTCATTGACCTCATCATCTTTAATATTATTTCTTGCTCATTTTTTAAGATTTCTAACATTTTTTATACTGTGTTAATCATATATATAGACTTAATCCTTATGTTTGTAATTTTATTGTCATTTTTGGCCCCTAATATAGTCTAACATATTTATACCTATTTTGGCATATCCATAAACCTATGACACATCCATTTTTAGACCAACATATCCTTTCCCAACCCTAAATATTTTATTTTCTCATTTTTGGCTTTATTTTTTGTATTTTCTATTTTTTTTCTAGTCTTTAGAATCACTAACTTGTTATTTTTATCATTATCGCTAACATTCTCTTTGCAAGTTCAACTATTTTTTTATGATTTTTGCTGCTCTTGTCATTTTTTGTGCAAGTTTCACATTTTAAAATTTCTATTTTATTTAAATGTCTATATTTTTAGATTATGACACCCATTTCACCAATCAACACATCTAAGGTAATTAATTGGTAAAAGCATAACTTATATTTTAGTATTTGTATCTATCTTTTATCATTTATGTTTTAAGATTGACATTTTCTCTTCTCTATCAACATATTTGTTTTGTTTCAATTTTTTGTCATTTTAATGGGTTTTGTGCTTTTAATGATAAATTATTTGTGACTTCTTGGCATTGACCCTGTATTTTTGTAATATTTCATTAGTTCAAAACACTTGTGATAAGTCTTACATGTTTTTATGTAGTTTTTTCTTGTCCAAGAATTTACCCTTTTACCACTAGTCGAGTTGCACTCTTGTATGCTAATGGAACGAATCATTTTATCCTTTGCTTGTGAGAACTTCTTATGCATGTATGCTCTCTCCTCACACAAAAAGGTGATCTTTGAGATAAGAAAACCTTTCTTGTTATCTTTTGTTTTACTTTAGTCCCAAGAAAATAATTTATGTATGTTCTTCCCTCATGTTGTAGGGTGACCTTAAGAATCAAATTCACTTATTTTTCTTTCCTTTTAGAGATATTATCCAAGTGTATTTCTTCATCAATGGTATTACCCAAATTGGTGCTAGCACAACATTTTCATCCTTTTTTTTTAGACAAAGGTGAAGTGGAAAGGGTTTGACCCCAACAACATGATTATAAATAGACCTCTCATTCTTATGTTTTTGCCTCACATAGCCTTGGGTATATGGAGAACATCCTCTAGAAACTTATCTATCATATATTAAACCTTTCATTTGTTTTATATTTATGATGCATGAGTTATAAGTTAGCATTGGGAAGTACTCACCCCATGTCCCTATAAATAGTTTTGTAAGTTGTGTATGCTCTCCTATTGCATCTTTAATTGATAAAAAATAATTAGTGCGTCTTAATCCCTTCATTCCATGACTAGAAAATGCCTATTGTGTACACACCCACTTTAATAAATTAGGATGTTCATACTCTTAGTGTATCTTTATTGTGTAAAATATATGAATTCCCTTTAAATAAAAGACATAAAACTTCAATTGTTAAACATTTGACCTTTTAAAATACCTAATATAGCAATCCTCTTGTAAACTAAAAAATGAAGCTAGTTCCATAATAAACCCCAAATAAATTAAAATTCATTCGTCCATGTTATGAGGAATTTACCATCCTCAAATTATAATCCAATTAGAACTAAAATAATCAAATCAAACCAATTCCCATCTACAAAAAATAAACCCATAGTCAAAATCAAGATGTTAAAATAATCACCGTCCTCAAATATATACTCTAGTGGTAGGACCCACTCATTTAATGATATATAATACATTATCTCTTGCCCTACAAACCCAACATTTAGATATTCTTGACTTAACCCCTATGTGGCACGAGTCTTTATACCTCTACCATAGATGCTCTTTGCATTTATATTTATATTGCATCAAGTTCATCTTGCAGTTTTTCTCTATCTACTACCACCTAATCTCACTCTAAAAAGGTCTTCTACCTCCTAATGTCTATATTGTGAAGATCACCCCTAGTTATGCTTAATTATTTTAGCATGTAAATTTGTAGTCAAGATAGTAATCCTTGTAGAAATGGACATTGAGAAAAATGGAATAATAGGTCCAATCCTAGTAATATAAACATTTTCAAAGATAATCATGGGATTTGAACACGCAATAACAAGATTTAAAGCGGAAAACCCATTTGTGGTTTGGGCAATATGGGTTATGTAAGAAACATGTGAACCTAATTCACTTATATTCCCAACACCCCCAATTATGGATCATTTTTTAACCTTTCCACTTAAGAGGAATTTAATAAACTCATTTTTAATCAACAAAATCCTTAATTCCCTCATAATCTTGATCATAATCAAATTTTAAAACCCCATTGTAGATCATCCTACTTGCTAATCTTCTCATTCTTGATAGTTAATCCACACCCACCATCTATTAGCTGCCCAAGATGTCACTTATGGTCCTTCAAAGTTTGATCAACCTCTCAATCTTTCCTTTGAAAATTAAAATGTTCTTCACCCTATTCCTCCACATGTCCACTCTTCGCCCCATCACACCACATCTTCATAAGTTTTGCTGCCTACTTCTAAGCATGTTAAATCCTTTCCCACTCCTCTAATGACATGGGTACTCAAAAAAGGACAAATTGAAGACCGTGAAAAAGGATGATGGATTTCTTACTAACATAAAGTTTCCTTGAAACCCATATGAAATTTATTTTATTTTTTGATACTAGTCTCTATAGGCACCTATTTTTTTCCTAATACAAACTTATTATTGTTGACATGGCTAAAATCGCAGAACTACGACTCTCTCTAGCCAACGTAGAATAGAATGCTAAGTATCCTATCCTCTTTTGAGATAAGGAAATCCCTAATGTTGTTTCAATTGATCAATGGGGACAACCTCAAGGTTTCGATTCTCAGGTCTTGACTGCAGGATTACTCAGTGATTGATATGATTTACTGGGAGCACAAGGGGTCTTACATTTTGCAACAAGCTAGTCTGTTGCAATTCTTGGACTACAAAATAAAATCAAAAGGGAAGGGTTCAGAAAACCTAAGGACAAGGATGATAATAGTTGATGCAACGGGTAGACAGGTTTTGATAAACCAGTTCTTGTTTTTGCCAGAGACACCCTCACAATTAGACAAGAACGATGCAAGCTCCAAGGGATGAAGTATTTTAAGACCGGAGACACTCGTTTTAGGCACCCAATTCTAACGCAGCCTAAGACAAACACCTGTAGTTGAACTAAGCACAGTTTGGGTTCAGACTAACCATTCACGGTGACCTACAATCAGCAGACCCCCAATGGTATGAACCAGAAATGCATCAAATACCCCTCCACACTTCACCATTAAAATACCTGCACTCTAAAATTAATGAGATGAAAGAAAACATGCAAACAGACTTAAAAAAAGACAACAAACACCATATTTCAATGTTCATATATTTTCTTCAACTACCATTACAATAATTTCTGCAGCATCTCTATGTTATTCCTAAAATCTAACCTATTCTAACTTCTAAAATGTAACTACAAAATTCTAACCCTTTACAAAAGAAAGGCCTCTACCCTTTTATAGATTTTACATGTCGAACTGGTGGCCAGGATTGACTGCATCCAAGGGCTACAATTTGCCTTCCAGAAGGTGGCAGTCTTAACCCATGCCCACTCAATTCTTAGCTATCAATTCAACCACCTTCTCAACTGCCTACAACTATTTGGCATTAATGTGGGTCTATCCAGTAGTTGAAAATAACTGACCTGTGTCCCTTTGTTTTAAAATACCTTGAGTGGGGCCCACAGGCAGTCTTACACTAAACAATTTTAGTTTTTAAAACTGAATTTCTGGAATTAATCCAACTGTGCATTATTCTAGAATGCATAATTGTTGCATTCTGAATGTTCTTCGGTCTTTGATCTTGCTGGTGGATTTCAACTTTGTCTTCCAGCAGCATGCTTCCCAATGCTCGGTTCCAATCCCGTGCTCCTGCATCTTTGCTCCTGGCTTTGATCGCAATCCTTCTTCGATTTGCATTTCAAGCTTTCTCTTGGTTCTTCTCGATGATGCCTTCGACCTGCAAACAATCAATTTCACTTTTAATCAATCAATTTGAAAAATTAATTAAATTAATTTGACAAATATTTTATTTTCCTTTAAATGTCCCCTTGTTGAAGAAAACTTTGCTTTATGAGCAAAAAATGCAAACTTTGCATCTTAATTTAAAATGCCCTGGTAGATTTCGGCCTTTGAAGGAACTTTGGAAACTCAGCTTCTTTTACGAAATGCACACCAAACTTTATGTTATTTTGATGCACCCCTAGCCTGATCAAATTCGTGACTTAGAGGAAAATGGTCAATTTAATGCTTTGAATGTCTCCCTCTTTATTGGTAAAATTCGACCGTTGAAGGAAAAGTGCAAACCTTGTTTATCTTGCCAAACTTCGGGCTTTTAAAGGAAATGCGAGAATCACTCCTTTTGCACAAAATATGCGATTTTGTTCCTCTTGGCCTTAAGCCTCCAAATTTCAGGCTAGAAGGAGATTTGGCGAACTTAACATCCTTTGGAGTTCTTGGCTTATTGGACCCTTTGGCAAGTTTATCTTATTTGACATTTTGGCCTTCTAGGTCGAATTTGTCTTGATGTCTCTTATGTCTTCAACTTTGGGCTTGGTTCACTTTGTGAGTTTTAGGAATTTTCGGCCTGAATGCCGATTTCACGAGTTTTTCTTATTTTTGGCTATAAAGCCTATTCTACACGATTCTGAACACCATTTTTCAGTTTCAAGCGATTTAACTTTGCAATGAATATGTGCTTATATCATTTTTTGGCCCACTTAGCCAATTTATGAGTTTGAAGTGGTTTTCGGCCTGAATGGCCTTACTGTGAGTTTTGTTCATTTGTCATTTTCGGGCTATTTGATTATTTGGTTGCATCGCCTTCTTTGCAAATTTTGGGTGATTTAGCTATTTTGTGAGATTTGCATTGAAGAGTGATGTTACAAACTGTAATTGCTTTCTTCCTTTTCGGCTTGAAAGCAGACTTTGAGAACTCGGGCGATCTTGTATTTCAATCTTAGAGGCCGATTTGAGGGTCTTCTATCATTTCGGCCAAATGACCCAAAATGTGACTTGGTTTGCAGCCAATTTCAGCCTGGAAGGTGACTTTGAGAGGCTTAAGTTTATTCGGCCTATTGGGTGCTTTTGCATGATATTAGACTCCTAAAGTTTTCACAAATTTGAAGACTTTGAACTTTTCTCCTTACTCGCACGATTTAGTCTTCATGACAATATGGCGATTTTCCTCTTTGATGATTCTCATTTTAGATCATATATCGCGCGATTTAACCTTCTTTCATGACTCTCGGCTTGGAGGCCTCTTTTGCAAGTTTGGTTGTTACTTTTCAGGCCAAAAGGTGATTTTGATTGATTTTTAGAGGGCATGAAAAATTCAAAACTTTATCCTTTGCTCATTCCGCTAAGCGAAATTGGGTTTATAAGGCAACTCATGTGAGGTTTACTTCAAAGCATTGAATGCTTCATTCATTCCTCTCCTACTACACAGACATACCAAACTCCAAATGGGGGTCCTTGCCAATGATGGGGTGGGGTGTGCAATATGCACAACAAATGGCGAATCGACTGGGAAATGTTCCTAAACATTTCAAGGATGACCATCTGGATCGAACCCCAGAATCTCTAATATATACCCCACAAAACAACCCAAATGACAAAAAAATAGATTCAAAGAAAAATGAGGTCGCAAACTGAATCAAGTCACTCACCTTGAGAATCAAGTGTGTGTATTGAAATTTATTCCATCTTAAATAAAGTTGAGATATCATAGTTCAATCAAGACAAGTTATGTGGGACGAGTCTAACTTCAAAAGCAACCTAGATATTGCCTCGCTGCCAGCGAGCGTCCATATCCCCGACAAGGTTATCGCCTGTAAACTCAAAGATTGCTTTGTTTCTGATAAATTTTCTTTTTGAATACCGACAGAGGTGCCTGCATTCCCAAAGCCAAACAATTTGATATTTGTTTTCTTTTGATTTGCTTCTATTTTTTTTTTCTTTCTTTTCACTTTTTCACATTGGCTCGTAAGCAATGAAGCCTACGTGGGATTGAGCATTATAGTGGTCGCTGAAGTAGAGCTTCAAATTTTCACTTGCAATGACTTCTCTTTGATAAAACAACAAACTCGGGCGATTTTAAATGTTAAATGTGCAGTGATCACAATTTTGGCGACAAAATGCAATAAGCAACTAAATTTTTAGAATGACTAAGCCTTAAACCAAATGAGATGAATACGGAGGCAACCATCAATTAGGTGCTCTACCAAAGTCGACATCCAAGAAATGAGCCGAAAAAAATTCCTGACTTCGCACACCAAAGCTGAGAAAAGCAAATAGACCCCTACAAAAATGACAGGGAGACAACCCATTCCGAAAGGACACCTACACCACGGAAAGCAAACTAAACTAAAGCAGAAAAACATGAAAACTAAACTAAAAATAGAAAAAAAAACTACTACTCTAAAATAGAAAAGAAAAGCCTAAACTAACTATATACAAGAAGAGACCGATTGTACAAAATGTGGACCATATGAATGCGTTCCCGACCCAGGGTGATTTCTCAATATGTGCAGCAGTAACAGGGCAGTGGGAACAGTTCTCAGTTTGGCTTGTTTGTCTTTATATTATGAAAAGAAAATTTTTTAGTTGGCCACTATTGGATTTAACCAGGACATCAGGTAGAGTTATTAGTTGAGGAAGTTCATTTGGTCTGTGGTTAATCCATTTACAGGTTGTTTTCCCAAAATATTCAAAATTAAACTGAATTTTTTTCAAAATTAACAGCAGAAAGGAAAGAAACAACCTAGCAAGTTTCTGAGTCATACGGGGTGTTGTGTGGCGAGAGATCTTCAGAAGCCTCAGGAGGTCACAATTGGTGGTATAGCACCTCACTCGCGTCTGGTATGTGCAAATCATCAGTGAACTCCAGAGGTTACACGGGCTGAAAATTGATCTCAAAAGCGAATTCAAACTCAGGAAAGAGGGGTGCATCATCTATCGGTGTATATTCATATTGTGTGAACAATGTGGCCTTAGGAACCTCTGTCAGCATGTCTTCAAACAACAGGGACTCCTTGATAGCCTGATTCTCAAAAATGTCTTCAACGGGTTCCTGGACTGCATCCTCCATTGGTGGGGTTGCTGCAAATTGCTCTTTATCTTGAGGCTACTCCACGAAGTGCACTTCCATATCCTTTTGAGAAACATCCTCTTTAGGTGCAAGGATAACACGATCATCTTTTGTCACAGTTCAATTGACTGTTTCATCTTGTTCAACACTTGATAGCTCCATCTTAGCATTGTCAGAAGGTGTGGTGCTATGTTGATTTTGTGATCTTCGGTATTCATCTGCAGCAAGGTAGGCACTCCACACTTTGCCAGTGATGGGCTCTCTTGGTTCTTCTGGCAGTCCATATTGGGCTTTAACTTGATTGACTGTCCCCATACATAGCGAGCAGGTGAATTCTGAATGTGGGGTGCGGTGAATTATGCACCACCAAGGTGACAACACATTCTCCAAACACAACTCCTCTTTGAGACCAAAATGGTTCTCAATCCGATCCTTAAATCTTGTAAACTCATCAGTGCTGGATAGAGGATTGGGGATATCCAACTATGCTATTTCCTCTGGTTTGGGGATATCCGAGAAAAATATCTACCCCTGCAATGCCAACTAAACTCTTGACAGAAATGTCAAGCAACTCAACCCACCATGCTCAGTCGTGCCATGAATACTGTAATGCCCTACATATACAAATTTAGACAGTTGCTTGGGATATAGATGAAAACTCAGCCTTTGCTGGATTTGGAAAATGTCAAGTTGTAGACAGTTTTCATGAAGCGGCTGACTCAACATTTTGACTCTGAAATATTTTTGGTACTTTTTAGATTTTCTAATTTTTTTGGGGGGGGGTTTAACAACGATCTTGCATATCCCAAATATAGCATTTAAATTGGTCTATTAGATAAACTTACTACAAGGAACCTGACAAGGGGTACCTTCTTTTATTGAGCATGGAGAAGGGTAAAAAATCTATAAGGTTACTCTTCACAAATATGGATTGATATGATCTGGGTTTAGCTGTTCAAACATTCTCAAATCGTAGCGCCAATTCCGTTGACATGGCTAAAATTGCAGAACTACGACTCTCTCTGGCCAACACAGAATAGAATGCTAAGTATCCTATCCTCTCTCGAGATAAGGAAATCCCTAATGTTGTTTCAATTGATCAATGGGGATGACCTCAAGGTTTTGATTGCCAGGTCTTGACTACAGGATTACTCAATGATTGATGTGATTTGCTAGGGGCACAAGGGGTCTTACATTTTGCAACAAGCTGGTCTGCTATGATTCTCGGACTAAGAAATAAAATCAAAAGGGAAGGGTTCAGGAAACCTAAGGACAAGGATAATAATAGTTGATGCATCGGGTACACAGATTTTGATAAACCAATTCTTATTTTTGCCAAAGACACCCTCACAACTAGACAAGAACGGTGCAAGCTCCAAGGGATGAAGGATTTTCAGACCAAAGACACTCATTTTAGGCACCCAAATTTGGTGCAGTCTAAGACGAACACCTACAGTTGAACTTAGCACAGTTTGGGTTCAGACTAACCATGCACGGTGACCTACAATCAACAGACCCCCAATGGTATGAACATGAAATGCATCAAATACCCCTCCACACGTCACCATTAAAATCCTTACACTCTAAAATTAACAAGCTAAAAGAAAACATGCAAATAGACTAAAACAAAGACAACAAATGCCATATTTCAATGTTCATATATTTGCTTCAACTGTCGTTACAATAATTTTTGCAGCATCTCTATGCTATTCTTAAAATCTAACCTATTCTAACTTCTAAAATCTAACTACAAAATTCTAACCCTTTACAAAAGAAAGGCCTGTGCCTTTTATAGATTTTACATGTCAAACCAGTGGCCAGGATTGACTGCATCCAAGGGCTGCAATCTGCCTTCCAGAAGCTGGCAACCTTAACCCATTTCCACTCAATTTTGAGCTATATGTTCAACCACCTTCTCAACTGCCTACAACTGTTTGGCATTAATTTGGGTCTATCTGGTAGTTGAATATAACTGACCTGTGTCCCTTTGTTTTAAAATACCTTGAGTGGGGCCCATAGGCAGTCTTACACTAAACAATTTCAGTTTTTAAAATTGAATTGCTGGAATTAATCCAACTGTGCATCATTCTAGAATGCATAATTGTTGCATTCTGAATGTTCTTCGGTCTGTTATCTCGCAGGTGGATTTAAACTTTGTCTTCCAGCGGGATGCTTCCCAATACTCGGTTCCGATCTCGTGCTCCTACATCTTTAATCCTGGCTTTGATCGTGATCCTTCTTCAATTTGCATTTCAAGCTTTCTCCTGGTTCTTCTCAACGATGCCTTCGACCCACAAACAATCAATTTCACTTTTAATCAATCAATTTGACAAATATTTTATTTTTCTTTAAATGTTCTCTTGTTGAAGAAAACTTTTCTTTATGAGTGAAAATGCAAACTTTGCATCTTAATTTAAAATGCCCTGGCAGATTTCGGCCTTTGAAGGAACTTTGGAAACTTGGCTTCTTTTACGAAATGCACACCAAACTTTATGTTATTTTGACGCACCTCTAGCCTGATAAAATTTGTGACTTAAAGGAAAATGGTCAATTTAATGCTTTGAATGTCTCCCTCTTTGTTGGTAAAATTCAACCTTTGAAGGAAAAGTGTGAACCTTGTTTATCTTGCCAAACTTTGGGCTTTTGAAGGAAATGCGAGAATCGCTCCTTTTGCACAAAATACATGATTTTGTTCTTGTTGGACTTAAGCCTCCAAATTTCGGGCTAGAAGGAGATTTGGCAAACTTAACGTCCTTTGGAGTTCTCGGCTTATTGGGCCCTTTGGCGAGTTTATCTTATTTGACATTTTGGCCTTCTAGGCCAAATTTGTCTTGATATCTCTTATTTCTTACACTTCGGGCTTGGTTTACTTTGTGAGTTGTAAGAATTTTTGGCCTAAATGTCGATTTCATGAGTTTTGCTTTTTTTCGGCTATAAAGCCTATTCTGCACGATTCTGAACACCATTTTTCATTTTCGGGCGATTTAGCTTTGAAATGAATATGTGCTTTTATCATTTTTCGGCCCACTTAGCCGATTAATGAGCTTGAAGTGGTTTTCGGCCTGAGTGGCCTTTCTGTAAGTTTTGTTCATTTGTCATTTTCGGGCATATTGAAGGAAATGCATGATTTTTATTTTCATGCCCCCCCATTATAAAATTAGGGCTATTTGATTCTTTGGTTGCATCGCCTTCTTTGCAAATTTTGGGCGATTTAACTATTTTGCAAGATTTGCATTGAAGAGCGATGTTACAAACTGTAATTGCTTTCTTCCTTTTCGGCTTGAAAGCCGACTTTGAGAACTCAGGCAATCTTGTATTTCGGCCTTAGAGGCCAATTTGAGGGTCTTCTATCATTTTGGCCAAATGATCCGAAATGTGACTTGGTTTGCAACCAATTTCGGCCTGGATGGTGACTTTGAGAAGCTTAAGTTTATTCGACCTATTGGGTGCTTTCGCGCGATATTAGACTCCTGAAGTTTTCGCAAATTTGAAGACTTTGAACTTTTCTCCTTACTCGCACGATTTAGTCTTCATGACAATATGGCAATTTTCCTCTTTGATGATTCTCATTTTAGATCATATATCGTGCGATTTAACCTTCTTTCATGACTCTCGGCTTGGAGGCCTCTTTTGCAAGTTTGGTTCTTACTTTTCGGGCCAAAAGGTGATTTTGACTAATTTTTAGAGGGCACGAAACTTCTGAACTTTATCCGTTTCTCATTCTGCTAAGCGAAATTGGGTTTCTAAGGCAACTCATGCGAGGTTTACTTCAAAGCATTGAATGCTTCATTCATTCCTCTCCCACTACGCGGACAAACCAGACTCAAAACGGGGGTCCCTGTCAATGACAAGGTGGGGTGTGCAATATGCACAACAATTATGAATTAACTAAATGGTTGAAATATTTAATTAATATAACTCTCCTATCATGTGCCCTACCTAATTAAATAATCCTATTATTTAATCAACCATTTCTATCTCACTTATAATTGAATAATTTTATTATTTAAGTATATTGTTTTCTTCTTCACATGACTAAAATAATTAAATGTTTACTAATTAATTAAGGTTATATTCCCTCCACAATTTCCAAGAACAAAGGAGTCACTAAATGTATGTCTTCCATAATCGTATGGTTGAAATAAATTTATGATTTCTGTAAATGCAATCCAAGACTTTCATTTTCAAATAAACTCAATCATGATTCTTCATCCTCTCCTTAATCCTAGTAAAATCGTCTCATTCATTCTCCACCATTCATCTTCTAATATTATCTCCACCATACAACATTCCTCCTAAAAATATATAAATTAATAGAAGACAATCATGTAAACATGATCAAAGGGGCCTTGAAGACCCACACACAATATATGATCTAAGGGCCATAAATATGACGTGCCTAACATGACATAGACCTAATAAAAATGAATCCTATAGCCTGTGGTTAGTAGTTCATAGAGGTATGAAGGAATTTTAGGAAAACAAAAGGCATAAATATTATAGGGTTTCATGAGGTGAATAGTCATTAGGGATCAAAATCCAAAAAGGAGAAGACAAAATTTTGGCAAGATAGTTTGAAAAGGTAGTTATCAAGAGCATAGCACAGTCAAAATCTCACAAATGGGTAGAAAAAAAGACATTTAAAGAATACAATATCAATGGATAGTACCTTAGGGAGACACCAAAACCAAGTGCATGCTTATTGTAGTAATGTATGGTAAAAGTAGCCATGATCACTCAGATGTCAAGGACATAGACATGAAGCATGAGAAGGTATGCTTGTTTTGATAAGCTTAGGGAAAAAGATACAAAGGATCTTAGGGAGGCCATGGGCATATTAAGCGACAGGTCGAAGACATGAAAAAACACAATCCTTGATGTCCTCAATAAAAGTTCAAGCACAATTTGTAGAGAATGATAGAACTAGACATGAATGAAGTCGTCAAAAGACACATGGGCACAATCATGTTAGGCCTAAACACAACTAGATAATCCTTATGAAGGTGAATAGAAAACCATATGAAGGAAATTTTTATATGAACAAGAGAATGATTTTTCACTAAGATAGGTCAAGGAAAAAGGGATTTAAAGGTAGTCAAGTGGGTTGAAATGGTGAATAGTAAAAGTATAGTTTAGTGAACATGTTTAAGGATTACTGAGAGATGATGTGTTATAGGTTTTGAATAGGGAAATATTGATCAAATGATATTGCTTATGATAGTGTAAATAATAAGAAGTAATAGTAGTGTTGATAAGGTTCATATATGACCATGCTAGCCACTTGGTTTGAAGACATTCTATCAGGGTTTGAGGATATTTTGTCATGCATAAGAAGAATAAGAGAAATCATACCAACAAAAATTCATTTTGAGGGCATAAAATTAGTCATGGTAGGGAAATGAATGTAGAGACAAAGTAAAACGTGGATTAGAAAGAACACAAACACAATAGGCCTAATGACAAATTAGGAACCTAATGGCAGGTTGAGAGATGACAAAGGTAGCTACATGTCTTGTTATGATAATGTTTTATACTAGGCAAAAATATGAGTGAAACCTTAACAATTATAAACCCTAGAAGAATTCCTATGCTTTTCCTCTAGAAAAACATACCTTATAAACATGCAAGAGGGAGGTGTAATGGTGTAAATTAGGAATTAGGGTTTCACTAATTAAGATAGTAAAACCATTAAATAACCAAATTAACCCCAATACATTGAAAGAGGAGGGAACCCAATAGATCTAGCCTCAATCCAAATAAGGAAAGGGCTGAAATTCTATTTGGATTCACTATATTATCCTCTTTCTTAGTTGAATTTGGAATTGTTGTGAGATTAGGGCAAAATCAAGGATAATTGAAGTAAATTGATGAATGCTACAGATGTCCCATAGAGCCATAGCTTGTGATCTAGGAAAGAGAATAGATTCGAATCTTGTTCCCAGAAGTTTGAACTAATTTTTTGAGACCAAGTAGCACAGATTCGCCCTAACCCTCCAAATTTTCCTTCGTCAAAAGCTAAACCCGTTCATCACAATTGACTTTGTTGGAATTCCCGAGTACAACTCTTGCACCTATTTATTGCACATAGAAAGAGAGGGAAATATGTTGTGGATATGGATTTGACTAAGTCAAACCTTAGTTTAGAAATTAACCTCAAATGAAATAATGCAAATACTGAAATAAATGGTAAGGGGATATACCTCAAATTTGTATTTGTTGATAATGATGCAATGCTCTTTGAATGTAATCACAAATGTTGAATGTAATGGCACAACAAACACACGGACATGAAAACCCCTAATCGCACACACATGCTTGCATGAAGATTGATGTAACTTTGCTCCACAATGCTTGAATGATGAATATGCAGCCTTGAATTTTTTAAGATGCTTGATGATGAATGCTTCATGAATGCACAAATATTATACATAGGTTGTTGATGGAGTCTTAGATCTAAAATGAATTAATCTGATGACTTTATATAGGGTTCACCATGTAAATTACCTATTAGGCCTACCTCCAACAGTCATGTGTAGCCACAAGGATTGGAAGCTATTGGGGAGATAAAGGGCCTACCACATTTCAAATTAAGGCATGCTTGAGGGGGACCAAGGTATTTTGGGGCACCCTGGTCCATACCAAAGCACTTCATGCCTTGGTCCTCCTACAAAAAGGACCAACATAAAGGGAAATGTGGAAGATACCTCCAGGATGGTGTCTACTAGGTGGTGTTCATGATATCAGGGTTGGATAATAGAACCAAAATGGACCTAGAGAGGGGATGGAGATAGGACACGCTAAAGTAGGAGCATAAACATGAGGTATAAATTGGATCGGCTATTATTTAGGATGCTACATCTAGCCCCCACTTTAACGAGAGTATGATCCTATGCAATTACTTGTGGTAAAGTAGAGAGATGAGAGAGAGGAGCAACTAGGAGCAAGATCACAAGGAGATAAGACACCACTACTTACCAAGCCCCCAATACTAGGATCTTAACTCACATAATCATATGCAAGGACAAAAACAACAAGACAAAGATAAAAAGTCAAACAAAGACAAAAGAAACACAACACAAAAAGGCTCCAAGTCAACTAGTTGAAGAGACCTCAATAATCAAATTGTCTCAACCACTAATATCATTCTTGGAATGATATCACAAGAACACAAGTGATCACATAAAAATAGAAAGAGCATGCATAAAATGAACCATGATCCACAAATAGAAGAGCTATGAGCTCATGGGGAAGAGAAAAGAGAGGACATAGATGCCACAGGCTAGCAAGCTATGTTATGCTAGGTGATCCATATTGGGGAGGAGAGTCAAAATAGTCTAGTTGTGTTTTTTCTAGTTCCACTCATCATTTTGCATATGTTGTTGTCTGGTTTCAAGAGTTAAGCATCTCGTATAAGACTTGATGGTCTGGTTTCGAGCACGCAACAACCTATATAAGACATGAAATAAAATGTCTAGTTTTGGGAACATCTCCTATAAGACTTTGTTGATTTGGTTTCAAGAAATTATACAACGTATAAGAAAAATATATGTCTGGTTTCAGGAACATATCATATAAGACTTTATTAATATGGTTTCAATAATGTACACCATGTATAAGACATAAAAATGTTGTGTCTAGTTTCGGGCATGAAGCATCTCATATAAGACTTTGTTGGTCTGGTTTCAAGATTTACATCACGTATAAGACATGCAAAATATAGTACAAAGAGGACGATATGTAATGCCCCCCCTTTAAGATGTTAATGCGGTCCTATGTTGATGTCTTATGTAAGCTAGAGACAAGGATACACACCTTCAACACCAAGGCGATATCCTTTTAGGCAATCATGTTTGTAAGTCCAACATAAAGAGGAATTACTCTTACAATAAAGGACAAGATAGTTGAAAAAGAGATATCTTGCAACAAGTATAAAGGGAATCCTTGGAGGAGAAGATGTCTTTTATCAAAGACATCTACCTCCAAGAGGAGATTTTTGAAAAAAAAAAATATAATCGGCCAAAAGAGAGGAAGGAGAACAAGAATGCATACCTTCTCCCTATTGCTAAGTGAAAGGGATTATTGATGAATAATGACACACTTTTGACCAAAAGTGAAGGGTTTGTTTATAATAGACACACATGGCCAAGTGGAGAAGAGGTTTTAGACAGGGATACATAACTCTTGCATAAGAGAGAATCCTTGAGCAAACAAACAACTTCACACAAGGAATGCCATTGTATTGTAAGAAAAAACCACTCAACAAAGGAAAAGTGGATCCTTTGAAAGGATAAGAGAAATATCAATGTCCCCCAATCATTAGGTACAAAGAGAAGAATTACACAACCTCCAAAGAGAGATTATACATAGGAAGATGTAGCACTTCAAGCAAAGAAAAAGGTCCTAAAAAGGAACACACATGTACTCACATGAAGAACAATTACATGAGAGAAAATATATCTAGATATGCACATTGTAACTCAAAAGAAGAGGTGATCTTTGAAAAGGAGAGAGAGAATTTAATATACCATCCTTGCCCCACCAAGCGCGAAGACAAGGAAGAGTTATGTTGTTGCCCCAAGATGATTTTCATTGACAAGCATCACCAATCATGATAAAGAGCCCTCAATGAATTTAAAATACTAGTGTCATAGGGTGAGGAGCAACATGATAGGGTGAATGGAGTGCTAAGGCACTACCTCTTCACCAAGAAAAAGTGCAAGATCAATTGTAAGAGCTATGCAAGCTCGATTATATTAGTCTTGAACAAATGTTGTAAAGGCTTTACAATTTACAAGAGAATGAGAATAACAATTATGAAAAAAGGAAATTCTCACCACTTTCCTTATTCTTTTAATTGTAATCAAGTCTAATGAAGGGAAAAACAACATTCTTATCATACTTCAATCTCCAAAAGATTCTTGTAGCTATTTTTTGTTGACCTTTAGTAGGGGTTGGTTACCTCTCTTGACATGTAGGATAAGGTGTAATAATAGAAGGAGAAGTATTGTTTTCTATTATTTTGATAGTTTCATTATCAACGAGTCCTTGCATTCCCTTTTTAAAATCAAGACATTCATTGGCATGATGATCATGGGTTTGATGATATGAGAAAAAAAGATTATTTGAGGGAGAAGCACCTTTAGATGGACGATAGAGTTTGAGTTTTGCAAAATTATCCTTAATCTTTTGCACCCTAAGGAGATCATCCATGGGTAAATTATGAGGATGTCCGAGACCTTTTATACTAGCTTGTGAAGGAGGGTTTATAGGGACTTTGATTCGTTGTTCATATTTTTCCAAGTCCTTGTCCACTATAACTTTGTTTCAAGATTATGTTATAACCACTCCTATAAGAACTTTTTAATTGTGAAGAAGAAGGACCATTATCATGAATCTCTTTAAAATTTGTAGTGTAAGGGAACATGGAATGATCAAAGGGAGAATTAGAGGAATACCCTTTGTAGGAATATTCTCCTTTCTATCACCATTATGCATATCCTCTTTGATAGGTTGGGAAGGAGGGTCCTTATCCTCTAATGCTTCATCTTTTCTTAATTTTATGTGAGGAGATAGATCATGAATAAAATGCATAACATCATTTTCTCTACAAATATATTGATGATTAAGATAAGCTCTTAGAGAATAAGGAGGATCTAGAGAGATTGATACACCAATATTTTGATCTTGCCCCACTTTCACAAGGGTATGTGTATGAGAAGAAGATGGTGCTATGTTTTGTTGAAGTATGTGTTGATGTGGTTGTCATTGATGTCAAACTTCTTGTTCTAGATAGCTGTTGGTTTTAAATGTCTATGGTGCAGAGATATCTTGTTGTGTAGGGGTTGCAATTGCTCTATTGGTTGTTATAGAAGTGTTCGAGTCTAGAAAGTGTTGTTGATGTTTTTATGTTCTTTGGTTATGTTTTTGGCATTATGGATGAGTTAGTTTTGTGGTCCAAAAATATCTTTGTGTTCTCTGAAAGTTGTGGTATATTTCGTAGCAGGTTGTGATATTCTATGTTAAACCTATCTTTGGGTTTGGATATGATTTATGGAAGGTTATTTGATATGTTATGGGTCTCACCATAGCATGTGGAGATCCAGATGAGAGTAATTTGCATTGGAGAGTTTGTTTTGACTGTTAATTGTCTATATGGATGCATTGTGTGTTGGTATGATGAAGTTTTTGTTTTGGTAATTATGGATCGGTGGATTGATCTTTGGAAGATGTGTTTTGGTGTTCTCTTTCTCCTGGAGTGGATCAACATGCATATTTTTCATCTGGAAGGTGTATTATGCTTCAAGTCGACTTGGTTCAAGCTTTGATGATCTATCTTGTATATAAAGGATGTATGTGATTAAGTTGTACAAACATAGGAAAGTAAGAGGATGAGAGGAAGTATGTGATGTGAAGATAATCAATAAAATTCAGAGAAAAGAGGAAGAGTTGTGTTTGAATGATATGAGATTTGTTTGAGATTGTGGCAGAAGTATGAGACAAAGTGTTGGCAGATGAGGTTTGCATTGTGTGTGTTGATGTTGGCTTCATGATCAGGAGATCCTTCTTTTCGAATTATTTTTGTATCTTGCCATGTTGCAGTTGGCTTTAGGTTTGCAAGTCCTCTTTTGTATCTTGACCTAAGAGTAGTTAGCCTTGGTTTGCAAGTCCGAAGTAGTGATCTCATTCATTGTATATGTAGTGGATATATTTTATGGGCAAGTGCTCACCATGGTTTTTCCTTGTTTGGATTTTTCACATAGAAAATCTTGGTGTTCATGTGTTGGATATGTGTTGTAGATTAATTGTTTATGCACTGCATTGATTTTGTTTGTGTGTAATATTGAAACCTTAGAGAATGTGATTTCACCTATTTTGGTGGCAAACTCAGATGCCCACCTTGGAGATTCTTTGTCTATTGATTATTATTTTTATTAATTACTAGTGGCATGATGGTTTGGGAAGCTTTGAATAAGTTTTACTCTTATTGTTTTTCTATTGCCTATAAATAAGAGGTTTATGATGTTGTTATTCACCATAGGATCATATTGTACTTGATTATTTTGAGTGGATCTTGTTATAAGTATATCCATGTTTGAGTTTCTTGAAGAGGAAACCTTGAGCAACATGGAGTGGTACATATGGCTCTCATTGATTCTTTGATTTGTCTTATTAGAATAATAACAATGGTTTCTCGTTTCTATAGAAGAAGGCCACATATATTGCATGGTTTCCTCCTTAGGTAAGAGTGTTGGATTCCATGTTAAGGCTTAGATTTTGATATTTTATTATAATTATTTTATAGTTAGAAATACACTAGTTTTTTTACTTTGAGGACGGCATAAATTACTTGAAGGGGTTTTCCTAGGGTATGTTGCTCTCTCTCTCTACACACACACACACACAAAGATGTATATGCATATATATAGGCCAAGGAGATCCATGAAACTAATAACGGTTTTTCAAAACCATGAACAAAAAATAAGTCAAAGTGGTCCACTTTCAACCCATGCAACCTACCCCTATGAGTTATTCCTCCACAATTAGAATGCCACTTTTGATTGACTAGTTTCTCCTTTGTGACCAAGGGGTGATCCCACAATAATGGGTGACGCTTTTTGGCCAAACTTGACATTGAAATCAACATTTTGCGCTATAACTTCACTTTGTAACACTTATAACAACTAAACCATTAAGAATTTGAAGATGAAGTAAACTACTAATTTATGAGAAGTGATGTTTATGTCGTCATGCATAACATTTTTTATAGAAACAATAAAATTCTATCACACTAGTATCTAGTGTAAGAATATTTTTCTTTGTTGCATTTATATTTTTAGGTAATTTTTTAAGTCAAAGAAGTTGTAATTTGGAAAGAGGTGTATGCAATTTTTTTCATGCAATTGAATTAACTTCTTCTTTTTGTGTTGAAATGAGGATATCAATACTTGGAGGAAAAATATTTCTTACAATTTTTTCCCTAATTTTGTTATTCTACACATGCGTGAAACAATGACCTTAGTGTTCAATGAAAAACCTACATTCACAAGAAATTAAAAATAAATAATCAGTGAAATTAAATATATTTAAAATTATACTTTTTGGAAAGTTTATAATAAGGACTACAAGTCATATTTCTTCTTTACCGTCACACATGTTGAGATCTCCGAGTCACCGGTCAACACAGTTGACAATCAACAGACATTGAGATACTGACAGAAGCTGAAAAAGAACCAGAAAAGACACAATCTGAACCGACAGGGAATGCAAATAAGAATGAAAACAAGAATGAGAATAAGGAAGGAAAAGTGGATAAAGAAGAGGTTAAAGATGGAAGCAAGGATAAAGAAGTGGTTAAGGTAACTGGATAGGTATCTGGAGAAGAGAAGAAAATTATTGCAGTACCTAGCACTTCTCCCAGTACATCAACTGCAGATTATAGACTGACAAATGTCACTGATGTATTACTAGATTCAATTAAGAAGATAATTGAATGCAATGCCTTAGCATTTAAGGCTATTGATGATTCTTTACCAATTTTGCAGATGATTGCACTGACGTGCAAGGTTGATCACATTGTTAGGTCTATAGGTAAATTGGACACATTGTCCAAATTCATTTCTTCTAATATTCAAACTATAGATAAGATAAATGAGGAGACCATTTAGGAAAGGGTAAATAAGGAGAATGATAATTTCTTTGACAAAACAATAAAGGACTGTACATGACAGATTGATTCTTTTTTACTGGCACTTAATTCCACCGTTCTGGAATACAAGGAATTGTATAGGGAAGAATGCAAACCTCACCATCTAATAGAAGATATTGATGAACAAATAAGGGAAACACAGAAAGAGATTGATGACATTGCTGGAAATTTGATTGGTTCTTCAGAACTCACATCAGTTTTGGATCAAGAGATGGCAATTTATGAAGAGAAGATTGAGAAGTTGGAAAGAGAAAAGGCAAGGTTGCGAATGAAAACCTGAGAGTTAAAGAACAAACTTGGTCCTAAATTGGATAACTTGTTAACGCACTAGAATGAGCTATCTAAGGCATCTATTCAAGGAGAAAGACCACTAGAGCAACAAATGCATTATCTCACTGGGATGATTTGACAGACAGAGACTATAATTTCTGACAACACTAAGTTTCTGCAAGGTCTTAACTTAGTTTTGGCATAGATTTTCCAGATTGTACATAACCGGCTACATGATTCTAGGTAAATTTTGAATTTTTGACATCCTTTGTCATTGATGTCAAAGGGGGAGTTGGTGTAATGAGAAAAATATACAAAAGGAGATCATTTGCTCAGGGGGAGCACTCTCAGTTTTTGGATTTTTCTCATGAGTGTTGCCATCAATGCCAAAGGGGGAGATTGTTGACATTATACATTCGTATGAGAAAGGTTGATGTTGTCATTGATGGCAACCAACTAGTAACATGGTTCACTGGCTATACCGGCAATATATTTCACCTACCAGCACCGACAATTACAACAAGGGTTACTCACACCGACATCTACTTACACCAGCAACAGATCATACCGGCACTCTAAGCCGACACATAAATAATATTGTTTTGTATTGTAAATATATTTGTATAGCCAACATGATGTATTGTAAAGACTCATATATGTATGAGATCTTGTAGGTCATTTTGAAGTGTAATTAGGTAATGTAAAAAAGGCGATATATGAGATGTTATAGGTTATGATACCGGATAGTTGTTTATGCACTTTGATATATTTATTTTGAAAGTGGATAAGAGGCAAAGCAAGGTTTATGGCAGAGGTATTAGATAGAGCTTAAACCGATACTAAATCCAACATTGCATATGCTATTTTGAGCAGTACATTGTTATTGGATTTAACCATCCAATTGTGTAGTCAGTGTGACTCCATTTTTGTTGTCGAGCACTGAGCTCTAGGCAGTTGGCATTCCTGCATGTGTAGGCCCCTATTGTACTAAGTAATATTTATTCATATTGGCCAGTGAGTAAATATTGTGGGTCACAAATCCCACTAAGGCTTTTCCCCTACCTGGTTTCCTCGCTAAAAATATCTATGTTATGGTGTGCATTGATGCTTATTCTTTTGTTTCTCTTTACTGCATTATTATTTGCTTACTGGTATATTAATTTGGGTTATAAAGTTGCAAACAAGCTTAGTGTCTTTGGGACTAACCAAGTATCTAACAAACTACATACTCGCAAAACATAGCTTCTAAATAAATTCATTTAACTCCCCCAAAAGGTAAAGTAAAAGTGTTTTTTTTGTCAATATTTTGATAGGTGTAAAGGAGACTCCATTGCAGGTATGACTTAAGATTAGAGGGGTTCTATCTAAGGGGGTTTGATCTAACACTCTTCAATTAACTCCTTCAAATGAGACTTTACACATTACTTCCAATTACTCATTACACTTACAAACCTCTTATGCATGGCTAGATATAATTGGTCAAAGATGCTAGTCATAGTCCAACTAGTAATCCCTATTTAATGTCATTTATTACAACAACCATTGGACTAATAGAAAGGGTGGGGTGCCAAACATGCAATCTTAAGATTCCATCCAAGCGGGGTACTCTTATCCATGTTGGCACATTATATATAATATTATAAAATAGTAAATAATTACAACTAAACATATGATATGTAAGGTGTATAATAATGCCTAGTTTGTAGCGTAAATTAAATTCAACTATCTATTCCCTATTGATCTAGATATAGTCTTTAATCCTACTACATTAATTCCTAGGTTGAGACCACTTGGGCAACCTTGATCTTGAATTAAGATCTCCAAGGTATCCTTAACCTCGTTTTCCAGATATAAATTTAATCATGTGCTTGAGATACCTTCATCCCAACTAGCAATGACTTGCTAACTCACATGCAAAGCATTTGAGTTTGAATTTTAGTTAGTTATATAAAAAGGACAAAGCCTTAGAGCATTTGATTTGTGCATCCATCATCTATAAAAAAAATCACTAGAGAGCATATTGGTAGATCACAAGAACATTGCATCAACATCTAAATGCATAAAGACAAATATGTAAGCATTTTGCACTTTTCTTAGCATGTCTTTGATTGTATTCAAACATTTTTGAATTTATACACATGGCTTGCTTGTGAATAAGACAAGTTGTAGATTTCCCGACTTGGTAGCAAGTTTTATTGATGCTTTTAAGCACCATCCAATCGATATTTACATAGAGGAATACATTTATGAAGAATCAAGTCAAGGAATTCATGACAACCATTTAGGATCACAATTGCATAGAGGTTTAGGTTGTAAGTCTCAATATTTAGGCTGCTTGTATGCTTTTGACCCTTGGTTATGCATAACTTATATTTATTTTTTGAATCACAAAGTGTGTATTACAATAGAAAATTTCTCCTCTCATACAAAGCTAAGAAAATCTTTCCCTTTGATCAGTTTCAACATTTATCTTATGTATTTATTTATTTCTTGAATTTAATATTGCAATCAATTAATCTTTTCTCTCTTCCCACCCACCATGTCACCCTTCTTTGCGATTTTAACTTTTTATCTAAATAAATTAAAATACTTAATCAACTTTAATGTAAAATATAAAAAATATGATCTATTATTTTAAAACGAGACACCAATTTAACTTTTTATCCAAATTAATTAAAATACTTAATCAACTTTAATACAAAATATAAAAAATATGACTTATTATTTTCGAAGGAATCACCAATTTAATTATAAATCTTTAAAGACATGGTCCACATTAAACCTATAGAAACCCTTCACTATTATACCCACTTCACCCACTTGCACCATTAAGCCACTCAAATTACAGTCTTAAACTTTGATAATATCCAAAATAAAAAAAAGTTCGTTCTAAAGGTAAAGGTCACCAAACCAGTTTGCATAGTCTTCCCCAAAGTGTGGGGGAAGATCATGCAAAAAAAGACAACACAGCTTTAAGACATTCAAAAAAACAAGCTGACCGAAGAAATGATAATATAATTGTTTGGTTGGTTGTATAGTGGACTGAGAAGCCATAGCACGTGGGCTTCTTGAGATTCTGACTTCTCTCGCTTAACTAATTTAGATTATATTCAAATTCATGCTTTTCATTTATGTTTGATTTCACAGTCAAGCAACAGTGTTCAACGGATTTGAAATCGTAAATTGTAGCGAAATTTTGCAACCGTTCGTTTGGTCGAATTTAAATCAAAATTCCTTTACTTTGAGGAAATTCTGCTGACCCACTTATGGATTGGCACAAACTCAAGCATCTTTTCCGCTAGCATTCAATGCTATAGTCGAGTAATCGGATTGACTCGTCGGTAAGGTTGTTAGAAGATAAGTAACTTGTCGACTGTTTCTTACCAGAGGTAACAATGGGTGCCTCATTAATGGAGGTATGCATTTTTGTTGTTTGAAAATTTCTCTAATTTGTAGGTTTTATTCATATCATTTCAATTAAGGCATCAATCTTGCAGGCAAATATATATATGCTCGCATAAAAATATATATATAGGAAAATCTTATTTCCTTCTTTTTGGGTGTGCGCATGTTGTTATGTTCAGATTAGTTCCCAACAAAATTCAATCATTCATTTTGTATACTATATATGAGTTTCAGAACTCCACTTTTAGTTCTTTGATTTGTGTATAGAGATCCTGACTATGTGGGCCTGCATGTTGGTTTTCTGCAGGCGTTTACGAAGTCACTTGCTATGACAATTCTTTCAGAGATAGGGGACAAGACTTTTTTCGTGGCCGCAGTAAGTCTATAACCAAAAATTAGGTTGCACACATGAGGTCAATTTTACAGAGCAATTGGAATCGTTCTGTGCAGGAGTTTCAAGGATAGTTAACTGTTTGCTTGGATCTTTTTTGTTGTACCTGTAGGACTAACCCTTTTTTTTGTATTGTTATCATGCATAGTGTCTTTCCTTTGTGTTAATGTGAATACTTGATTTATTGTTTGGATATCAGTCTTCTTGTGCTCTTACAGTTTTCAATTGACCCTCTAGTGGGCAAAGAAAAAAACTGTTTGCTAAATACAATGAGGTACTATTTTTTTTTTTTTAAGGAAACATTCCATAATGTAAGGAATGCAATTTTTTGTGTGCCTAAGTCAATGAAACCTTTTGCGTTTGGAGATTGCATCTAGTTTTGTCCTGGAAATACGTCATCTTTTAATTCAATTATGTGAGTAAGTATCATTTGCCAATTTTGCAAAATTACAATGCAATTTTCTAGTCCTGATGAATTTTCTGGTTCATGCTAGGTTTTTTGATTGGATAATTCAAGGGGAACATTTCCAGCTTGATATTTTGATATGGCTGTGGTTGGTTCTGCAATTTACTTTTATACAGCAACTCAACTTTTTTGGTGCCGGAAACCTGTCATTTTATGGTTCTGATATGACCTGTTGATTTATGAGGATGCATTAGGGGCTAGTACTGAGCACTTTTATAATGGTGGATCTGGCAGGGGGGTATGTATACCTTATTTGTAGCACTTTTAGGTACCTCTTGCATGAAGTACGGGGTAGTCCCATGTTACTATAAGTTATCTGTAAATCCAAAAACAGATCGCCTTGTATTGTGGACTATAAAGGATCCATTTCCATAAGTCTGGAGGATTTTTTAATTATACAGCAATTTGACTTGTTTGGTACTCGAAACCCTTATGGTTCCATTATGTGCCGTTGATTTATGAGGATGCATTCACAGCCAGTATTTCAGTTTTTTCATGTTTCTCGAGGGATTTTCTGGTTTAGCTTGTAATTTCAATGGATGGTTCTAGGGAACTGCCAAATCTGAATGCAAGATGTATCTCCTGTTCTAACATTTGCTATAATCATGAAAAGAATATGCTTTAAAATTGCATCGTTCTTGATGTTCTCTTGTCATGATCAACCATTATTTTCCTCCTGCTTGCTATTTGGCTACATAAAACTGCAATCCGTATATGAATAGATGGGTATGTCTGATTTCAAACTCAGATAAGCTACAAACATGTTGCAAGGCTAAACCCAACATTAAATTTCGTGATTCTTTTTGCCTTTCAGATCTGTGGTTAGCTACCAGATCAGAGAAGATTGTGGCTAGAAACTCATTAAATCATATGGTTATTTCTTTTACATTTCTAATCTGAGATTAGCTATGCTACCACTCTAGATTTTGGCTGTGAGCTTGTAGTAGGATTGATGCTGTTTCCTTCCTTATTAAATTACCATTTATGTACTATTTGTTTTAGCCCAGAAGACTCCATTCTCACCCTTCATAGCTCACGTATTTTTGCCCTTTTTCACATTCACTTCAAATTGATGTGTCTGCTACTGAGGTTGGAACAAATCCCCACTGCCCTGTCCCTCTCTATTGATCTTTTCATTGTTCCAGCATGGGGACAAGCACCGTCAAAATGCTAGATAAGGTCACTGAGTAATTTTTTTTTGTTTGATAAAATTGTGATTGGAATAGAACAGACATCTCTAAAAGGAACAAAATCTGGCCAGATAAGGCACACAACGAAGACATGATGCTAAAAATTTCTAAACTTGATAGGTATTTGGGATCTCAGGCCAAACCCATATGCAGATAACTACCACAGAAACCAGCCCTCTCTTCAAACACATTGAAGGCCTTACTGCAAGTTTTCTGTCATATATTCTTGCACCAAAGGTGCTAAATAAAAAATTCTGCTCTATCCTAACATCAAATTGCCCTTAAAAGTCAAACACTGCAAACTTGGACGGTCAAATTCTATAAAGATTTCATCCAAGGAGCACAAAAAGCGAGCATTATACTGGGTTTCCATATAATTCAAGCCTCTGCTGGGGAAGGAGAGTGACTAACATCTTCATGCTAAATTTCAACATAATGAAAGCTGGGTTTTCAATGAAACATTTACCAGAAAACCACAGAGATTAGAAAGCAGATTTGCTCTCATAAATCCATTCAAGCTATATACATCTACATGGGGAGATCAGTTTGCTGCTTAGCCAACAACCCCTATCTGCAGGCATCAACAATAACATCGCACTATAAAGAGACCATGAACATCAACTCCCCCAAATTTTTTATTTCCACTGAAAACATAAGACTCCTCTGTATCGTTATATTTGTTTGGTATTAAGTCCGTAAACCAAACCATGAGTATGAGTAGGAAAAACTTGGGTTTAAATCAAGAGAACTTGGGACTAAATAAAAAAACCTTGAAAAAAAGTATATATAACAGCAAAAAACACCTGCCAGGCAATTTAAGTGCATTTTAATCACTTTTTGAGATTTGTGCTCAGTTTTGCAGAAAAAACCCTCAACCTGTATTCAAAGTGGATCAGCTTGCTGTCCAGTCAGTGGTTAATTGCAATTAATTTGTTATTTATGCTTCTGTGAGGGCATGGAATAAAATCAGAAAAGACTTTGCCTTTACAAAATCTTCCAGAGAATTAGAAGATAGTCCTGCACCTTCAACGCAAAGGGGCACAAACTTAAAAATTCAAAAGAGGGAGTTTTGTACATGTGGATTTGCTTAAAGATAGGAATTAGCCATGAAGCCGATGCCTATCCTCTATCAAATCCACTTATCAAATGAAATCCACATGGTGCGCTGTCATGGCTTCTGCTCTATTGTGAACCATTTAAATTTCCTCCTGCAAAGCACCAAATTCCTCTGTAATCAGTGATTTTGCATCAGTGTTGTATTGCAGCTCAGCCCGTGAAGGAAATTCTGGAGCTCTTGATATGTGTTTCATAGTCCAATAAAAGACAGTGTCATATTTGACTGTGCCCACTTGTTTACAGGTAAAATCCTCTTTAGTTGTCCATGAAGCAAATCCACAGCTATCATGGCCTCTAGTCTACTGTGCACTTTCTAATTTAAAAATTAACTCCTGCGAAGGAGTAACTTCCTTTCCAATTTCCGGTTACTTTAATCTTAGTGTTGTCTTGCAGCTCAGCCAATAAAGGAATTGTGGAGCCATAGTAAATCTATAAAGCACAGTGTCATTTTCGACCACACACGCTAGTTGGCCATGAAGCTGATATCTATCCTTAAGCAAATCCAAATATTGAATGAAATTCACATAGAGCACTGTGTTAATCCTATGAGGATCCGGTTAATACTGAGAGGGGGGGTGAATCAGTATTAAGACCAATTCAAACTTTAACTCAAAATCAAACTTATTTCAGCTTATCTCAGATCTGCAACTATATAACAAATATCTCAACTTCTGTAATCAGATTTAATAACCTCTTTATCAGATTTGCTTAACACATTAATCAAATCATTTACCAATACTTTCACCACCAAAGTAATCATATAAACTTGATCAATTACCAACTCATTAACCTTATTGATAAGATCAAATACTTTCTCAAACAACTTCTTATCAGTACTGGTAACCTCTGATAAACTTCTGATAAAACATCATAACCGGTTTCTCAGAAATAATGCATGAAATGAAATATAAACAAGAACATCACATGAAAAACATTTCACATATGAACGGCATAAGTTTTTGACGTGGAAACCCAAATAGGGAAAGAACCACGGTGGGAGTTGGCACCCACAAATATTTGTACTCTTTCGAAGTACGCCCTGTTAGGAGCTTAGCCTTGTTAGAAGCTTACAATACGCCCGGTTAAGAGAAAACCTTGTTAGGAGTCACCTGGTTAGGGGATTTGCCTTGCAACTCGATTAGGAGCCTGATGATCTGTTAGGATCAACCTCGTGAGAGGATTTAACACTTTTTTGAGAGCTGTCCTGTTAGGGGACTTAAATGTTTAAGGCCTGTTAGAACCTACCCGGTCAAGGGATTCAACCTGCTGCAACTGTTAGGGAACAATAGTAAAAGAATGATCTGTTTTCTTGCACTTCTTTGCTTGCTTGATCGGATCCAGTTATACTCAACACTTTACAACTCTCAGGTAGATTACACACTTTACTTGGACGGCTTAACACATTCTCTTAGACCACCAACGCAATAAACATCAACTGTGTCAACATAAATAGCCATCTCAACTAGGTCGGCCACAAAATCTAATTACAACATGAATTTACAATAAGATCACAAAAGATCATCTTAGATCGCTATCCAGATCATAACAACAAATTACAATGCAATATCAATCGTTGATTGATCATAACTCATCATGGAAATCCGTTCTGTATCCTCAAAACGCTCTCCAAAGCATTTTGCTGATTTCCAAGAAAATCTTCCTTGAATCGTGCTAAAACAGCCATTAAATCTTTTACGTGGGTTGTGCCGTGTTACCAACTTTAAGTAGACTCGCTGTCGATTGCCGTCATAACATAAATCATTACCGGTTTGATGATTTCTTCACCGGTCCTTAAACCCTACTAAAACCTTAGCAAAACTTCATCAAAAATTGAAACACGCCTTCCGGTAATCATCACAAGTTCCTGTTCGGGTCACATACACCTTTCCATGATACAAGTTTACCATCCAAACCACAAATCACCAATCATCGCCAATCGACCGATCCAATCAAAACAATTCTGCTTTACCGGTTAAAGTCCTATTTCATAGGCTTTAGTTCACTACCGGTAAACCCTGTCTTCCGGTAAACCAAATCACTTAGATGATAAAACAAAACATCAGGAACATCATTTGCCAGCAATGACAACACAAATAACTGATCATGTCATCTATTCATAGAATCTCAATTTCTTCATCACAAATAGACTTCTATCCTTTATCGGTGCAGTCATCTAACTTCAACTGCATGACCTGATCTGCATCAGTTATGCCAAATGCCAACACACTGTCAGGGCTTTTGGTCTATCATGCACTATTTAAGTTTCCTCTAGAGAAGTAAATCACTCCCTAGTCTCTAGTTTCACCTTATTGTTGTCTTACAGATTGGTACACAAGGAAATTCTAGAGCCCTAGGTAGATGTTTTAAATCCAATAAAAGGCAATCTCATCTTTTATATCATTACACCAGGAGTGCTCACTAATGTACAACTAAAATATCTAAGTTGGTCATGAAGCCAAAGCTTGTCCTTAAGAAAATAAATATTTTGAATGAAATCCACATAATGCACTGTCATGGCTTGTAGTCTGTTATGCAATGTCCTAATTTCTACAGTGAATTCGCTGAAGGAAAGCTATGAGCTTCACAGCTTTGATGGCCATGAAGCTGACTCCTGTCCTCAAGCAAATTCACATATTGAATGAAAGTGAAACCCGCATAATAGCTTATTGTGGCTTCTGGTCTATTGCACAGTTTCTAAATTTCCTTCTGTGAGGAAGGAGCTTCCTCTCTTATTTCTGGTTTCACCTTGATGTTGTTTTGCGGCTCATCCAATGAAGGAAATCTTGGGTCCCTAGATGCATGTTAAAAAATCCAATATAAGACAATGCCATATTTGAACATGCCCACTAGTTTACAGTTGAAATCCTCTTTAGTTGGTGTCTCAGGTTCTTTTGTTATTTGAATTACTCAGGCCATCATTGCCCAAAACAGCCTTATTTATGGCCATAGTTCCAAGGTCCACCATTCTAAATGTATTTGTGAGACAATGATTAGAAACAGCACTAGAATAAGGAGCATCCTTCCAATCACCATTTGTGATTTATGAGAGATTGTATTCCATACAAAACCACCAACTCTACTGTTCACAGTTAAAATCCTCATGGAATAGCTACATAAGTCATGCTGCTGCTGCCAACAAAAATGAAATATTTGCTATAATAATGATGAGAGAATGGGAAGAATTATGTGAAACTTTTGTATGGGAGTGTAGAAACAAGCTACCTGAGGTGGCCATTCAACGACTGCTACAATAACATTTGATGTAGGAGGTATTGGGTAATTAAGAGATTTAGTAAGAAAGCATGAAGTTGTAGCTTGCCTCGAGGAAATTTAGAATGTAGAAGTGAACCCTTAATGGAAATGGCACATCAACGGGAGACATATACAAAACAAATATGTCTTTAACTAGATTGATGAGTTCATACCATTCTTTAAGGATGCAACTAACAATTTATTAGATTTTGGTTGAACTCTGTGTTTCCAGGAGATTTGTTGGTACATTTATCTCTCTTAAGTTATGTTGTTGGTCTTGAGTATGGGTATGCTGATATGGCAAATTTTTTTTCTTGGGTATGAGTATGGGTTTGTGTACATACCTATTAAAAGTTTAAAAACTATAAAAACAATAATACTCGTAATTGCCAATAAATGAAATATTTAAATAACTTATATTTTGCAAAACAGAAAATTCATAAATTATAATTCAATGATTTGTCAAATATTAATTCTAAATGAAAATTGCAATCAATATTTAATAATTTTCATATTGCTCTTCATTTAGAGCATCAAAGTCAACATTTGGCTCAATTTCATTTGAACAACAATCAACTAAATTGCCACTCCCACTAGCCATGCCATATTTAGAAGCTGCCTCATCTATAGAGATTTTGGCAAGTTGCGCAACAACAGCCTTTAAGTCGGCAAACTTAGGAGTTAGATCTCAATTTCTTGTCAACCCCTCATTGTAATCAGGTATCCTATGTGATGAGAGACAAAAGCTGAAGTGCACAAAGACCGAATCTTTAGCCTTTTTTGCACCCAATTGGTTGTGCTTAACTCAGTGGATAAATGAGTATGTACTCCAATTTTGTTTGTTTGAAGAACTTGCAACCTGTTGAATTTGCATACAATTTTTATATTTATAAAGCAAAAATTATGATATCTAGCAGCCAAAAGAAAACTGAGGAATCTAAAAATAAAAAAGATGCATACTTGAGATTGAACTTTTATTGCAAGAGGCTGTAGATAAATAGAGCCTTGGCCGTGTAGATACCACCATTCTCAAGTCCCTTTCTTATACTTGTCTTGAAAAGAACAAACATCATGATTCTTTGGAGATATGAATTGGCCAAACTTGTCATGCCCCCACCCTGATACCTTCTTAAATCTGATATACATATCTGATTAGAAAATTGTCTCATTTATAAGACATCACAATTTTCTAATATCTAGCCGACTCTCTTATGTAAGTACTTGAGTTTGATAAAAAATAGGTAAAAGGCTGGCTGACCTTTATGAGAACAAATAAAAATGGTTAAAGTGACTAAGGGCCGACCTAGCCTTGAGATAAAATATTTAAGGAGGCAAAGTAGTTTGAAAGCAAGATAAAATCATTTAAATAAGGGCCGACTCATATGCTGGCTGTTTCCATACTATAACCCTAAACAAAAGCATATATGAGGCCGATGCATAGGACAATCTAGAAACAAGAAGCACTATACAAAAAGGTACCTTTAATTATTGCAGAGCAGTGATGGTTCCTAAACCGGAACCAGTATACAGCAATCCATATACAGGTTAACTGGGCAGCAAATAAATTAAGAAAGTTAAGGATTGTGTTTACAGTAATATGTATCACTAATAACCCTTGATGAGGTGCAATCATGTCAGCATTATTAGTAAAAAAGGGGAAGGACATATTATCAAGAGGTGCTACTCTCTGCAAGGGTGATGTTTGTGGGAAGAGACATAACCATCCGTCCAAATAAAGGGTTATATAAACAACAGATGTATCACTCCAAAGGTGATCAAATTAGAACTACGTCTGTATCTACCAAAGGTGAAAATCAGTAATTAAGAAGGAATCGAACAAGAAAGAATTAAGCGTTTAGATCAGAACCAAGCAAGTTGAATCGAATAAGAAGACAAAGGCAGATTGATGAATCAAGGTAGCTCAATCAGCATCGGTGCTCATAAGAGCAGATCAATTCCTAATATATCAGCAATCAGGCAAACAGATCAGATCAGAAATAATTATTTACTGCAGGCAATGGTAATCTTACTCCATTTGTGGTATGTAGCATACCAGTACTCTTATGAATAATAATTCTCATATAGACATAGATAATAATATGCAATACAATATTATACTTGATGTATAACCTCTCATATATTGGAAAGGAGCAATAATATTGAATGTCTGGACTCTTAAATTGCTGCAATCAATCATCAGGGGGTTAATTGGTGAATACAAGGAGGGGAAAGTGTGATGAGATTCTCTTTGAAGTACGCCACCCCATGGTGGATGACTGATTTGTCTGCCACATGTGGGCCAAGGGGGCAAAGGTGTATCCTGCCCTTGGGCTTAGATGGGAAGGATGCTCCAGACATCCTATTGTGGTTTCCCCACTAACCTCTACCATGGTTAATTGTCTGAATGAGATTAAAGAGGTCTCAATCATAGAAGGGTGGATAAGGCAGCATGGATAGGGAGCGCAAATACAAGCTTAACTACTAAGCACACCACCTCATATGGATGACAGATTGCCACATGGGGCCAAGAAGGATGGTATATCTGCTCTTGGGCTTAGCGTGGGAGCTGCTTCAGGTGCCCTATCATGTTTCTCATCCAAGCCCTATTATGGTTGAACTCCAATTATGCATTACAGATATTGTATAGTTTATCTAGATTTGAAATAGTTATGAATATATGCTATCTAACCCTATTTGAAATGATTTCTCTATGAATTATGCTTTTGATACTTGTCTAACATGATTGCAGGATCTGAACCAGGTTTTATCTTGGTGAAGACATTTTATTGGTAAAAATATGATTCTAACTGTTAAGTTTTATTAATTTATTGGACTTGTGATTCTAGGGCAAGAATTATGATCATTCCAAAAGGGGACATTACAAAACTCCCTAAAGACAACACTCTATATATCTATATTTGAGAATATTTTTTTGAATGCATTGTTGTACCTAGTAGCAACCTCTTCATCTCTATATGGTGCCACCTTCTTAGGCAAGGAAAATATATATTTGCTATAATACTTGGGGAGAAAGCAATTGTTAGGAGATGTGAGGATGTGGTCATTTTGTTTCAATGGTCAACAATGATCTTTTGCACTCCCTTGAAAAATGCTTTTGCGTGATCGTGCTTTTTGCTTCTATTATCGTCCTTATTTTTCAACCATGGAGTCCATGCCATCATGAATTTCACCCAAGCATGGCTGATCTGTATCAACAAACCTAAACAAACTCGTGATGGGCTTAGCGAAACCCAAAACACATTCCATGCAAGCACACCACTCATCATCTAGGACCAATTCATTTGCTTTTGGGGCATTTTTTGTATTTGATTGCCTCCATATAGTCCGAAGAGTTGATGATCATGGTGCTCAATGCCTCTCACACCTTCACAAGTCATCTCAAGATGATTGTGTGTGACAATCTAACATGGTGTAAAAAATTAAACAAATTTAAAAATTAAATAGTAGACAACACATCAAAAATTTAAAATTTAAAATATATTCTAAAAAGTAAAATTGCCTTTAACAACTCCAAGTTGGAGGTGGTCTTAAAACTGACTTGTGACATATGATTGGTTGTCTCAAACATTTGAATCTCCTTGGCTTGCATGTATGACCCACTCAATTTTTGTGCTAGTCTTTTGCAATATCAAGTTAAGTGAGTCGATGACACATGGAATTGAAAAAAATTCCCATATGTACCCTCCATGATTGAACCACTTGCCCTACAATTTTTAGCATTGTCCATTATGACTTGGACAATGTTTTTAGGGCCCACCATCTCAATGTATTGTATGAAAATTGGCAATAAAGGTTGCATCCTTTACTTGCTCCTCACAATCTATTACTTTCAAAATCTTTGCCCTTTAAGGGACATTGCAATGATATTAATTAGTGGTATATTTTTGCAATCCTTCCATTCATTAGAAATGATGGATACTCGTCTTTTGGCCCATGTATTCTTACTTGCTATTAGTGATGCCTCTACAAAAGCTTTCTCCTTGGCCAATAATGTGGTGCACACATTTTTATACCCAAGACTAATGAAATGAGCAAGTGCATTGGCAATTGTTGTCACCATATCCTGTCAATGTGGTGATCTAACAAGGTTGAAAGGAAGCCTGTTTCCATAAATGCAACAAATAGTTCTCTTATTTGCAACCTCCTTCACCTCATTCTTGAAGGCCTTTTCGAATGGGCCTCTTTTATGGGAAAGAAAGGGGGTATTCTCTTCTTGGGATGATGATGGTGACATGAAATGATGTGGGCCAATCAATTGTGTTAAGCAACTAAGACGTTTATGTGATTCTTCTTGGAAAGAGGATGTATGTTTTCCATTTCTTTTCTGCTTACCATGTCGGCATTCTCTTCTTTTTTGATATATCCCATTATTTGTTGCTTTGGCAACCGTTTTTTATTCTGCCTTGGACAGACTTTTATTCCTGAGCGTATAAAAACACACAGGTGAGCTTTCGCTTGATTGTATGAGCTCTTAAACTCACCCATTTTGTCTTCACTGCCAAAAAAACCCCCACTACCAGAAAGTTGTTCAATCATAGTTGTATGTTGCCAAAGAGGTCACATGTCAAATTTAAATGAACTCCTTACATGTGGGACAACTGAACTAAAACTATTAGACATTCCATATGAATATAAGAAAACAAAAAAAATGTTACAAATTTACAACCCTCCAATTTAAAAAATGACATTCTAACCCCTCTATTATCTATAAAATATTAAAATTATTAAAAAATAATTCAAAACATGTTACAATTAAACTTGAAAAACCTCAAAAAAAATTACAAGATTCACTCACCTTTCATAGATAAATCTTCCTTGTGCAACTCTTTCTCTCTTGTTGGCGTATGTCTTTCTCTCTCATAGTCGTCACCTTCAAAGAAAAATGCAACAATCTTCAAAAATCAACAATTGTAGCTTGGAGTTCAAAATGTTTGTTTTACTTTCTCATGTTTGTGAAATGAGGCAAAAGAGGTTAAGATCCCTCACTTTAGGGAAAAATTTAGTGTTGAGGCGCTTTTTTGTTTTTAAAAATGTTAAAAAAATGCTCTATTTTGTTTCTTGTGATTGGGTGGCCATAGGTATGCTTGGCTTCTCTTAGGTCTAGCTTAGGCTAGCCAAGGGGATTCACTTTGGGCACCTAGGTTCCTTGTGGGTGCTTTTGGGTGAATCCTAGGCTGTCCTAGCCCCAAACCGGATCCATATGGGTAAGGAGGGATGGGGGGCCAGGGGGGTTGAGGTCTTGCTAAACCTTGCATCATAGCTCTTAAGCAATGTTGAAATCTTTCCTTTGCAAATCTCAGAACCAGGGCTTTAACACCTTTTAGGGTGCTGTTAATTTTTGAACTAAGGGTTGTTCCTTTCAGCATTACATTAATTTGTCACATTGAATCTTCTTCCATGGTTAGTGATTGTATCAATATGCCTATTGTAGCAACCAGTTTTAAGGTTTTCAAGAAGTGTCATAGCTTGTGCTTCTTTATCAATGCCATGGGGGATGAAAAAAGGAATCGATTTCAAGAGTTCCCCATTCTTATCCTGAACTAGACTCATTGCTCTGGCGAGTCCTAGATTGCTCTTCAAGGCACCATTGAAGATCACTTTTGCAAACCCTAATGGCATTGTTTCTGTTTCGCATTTTGGTGTGTCCCTTTTTAGTCTTTATCCTTTAAGGGATTATCAGACAAGTTAATTATTATGGTTGACATTTGACCTTTTAATAAAACTATTAGAAGTGGTTCCTACTTTATCACTTATTTATTTTAGTTTCTATATAACCAAACATTCGTTGTGGCTTATTCATCTGAATTGACTTATCTACAATGTATTGCAAATTATAATGTTTAATCGCTGACATGCCAAAGTGCTATATGAATCCTTTGCTGGTATTCAAAAATATCTTAATAATGCAAGGTTGGTAATGGTGAGGCTATGTAATCCATGTTTGTAGTCTCATGTTCTGTAGATGTTGTTAAATCCTTCACAATAACCATTAATAGGCTGCTGTCATTAGGGTTAAAATTTCAGATGTGCTGCTCATTTGGCTTCTTATCGATGGCATTCAATGACATTTCTTCAATCCATAGACTACCCCAGTGGTCTACTGCTTCCTATTAGTAATTGTATATTTATAAACTCTAAAATGGGCTCTCTAATAATCTCTTGGACTGCTTATCTAGATAAGTCCTATCTTTGGAGTCCCAACGCATTTTAAGGTTAAGTTTCAATCTATGCTTGTTCAGATTTAAGAGATGCAAGTGGTTCTTTGAAATTCTTCTCAATATTGGTGAAAATTACAAATCTAAATAGAGTAGGTGAGACTTTTCTTTTCCTTTATTTCAGCTTACATTTTCTCTTATCATGTATTCAAGATCATGGCAATGCGACATCCTAGAAGATTGGTTTTAGCTGGATGCCTTGGGGCTCTCACTGTAAGTGCAGTTATTTTCTGTCTTGTTTGGTTTAGCAACTAGTTCTCTCTGTTTATCAAATGATGATTACCATTGTCATGTGAGTTTAGTTTCTGATCTATATCATAGCAGACTTATTGGTGAAATTATCTTATTGTTTTCCTACAATGCAGGTAATGACTATTATCTCTGTAGTTTTTGGCTGGGCTGCACCAAACTTAGTAAGTTTGAGTTGGTCATTTTCTATTTGAGTTCCGTTTATTGTTTTTTTGTTTTGATTCTTGCACAATCTGCATCATGAATATGGGCACATAGAAAGCAGAATTATTGACTATTTTAGTCACTAAGCCTGTTAAGATGACATCCTTTGGGAGATACTTAATTTAGTTACATTTAATTGATAATAATTCTGCCTTTCTAATGCATGGACTTTGAAATATTAAGTCTTGATTTGGCATGTTTTGATCTAGAGATCAATGCCTTCGGTTGCATTTAGTAGTTTATCTTTATATACGTTAGGCCTAACATCATGGCTATTGCTGGAGGCTTTTCAACCCAAGACACTGTTTCATGCCATGAAAGGAAGGGTGTATTCTTTGTAATAACATCAATCTAATATCTTGAAGATATTTGCTAATGATGTGGATCATGTAATTGTATAGATGTTGGAGTGGTACACTCATCAAGTTATCTATATAGTGTAGTGGATGAATGGATGTGCCAAATTTGTCTAAGAAAATGGTCAGATGATGACGAGGCAAAATGGAATGTTCAAAGTTGGTATTAGAATTGTAAATATAAATCAAAATGTCCAAAAACAAATGGCATACAAATATTGTTGGGGAAAAGAGGAAAAAAGTTATGTTTAGTTCAAAACATCAGCCATATTGCACCAGAAATGTTGTCAAAATTCTCGAAATCCCAATTCTTCCTTTGATATCATGAAATTTTAGATGAGAAGGATTTCTATGAATTACGTAAGTAAAATATATTATACAAATGGTTTGCACACCAAAGCCTATAGGCCATATTAATATTTGCAGCCCAGCTCTTAGATAATGAAGAGCATGGACCGACCATGACTTGAACCAAGGAGCTCCCAGGGGCTCTGCCTTTTGACCTTCCAATGCCACTCGCAATGTATACATAATTCAGATCACCTTGTCTGTCTTTGATGCCATGTTGAAAAGCACCTAGGATCCCTTGGCAGTTGGCACCTTTAACTGCTCTGTCATTTGGGCTGCTGGTTCTGTACAGTTTCAGATTATATATGGTGTAGTTTTACCTTCCAACCTCTATCTCCCTCTAAGCTACATACAACTTGACCTCACCTAGCTTAGTACAGATAGGACATTCCAAGTACGCCTTTGGGTGCTCTGCCATTTGGGATTTCAGTTCTATACAGTATTATATGGAGTGTTGATTGACCTTCCACATGCTTCACTAGTAGGACAATTATTGATCACATCCAAACTGACTTAGCATCTAATTTGCCAAAGTTTACTATTAAAACATAAATAGCAAAAAAAATTGTATCATTTACTTATGTTGAATCCAACGCACAAAGATATATCTAAAAATGATGCCTAAAGTTTAACTGACAGTATATTCTGATAGTGCTGTGTAGCATCTTGCTTCTTGCCATTTGTTCAGTTTCAAACTTGAATAACATCAAGTTTTTTACCCCAGCTCTCTAGCAGTTGTGATTTTTTCAGAAAAAATCTTATTATTCCATTTAGAAAGAACAAGTTAATGTTCAAGAGAGAACCACTGAACAGGGAAAGCAAACACTGGGTCACAGATAATAACCTGTGGATATTGTAATGCAACAGTTGCTCGGTTTCTGTCTTCCAGTGACATGGAATCTATTGTTAGGTCTAATCTCAACTTCCTTTGCGCTTGTTCTCAGCCATACATGTAACCTAACATTTTGCATCAGGTTGCATGTTCATACTGTAGCACTGTTTGTGTTTACGGCCTTAATAATCCAGTGTATTGCCTATTAGTAAAATACCCATTAAGATATAATCCAAATTTGAGTTTATTAATTACTATATTAGTTCTGGTTACACGCATGGCTAAACTAACCTTAAACATTGGAACAAATGCAAAGTAGAAAATTGACATGCTTGCTGCAAATTCCACAGCATAAAATCAGTCCTCTTGCTCAGGGATGCACCTCTCTAGTCAAAGGGCTCAGGTGATTTGGATGTTTAAGCTTTAGTTTACACCGAACAATTAACAATCAACCTTCTCAGAGATACCATTAAGGCAGCCATTGCTTTAATGTTAACAAAACATGAAAAGTGGAAGGGAATAATTCCTGTGTTCCATGGCATTTCAGGGATGAGGACAGCAGGACAGCAGGGAATGACTTTCAAAATGACTGTTTGAGGGCCATTTTTTGGGGTATATATATACTGATACATATGTATATATAGATATATACACTCAAATTTCTACAAGTTTAATGATATGTGACATCAAACTTTAAGTTTATGAAAAACCCAATAGCTGATCTAGTTGGCAGGTTTATTTACAGAGCTATATATAGCAGTTCAGCCATTCCCAAAGTTACTTAAAGTTGACTACTAAAAATCATGTTTTGGGATTTCATAATAAAATCTGTCTCTCACGCTCAATTTCAATAATGGATATCTAATTTGAACAAGAAGGTGACTGACTGGAGAATATGCAATCATAAGGGTGACTTATTATGCATTATACAGACTTAAATTTGACAAAATATTTAAATGCTGGACAGTATGGATGTGATAGTTATTATGGATGAAATCAGTCTTGATCATTAAAAAACTAAAATCAATTAAATTTATAAAACATCAAATTTATAAATTTGCTGAGTTTACAATCTTTAGTGTAAATTCTGAGCAGTATAATATCCATTGAACAATGTACAGTCATTTATTTATTTGCCAGGAAAAGAGTGTTTTTAACAATAATTATAAATTTGACTGATCATAAATTCTTTCAATATCTATTCAGTCCCTGAGAAATATAATATATGCCAAACAAAATCCATTAAATGAAACAATTGATTATTCTATGTAACTTGGACACAGACTTGTTGCTACAGTATAACACCCATTGAACAATATACAGTTATTTATTCAAGAAAATAATTTTTTGAACAATAATCGTAAACTTGACTGGTTATTAATTCTTTCAATACCTATTCAGTCTCTGAGCAATATAATATATGCCAAACAAAATCCATTAAATGAAACAATTGATTACTCTACGCAATATGGACATAGACTTGTTGAACAAACTCTCAAACAGTAAACAAGCCTTAAAAAAGTCACCATCAAACAACAAACTTGAAAAATGTCAAAAGGAAATGTTTTTAATTGCCTAAAATTACACAGGCTGACAAGACAGTCCAATGAAGATTTGGCAGTCCAACTCATGACCCATGTGGTGTGAATTATACATCCTCTCAGAATTTTTCAACTTGATGACAATGCCTTGTACTTCTTAGCCTCTTATGCACCTTGTTTAGCCATCGAACCAAGTTTTTGGTACTTGTGCAACACAAAATCTTTTGCAGACCTTTAATTGAAGGATTCCTTGAGAGATTGTATGGTTGCTCAAGTGACTTGACTTGTCAAAAGGGACAACCTTGACCCCCGAAAGGGTCAATCATGCTGTGTTTGGTAGATGTGTAATTGCTTCAGCTTTGGCCATTTTGCCACCAATTTTTCTCATGATAAGAGTTCAATCTAATCTTGACAGAGCCATCTCTCCCCTTGATTGATTGTCTTCTCTCCACTACTCTCAATTAGCTCTTCAATCATCTCTCCATCAACTCACCAGTCTTTTCCCAATTAATTCCCCATGATAAAGAAGCTTAAAGCTTATGAATTCTCCTTTTGCCTTTGGCAGCTAGGAGTTTGAATTTTCTGCATTTTTTGCAAACTCTTGCTCAAAGCTCTGAATCACCTATTCCCTTGATTTGGTACAAGGATAGTGAATCACCTTAGAGGATTAAGCCTTTTGCATTGCAGCCTCCACTTCCATCATTCTTATACTCAGCACAGGACTCTCTGTGCCTTTTTATTTATGTGTTGAAGCTTCAAACCTCCTTATGTCTTCCAAGTAATTTCCAATTCCCACATCTAGAGCTTCCTCATCCCTATTGTCATCAAGAGGAGGTTCCAATTGTTGCAGAGGAGTAACCAAAAGTAGTTGGGCTCTTTGAGGACACCAAGCCACCATCATGGCACCAAAAGCTTTATTTATTTTCAAAATATTCCAATTAGAAATTACAAAATTCAAAATTGCTCAAGACCAGTAACTTTGTGTTGCCATTTCTTGGTTATAGTAGGAATATTTGTTTATTTATTGGAATAAGATTAAATTTGTTTTTCTTAGATAAAGTTGATTTTGTTTACTTGTTTCTTGTAAAAGCCCTTGATCACAACACAAGGTATTTGAAATTAAACCCTCAATCCCAACATGAGGCAATTCTTTACATTCAAATGCAAAGCTTGAAAATGGGAGATCCCAACACTATCACCAAAATCAAAAACAAAATTGCATCAGCTCATTTAGCTTATTTGAGAAATTGCAATTTTTTTTTTCTGCATGAAACGATAAAATAGTTTGTTTCTGTATGCATTTAGCCTCATCAAAAACATTGGAAAAAAAATTAAAAAATAGAAGCCCTTGACCTTTCCATGAAGCATTCAACAAATTTGCTAATAAAAACACGCTTGCCTTTCTCTTCAATTTCTCTTCCTCACTTGGCTCTTATGATTGATGTGTCCTAGAGTAAAAGAAGATTGAATAGAAGAAATCCTAAACAAAATGAGGAAGAATTTGCCTATTTAGGTAACTCCAATTGAAGAACAAGCCCAAGAGAAAACTGAAATTTTGAGCCCAATTTAATAAGAAAACAAGCAAAACAAAATCCGAACATAATTAGGATTATTCAAGTGCAAGGCCAACTCATAAATTTCTTCCACATAGAAATTAGACATGAAATAAACATCATGCAAGAAACTGAAAACACCAACCTTAACTTTTTACATGAGTTGACTGCTTATTTGCATCAAATAAACTTCAAAAACAATAACCAAACCATCCACAACCACCCCATTTAAATTCCTCAAGAAAATCCCATAGACCACAACAACAATTCCGTTGCCATCCATGACATTCTACTTGTGCATGAATGGAACAACCCTTGGTCCAACACCCGCTCGACTGAATCTTGCCATGAGAATAGGAGTGACTCAATGAGTGCCTCTTAGCAAGGATCCAATGCATATGTTGTCTAGAGTTCAACTCACTTGAGTGGTGTTTAAGTCGATCCTAACCATTATATTCTCAGACATCCCCATCTATCTCAAGGATGACCAAACATCCCCTTGATTTTTTGGCTTTTTGTACATGTTTGAGGGACATTTTGACATTTTGTTAAAAAATGGGGATGACCAAGGGATGTCCCCTATTGTCCTTTCGTTTTGGAAAAATAGTTAGGGATAGAAATGCAAGTTTTAAAGGTTGAGACGCGTCCCCATATAATATAGGATAATTGCAAGTCTAGAAAAATGGTAGGAAGCCATAAAACTAAGCTTGGTCTAAGTCATATCCATTTGATGTTTGAACTTTCAATATTATAAAAGCACTTGTATTAAAAAGTGTTACAATCATTCTTGGAAAACAATTCACTAGTTAGGCCCTAGGGAACTACAATATCAAACTATTAACTTAGAGTTCTAGTTGATCGAACACGTTCCCAAGAAATTGGTACTCAAATAAAACAAGATTCCAATGTTCAACTGCTTCCCACCTCTTAGAGCACCTTCTCTATAACAAGATAAATCTTAGGGTTTTAGTTGAAATCTCATGTCTCTTATCCATACTTGTCATTACTAAAAGCATAGTTCACATGCCTAGACTCGACTGAGACTTGACAAATAAAAAATTTCTAACTCAACAAAAATCTAACAACTTAAAAAAATACATAAATATATTGAAAACACAAATTTTATGCAAAATACAGCTACAAAATGTATAAATGAGTCTCTAAAATGTTGGGTTTTTTCTATCAGATGTGAATACAAATAGTGTACAAAACTATATGATCATGCAAATGCAACTAGCTGATACTATTATGAATTTATTATGATTGTCTTTAAACAACATCATCATAAATTGAACATCTTGGCAAGTTAGAATTCACAAGAGTTGACAATTTCTTCTTGTTTTAGTGAATAATTAGGGAGAGAGTTGAGTCCTTACAGTTAGTTGCAGTTCCTTGCTTGACTTAGAAGGCTACTACTATGCCTCCATCTTGCTAATATATGGCAATGAATCCTTAGCCTTATGTTCAAAATCATCTACATTGATGTAATCCAATACAATCGTTCCAACTTTTGTTGCATTTACTGTTAAATGGTAGTGCTCGATTAAGCATAGGCAAACCATCAGATCTGTTGCCTCCCTAACCATAGATGATAAACTCCTATCGTCATCCCCGAGCACAACTTGATTATTGACCTGCCAAGTAATGTATTCGCTCTTCCAAGGAATGAATTCACTTGCTGTATACATGAATTCACTGATAGATCATCCTACAAAGAATGAAATTGAACTTCATATATATGAGGGAGAAGCACCCTTTCACAAAGGGTCGGCCCTCAAAGCAATGTGACTTTTCATAGGGTGGCGGACTTAATGAGTTGGCCCTTATGAACTTTGTATTTTATATTTAATCTTGCTCATTTAAATGACTAAGGCCGATAGGCTAATTAGGCATTTATTCGCTAGGTGGGCCTTAGAAGGAATCCGACCTAGCTACAAACATCAACACTCCCTCTTAGCTAGGGAGTAATCTTGACGTCCACCATGGCTACTCGCAGAGGGTGGGTCCATCATGGCTACTCTCATGAATGGAAATGCAAATGAACACAACCACCATGGCTACTCCCAGAGGGTGGGTCCATCATGGCTACTCCCATGAGTGGAAATGCAAATGAACACAAGTGTCCATCACGGAATCCTCAATGTGATGTCGTAATCTCATCATGACGTTCACCATGGCTACTCCCAGAGGGTGAATAAACACAAGTGTTAAGTCATGGAGTCTCTCACATGACATCCACCATGGCTACTCCCAAAGGCATCATGGCTACTCTCATGAATGGAAATGCAAATGAACACAACCACCATGGCTACTCCCAGAGGGTGGGTCCATCATGGCTACTCCCATGAGTGGAAATGCAAATGAACACAAGTGTCCATCACGGAATCCTCAATGTGATGTCGTCATCTCATCATGACGTTCACCATGGCTACTCCCAGAGGGTGAATAAACACAAGTGTTAAGTCATGGAGTCTCTCACATGACATCCACCATGGCTACTCCCAAAGGCATCATGGCTACTCCCACGAGTGGAAATGCAAATGAACACAAGTGTCCATCACGGAATCCTCAACGTGATGTCGTCATCTCATCATGACGTTCACCATGGCTACTCCCAGAGGGTGAATAAACACAAGTGTTAAGCCATGGAGTCTCTCACATGACATCCACCATGGCTACTCCCAGAGGGTGGAACAAGGGCTTTCACCTCAAACTTCTCTCGCAGAGAAGAATGCACTAACAAGGGCTTTCACCTCAAACTTCTCTCGTAGAGAAGAATGCATTAACAAGGGCTTTCACCTCAAACTTCTGTCGCAGAGAAGAATGCATTAACAAGGGCTTTCACCTCAAACTTCTCTTGCAGAGAAGAATGCATTAAGCAAATCTTCATGATGATGTGGCTCCCTCTGAAACAGATATCAACCTTCTGACCTCCCCGTCCAAGGTTGCTTCTGATGAAGTGTCAGACTTCCTCTGAATCTGATATCAATCTTCTGACCTCCTCACCCACGGTTGCCTTTGATGGATTGTCAGACTTCCTCTAAATGTTGATTCCTCCCCTTCGAAGAAATGTCTTCAGCCACCAACTCAATCTCATGGCAGCAAGCATCAAGTTTTTCCTTCATTGAATGCAATCTCTTATGCTTCTTGGTCTGTCCTGAAAGCATTTCAAAGAGATTAATAATAATTCATCTAATGAAGCATACATGATTCATTATCAAAGTCATAACATGAAATACTTATCTCATTTAATCAAAATCTCTTCAAGTGCTAATACCCATTGAGTTCGTCTTGTAGCTGAGTCTCATTTTCTCATCTACACAAACGGCCCTGACTGCTAGTTAACCCTTTGCCACATAATTTTCCTTCCCGCAGTATGTCTGTGTTGTGTTTCCACTTCTCAAGGGCATTTGCAAAAGCCCTTAATACATTATTATATTCACCGTGCACTCTGAGAGTACGTGTGAGGGTTCCTCACAACACCCACATGATCGTTTCTAAGAAAATGAGACTCCAAACCAATGCAGAAAACAGATAAAATAGTGATGCCAAGGGTGAACTCAATGCACATCAATCTGCTTATTTTTTTGGATTGTTTTAAACACGAAAATCCGTCTCAAAAATATCCATCTGCCCTACAAACTCTAATGCGTACAACAGACAAACAAGAAATGTTCATTTCAATCTGTACAAATTCTTTATCTCCAGCAACCATCTTCACAACCGCCAATCCCAGAATATTTGCAATCATTGCCACCGCCCCTCCATGCAATTTATCATATAAATTCGTGATGGATGGTTTGACTTTGAGTGTCGAAATGACAAGACCAAGCTCCAAACGATCGACTGTCAAATGACAGAGAAGTGCAGTCGAAGGCATATGATTGAGAATGGTCAATAGAGACAAAGGAGAATAGGGAATCCATTCCCGCTGCTTTTCCACTTCCTTATTCATTAAAATCGTAATGTATTTGAGATCCCCTGTCATTTCATAGAGACTTTCATGTTCTTCACAGTTGGAGAAGATCCTAAGATAAGGGTTCCGCAGATCATTTCCAAGCTAGTGCGCGACAAAATAGTCTATTGCATAGATTGGTCAGAATTTGACACCAACGTTTTAGTCTCACGAAGTGCATGATGAATTTTAACTCGTACTGGGATGAACTATGCTTTGAGATTTTACGACGCAATTTTATACATAGGAAACTCATAGATCCAAAGGGCAAAATCTTAATGAAGCATCAAGGCATACCATCAGGTAGCTTTTATTCAATGCTAGTTGACACAATTGTTAACGCTAGACGCATTTTGTATATATTTCACTCCTTAGTTGGAGAGATGTCGGAGATTAAGTGCCAATGAGATGATTGGTTAACAGGAGTGAGTTCGGAGTATCAAATCTCCAAAGGTCACATTGCAATGATCCGCGACAAGCAAAATTGGACCATCAATCCCAGAGAGAGGCAGGAAGTCATATGACTAGCGATATTCACTGAATATCTAGTAACTTCATATTAGATCTCAGCAGCAAGAGCACACGCAGTGTGCGACGACAATAGCTATCGGATCCACAAACTTGTTCAAGCATGGGAGTCTTTAACTAGACTATATGGAGAGATTCCTCCAGAACAACTGGACATGAGACTCAAACCGTATGATCCCACTAAGTTCTTATGCGCCTAAACCAGAAGATCCTAGGGTTGACCACACAAATTGACCAACTGTCCAAGCTGAAGTCACGGGTCACGATAAAAAAATAGAGATGTAAAAGAGCGATAAGATTGATGGCAGACTCAACGTCGCCTTCTCCTTGTGTGGCCTTTGTGAATGACTCCTTTCATGCCCTCTTCAAGCTTGCAATGTACGCCCTACATTAAATGCACCCTCGAGCTAGATTGGAATTTGGTGCATAGTCTTATGTCTCCAAGATGTTCACAACCTCTATTGCCATCTTAAACGCATAGGCACGAGACTTTTATAATAGCTCTAATACCATGTTAAATGGTAGTGCTCGATTAACCACAGGCAAACCATCAAATCTATTGCCTTCCCAACCATAGATGATAAACTCCTATCGTCACCCCCAAGCACAACTTATTTATTGACCCGCCAAGTAATGTATTCGCTCTTCCAAAGAATGAATTCGCTTACTTGTATGTATGAATTCACTGATAGATCATCCTACAAAGAATATGCAAGCCACACAACTACATACTCATATCCCAAACCAATGGGTGGGCAAGCCACACAACTGCATACTCATATCCCAAACTAATACAACAAGAAAACTCACCATCACATTAGTAATATGCAAACTAAGATAAGAAACAAGATGACTAGTACCTCAAGACTCAAACACCAAATCACTTGCAAAATTGATTTGCCAAACAAATCTACAAACAAGTAACCATAGTCAAGGAAACAAACAAGTATTCAGGAGGTAAGCAACAACCTTCAAGCATTGGACCGCACCACCACCTGTAATCATGAATCAATATAATACAATAATCCAATCTTATCAATCACACATATGACACCATGGCATCATGATAACCATCTCCTAAATGAAGGTCGCCATGGTCCACACACACTCAACTACAATACCACCAACTCCAAAGAATAAAGTAGAATGAAGATCTCCAAGACAAGAAGATAAACCACCACTATCAAAAGCTCCCATTGAACAATGTAACCAAGCTATCCATGGCATAATGATAAACAATCATGCTACTAGTGTCAATAACCGGCTATCTAGGCACTCTAATCATTCATCCTCTTATCCCGAAGCAACATACCAATGCATTAATGACACAAACAATGCCAATTGACTAAATTTACATCAACACTAAAAAGATGTGTGGACAGATAGTCCTCATCTAAGTCATCACTGCAACTGATGGGTGGCCAAGCCACACAACTGCATAATCATATCCCAAACCAATACAACAAGAAAACTCACCATCACATTAGTAATATTCAAACTAAGAAAACAAACAAGATGATCTGTACCTCAAGACTCGAACACTAAATCTCTTGCAAATTTGATTTACCAAACAAATCCACAAACAAGTAACCATAGTCAATGAACCAAACAAACATTTAGGAGGTAAGCAACAACCTTCAAGCACTGGACCACACCACCACCTGTAATCATAATTCAATCTAATATAATTACCCAATCTTATCAATCACATTTATGATAATGTCATGTCAATGTTCAAAAGTAATGGATATCCATTACACCATAATCATTGCCATCGCTGTACTTGTACACTCTTAGTCTCACACATATCAATCATGTCTTTGAATTAGAAGACAACTTGTGTACCTGTCTCCATAAAAGTCAACACTCTAAAAATACTTGTAAACTTGTATCAAGAAGCATCAAATTGATAATCTGCTATACCAGCACATTGGTTGCATAAAAACATGTACTCCCACAAGTTTTTTGTCCAGAATTCATATGGATGCTCACACAATCATACCCTAAATCTCAACCTCTTACAAGTGTTTAAACAAGTATAAAACCATTAGAATATTCCTTGCCAGCCCCACAATGGTGGGGAAATCTGCTGGGAGGTTTGTTATGCCCTTCATTGTTGTAGTGTCATTCTAAGGTATGCCCCACCTGGAGTTTTAGGGACGGGGAATCCCTTGGCCTCCCTCAAGCATCTTGGGGACCTTATGTTTATTCATTGGCACAAACCTTTTTTAAAATGGTGGTTTTGCAGTGCTCCTTTTACTCATCTGTAGTTGAAAGAGTAAAGAGAGCTGTTTTAATCTCATACATTCAAGGAAAGTGACCGGTGGAGATATTTAGCTGCGAAGTATCCTACAAAGTGTTCATGTATTAAGATTCTCAATCTTAAATAATGAGTGGCAACCAGTAGTTTTCATAAGTGTTTCAAGGATTGTTTTGCAGCTTTGCGTGAATTTACAGTTTTGCCGCAAAGAATGAATACAACTATAATTATCTTGGAGAACCGATAAATTACTGGAAGGATAAATCAAGCTGACATTGATTCATAAGTAATTTGCTAACAAAATTGATTTAAATAATTGATTGAAATTAGCCAAGATTCCAATTAGAATACTTCCCCTGGGTCGAAAGAGGTTAAATGTAGACATAATCATCAACACTCTTGTGTCTGGCTCACCAGTAGAGGTTTAACTTCAAAGATGCTGTAGTCTTGTCAATTTCAATGTGCCTGTTCTTTTGAGCAAAAGCTCAAGATCAGTTCAAACTAGTAGACATCTGATTTCAACTTGTTATGTTCTTTTTGTAATGCACTAGTAGCTTAGCCCACTAGCCTTTTACTCACAGAAAGATCTTGCTGATGAATTGATACAGTCATAGATGGAGAGCCTAATGAAAGACTGTTTGTTCATGCAGCACAATTCTCAAAAGTTGCAAACTGGAATGGAACTAAATTCTTATAGTCAGTGGATGTGTGAGTATACAACAAAAGCTTAGTTCTTTAGAAAAGAATCCAAAACAAGTACAATAAGATGGCACAGAACAACAGAATATATGTATTTTATATGAAAATTGATTACAAAAACTTGTATACGAAGTTTACAATAACAAGTCCATGCCAAGATTCTCAGTCCTCTAATGAATCCACTTTGAGCTCTGACATTCAATCTGCTCTTCTCCCTAGCTTGTTTTAACAATAGATCTACCAACTTCTTACAGAGAACCTTGAGGAGTAAAGCAGCACCGACCAAAAATGTGGTTTCATGCCCCATGAACATGAAATAGGGACCATGGGACCAATATTAAATGATTTCAGCTCTTATCCTTCATTGAACTGGGTGCATCCCATGATTACTTGACCCCTTCTTAAATAAGTGTGTCAAGATATAAGCAATGGGACTTGGTGCTGCTTCCACCATGAACCTCCTTGGAACCAATATTCAAATAGGTAACCTTGCATTTGGCATGATGTTCAAATACATTAGTGCATAGCCCAATTAGGCTCTGTTTTACAATAATAATGTGTCACATCAACAACAGGGCAACAAACTATCATTTGGACACATGGACATGTTCCCGGTAACCAAAAGATACTCCGATTATAATTCACAAAGAATATGTGATACTGCCCAGTAGAATTATTGACTTTAACTTTGTGTCCTCTGTCATAAGACTGGAAAGAAAGAATTTGCGGCAAGAACTGAACATCTGCGACAGCTAAGAAAAACCTGCAAAAGAATTTGTGGCAAGAACTGAACATGTGCGACAGCTAAGAAAAACCTGCAAAAGACAAACAAAAAATAAAGAAGATATTTTTGGGTGATGCAAGATTGTTTGACTCTTGAGATGCTCGTGCATCATGAATGAATATATTCAGAAGCATACATTTGAAATATTAGTCTAACTCTGAAACTTGCTTCCAAAAAGTTCCAAGGATGGTTATCACACCTGAAACAAGGCTGTTGACCTTTCTCCAAGCTCAATTTCTGCTTATGGAGACTCCATTGCCTCGTGATGCCCTATTGTCTTATCCTTTATTTGCTGCTCTGCAAAATCTACACATAATGGAAAAGATTTGGGGTTTTATTAGGTCAGGAGTGTGTACAGTTTTGGGATGGAGAGAAGATATTTATAAGTGCTTGATCCCCATGGGCACTTACAGACATTATCAAAATGCTTGGAATAACCTGAAATTGGCCCTCCTGTTTCAGGAATATACAAGGGAGGCTGGGTACTTGTTTACCAAAGCTAGAGATATCTCCAGGATGATTAGAAACAGAAATTGTTTCCTGTGGAGATATATTCCAAGACAAGTGATCTTGAGACCTTTATAAAAAGTAAGGATTGTTTTTCAAATTTTTCTGTTTTGTATTTATCGTCTGGCCTGTAAGTTGAAATGATCTAGATTCTTGTCTTTCACTTTTGGCCTTTCCATTGCCTTGTTTTTTTTGGAAAATATGATCTTTCTATTGTAGAACTTGGAATGTTGTAATCATGAATTTCCTTTTATGTTATTTATAAAGAAGCAGTTTTTTGAGATTTCATGTTGTATTTTTAATATTGCATAAACTACAATTGAATGTGCATATTCATTTGTAAAATGGTACAGTTATCTCGGAAATGGACTCATGTTATAACAACAGTTTTATTCTTTGGATTTGGATTTTGGTCATTATGGGAAGGCATCACAGAAGAAGGGTGCGTTTATCTCACAACTCCTCAATTTACCTAGCTCGTACTCTGTGTTTATCATTCTGCTATTGTGTCTTAATTAGAGTTATATGGGAATAAGGGCATTGCTTTTCCTGCAGAGAGTCCGAAGAGTTGGCTGAGGTGGAAGCTAAGCTGGTCAGTTATGAATTTATCACCCTATGGATTGGCCAATCATTTAACTTTTAATTAATAAGCTGCCAGTAAAATACCATGTTGCTTTTAAGTCATAGATGATGTAAATGAAGGGGATTTTTAAATTTGACTGGAATATTCTTTTTGGTGCATTTTTCAGTCCACTGATTGGAAGGATAATGCACCTTCTAAGCAAGCAACAATAAAAGGGAGTAAGGTATGCAAGTAACTAATTTATCTGAAATGTGAACCTATGAATTTGTTTTTGCAATTTAATCTGTTGTTTACCATGGTGATTTCGGGTGTTTTTATTCGAGCTTGTGTTTGCATTACTTTGCAACTATGAAATGTTGGTGTTTTGGGGGTTTGTTGCAAGGATCTAGCAAGGATTGAGTGTGATAGCAGTTCTGCCCCCAAAAATATATGGTAGTTTCTTTATAAGTAACAAGTCTGGTTTATGTTAGGTTGAAGATGATAACAAAAAACAGCAGAGACCATTCTTCACTCAATTCTTTTCACCAATTCTCCTTGAGGTAAGTAATCTGCTTTTAACTAAAACTTAGGAGTAATCAAATACTGCAAACTTTCAAATTTGGGTGCCTATAGAGAAGTCCTGTTTTTTCATGGTGAAAGGTTTCTCATCTCACATTTGCAGGCATTTTCCCTGACATTTTTTGGAGAGTGGGGTGATAAGAGCCAGGTATGCGATGCCTCTCATTGTAATGAGTTTGGAAAGAGAATTTTCTATTGAATGCTATGTTAATGATGTGAAAAACTTAGAAGTTGATAATCGATTATCATTTTGCAGATTGCTACTATTGGACTAGCTGCAGATATAAATCCATTTGGTGTGGTTCTCGGGGGCATTTTGTATGTTTCTTCCTGGATATTTAAGTTATTAAAGGCCTCTCATTTTGTTTAAAAAAGTTGTAACAAACTTTAAACTTAGATTAGTGAGAGACTAGTTATTTTTCCTTTTTATTTGTGTTTCAGATGCAGAATCTGTTTTTAGTATTCAATTCTGATCCAGTTACATATCTTGTGATACTGAGTAATATTGTGACAGACAATTAGGAATTACAAAAGGTTTCTGTCAATGACTAGTCACAAACCTGATGGACATTAATTTGGAAGAAGTAAGAATGTTTAAATGTTTTGTCATTGTAGAGGGCAGGCTTTGTGTACTTCTGCAGCTGTGTTTGGTGGCAAGAGTTTAGCATCTCGTATATCTGAAAAGATGGTAAATTATCTGTACTGTATCCTTTTCCTGCTAGCTGAACTTATGTTCTCATTGCACTGATTATCTTCTTTCTTTCCTTTTTGCCAAACAGGTTGCAATTTCTGGTGGAATTCTGTTTGTTGTTTTTGGGATTCAGTGTCTAATGATGAAAGCTGAGAATGCTTGAAGTATCCACTCATTTGTGGATGTTGACTAGGGTTGACTTTTTTTGGTCATTTCCTCTGGTCATATATGTCCTTAAAGAGTTTATTTGCCGGGACTTCAATGCTGCATTTTCATGGCTAAATTTTTCATCATATGGGATGATACCAGTTAGAATGCTGCAATTCTTGCAAAGTATGATCTTTGGAAAAATAAACACTTAATGTTGCTATTATTCTCTCTTGGGCAACCCCTCTCCATTTCATTAATTGCTACGCTATTCATGTAATCCAATTTCCATTGGCAGCTAAGCACATTATTTGTTGCTTGAGATTGAATGGATTCAACACTTTTCCAGCAAGAGTTTTATTAATGGGCAATGAATTTATGAGTGTTTTTACTCCGTTTATGAGGCCAAGCAACCTATGGGACCTACTGGTAGCCAGCAAACAAAAGCATGCACAGCCTAAAACACTGTGCTTAAATCTCCTTTTCCTTCTGCATCTTGCATTTTCTACTGTGTATCTTGACCAAGAAATCTGCTACTCTTATTATGTTCTCTTCTTCAAACAAATTACTCAAGTCGTTCACCTTTAATGTCTTAATCAAGTTAATCCAGATATCCTTGTAAGCTGAACACTCCATGATGTAATGCCATTCTGTCTCCACCACTTTTTGAGTGCAATAAATACACCTTATGTCTACCCACTCCTCTTTAGGTATCATCCATCTTCTAGTATCACATCTAAGTTGGTGTGAACTAGTTCTTATTTGAGTGATTAATATTTTTGTTTTCCATTTTATTTCCATTCTTATGTAGGTCTTTTGTGTATGGCCATATATAGGATTGAAGACTTTGATATAGTATTCCTTCTTCCTCCCAAGCAACTCTTTCCACATGCTTTCTTTGAATTTTCCTTGCACATACTTTTTTATTTCCTTGTTGTTTGGACATTCACTCATGCTAATACCCTACTTATTCCATCCATTTGATGTTTTGTTTCATCCACATGCTCTTCCTTCTATCTAATTTCTCTCCAACTACCATTGTTGGTCAGCGATGAGTCTCCATGCTATCTAATCTTCTTAGATAACTTAACAACCAGAATATAGCTGATGCTTCAATGAGGAAAGCCCCGACCTCTGCCAAGACAATCTCATATGGAATAGTTGATTTAATCTTGAGGCTATTTGTGATTAAATTTTTTGGTAATCTCTCTATTTGTCTCCACTTTCTTGTTGAAGTGTTGTTACCCCATACTTCACATCCGTATAGTACCACTGAAACCACTAGAAGTCCAAAAAGAGTTTTCTTAGTCTTTGAGTTCCATAGCTCTACTCTTTTGCAACTATTTTGCAATGGGCATAAAGCTTTCCACCCCCCTTTAATCCGTTTTGCTCTACATATTTTCTAGTTGAGTTTGTTGTGGAAATCAAGGCCAAGGTACTTATATTCATTAACCACCTTTCAAAAACAAATTCTCTATGAACCTTCTTTCTCTTCAAGGTAAAAATCACGACCTTAGTTTTGCTAGTGTTCCCCTGCATCCCACCCTCATGACAAAATAGCTCTAGAGCTTTTAAGTGTTCCATCAAATCTTGTGTTGTTTTTGCCATTAAAATAAGATCATTTGCACAAAGAAGCAATTTTATAACATAATTGTTCAAGTAAACTCCCCCACCACCAAACTTGTCTATCCACTCCTCTAGTTTGTCAATGTATATTTCAAATAAAGTAGGTGATAATGGGCATCCCTGTTTGACCCCAGTGCCACTTCCAAAACATATTGAAAATCCCTAGTTGGTTTGAATTTTGGCCCAGACTTAGTCATATAGCCTATGGACAACAACACTATCATGTTTTGGAATTTCCAATTCTCCAATTCTACTCCACAATTCGCTTCTAGGTACCATATCAAAAGCTTTCTTGTAGTCAACAAAGTAGCAAAAGACCTCCCCTCCCTGTTTATCCGAAGCCTTCTCAATCAAGTATATAAGTGCAATCCAATGGTCAATGGTAGAATGCTTTGGCCTAAAAATCGCTTGCTCTTTCGTCCTATTTCCCTCCTTTTTAACCCAAACATTGATCTGTTTTTCTATCATATTGCCAAAAATTTTACCGAAAAAAGGATTGATCATTATAGTGTGGTAGTTTGAAGGGTTGTTGGTGTTGCCACTTTTGAGCAAGGTGATGACAACACTAGTCCAATTTGTTGAAAACCCATTTTGAATAATCCCATTGAATGTTCTTTTTATGTAAGGTGTGAGGGCCTCCAAGCTCCATTTTAAATTTTCTGCCTATAGACCATCTATGTTTCGAGTTTTATCCATTGCAATCTTCTTTATTCTTTCTTTAATGTTTTTTTGATGACAAGAGTTCAGCTCTTGAATTGATTATCAGAGGGTTGTCTTTATCTTGCACTCTCTCATATAGCTGCTTTGCATACTCTAACCATTCAAGATCTGGATATTATTCTCTTTACATGTGTCTTTTTGTTGGTAAACTTTTTCAAAAGCTTCTTGGTTTGTGCCTCCCAAGCGAAATCAACTCCTTTCTTCTTGTTTGCATATGGGTTTTTTTTTTCAATATGAGTAGCTTTGCATATTCTTTGTTATTACCCCATATTCTGACCATTTTCTTTGTTGCCTTATAGTCCTCATCATACCATGGTTTTGTTAGAAAGCTAATTTTGTTTTTGATTAAGATAAATGGGTTTTACAGGGACCCAAAACCCAAATCCAACATCAACAAATAAAACCAGTAGCGAACAAGAGTCTATACAACTGCCAACCGACAACAAAAATAGGGGATACACCCAACTCCTAAACCAAAAACCAACAAAAACAAAGCAAAACAACAAATAGAAAAACCAAAGCTAGTCAAGAGATTTCATGAGCTCCATATTTTTCTGGATCATATTCTTATTATCTTTGAGTTCCTCCATGATAAATCTCGAGCTGCTCCTCTCTTGGTTCTTGCTTCTCGTCCTGGTTGAGGGTCCAATAAAGATCTGCATATCAACATCCTGTGTGTTTATTTCCGAACTCTTCTTGTCAGTCTTGGTTGATGATGGTTGGGTTCTTTGAAAAACAATTCTCTCATTAACCTTTTTGAGGCCTTCCACACTACTATTCATAGCTTCTTTGCTGATTTCCACCAGTCCCTTGAGATTACCCTTTAACTCTTCCATGCCTTTTTCCAGATGGGCAATTCTTGACTCGTGTTCAGTTTTCATAACCTTAACATCTTCCGTTAATTTTTGAGTAATCCTCAGAAGCTTGTCGGTTTTGTCTAGCATAAGATTCTCCATGAATGTATTGATAATATCATTAATGCCCTATTTTAAGAAAGCAATTTCATGGTTCATCCAGTGAAAACACTTCTCCTGGTTACTGGAAGAATTAGCAAGGAGCACTTCAAAGTCGTTCTCATCCTTTTTATATTCTCTCGAGTCCACATTAAGGAGGATATCCAGTTTAATTTCTTCATCCCCTTTACCCTTTATCTCCACCCCTTTCCCTATTTTAAACTGTTTCAAGCTTTGAGGGCCCAAAATAGGGGGTTTAGAATGTAGGGTTTTCAACCTTTTTACCTACTTGTCTAGGAAAGAATTTGCTTTTCTTGCTACTATTTGTAGGGGGGGGTGGCTTTTTGCGGGGGACCCTCATCCTCCGACGATCGATAATCAGAATCATCAAACACATGGATGTCATTCTAGTCCATGGCCATATCACCCACCTCATTCTCATTAAACTCGGTATTTGAAGGAAAGCTATTTTTGTTGCTTCTTTTAGGCCTGAACCATTTGCAAGAATTGAGAGCCTTGAGGATAATAGAGGTCAACATGATGTTGCCTATTGTTATCTCATTTGAATTGACCATCCCATTGATTCCCACTTTGTGTAACTATTTTTCGAGTGTTGTTCGAAAGGTTTCTTGGTTTTCAAGCATCAAAAGGATTATAGTTTGACTAGCCTCTTTTCTTTTCATTTTGTTGCATCTCCTCTTGGTGTTGATTATCTTTTTGTATGTTAATCTTTACATATACTGGATTGTGATTTGATTTCATTTCTATGAGACAATCTTTCACCTCTATGTCTATTAAACTTGTCATGAATTTCATTGAGCTTATAAGATAGTCCACCATGATTTGACCATTGTAGGTACAACACATAATGTCCTTCGAGTTTGGCCAAATGTCATGCCCAAACTTTTTGGGCAAAAACACAAACAACAATTTTTTTTAAAACAACCTAATAAAACTAAGCTAAAATAAAGACGCAATAATAAAGTCTTGTCTTAACTATGATTTAACTTGGAAATTAAAGAGTTGTTTACTAAAGTCAAACTAATTAACTAAATCAAGCATGCAAAAATATTTAAATAAATGTGGAAATAGATTCTCCAAAAGTGCCATTATTATATCATTAATTAATAAATTAAATTAAACAATAATTATTAACTAACTTGACAAGAGATGTTATTAATCTCAAATTATCTTTTAATTGCTCTAGGGATTAATTAAATTAATTCTAGCACTTAGATTCATTAAAATTTAATAATCCTTCTAGCAATAAATATAATGTGTTCCAAATTTGACTTAAGGGTTAAGTAAATTCATAATGTAAATTGCCCTATAAAATTTAATCTCGAAAAGCCAAAATTAAGGTGGACTAAAAATAACCCCCTATCCCTAAATAACTTACAAAAGTCGTTATTAATTCTTAGAAACAAAAATACAACTCCAAAAAGAATTAAAATTTAAACATCCATAAATGTTTATTAACAAACATATATATATTAGAATTTAGAACTAATTGATGTAAAATAAATGGAGTAATAAAACAATATACCTATTTCAAATTAAACCAATAACCCTAACTAAAACTACACATACACAATTTTATACACATATATAAATATATAAACTTTTAACTATATATAAATACATATATAAGAAAAATTAAAACTAATTGATTTAAAATTAATAAAATCAAATGATAAATAACATGGGATACCCTATTCAAATTTCGATTAGGGTTTCCCCCTTTTTTTCTTTTACTCAAACTTAAACATTAAAATAACATGTGAAAACCTAAATTTAAAAGTTATAAAGTAACTACCATACTTTATTTTAAAAACTAACTCATTTTTGCCCTAACCCGGCTCGTGTTATGCAGGTTGGAAAATGCAATGGTGGAGGGCGAACTAAAATAGCAGAGGCCATGGATGATGATGGTGGCGGCGGTTACACTACGCAGGGGTTTCCCACAGGAATAGCCACAACCATGCCTGTGGGTCGCGGCCCACAACGCGGCTACGACCGCTACTGTGGGGTGTCACCCACCGGGAACGGCCGAAGTTGCCCCCCCCGTGGGTTGCGACCCACAACACAACAACAACCGCCACTGTGGGTCGCGGCCCACAGGGAACGACTGAAGCCGGCCCCCTGTGGGTTGCGGCCCACAGCGCGGGTCGGCCACCCTGCGGGTCTTCCCGCAGGGAGCCGAAGAGCATCCTCCCAAATTTTTATTAATATTTTTTTGTTATTAAGTTTTAGAAACAACAAAATAATATATAAAAATATATATTATATATATACATATATACATGAATAATGTGTATATATATATGTGTGTGTGTATTTTTCTTTTCTAATATAAAGTATTGACTGTCATAATAAATAAACCAACAACATAACATAGGTAAATATTTCATTTCTCATAGATAAAACATTTAAGACAAATGGATGCTTACAATAGATTTTTTTAAATTTTTTATACAAGCATTTAAAACTAATTACATTTTTTTTTTGTTTAAATCTATTAAAATATTTAGATCTCTCCTCTATATTTAAATCCATAATCCATTTTTTTTTTGTTTAACTATAAGAAAAGATTAATTTATCTACCTTTATTTATTGCATTTTTTTTTGAATAAATGACAGAAATAAATAAATTACAACAACATTAATATAGTCTAGAAATCACTAAAAACATTACCATCATGTAAAATGCATTTTTATTATTTATACTAAAAGGTGTTTATCTCTATTTTGCATTTGGGAATAAATAAATAGAACTATTTGTTTATTTCTCTCTACTATCATTCATGCTTTACTACATTTATTTCCATTGTCTTTCCAATATGCTTAAAAAGATAGAAGAGACTTTTATTTCCAAAAACATAAATACAATAAATTTTAATTCAAGAACTATAGAGAGCTTATTCCATAAATATATTTCATTTCTTTCTTGCAATAACAAACTTGAAAAAAAATGCATTTCATAAAAAGAATACTTTTAATACAATATGTCAACTTTACAAATGGGTGAAATACCCAACTTAGCCTCTCATTTCTACTAAATGAGGGTTTTCAAATTAAATACATTATTCTTTTGCAACTTAGACAAATAATATAGTAACAACTCCTAGCTTTTCTTTTCCTTCCTTTCCAAGCAAACTTGCATTTACAAAATCTTATGGTTGTGACCATGGAGGCTCACCTCCCAACCTAGGCTTACTAGAAGCCACCCCCGAGCTTGGAGAACCACGACCTAGACGGGTTACACTTGAGTAATACACAAACAAGCATGGAAAACTCACAACAAACGCATTCCCATCCCAAGGCTAAACATCATCACATAATGTGATTTTTTACATGGGTGGAAGTGTACTAAGTACCTTGAGGAGAAACTGCAAAATAGTAGAACACAAGCTATCACATGGCAACCAATAACACATCACAAGTTTCAGCCTTGTCCCAATATCCTTATGACCCCCAAGGCATAAAAGCCATAATTTTTGCCCCTTATGACCCCCAAAATGCATAAACATTAACTATGCAGCAAGGGTCATAAAAAATCCCTTGAGATCACTCTCTTCCAAAGAGAGCCTCTCACTCTAAGGTTGTCAAACAACCCTCCACCCCAAAGCCACTCTATCCTACCAAGGGTGAGTTGGCCTTGAATACTCCCAAAACACAATAAAAATGCTAAACCAAAAAAACAAGGGAAAGAACACACATCTTTCTTTACAATATAAAAACACAAAGGAAGAAAACAACTAAATACATACAATCATTCAAACAATTTTCCAACATACATAGAAAGGGATTAAACCAACCTTAAATCTGCCAAGGGTTTGCAAGGGATAGTTTGGAGTAGAGCTGCCCAAATCCACACTTCTTTTTCTTCCAACACTTAGCCAAAATTCCTATACTACACTTTTCAAAAACTTCAAGATCTAGTCTCCAAAGATGGAGAGTGAGTGATTACCATCCTAAGTCTCTAACTCTTGCTTAAGAAGGCTTCTCTCACTCCTTCCAACCTCTTGGATAAAGTGAGAGCTCACATTGGTTGGTCTTCCCAACCTCTTGCAAGTTACTAAAACTGGAAAACTGAAAAGGTAAGAGAAAGTGGGGAAGAGAAACTGACACATGAAAGGAAAGTTATCTAACCTAGGAGGAATCCTCCAAGTTGGATTTTCGCTCATCTTGGGAAAACCAATTTTTGAGGTGTCAAATCAGTCACATGGGAGTGGTTACATGCTTGAAAATACCCCTAACCCATAGGTATACCCTATGGACCTTTGGAAAAACCCCTAAACTAACCCTGGGAGTCCATTTGACCCCTTAGAAATCCATCTGAAGTTAATCTATAGGTCAAACTTGAGTTGACCACTCCAAGGACTCTCTACCTAAGGCAAATCTGAGACCACACTCAAATATTTGAAAAAGGCTTTGGTTGAAACAATCTCCCTCCATGAGACATGTCATATTCAAAACACTATTCAGCACATGTGTCAAGTGACACAATAAAATACATTACTTAATCACACATAGTAATTGTGTCTTGTTGGATTAAACAAATTAATAAATACAATTTAACACACATGCAAACATTTACGTTTACGAATAAAATACGATACACATGGGGTGTTGTCTTTCCAAATAGACAACCCCTGGTTGTACAAACGCACAAAGGTCTAGGCTTGATTCTCCATATTGTTTCCATGGTCACATGGATAATTTTCCCGTGCATCTCAATTACACATTAGTAGTTCCCAAATAACCACATAAATTTAACATATAAAAAGAAATACAAATCAATCACTCTGCATACAATTGCCATCATACAAATCAATTTACCATATATCCAATGCAATCCACATAAAGCAATTCCCTTAGCGACATTATCACAATCCTCATAAATTTCAACCATTCATAAGACATACATCATATTTCTAACATCATAATAAAGTTCTACAAATTCAGATATAGCTGACATATGTCAAATCAAGATTATCCAACCAGTGGATCATATAAGATTTCAAATCCATAACACATCAAAATGTACACCGCAAGGTGAAATGATTCCGTAACTTGGTTCAATTACTTTTCTCACCAAATCTATCCGTCTAACATAGCCCATCCTATTGAATTATAACATTTATTAATAAGCTCAACCATGGTCAACTAAGTTAACCAAAGCTTGATCGGGGAGGGGCTCTACACCAAACTCTTAAACCGTTACATATAATTAGATTGTACAAGTTGTAAACTCGCAACAATTCCACCCCATATTGTGTGATAGCTCATTTTTCATCATGAGATACTCTTTCCCACTTTTGGCTCCCTTTATCTTCCAACCATAAAGGGTCGTCCACTTTCCCTCTTCATGACTGAGCCAAAGAGACTGGTTGTTTGGAGTTCTAGCATTAAAGTCTCCAATTAAGATGATTTCGACTTTGTGGTTGTATGTTGATATATCCTCTTTCAAGGTTGCATATGGGCCCTCTTTGTCTAGTTTCTTCATCTTATAGAATTTTGAACCATGGAAGCAAAGTAACATTCTACAAGATAAATTATGAGCTCCTTAACCTCCATTTTTATCCATATGCACTACTTATTTGGGTCTTCCTTTTCCACTTGTATAATTTTTTTTGAGGATTCTCTTACTAAAATTGGCACCCCTTCATAGCCCTTTCCACATTTGGTTAGCTTATTCCATACTTATATCTTCGTGTAACCCTCATAATTCAAAACCTTGCAGCCCTCATGCTCGTATGTTTCAAGGAGGACAATTATGTTCATCCCCTCAGCTATTAGCTCTAAATCAAACCCTCTCCTCCAAGGATAACCCCTACAATTCCAGCTTACCATTGTGAGGTTCGCCTAGGGCCCCCAACTTCCTATTTAGTATGTGTTGCTTTATTGTTGAATGGAGCTTTCCCTCTATACATCCATGCCTCATTGCCTACATTTCTTGCTTTTACGACTTTTACCCTTTCCTTTCTTCTTTTTTTTCTAATTTTAATGGGATTAAATCTTCATTTGTTTGTAATTGTTGTTTGGAAATTATCTAACTTCAAATTTTGTTGTTAGAAATTTGGTAATAAGCATTGAGCTCATTAGATTATTATTTGGGTGTGCTTTCATTCCATTTGTTGAAAAAAATTACCCTTTCAAAAGGAGATGACTAATAAAATTGCAAAATAACATTTCCAAAAACAAAATTTTCTAGTATAAGAAAGTTGCAATGAAATAATACCATACCAAGGCTATATGCTTTTAACTTCATAACTTTTAAGATGGGTATGAAGATTGATGAACTAAAAACCCTTTTGAAGGGTTTTTTCATCTTTTTGTTTGCATCGTTGAGGGTGCTTTGGATTCTGAAAAAAAAATGTTACGTGGAGTTGGGCTATACGCACGCGCACGCGCGCACACACACACACACACTTGTGTGTAAATATATACATATATACATACGTATGTACATAAATGTATACACACACACACATCATTTTTTAAAGTTTAGTTGATTCTTAAATTTGTGGATTCAATGAAGGTTTTTAATAATGTTTGTCAAATGAATGCTTCTAATAATGTTCATGACTCAGACCATCAGTAAATCAACCACACTATCAAGGATGAAAGTTTAAACAAGCAGGTTGTTCACACAATGTCTACTTGATCTCCCTTTCTTTTTGGAACCTATATCTTATACAATAGATGTTTGATCAAATAATTTACAATTTTTGTTATCCTTCTTCAAAGGTTATTCAAGGAGGTGACATTTAAAATATTTATATAATTGGCTTGAATCTCCATTTAAGTTGGACACTCCATGATATAGTGCTATATTGTTTTCACTATCTCCAAAGTAGAGAAACAATATATTCTCTCTACCCACTCTTCTTTATGTATTGTCCACCTTTCGGTTTTTCACCTTAAATTTTGCAAATTAGTCCTTAGTTGAGCTATTAACATTTTTACTTTCCACTTTAATCTTTTTCCTATATAGATTTTTTGTGCATGGTCATATGAAAGATTGGAATGTTTGACATAGTATTATCTTTTCCTTCCAAGTTGTTTTGACATCATGTTTACTTTCTTTTTCTTGGATGTGCATTTTGATTTCACAAGAAACACTTCAATGCATTTGTGTACAAGGTTAGAGTGTAATGACTACTTTTTATGATGGTTATATTTTCTCCACACTTACAATAAAGATTTGGAGGTCTATTTACTTTTTAAAATTAAAATAAAATTGAGAGTTGAAATTTGACTAATTGAGACAACAAATTCTAAGATATTAACAACGGATATGGTTTTTTTTGGTTTTGAGTGACATTGATTTTGACATGTTTGACTAATTGATATTATATGACAAAATATTGACAATTAAAATTTGGTAATAAAATAGAGATTGAAAATATAGAAAATGTTTAAATATTTTTGTTGCTTGGCATTAGGTCATGCCTAAGATTTTGTACCCATGTAAATATGTCCTTTGTAGATTTTAGCTTCATTATTCGTTGGCTTGTGCTTATATTTGGATTTGAAACTTGGTGTTGAAAAGCACAATTAAGTGTTTATTATAGGGAAGATTATATTTACTTGGTAGTAGTCAAGCCTTGTGGTTAATTTAGAAATATAAAAATATGAATGTTTATACGATTAGGGTAACCAAGAGTAAGACTGATGCAATTGCAATTAAGTCATTTTTGAATTGCTTGCCCTAAAAATTGATGATTTTAAATAATCTAGGGCAATGTCCTTAAATACAAGTCCTAGACATGTAAGTTAATATTTTTAGTGCAAGAAGTAGGATGTTTGGAATTTTAATTGGGAGGAATAAATCACATCCTTGGAGGCAAAACCCTAATAAAGTCTATTACTAATGTTTGAAGTGATGGGTATAGTACCTATGAGTGATGGATTTAGGGTTAGAGTTGGTTAGATTGTCAAATGAGTCAAATTAAGTACTAAGACCCTGCATATATGACATCCACAATAAATTGTGTAAAGGAAATAGCTACACACTTTTATTTCTTAACGTTTCTATTTGTTACCATGTATTATATATATATGAAATAAAATTATATAGTAGGACTGGTTGTTTATATATTGTAATCTACTCTAGCAAGTTTTATACCTAATGCAACATCAACCTTAATCATATGTTACTCTAGCATTGTGACAAGTTATATATTAGACACTCAAATAATTATATTCAAATACCTTCAAAGACGGGGACTAGGCCCCTTGATTATGACTCTTCATATTAATCAATACAAAAAAAATTCAATGAATTTATGCATGTAGTTCGTTGAATGGGCTTCCTCTATTTGCAATTTTTATCTTTTCTTGGATGACAAAATTCATTGTGGAAATGTGCCTCTTCTCAACATTATACGGTATTCAAGAGCTCTTCTCAGACGGTTGGGCAGGATCTTCCCATCAATGGCTCTAAAGTGCCTATGGTAGATTCTGCTGGATCTGTCCCCTTGGTCCCTGGGACGGGATCTGATACTCCTTCAGTGGCTATTGTTGAAGGTGTTGTCCCTTCTACAGATGTTTCAAATTGTGTTCCTACTTTGATTCTTTCTAAGCCATCTGGTGGCCTTGATATATTACATGTTGCTGGATCTGCCGCTGCTGCTGGGTGTGATAGGATTCTGGATGGTATGTCTGCTGGAGCTACCCCTATACTTGTTCCTTCTTCTGATGCATGTGTTGGAGCTGTCACATTGTCTATTTCTTCTTCCAGGGATGTGTCTGGCCCTGGACCTGCTGGTCATGTTGGATCTTCAATGTTTGTTGGCCTCTCCTTGGGCGCTGGGTTTCCTCCATTGGATTCGCTAGATTGGAAAGCTAAGGTTGCTAAGGTTGAAGAAGGCTGGATTTCAATTAAAAGAAAACATTCTAAAAGGTCTTCACCTTCTTTTGACATGACCCTTAGATCCCAAAACAAGGGATCCAAAGGGAAATCCTAATGATGGTTGTTTGCTCTAGGTTGGGGGTGCATATGTTTTTATTTGTCAGGCAAATTTTCATTTTGGAGGGGTCAGTCTATTTCGATCCCCTTTCTTGGCTTTGTTTCGTCTCGCCTTAGTTTAGCTTCGTTTAGTAGTTATTCTTGAATATCTTTAGATGTGGTTTCAGGTCCCTTCAAAACCTATTTTTCCCTTAATCAAAAACTTTGCATGTTTACTTGGAAATGAAGATAGAACTTAAACACTACACTTATAGACAACAAAGAGACTTAATCAAATCTATGATAGTAAGTATTAATGAGGTGCCATTTTTAGGTACATCTACCACCATCTTTGATAGGGTGTTTGTAAGTTGCATAGTTAGGTGTTTATGAGTGGGTTTTAATGCCCAAGAATAATAAAATGAATTGATCGCTATAAGATTATGACTAGTTATAAGGGTTGCTAAAAGGTTAAAGAGTGATGCATACTTTTGGTTGTGCTTGCTTCGATCTAAACCAACATATGGCATCTTCTTTTCATGGCTTGTTATACTTGATATATGAAAGTAACAAGATTCCTTTAGGTGGGTTCATCCAGAGATGATGGTCATGGCTATAGTGGGCTATACATGGTCGACTAAGGTAGTAAAATTGTTAAAATAAATATGTATTGGAGAGTTCTTGAAAGCAATGAACATATTTTCTTTGACTATTTCTTCGCTAAAGAAGTTTGATCTTTATTTTTGTCTGGGATGGAATCTTAATATATATATATAGAGTTATGTAAGACCAAGATCTTATTTGGTTGCATTAAGGCTCATAACAAAGTTATAATCTTTTTTGGCTTGTATTAGCTATTGAGATTCTTTGGCTTTTGTGATAATACGGGAACAAAGATAGGTTTCAAGGCAAAAAGATAATGCTTACTCAGTCTTCTAGAAGGATCATATTCCATGTTGTTGTAGTGTAGATTACTATAACCTTGGAAAGTTCCTGGGAAAGGTTCCTAGAGTTGATAGATGCAAGGAAAACATTTTCAACAAGTCAAAGATCAAGTATGCCAAGCATTGGCCATAGACAAGGAAAGGCAATGAAGAATTTTGAGGAGCTACGTTGAATTTTAGAAGAAATACAATAAGAAGTACCAAGCTACACCCATGGAGGATCTTGGATTCAATGACAAGCACAAATACAATTAGATTGAGAATGATGAATTCATTCTAGAAGTTGTGAGATCCAAAGAGGAAATCTCTTTTATTGAGCCACTTGTAGGGTTGAATGTTATGGATGTGTACAATGAAAGCTATGCTTGATTATCTACATTGTCTTTGAGAAATTTGTGATATATAGTGACAATGATGCCTTATTTTGCTATGATTTCAATAGTGTTTTGATTACATCAGATATATATTGTGACAATAGTCTAAAATGTAATAGGACCTACTATATTTTTCTCTACAATGTAACATCTAAAATGTGATAGCAATAATACATATAGTCTAAAATGAAAACATATGATCTATACAACTTTGAACTTAAATACTTTGAGAATTTTGATATGTATCCTCTATGATCTCCTTTTATTAATATATTATCAATTAAAATAATAAAATATAATTTTGTAAACTATCATATTCTTGAGATAGATATAGATAGTGTGATAGTATACTAATAATATTATATTCAATAGAAATAGACATTCATAATATAGGGATACTATGAAGGTTTAAAATGTGAATTTGTGTGACAAGAAATGAGGAAAATACCTTCTAATTAATAATTTATTTGATTGGATAGTAATAACAATGCTGAATTTAGGTGTTGAGAAAAAAACATAAATATAAATAAAATAAAGATAAAGGAGTTTGACAATAGAATAGTTTAGTTTTTTAAGATAGTTGATTGCTCATCTTCTTATAGATATTTTATTTTATCTCCCATGGCTATATAGTGGAGATGTTGAAAATAGGATAAAAATTTTAAACCCTATTTTTTTTTCTAAACTTGTTTGTAACAATGTTTGATGTATTTCCTCACACTTATCTTCTAAGGTTAACACCATTCTTACATCCTAGTTCTAGGAAAATCATTAGCTATCAAGCATTTGCCTAGTTTTCTAATCACATGACTTCTCATTCTTAATCTTTTGATTGTCTTTTGTATACTTGTTTACTATACATGCTTACTTCCATTAAGAAAAAGAACATTATTTTTCTATCTCTATATCTCATGAATATTGGTAGTTTACTATTTTTTTTTACACATTTAATTATGTTAAAAATGTTGTCACAACATCAAAGGTTGATGTTATATTTGTCTGTTGGATATGGTGGCACTATTTTGATTAAGCAAGAGTGAGATTATTGAAATTAAGGTCATGTAGATGTCAAACTGAAAGACTGAATCAAGATTTGTCCCTTAAGAGTTCAATGTTCAATGTTTTGTTGGTAGAAGGTATTAGGTAGGTCCAACCATCGACCTTCAAAATGTACCTACTCATCTCGGAATTTGTATTTGACATTTAACACTTGAAAATTTCATGTGTATATGGTACGTGAAGGCCCAACCTTTGAACCCCAAAATTGTTGTCTTTGCTAATTAGACTTTGGTAAGTGGTATGATGAATTGCTGACTCCCAACACCCAATGTAGTTTATTCTCTCTGGTTTTTTTTGTAAGGTAGTTGGTCATCAGTGATTGGCCATGTAGTTTACTTTGTCATCATTTGGAAGGTGGTAAGGTCGAACTCTGATCCCCAATGGGCCAACAAGAAAATTTGTCTAGGTGTTTAAAGCTCCTTGTCTTCGATGATCGATGGTTGAAGGTTTGTCTTTCTTTTTACATGAAGCATGGGAAACCCTCAACCCTTGATTGGTTGACCTGTATGTGTCAAGTTTGCTTTTTTCAAGGTGAAAAAAGGACATGTTTGTCCTACTTGTTAATGATCATGTTTTTAAAAAGGAAGATTGTCCTATTTGTTTATTGCATTGAATTTTGGCACCCAAAAGGGATATCTAGAGAAGAATATTTTCAAAGACAAAGAGATGGGTGGAAAGTAAAAATGTTCTATGATTTTGAGAGAAAAGAAAAGAAAATCTATTTTTGATGCAAGTAAATGTTTGTGAATAAGATTGAAGTGCAAGATGTGAAGTAAAAGTTGATATTATTCCAATGAGTAGATGGTTGGAATAGAGATAAATTATCATCATTGATTGAATAATTAATTTTTAGAAAGTAGAAAAGGTTGGTGCCTGCAAAATATGTAAGTGGGGATTTGTGTTTTTGATGGGTTGGTGCCTATAAATGTTGTAAGATTCTTTTATCATTTTGTGAGATTGTATTTGGACAATATATCCAACCAATCATTATTTGTGTTTTTTTTCCTATAAGGGTTTCCATGTTTAAATATATGTTCTTTCTTGTGTATGCTTTGATGTTATTGCAGTTATAGCTATTATTTCTACTAGGACTATTAAGTTTTAAATTAAGTAAATTTTTTATCTTATAATGATTCACCACCCTCTCAATATAAGTGTGCTCTCATCAATTGGTATCATGCATGACATGTGAAGAAGGATTCTCCTCGAATAGAGCTCCGTTGTTTCATAGATCAAATTATTCTTTTTGGAGTATAGGGATGTGAACTTACCTGATGGCTTTAGGGTTTAACATTTGAAAATCTAGTATGACTTATAATCAAGATCCAACAATCCCATTGATAGATCCAACTAGAAGGAAGGCTAGTGAAAACAATGCAAAAGTCATTAATTATATCCTGTGTGGTCTAGCTAAATATGAGTTTGTTAAGATAATGCATTGTAACTCTATGCAAGAGATTTGGGATAAAATTTAGAACATATATGAAGGTGATGAAAAGGTTAAGAAGACTGGGCTCCAAACTCATATAAGACAATTTAAAATATTGATGATAAAAGATGAAGAAAATGTTGCAGCCTATCTCCTTCATGTGGATAAATTTGTCAACACCATTGGAGGACTTGGTGAAAAGGTTAATGATCCAATAATAGTAAAAAATGTGCTAAGGTCTCTCCCCTTAATGTTTGATACCAAAGTCTTTGCCATTGAAGAGATGAAGGGTCTAAATACATTAACTATGAAAGAATTACATGGGATCCTCATTCTCTATGACACGAGGACTGAAAATGAGAAGCTATCCAAGAGAGAGGCAACCTTCAAAGATTCAAAGAATGTGAAGAATGAAGAACATGGAACAAGCTATGATTTAGATGCAGAAGAAACACATTTGTGAATAAATTGAAGAAAGGACCAAACAAGTACAAAGGCAAGTTACCATTTAAATATTTTAACATTGGTAAGATAGGGCATTTTTCTACTAAGAGCCCATATGCAAAAAATGATGTAGTGATAATGATGAAGATCATAACAAGAATATACAGATAAAAAATTATCAAGACAGAAAGAAGAACTTCATAAAAACCTAAGAGAAGTCTCTATTCCAAAGGGACATTATCTCATTTGAGATGAGAATGATAGTAGAGACAAAAAATGATGTCTTGGAAGATGAGGATAGCGAGAAGCAAGAAGATTTTTTTAACTTAGAAAAATAATAAGGAAAACAAGGATTTTATAAGATAATTTCTTTCATGACAGTCTCATATGACCAAGTTCCAATATAGTAAACTATAGGGTAAATGTAAATGTATTGGACAATAACATAAATTCTATGGGATTTTTAAATAGGAACTATAATTCATTTGAAATTTGTTGGATTACAATGGCATATGCTACAAATTCAAGAACCTTGGTTATATAGTACATTTTGTAGAAGTGGTCTCCTAAAATCTTCTAGATAGGACATAAAACTATATATCCCTACTAAATAGAAGGAAGAATCTACAGAAGTTTGGAAAGGGAACTAGGAGAAAGAGAAGAGTTGAAAAAGAAGTCTATACTTGTGCAAGTATAATTTCACACTCAAGATGAAGGAAATTAATGGTACATTGATAGTGGATACACATTTCACATGAAAGGGGATAAGAGAAATTTTCTCTTCATGAAGGAAGTAAATGGAGGTCTTCTAAAATTTGGCAATAATGCTACAAAAAGGATAGTTGGTATAGGTATTCTTAGCCTTGATAATGGAAAGACAAAAATAAAAAATGTCTTGTATGTTGAAGGTTTCAAGTATAATCTTCTTAGTGTTAGTCAAATGTGTGATCCAGGACATACTTTTACATTTCATGCTTAAGGTTGTGATAGTAGAAAGGCAAGTATGTACAAAACTTAATTGCAGAGGAAAATAGAACAACAAATAATCTATACAACCTCAATGAGGTCAAGGGAGAAAAATTCTTTATGAGAAAAACAAATGAAAGATGGTTATGGTATATAAGAATGGGTCATATGAATTTTGGTAATCTAGAGAAAATCAACACTAAACAAATTAGAAGAGATATACCAAAGATTGCTAAATCCTCAAACACTCTCCACAAGCAATGTTAGCGTGAGAAACAAAGAAGATAAAGATTCAAGAAAAAAGATTACTCAACAAAAAATTAATTGGAACATATCCATACATACCTCTATGGGCGTACAAGAATGAAGAGTTTGCAAGGTGAAAGGTGCTTTATGTTTCTTATTGATGATTACTATAGAATAACTTGGGTTACTTTCTTGAAATAAAAATTAGAATCATTTGAGAAATTTAAAAGGTTTTCAAACATTAGTTAAAAATGAATTTGGTCTAAACATTAAGTGTTTGAGATCAAATATAGGAGGTGAGTTTTCCTCTAATGATTTTGAAAAATTCTATTAGTATCATGGTATTCAGAGGCATTATTCAACTACAAGAATGTCATAATGGAAATAAGTTGTAGAAAGAAAAATAAGGACTATCCAAGAGATGGCAAAAGCTATGTTGAATGAATTAAAGTTATTAGACCTATTTTGGAGAAAAGTTATTTATACAATAGTATACGTTCTAAACAAAGGATAAATCAAAGTCAGCAATAGCAAGACACCTTATGAATTATTAAAGGGAATACCAATTGTATGAAATACTTCAATGTTTCTAGAAGCAAGTGCTACATAAGAAGAGATTATGAGGATTTGGGAAAATTTGACTTCAAATCCAACAAAGGCATCTTGCTTAGTTATTCTTCAAGAAGCAAGGCTTATAGATGTTATAATAAAAGTGAAAAATATTGTGGAAAGTGCCAATGCAAAAGTGGATGAAGAGAGACATAAATGGGAGAAAAGGACAAACAAATGATCACCTAGAATACTCAAGTTGCAAGGAAAAAGAACATGAAGAATCAATTTGCAAGGAAGAAGAAGAAGTTGGAAAAGAAGTAGGAAAAGAAGTAGGACAAATAGATTCAAAGACACAATCTAGATTTGTTTTGAATCATTATTCAAAAAATCTAATTCTTGGTGATAAAGATACTAGGATATAGACTAGAAGAAGATTAGAAAGTGCATTAGAACATGCAAATCTCTCCTTACTATCTAAAATAGAGCCTAAGGATTTTGCAAAACCTAGAGAAGACAAACATTGGATTAATGCTATGTAAGAAGAGCTCAATCAAATTCAAAAGAATGAAACATGAGAATTTTATTCCAAGACCAAAATATAAGAACGTGATTGGTACCAAGAGTATCTTTAGGAATAATATATATGTGAAGGGAAAAAAGGTGCGAAACAAAGCTTCCAACACTAATTTAGTAGGGAAATATGCAAATTTTATTACAAATATTAATTGTTATAATATAAAAAAATACATAGAGAAGGAGGTATTCAACATTAATAAATATTAGCACAATAAACACATGATATATGTGGGAAAAACTCTTTTAGGTAAAAATCCCCACACTTCAAAAGCACATATCTTTGTATTCCAATAAATTGGTGAAATTACAATACAATTCCAAAGCTAGGCTCATTAATAGAAGTCTCAAACAATCAAACCACAAAATTGGATAGAATTTCAATATCATAATATTACCTATAGAAACTTCAACATAACAAATTCTCTCCAAGACATCCACTACATATAGAGAGATAAAAGTAAAGATGTAGCTTATAGAGGAAGTGCCCCTAAAACCACTTGGCACATTTTTGAACCCCCTCCAAACATGCAAATGATACTTGTATAATATTCTTTGATTCCTCATACCAACCTCCAAACTTGGGCACCCCTTTTTTCCCCTAAATAAGTATGAAAAATTATTTTACACACCTTACAACTATCATAGAATTTGTCATGACTAACATCAATTATAAATTGTAAGATAATACATCATAAATAACTATAAATGGCTGATTCTATAGCTTTACATTACCCAACATGAGTTCCCACCTTCTCCATGCAAATATGCCCCTTGACAAGTTTTTCCAACATATCATAGAATCTAGTTCTTATGTGTCATAACTTGTCATAGGAATACGTCTTTTGTTATAATTTATTGTAAGATCTTAAACATTTCTCAATATGTCGATACATGAAAATGAATCTCTAACACAAAGTGTGATGGAAAAATTCTTGGCACCTCCCAACATGATGACAACCACCAAAAGACAAAATAAGTTGTGCAATAAAATACAACATAGGCATGAATAAATACATCAATTAAATAAATTAATGCTAGGAAATGCTAAGGTCTATACACCTTAATTCTCAATCTTCTCCCACTTGTCAAATGTCTAAGTAGAACTAATCTTATTATGATTTAATTATTAGGAGTTGTGAGGCCCATAAACTTCAAACACCATCTAAACTTCTTTGTGCTCAATTTTTTTGTTAATGCATTGAAACATTCATCAAAATGTCAATCTTTTCCACTTTTACCTTACCATCCTCCAACATAACATGAACAAAATAAAACTAAACATCAATGTGCTTTTTTTTGGCATGGATTGTAGGATATTTATTAAGAAAATGACACTTTGACTATCACAATAAATAGTAATTCTTCCATCAAACCCAATGTTATAACACAATTTTATAAGGAAAAATGATTCCTTACAATCATGAGTAGCTACCAAATACTTTTCTTCTTTTGCGGACAAAGCAACTACAACTTGTCACCTACTCGTCCAACTTATAGCACCACCAAGCATAGTATAAACATAACCATTTTTGACCTCCTACTATTAATGCCACATGCCCAATCCAATCTACATTTCCATGAATACTTACAAAATAATGAGGTACAATATGATAGCCATGAATACACAAGGAATACTTGAAAGTACACCTCAGATATTTGAACACTCTCTTAATTGCATCCCAATGCACCCATCTAGGATTATCAATACATTCTGATTTGGGACTCTCACTACTTGGGCAATGTCTAGTCTATTATAGATCATTGTATACATAAGACCAGAAAAAGCACTTGCATATGGTACAATAGCCATGTCCTCCATCTCACTAGAATATTTCAGAAAATCCTCCATTGATATCTTTGTTTCTTGTACAACAAAAATTACCTTGGATCTACAATGTGACATACTAAACCTCTCCAACATTAAATTCACATACTTTATTTGGCTTAACAAACGATTTCTATTAGCTTTGTCTCTTTTGATCTCCATTCCCAAAATGTACCTAGCTACATCTAAATATTTCATTTCCAACTATGATAACTATGTGCCGGAAAAGCAAGTCGATGAAACTCAAAATGTGAAAATGTGGTCTCAAAGAGGTTTGTTCACACACCCACAAGACTTCTTGGTGCAAGTTATGGAGTCATGAAGAATGACTCAACTTTCCAAGGTTGGTTCCATGGTTCTCTATCTCACAAGGTCCCTCAAGCCAATGCCTTTGCTCTTAGATCACTGAGCAAAGTGGCTTAGGGATGGCAAATGCAAGAACGAGGGATGCTTTAGATTAATTTTACCATGAAATGCATCCTATCTATGCATGATTCTACAAATGAAGCAAACTAGATTATAAGATGACAAGGTTAGTAGCAATACTATCCTAACATGATATAATAGTTAATGATCTAAGCTATTTGTAAAGGAAATACTCTAAAATGCTTATTAGATTAATTCCTATTACAACAAGAGGTTAGACGTATTGATAAATTTGAGCATAAATTAGATACTAAAAACTTGCATGGATCCTTGAAATGGAGGAATGAGAGCTCTATTTATAGTGAAAATAGGGCAATGGATGGTCAAGATTGAAGGAGTTAATCAAGGGTTGGGATTGAAAGTTATCAATCCATGTTTACAATTTTTACCAATGAAATGGTGACAATTGTCAACATAAGATTGCTTGAGAAGACCTCATGGTTACCCTAGAAGGTAAGAGTGAAGGTTAGGTTAGGGTTATCCAATGGATAAAGCTTTTACCCAAGGGATAAATTCTTGTGCAAGGGTTAAAGGAATAACCATGGTCAAAGCAATGAATGCTTGATGAGACCCCTGGGTTAGATGGAGGTTAAATTAGGCAAAAAGTCTCTAACCATGCCACTAAGGGTTAGTTAACCATTAATGGTTTGAAGACTTTGGGGACAAATTTGTAAGAGTCCTTCCAAATTTGGGGTTATTCAACAAGTTAGCTTGTTGAATGGATAAAGGCTTTAATGCTTTTAGGAGACTCTACTCCAAATTTGAGAAGTGACCTCCTCAAATTTAGGGAAAGGGGATAATGAATAGATTTGGGTTAATTGATTAGGATTAGATGGATTCTAGAAGAAATTAGGAATAGGTTTAGGAGGCAAGTGGGAGATGTAGGACTTTGCAAGTGGATGAGAGATAATAGGATTAATTATAATAAATTATTTTATTTCAATTTGGTTACAAATTGGGAAATTAAATAAATTAGATTTATTCAATTTGGGGTAAACTATTAATTAAATGTAAATTTAATTAAAAAGTAAGAAGGGATTTAATTAAATAAAATGATTTATTTAATTAAATGATGTAAAAGACTTAAGTGAATTTAACTAAATAAATTGAATAATTTATTTAATTAGATAGAAGAATGTGGGTGATTTAATTAAATTAGATTTAACTAAATAGAGGAATGAGAATAAAATGAATATTGAACATTCATTTAGGAATATGGTCATTTTTATACGTCTACATTTTGCCCCTCTTTGAAGTGATGTGTGTGCACATGTTGATTCAAAGAAAAATGACGTGTCGTCATGATTTGGTTATGATCAGTGTGATGTTATGTCGAGATTTTTATGTCATGCCCCAGATTTGATAAATGATGTTGATAATGCCCCCTCGGGAGATGAATCAAAAATTTTGAACATTTGATTTGTTTTGGATTAATTTGATAAATTTTAGTGCATTGTAAAATTTTTGGCTATGTTGAATGCGGTTATTTGATTCATCTCCCGATATGGATATCTGGTAGGGTTGTAGGAGACACCGCGAGCAATTTACGCATTCGTCCACGTAACCCTAATTTTGATTTACCCTATAAAAGGGAAAAAGTGATCTCTTTTTGTCTCATTTGTGCTTGTTGACTTTAGAGAAAGTGACTCTTGGAGAAAAGTCAACATGCTAGTTCCTTATGCTTCTCATCGATTCGAGCGCGTTCAGAGGTACTAGAGGCCCGTCGCGTATGGAGCACCGGTAAGTCAGCCTTTTTGACCCCTTTTGGATTTTTTATTTTGTCATTTTTTATCATGTTTTCAATTTTGTCACGTGAATTAATCGGTTTAGCGTGTCGGGGTCAAAGTGTAGCGCATACGATAGGTTTCATAGCGCATAAGGTTTAATAAAATAGGGTAGAGTCTGAAAAGATTTGGATCGCGCAGCGGTAGGTTAGGGTAGCGCTTAGGGTTGGGTTAGCGCACCGAGATCACAAGGTAATGCATAGGGAAAAATGGGTAGCGCGTAGGAGATACCTAGTGCATAGGATTCTTAGGGGGTCGCATGGGTAGGCATAGGTAGCACGTAGGTATACCCTAGCGCATAGGATTAGGTTTTTAGCACCAAACCAGGATAGGATAGCACATAGGGTAGTTTAGCACTTAGGGTAGGTTAGGTGACGCAAAAAGAGGATAGGGTAGCGCATAGATGCTGGCTAGCGCAGAGGGTAAATAGTGTAGCGCACTAAGAGGACAGGGTAGCGCATACCCAACAGTTTAGCACGTAGACAAGATTGTTTAGCGCATAGGGGAAAATTTTTTGGTAAAGTGTGATTTTTGGATGAAGAAAATTGGTAGGTTGATGCTAGTTTATTTTGTCGAGATGAGTGCGAAGTGTCAGTCTGTCTGCCTGCTGTCGTTGTTTTGATAAGTTGTCCAATAAGAGTTCCGATATAACTTGATTTGATTTTCAATGTTCCAAGTTGATATTGATTTGATGTTAATTTGATATGATGTGGTTTTTGATAGGGATGTTTTTTATATGAACTTGATTTGATTTGAATTGTTTCAAGTTGATATATCTATGGAGCTTGAGTTGTTTTACAAGCTGATATGGTTTGTGGAACTTGAGTTGTGTCACAAGTTGATATGAATGTGAAACTTGAGTTGTGTTACAAGTTGATTTGATTGTGGAACTTGAGTTGTGTTACAAGTTGATTTGATTGCGGAACTTGAGTTGTGTTAGAAGTTGATTTGATTGTGGAACTTGAGTTGTGTTACAAGCTGATATGATTTGATATGAAAATGGATTGATATAATGTGGAACTTGAATAGATTTTCAAAGTTTCAAGTTGATATGAATTTTATTTAAATATGAATTGTTTTGATGAGGAAACTGATATTGGACTTGTTTTGCTTTGTGACAGGAGCGCATTGGAGTGGTTTAGTTGCGAGAGCGATTTCCAAGACCGTGGTCATTGATACCATGATTGACATAGGCTGATAGGGATATTATTGAGAGGTGTGGCCTATCCTGTGTGTTAGAGATGCCTCGGTTTATCGTTAACCAAAGATTATTGACAGTGTTGGTTGAGAGGTGGCATAGTGATACAAACACCTTTCATTTGGTGACAGGCGAGATCATAGTGAGGCCTGAGGATTGCTACCAGATTCTATGAATTCTTGTGGTAGGGGAATTATTACCCTATGAGCAACCTGAGGAGGGTGGTACAGAGGCACTTCGCCGGATTCTTAAGGATGATATAGTTTGTGGATACGAGATCCCTGGCAGGAGTTTTTAGATTTGGATTACGCTCCTCTACCCTCAATGTTGGTAGGTTTCATAGGTGGTTTCTTGTGTCCCGACCAGAGGTTGAAGGGACTGGCTATAGGATGGGGGTTGGTTCTGGAGCATATGGTGACACAGGGTCACCACTTTGCATGGGGGTTGGCTATGCTGGCCCTCTTATATAGGGATTTGCATCAGGTGGTGTACTTGGGGTATAGTAGGCTATCCACTGGAGTTACACTGCTACAGGTATGGGCATGGGAGCATATTCCTGCAGCCAGGCCACTGGTGGATAGAGATAGGCCTGTTGGGTGTGCTTACACATACAGATATCGAAGGATAGTTGTCCAGCATAAGCTGGGAAAACTAGAGCACTGGAGGAGAGTTTTGGATGACATTGATACGGTCGTCTGGTGACCATATACAGGTTGTGAAGTATGGGTAGAGGATGGGATGGAGATGCCCTATGTATACATGTCTAGGTATCTGATAGGGTGGATGCCCTTTGTTATTGAGAGATTTATACATAGTCAAGTGTTGTGGTAGTATGGTCGACAACAAGAGATACCACAATGAGCATGTTTATATGCTCGATGGAGATAGGATGTTCCAGAGCGGGGACCTACTATTAATAGAATGACAGCTGTTGAGGAGTTCTTTCACTTAGCCGACCAGATATGGGACTATGCCCCTGAGATAGTGGATGCAAGGATGCCTGATGAGTTTGTAGCACTCTTTGCAACGTGTGCAGTGGCCAGGATATCAGATCCAGCAGAGATGATTCTCGCTTTTGATGGTGATGAGGATGATCAACCCGAGAGGCTAGGGAGACAGGGAGAGGCTGGTGAGGAGGTGGATGAGGGAGGTGGTGATGGTGGAGGAGGCAATGGTGGAGATAGTGGAGGAGGTGGCTGAGGTGGGCGAGGGGATAGGGGGAGATTTGATCGGGGGAGGAGAGGAGATAGGGGTGGAGATGGTGGTGACAGGGGGATACGGGTTGAGAGAGTAGTGTGGCGGGCTGCGGTGGATAGAGGGAGAGGAGGTTTGGCGATTGGAACTGGGGGTGAGGAGAGGGTTGGAGAGGTAATATCTGTGGTGGGAGGGTATGATGATTTCAGACAACCGGCCCAGAGGAGGAGGTCAGATGTTTTACCTCCACTAGCACCAAGGAAAGGTAGAGGGATAGGGGGTACCCCTTCATAGGTACCCCTGCAGATGTGGATTCTGATGCATTTGGAGGATGCGTAGATTAGATCTCTGTAGTTGTTAGTGCAGCCATTGCAGACACAGTTGCTGGCGCATCAGCGTCAGATTATTCAGTTGACCACAGAGTGGGATACAGAGATAGAGCATCGAGGTCGAGCAGAGGAGCTTGCAGCGAGTTTGCAGAGAGCGACAACAGGTGGCCCGATGAGAGACACCTTGAGAGAGCTAGCTTTGAGAGCCAAGGAGGCAGAGTACTACTAGAGATATTATGAGGATGTGGTGCCCATGGAGCGTCGAGTGCAAAGTTTCATAGCATCGAGATCTAGTTGATCTTGAGAGACTGGGTCGAGGATAGAGAGCAGAGGCGTGACAGGGCCTCCTAGACAGGATCCACCTGGAGATCTAGGTGTTGGGACATCTGTAGCGAGATCGTCTCCTTCAGGAGATAGTCATACCTGAGAGACGTTGTCTCCATTGTATTTTGAGCATTTTGTTGTATTTGGCACATACATGACATATTTTGTACATTGATCATTTTTTGAGATATATATATGACACCATTTTCTTTGATCCTCATGTGATGTGTTATGGATGATGCTTTCTATATGCTTTTGATTATTCTATGATGATGCAATGCTTAGATAGATGCATGTGATGTGATATGTGATGAATATGATGTGTTAATGAGATGTATCTTGAAAATGAGAATTATGATAATGATATGTTGTGAGATGTATCTTGAAAATGAGATGTATGATATGATATGCTGTGAGATGTATCTTGAAAATGAGATGTATGATAATGATATGTTGTGAGATGTATCTTGAAAATGAGATGTATGATAATGATGTGCTGTGAGATGTATCTTGAAAATGAGATGTATGATAATGATATGCTGTGAGATGTATCTTGAAAATGAGATGTATGATAATGATATGCTGTGAGATGTATCTTGAAAATGAGATGTATGATAATGATATGCAACTAATTGTAAAATGATATGTAGCTAATTGTAAAATGATATGAAACTAATTGTAAAATGATATGCAACTAATTGATTTGAGCATCCTCATTCTGCATTGGTCATCTCTGTATAGCCACGTGTTTTTGCTTTCTTTGTAGGTATCATCATTGAGAATTGATTTGTTTGAGATATGTTGAAAATTTATACAAGCATAATGGTATAATTAAACCATAATGACCTGAGAAAAATTTACATGATTTTTGCAAGATAGCACAAGCGTCAAGGTATAATTGAACCAGGATGACCTGAGTGTGGATTGCGTATAAACAAACAAGATTAAACCATTTGTATGCACGATGTGGGATTATGTCTTCAACGATATGCTTGGAATCACATCTCGACACAAGTATCTGCACAGTACAAATGATCGCCTCATAGACAGAAAACTAAAAAGTATTGGAGTCCCCACGACTTTCTCTAGCATGAAGCATTGTTGAGAAAATGTAGAGGATCCAAAAAAGTTCAAGTGCAAAAATGGTCAAAAATTTATGCAAGATGCAACATTTGATACTTCAGAAAATCATCCATCATATTTTGTGAATCTCGTTAAGTGATCAATGTGTGGTTTTTGAGTTTTTTTTGTTGGATATGATGTTCTGAGTTTGCGACAAGTTTTTGACGTCTTGAATGTGCTGCAAGTTCTGATTGATATTGCCCCTAGCTAAATGGTCCTCTTAATATGGATATGTACAGTGATTACCAAGCCATGGTAAGATGCGGTGAAAGAATATGCAGATAAACCAGGATAGTGACTACGCTAAGTATGTCCTGGATGGATATTATGATAAAAATTTTGGGCGATGGCCGATAGTGCTTACTGTGGATATAATGGTATGATATTAAAAGATAGATAGAGGAGTTGTCCTCTCATAATAGCGCCTGTTGCTAGGTTTTCACCAGTTGCTTTTATTGTACCTCTTTATTTGCTTTTTCTTGATTTTTGATTTTTTGACTTTTCCGTGAATTAGACTACTCAAGTGTAGTATTTCTTCAGATGGATGATGTTAGTTGGTTCGTCAAGCACATCTCCTTCTGAAGTTGTTAGCTGATAAGTGCCTGATCCATAGGCTGATATGATGACATAGGGACCTAACCAATTAAGTTCAAATTTCCCTTTCTTTATCTGATCTTGTTGATTTCTAGGATTTTCTTTGAGTACTAGGTCACCAATTTTAAAAATTCTGGGAATGACCTTGTGGTTGTAGCTTCTGCACATGCATTTCTGATATGCTTTGAGATGAGTGTAGGCACGTTGATGTCTTTCATCTAGCAGTTCTATCTATTGCAGTTGGTTAACTCGATACTCTTCATCTGAAATTAGGCCTTTCAAAGAGACTCTGAGAGATGGAATTTCTACCTCCAATGGTAAAATTGCTTCTGATCCATATACCAATGAATAAGGTGTAGCTCCCGTAGGTGTATGGATGCTAGTTCTATATGCCCAAAGTGTTGGATTGAGTTGTAGATGCCAATCTTTGCCTGCATCATTCACTATTTTCTTTCAGATTTTCAATATTGTTTTGTTGGATGCTTCTGCTTGACCATTCCCCTGTGGGTAGTAAGGTGTAGAGAAATGATGTTGGAGTTTGAATTTTTCACATAGTTCTCATGCATCTTGGTTTTTAAAAGGTCATCCATTATCTATGATGATGGAACTTGGAATGCCATATCTGCAAATCAGATAATTAAGGATAAAAGAGGCTATCTGTTTTCCAGTTACTGTGGTCATGGGGACCGCTTCAATCCACTTGGTAAAGTATTCTGTTGCAGTTATAATGAACTTGTGTCCATTGGAAGATGAAGGATGAATTTTGCCAACCAAGTCCAGTCCCCACTGGCAAAAGGGTGAGGATGTTGTGAATGGTTGCAGTTCCTGTGCTGGTTCATGTATAAGATTGCCATGGATTTGGCATTTAGGACACTTCTTTGCAAAGTGATAAGCGCCTTTTTCCATTGTCAGCCAGTAATATCCCATTCTTAGAAGTTTTTTAGCAAGAGTAGGACCACTTGAATGTGTGCCATAGATACCTTCATGAATCTCTTGTAAAGAGGAATTAGATTCATTACGATCAAGGCAACGAAGAAGAGTACCATCTAGACCTCGACGATACAAAGTATCGATAGTGAGAGTATAAGGGGCGGCTTGTCGGATAAAGTTGCATTTTTGGTTTCAGGATAGGTCAATGGGTAGGATATTTCTCTTAAGATAGTTCTATATTGGTCCATATAATGGAGAGTCCGAACCGGTCAAGGCATAGACAACATGGGAATCAGAATGGTCATAGGCAGGGGAGAACAGTTGCTCTACCAAAAACTCGTAACGATTATGTTTCTCTAAAATTTGCAATAGTGAAGCGATAGTAGCCATTGCATCGGCTGCTCTATTGTCCAACTGTGGTATTTGCTCGAAGGTGATGTGTACAAAATATTGTTTAAAATCATCGACCATTCGCTTGTATGGTAGCAGCTTGTCGTCCTTTGTCTGGTAGTCATTGTTGATTTGATTGATGACTAGTTGTGAATCTCCATAGACTTTTAATTATGTGATTCTCCATTCCACAACCATTTTGATGCCTATAACCAGTGCCTCATATTCAGCAACGTTATTTGTGCATGGAAACATTAGCCTATATGATCTTGGTATGGTGTGCCCTTTAGGAGTGATGAACATAATGCCAACCCCTGAGCCATGTTGCGTATAGGATCCATCAAAGTATAGGGTCCATTGTTTGTTGGAGATAGCAAGAACGTCTCTGTCTGGAAATTCGATCTCCATAGGTTGTTTTCTAGGTAGTGGTGCTTATGCCAGTTGATCTACAATTGCTTGTCCTTTGATAGCTCGTCGCTCTGTGTAGTGGATATCAAATTCACTGAGAATCATGACTCATTTAGCCAATCTACCTATAAGAGCTGCCTTGCTGAGTAAATATTTGAGAGGATCAATTTTTGCCACTATCTTAATTGTGTGAGCTAGCATGTAGTGTCAGAACTTTTGAGAGGCAAATACTACTATTAGACAAGCCTTCTCAATGAATGTATAGTTGAGTTCATATCCGTTCAATGTCATGTTGATGTAATATATAGCTCGTTCCTTGCCCTATTAATCCTCTTGTGCTAACAATGCCCCCAATGATATATCTATTGTTGAAATGTAGAGAATGAGCGGTTTCCCTGCTATTGGTGGTACTAGAACTGGTGGGTTCATTAGATATTGCTTGATTTGATAGAATGATTCTGCACATTTGGCTTCCCATCTGAATGGTACATTTTTATGTAACAAATGATTGAATGGTAGACTTTTATCTGCTAATTGAGTGATGAATCGCTTGATTGACTGGAGTCGTCCTTGTAGAGATCTGATCTGGCTGATGTTCTTTGGTGGTGGCATCTCCATAATGGCTTGCACCTTTGCTGGATCCACTTCAATACCCTTAGCTGAAACTATGTAGCCTAGTAATTTTCCTGATGTAACCTCGAAGACACACTTCTTAGGGTTGAGGGAACTTTTCCAATCTGTCAAAAATCTTTTCTAAGATGCTTAAATGTTCTGCCTTGGTGAATGATTTGGCTAGTAAATCATCCACATAGTCCTCCATGAAGGTATGCATCATGTCATGAAATATTGTTGTCATGGCTCATTGATAAGTTGCTCTTGCATTCTTTAAGCCAAAAGGCATGACATTCCAACAATATGTTCCCCAAGGACAGGTAAATGCTATTCTATCTTGATCCTCTGGGGCTATCTTGATTTGATTATAGCCTGAAAAACCATCCCTTAGTGATAGCATTGCATGGCCTGCTATGAGGTCTACAATTATGTCGATACTAGGTAAAGGAAAGTCATCCTTGGGATAGGCTTTGTTGAAATCTCTAAAATCAGTGCATATTCTGATACTGCCATCTGGTTTTGATACTGGTACAATGTTGGAAATCCATTCAGCATAGTCGATAGGTCGAATGAATCCGACATCTAATAGTTTCTTCAGCTCAACTTTAACCATGAGTGCCACATGTGGATTCATCTTTCGCAGTTTTTGCTTGACTGGCTTAGCTCCCAGAGTAATGGATAAGTGATGCATGATTAATTGTGGATCAATCCCGGGCATATCTGCATATGACCAAGCAAAGTTGATTTGTTGTTCTTTAAAAAATTTGATAAATTCTGATCTTTCTTCCTCTGTCAAAGATTCTGCAAGGTGTATATTTTTGGCTGCTTCTGTAGTACCAATGTTGATTGATTGAGTGGGCTCAATCAATATGGGTGATCGCTCATGATAATGCTCGGGAAGAGTGTCAAGTCTCCCATCTTTAGGTGCCTTACAAAGGTTTTCACCTTCAGATGTGTCCTTTATTTTTACTTTTTTATGATCTATTGCTACCATTGACTAGTTTTCAGTAGTAGATCTTTTATTTTGTTCATTTTTGCGACTAAGAGACTTGGCACTCCCTTGATTGCAGATGTCATTACTTTATTCACTGGTAGAGTCTGTTTTCAGGTTAACGATATACAAGTAATGGATAATTGATTCATCATTTGGGAAAATTGGTATATCATGAGTTTCAGGTTCATCCCAGTCTATGAGGTCAGGAAAGACAAGTGGTAAGGAGTTGTTAGGTGGATCAAGCTCAGTTGTTGTAAGTGTCAGGATGGAGGTATCATCATGATTGGCCTGGGTGTTAAAGAAGTTAAGGATTTTGTCGAGGTCTTCGATCGTATCATCTTTTGTATAGACTTGCTCGTAATGTCGTTGTTCATTTTCCTTGGCGTCATAGATATTTTGTGGACAAAATTCAAGTGGTCTAGATTTTGTGCTATGTTCTTCTTGAGAGATGGGTGTATGACTGTCATGTGCACCAATATCTTCATTAAAATTAGAACAACTGCCCCATTCATATTCATTGGAATCAGTCTTAGAGGTATTATCCCAGATTCTGGTAGTGTTGTGGATTGGTATATTGTAGGGTGAGAATAGGTCTTTGATGATTGATACAAGTTTGATAGTTTTCTCTAATTCTGTGTCAAATCCTACTTCCACTCTTTGCATTTGTTCATATACCATCTCTCCTCGGGGAGGAATGATGTTATCAGGAGGTGATTCCTCTTTTTTGGATATTGGTTCTTGAATATGATGTGCTTCTGTAGAAGATGTTTCCTTTGTTTGTTTGAAGGGCTTCTCTTGATGTTGCTTTTGTTCTTGATTTTCACATTCTTTGCGTATTGTCTCGGCTGACTCAAATAGTGCTTCCCACCAGGAGTCTTCCTTGTATTTCTTCTTTTCTTTCCACTGAGGTTTTTGGTATTTGCGTGGTGTCTTCTTTGGCAGTAGAGTGAGTTCATAGCCCAATCCTTTTTTGTCTTTACTGAATTGTGAAGGAGGATCCAATGGTTCTGTGATGCCTTCCTGACACTTGCCGATAGGTCCTTTGCCATGGTATCCCATTCGTTGCAGGATTAGGTAACCTTTTCTATACAGGTGCGTTGGTATAGCCACCTCCACAGTAGTCACTTTGTCTTCTTCCTCATCCTTGTACAACCAACTAAGGATGTCCTTCTCCTCTGATTCATGTGCTAAAGTGCCTAGTTGAATAAATTTGCCATCAAACTTGGTGATGGGTTGTGCCGCTTGATGTGTTGATGTCGAAGGTAGCCCATGAGATTTAGGTGATACTGGTAAGTTGGCTAAACATAACGGCTCCAAAGAGTATTATCCTATGCCCCGCTCTTTGATTTTCATCTTCTGTTTGAAATCCATAGATAGTGATGTAGACTTTTCTTGTTGAAGAGTTGATGTTGAGTTACTCTATTTTTCTCTATTATGTGGAACCAAGCTGTCTTGGGCTACCCCCATAGCATTACAATGTTGAAAAGGATTGTGATCTGCTGATATAGAAATCTCCTGCCCATTGTAGAGGAACTTAACACACTGATGATAAGTAGAAGGTACTACTTGCATTTCATGTATCCAAGGTCGACCCAATAAGATATTGTTTGTGAGGTCTATGTCTAAGACTTGGCACATAGTGTCCTTTTGTATTTGTCCTACTTGAATTGACAACATTATTGTTCCTTTGGATGATCTCTCTTCATCATCATATGCTTTGATAGTGAGCTTTTTGTGTGGATCAATAGATTGCTTAGAGAAGCCTAATGCATGGATAATTTTTAGGGTACAAATATTGAGTCCAGCTCCTCCATCTATTAATACTCTTTTAACTCGATGTTTGTAGACCAAGACTTCAATGTGAAGTGGAGTATTGTGTGGATGGATTAATGAGATATTATCATGCTCTGAAAAGGTGAGGTTATGAGGCCCTATCATATGAGCTACCATGGCTTGGAATTTGTCAGCATCCAGATCTTGAGGTACATTTGTTTCCAATAACACTTGTTCCAAGATGTCTTTGTGTTTTGGTGAAAGTTTCAGCAACTCCAGTATAGATATTTGAGCAGGAGTTTTGCGCAGTTGGCTGACTAGATCATATTGAATTTTGGGTATGGTGTTTTTTATTGACGTATGCCCCTTCAAGACATATTTTTGAGCTCTGGTTGTTACGTTGACAAAATCATGTTCACGCTTGTCTCTGATTGTGATGGAGTTCACTTGATTATCCTCCACTGATATATGATTGATAGTGTTATTATATACATGATTGATACGAGCCCCACATGTATCATTTGAGGTTGAAGTTCCATCCTTGTTGTAGTTGGGAAGAGGATTCTTAAAGGCTCCATGGTTACCATTTGTCTTGAGACCATCAACTGTCAAATCGCCTTTATCGATAATGTCTTGAACAATGTTTTTCAGCGTCATGCAATCATTTGTTTGATGACCTTTGTTGCGATGAAAATCACAAAAGTGTGAGTCATTCCACCAGGGTGGTTTGATTTGTGGTTCAAATTTGTTCATCATTGGTAAGGAGATAAGTTTGTTTGATAAGAGTTCTCTGAATGCTGACCCCGGTGATTGCCCCAATGGTGTGTAAATGCATTTTGGAAATTTGTTTGCATTGCCCTGTGAGTTTGGATTAGGTCCTCGATTGGTATTATTGTTTTGGGTATTGTTGGTGTTCTTTTTGTTGAGTTGATCTTGATTGATATTTGGTGCATAAGTGTTAGTGCCTTGGTTAGCATCTTTGGGATTCTTTGTAGCTTGAGGATTATCTGATAACGCAAGCACGGGTTGCTTGGATTTTGGATCATTTGATTCATTGCCTCCTTCATTCCCAGTGTTTTTGTTTTTGGTCCTGAATCTGGATTTGTCTAAGTTGTTGTAATTGGATGAACTTGTTTCTTCTTTGAAGAATTTTAATGTTCCTTTCTTGACACGTGCTTCTTCTACTTGGATGTCATTCTCAATCAACTTGGCAAAAGATGGTATGCACTGAAGTTTGAGTATGTAACTCATCTCACTATTCAAGTTGTTGATGAAAATCTCCATCTTTTCCTTTTCAGGCACATCTCGAGGATATCTTGAAACCATACACCGCCAATGTTGAAGGAATACCATGAATGTTTCATTGTTTTTCTGTTTGATGTTACGAACATCTAACATGGTGATAACATGCTGAATGTTATCGGAATATTGAGTTTTGAATTTGTTGACTAATTCATCGGATGATCTAATAGGAGGTGTGATTTTGGATAACCATTCCATTGTTTGTCCTCCCAAGCTGCTTGGGAATAACCTCATCAAATAGGTGTCATCATGAGAAAATTCAAGACTCATTGTACAAAATTATCGAACATGATCACGGGGATCACTTTTCCCATCATATTTGTCAAATTTGGGAGTGTCTGAGTTTGGGGGAAAAGGCACCATTTTCAATCATCTGTCAAAAGGGTAAGGACAAATTTCAGTTAAGGAGTACCGTATTGTTGTCCCTTGTTGCATGTCTTGCATTTGTTTTTGCAACATTTGCATTTGTTGAGTGAGAGAAATCAAAGGTGCATTATTTTGTCAAGGGAAGGGTTCTTCCTTTGTACTATTTCTCAGCTGAAATGGTGTGTGGAACCGTATGTTTGGTTCAGGGATGTTTTGCTCAGGGATATCTTGCTCGGGCAAGTTCTATTCTGGTAGATTTTTCTCATGTATGTTTTGTTCAGGGTCATGGGCTTCTTCCTCTCTTTGTCGTTCTTGATATTCATGATGTCGGGATCTTGTTCTAAAAATGTCAGTGTCCAAATCTTCAAGAAGTTTAACTCCTTTGCTTGTGAGCATGAGCAAATATTTTTCTTTGTCATTTTCCATGAGCCTTTCCACAAGCCTTTGAAATGAAGCGCTTTCTTGACACTCCTGAAGGATTTCCTCAGTAATTTTAGTGTCCTCTAGATGTGGACCCTCAAAAGGATTTGATAATCTTTGATTCATGCTGGATTCTGGTTGCATTTCACTTTTTTTGTTTCGTTGAGAGCAAGTAACAACGGGCATCTAGTAAAAACTTTCTGTGACAAAGGGAATGAACTCCTCTTCGATGTGTTGCTCAGGGGTTGGTGGTTTAAATCGGGGTGTGTTGTAAGTGATGCACTCTTCGGGAAAGAAGGTTGGATTGATCTCCCCTCCTTGATTTATGCGTTGACTGAATGCTAATTTTTGACAGAATGCTCTACTCCTCAATGGTTCCTTTTCAAATTCGTTGGTTTTGTTTTGAAGATACAAGCGTATATGACGAAGGAATGTGCGATGAGATTTGAAGAGTTGGTGATTGATGTATAAAAACTTATTTCTTTTGGCAAGTTTTGAAGAACTAGGTTGTTTTTTCTTCAACTTAGTGTTATGATAAATACTCTTTCTTGTCAGAATATGAGGATTAGTCATGCACAAGCGATCAATGGTTTCCTTTGATTTGTTTTGGATTTAGTTCATCTTGTTTTGGAAACTCAAGTTTTACTTTATCAAAATGAAGGTTTAGATGCCCCCTCATGAAAAAGTGTGTCAAATGATATGGAATACGAGCTTTCCTGATATGGAAAGTTGATTTGACAACTTGGAGTTTTAAAACAAGTGTGTTTTGGGATAAAAATCCAGTTGATTGAAGGACCTGTTTGATACTTGTGATGAGGTTTCCTGATTTTGATAGGAGAGATGTGTTATCTTGCGACTAGTTTCAGATTTTGGACAACTTTTTTCGATGGAAAACTTGCTTCGAAAATAGGTTTTGATACTCTGTTTTTGGTTTTATGTTTGATGAAGTTCAGGCTAAGGAAGGAAAGCTTCTAACATTGTTTTCAAATTTTTCAAAAATGACCTCTGTTTTGCCCCCTGTTTTTCTGGTTTTGGCTATGCGCTAAAACAAAGATGTGATGCACTATAGAAAGTTTTCAAAGCGCTAGAAAAAAGACTCCACGCGCTAAGTTGCCCCCTATTACGTGCTAACTAGATTGTTTTGATTTTGCCTTGGTTCAAAAGGTTACGTGCCAATATGGGCCGCCAATGCTCTAATTGTTAAACCCTATGCGCTAAGGTTTGATTTCCACGTGCTAAGTTGATGCTCCAATGCACTAAACTATTTTCAAAAAGTGCTACTTGAAACTGCTAGTTTTGGATTCTAATGAAGTGCTAACGTTTACACTTAATGCGCTAAGGTGAAGGTCTAATGTGCTAAAAGATGGTTTCTACGCGCTAAGAGGTTGCTCTTACGCGCTAAATTGCCCTGATAGTTTGACTTAGTTGTTTTTCTATGATTTTTGGAATTTTGCTTTGAGTTTGTAGTGCTAATAGATGATTTTCTGAAGTAACAAATGAAGACACAACACCAAAGAGATAACCATTTTTCTTAATCTAAACAATGAGTGTATGTTCTGCGAGAATGTGTTCAAATCCCCAATGTTTCAACAAGTTTTAGATACAATAAGCAATTCAGTCAGACGCTTTATTCAAGGGTCATAAGTAATACCATAACCCACTAGTCTCGATACTCCATCAACTCAAACAACCCTGTCACCCCCTAGGGGGCGCCAGTTTTTTTGCCTTTTGCCAGAAGTTAACCCAAAGTGAATTGCTTCAAAATTGAGTAGTTATCTTGGGAGATATATGGTGAGTGATCTTGGGGGCGAATTCTTCCCCACCCTTGCACTATGATATTACAAATGTCTGGATATTGACTCGACTCAAAGTTTCTATTCTAAGGTTCGTAATCAGGCTTTTTGTTCGGCTGTCAGTGATAAACTACCTCAAGAGGCTTCCCAACCTTTAGAACAAAGGCTTTACATATCTCAAGGATACTGGGGGAAGACTAATCGTTGTGCGCAACCATTGAAAAGGACTTTTGTCACTTTCCACTTTTGATTATAGTGGGTTGAAACACTTAGCTTCAAAGTTGTTTCCCACTTAGGTCGTTCCCTTCACACCGGCCAAAAATGGCTTTAAGAGTTTTTCAACCCCTCAGGAAGGCAGTCCTGCTAAAGGATTTAAATGCAATATGACTAAAAGCGTAAGAGTGGTCTGGCTTTTTGATCACCTAGTTAAGGGGAGAGAATATTCCTTCCACTTTCGAGACAAGGCAAACAAGGTTCTTTTTATCTTTTCAAGTCAATGGTTTGCTAAATCTATATGAAGATGTTGCTCCACGAAAACATGGTGTTTATTTTATCCTTTCAAGGCAATGATTTTCTGATCTATTGAAAGGTCAACAAAATAAATGCGATGTTTTGGCAACAAAAGAAATCGATTGAAAGGGGAAGATTTTCCCTCTTTAGTTGTAAATGACTTTTGGACAGGTGTGATTCTTTACTTTGCAAAAAAAAACTTTAAAGTGGATCGTTTTATGCACCAAAGGATGGTGAAGTTCTTTTTAATCCCCTTTGTTTGCAAAACTGAAAATTGCCTTCGTTCTTTTTAAAACCCAAAGTGAATATTTTTCTCCTAGAAAAACAAGGAAAGATTGTTTTGTGGTTCTTTTTAAAGCCCAAACAAAGTGAGTTCAATTTTATTTAACAAGAATTTAAAAAAACTCTAAATTCTAACTAACTTAAATAAGTTAGTAAAAATTTAAACTTTTTAGGATTCTAGAAATAAAACTAAGCTCCCATCTACAATAAAGTAAAAAAAATACCTGCAAAATACCAAGTAAAACAGTTAGAAAAATCTGTGGATTTTGTGGACTTCAACAAGTCTAGTTTCAAATTTGGTTACAATTTTTTTAATTTTGCCTCTGTCTGTGATGCGCTATAGAACAGACTGTACGCGCTACCAAACAGTCGGGATGCGCCATCAGACAAACCCGACGCACTAAACTATTTTCTGAATGCGCTGCTCTATTTTTCTCCCGTGCCGAGACCTACAAGAAAATGTTAGAAAGATAATGCACTAAGATATGGTCTGCATGCACTGGGGAATGAGTCCCACACGTTAAATAGTGAGTCGGATGCGCTGGAAGATTAGCTCGATGCGCTAAGGGATGTTCCCTACATGCTAATTTTTGTTTCCCGCGTACCTGCAAAAGTGATTATTTTTAAAAACTGATTTGATTAATGGGGTAGTGCCCCACGGTGGGTGCCAAAACTGTGTGTGGGAAAAGCGGGTCAATGAATCTCAAAATGTGAAAATGTGGTCTCAAAGAGGTTTGTTCACACACCCACGAGACTTCTTGGTGTAAGTTATGGAGTCATGAAGAATGACTCAACTTTCCAAGGTTGGTTCTATGGTTCTCTATCTCACAAGGTCCCTCAAGCCAATGCCTTTGCTCTCAGATCACTGAGCAAAGTGACTTAGGGATAGCAAATGCAAGAACGAGGGATGCTTTAGATTAATTTTACCATGAAGCATCCTATCTATACATGATTCTACAAATGAAGTAAACTAGATTATAAGATGACAAGGTTAGTAGCAATACTATCTTAACATGATATAATAGTTAATGATCTAAGCTAATGATAAAGGAAATAATCTAAAATGCTTATTAGATTAATTCCTATTACAACAAGAGGTTAGACGTATTGATAAATTTGAGCATAAATGAGATACGAAAAACTTGCATGGATCCTTGAAATGGAGGAATGAGAGCTCTATTTATAGTGAAAATAGGGCAATGGATGGTCAAGATTGAAGGAGTTAATCAAGGGTTAGGATTGAAAGTTATCAAGCCATGTTTACAATTTTCACCAATGAAATGGTGACAATTGTCAACATAAGATTGCTTGAGAGGAGATGAAAGAACCATTAAATGCTTGAGAAGACCTCATGGTTACCCTAGAAGGTAAGAGTTAAGGTTAGGTTAGGGTTATCCAATGGATAAAGCTTTTACCCAAGGGATAAATTCTTGTGCAAGGGTTAAAGGAATAACCATGGTCAAAGCAATGAATGCTTGATGAGACCCCTGGGTTAGATGGAGGTTAAGTTAGGCAAAAAGTCTCTAACCATGACACTAAGGGTTAGTTAACCATTAATGGTTTGAAGACTTTGGGGACAAATTTGTAAGAGTCCTTCCAAATTTGGGGGTATTCAACAAGTTAGCTTGTTGAATGGATAAAGGCTTTAATGCTTTTAGAAGACTTTACTCCAAATTTGAGAAGTGACCTCCTCAAATTTAGGGAAAGGGGATAATGAATAGATTTGGGTTAATTGATTAGGATTAGATGGATTCTAGAAGAAATTAGGAATAGGGTTTAGGAGGCAAGTGGGAGATGTAGGATTTTGCAAGTGGATGAGAGATAATAGGATTAATTAAAATAAATTGCTTTATTTCAATTTGGTTGCAAATTGGGAAATTAAATAAATTAGATTTATTCAATTTGGGGTAAACTATTAATTAAATGTAAATTTAATTAAAAAGTAAGAAGAAGGGATTTAATTAAATAAAATGATTTATTTAATTAAATGATGTAAAAGGCTTAAGTGAATTTGACTAAATAAATTGAATAATTTATTTAATTAGATAGAAGAATGTGGATGATTTAATTAAATTAGATTTAACTAAATAGAGGAATGAGAATAAAATAAACATTGAATATTCATTTAGGAATATGGTCATTTTTATAGGTCTGCAATAACAACCAAGACTTCAAGTTAGAGATCAAATATTTTTCATTCCAAAAGAATAACATAGCATCCACATATAATGAAATAATAAGAATGTGACCATTATCGATTTTGAAGTAAACACAATGATCAAATTTAAACCTTTGAAATCACAAACTCAACACATAAGTATTGAGCTTTTGGTACCACATCCTAAGAGACAATTTTAAACCATACTAAGACATTTTCAACTTGCAAACTATAGTTTCTTTATCTTTTACCATAAAATTATCTAGCTCTATGACATATATATTCCTTCCTCCAAATCATCATGAGGACATTCATATACTCGATTTCAATTCATAAGCTATAACAAGCGATAACAAGAATTGAATGGATGTCAACTTTACAACATGAGAGAATATTTCACCATAATCAATTGCATCCACCTATGAATACCCCTTTCATGACCAATTGTATTTTATGATTCTCAACATTACCACCAAGACCAAACTTCTTCTTGAACACCCATTTAAATTGAACAAGCTTGTGTCCTTTAGGAAAAAATACAATATCCCATGCATTATTCTTCGTAAAAGCATCTATCTCCTTATCTATGGATTTCATCCATGAATATGCATCATTCACATGTATAACCTCTCTAATAGTCTTAGGCTCATCAGTGTTAGAAATCAAAGCAAAAATACAACTAGAATACAATAAAGAATAACCAAACCTATTTTGTTATTGCTCGATTCTTGTAAACCTTGTCAAAGGTTGAGGTTGAGGTTCCTCTTCTTCTTTTGAAATTGCAAAGCTACTATATGTCTCCTCATTTCAAATCCATTAGGGGCTCATAGTTATTTTTCATCAAAGTAGATAGAACTTAAACTACCTCTTTTTGACCTCTTCTTTCTCTAATTATAATTCAACTATTTAAGGATTCATCTCTTTGAAAATAACTTATGCTATAGAGAACCTTATCACCCACTAGATCCCAAAGCTTGTAACCTTTCACACGTACACTATAGCCAATAAATGTTAGGCCCAATATGGAAAGCTAATGTACTGAGAGGGGAGGGGTGAATAAGTACTCCAAAACTTTTCTTGAATAATAACTTTACTGTTATGCATAAACAGAATAGTGCAGTAACATAAAATAAGGTTAAAACAAATAGATAACAATCATACATGATTCACTCCATAACACATATATTTTGGTTACGCAAAAACTCTTGGTTAGAGAGAAAAACTGCGATGGGGATGACACCCACAACTTCACTACTGCAATAATAAAGAATGCTCGGTTAGAGCTACATTTAGCTATTTCTGATAGCTTACCCTGTTAGGAGTAACAAGATTTGTTAGATCTACCTTGCTAAAGGATTTTACAACATTTATTCTGAATGCTGCACCTGATTATAGGCTTTACAATTTATAGACTTGGTTAGGGTCTTTTACCCTGTTAAAGGTTTCTCTTTCAACTTCACAATATTACAATAAAATCATTACAAATATCTGCAACTTTACATCTGAAATGTTATAGCAGATTCTATGTGCTAAGAATAGATTACCTTTCTTATAGCATACCTCAGTAACCCATATAGTAACTCGGTAAACCCTTCTGTTTACTCTGCTCTTCGATTGTTCTCTGAAAACCTTCTCGGTGACCTCTGTGTCTCTATAACAGTCTTCCTTCATGCATACATACACTTCACTAATGTTGTATAAATAGATCTCTTAAAACGGTGATCCAATTCATTTCTTCAATCTTACAAACAAGATTCCTCGAATGAATAACTAAACAAAATATTTCATTGGCTAGATTGTCCTTGTAATCATACACAATCTTCTGGTGCAATTTTCAATGTAATAACGGTTAGATGTGCCTCGATCTTGTAACACATTTTCATATGCATGTCTAGGTTCAATGTATCTGGTAACACATTTCACTCAGTGAATATCAACTCGGTGTGTCACCTTTGCTGCTTGGTAGTCTCAAAAAGATACTCGGTAGACAACTCGATGTATATTGCGTTTTGTAACTGCTTTCTTCTGTAACCGACTAGACTGTGCATACCGACTTCTCTATGTGTACCAACTACATGATTCAGTAGTGCTAACCGACTAGAATATATAGTATGACTTTGAATATAAAAACTAATGGCAATTTGATAAGTAGTAACAATCTCCCCTTTTGACATTAGTTGAGATGTTTGACAAAAACTACTTTCAAAGTCATAACAAAAATCTATATACTTTGCAAAATGACTATACTTGAAAATACATACAATAATCAATGAAATAGCATATTAAGATATATTCCCCTTATCATTATACTATACATAACTCTGATTTTGCATGCTCAGTTCTGTGCTTGTTTACTATCCTTGGATATTCTGCATACTCTGCTCAATATACTCCCCCTGTATAAAATACTCAAAACTGTATTATCAAAACTGTATCACTCCCTAAATATAGTATATTACTCCCCTTATGTAGTATTACTCCCCTTTTTTGATAAACATCAAACTTAATTTCCATCCGGGGGCGGTAACTAATCAAAAATAGATTTATACTTTTTTTGGGCGTCGGTGAGTGCGACTGAGAGTGCATCCTTTACACTTTCCATTAAAGAATTTTGTGCTTGAATATCAGCCAATAGTGATATTAAGCCATCAAGAGTGCTTCCCTCTTGTGTAGTAGATAGGCGTGTAGCTCTGTTATTCTATTCTTGAACTGATGAGAGATGAGGAAGGAATAATGTCTGGAGGGTCATTATATCCATCCCGATCTTATGTTCTTCATTTCCGAGTTCTAACTGTTGAGCCATGAGCTGTTGAAGCTTAGTATAAATTTTTTGAATTGAATTGGGCTCTATAGTCAACTTATTTGAGAGATCGGTGATCTCTTTCTCAATTGCATCAGTTTTATTCTTGATATCTTTAATGAATATGGAAAATGTACAAATTTTCTAAAATAAATAAAGAATATGCTTGAGTTGAGGGGACAACTCAGCAATGAATTTGACAAGCTTGACTTTCCCTATAGCTAGAGCTTTTTATACCTCTTCTATCATTTTTGCAGTAAGCTCTTTATCTTTTAGCTTGCTCAAGTACTTAGATGCATCAACTCCAGATGTTTCTATTTGATTAAGGAGTTCATCCAGTTGAATGTGGATGGCTGCATCAGTTGACACTGTTGCTGAAGGTAGCATATTTGTTAGCAGTGTCTTTACCTTCTGAAGTACTTTATTCTTCTTTTGAATGGCCATTTGTTTTTCTTGTTTGGCCTTTGCTTTGCATAGTTCACCGAAATCAATAAGTGCTTGCCCCTTCAATTTTGAGATATCCACATTGGGCAACACTATCGGTTTAGTCAAATCAACTTTAAAACTATGCTTTTTCACCTTCTTCTCTATACCTTTGGTTGGTTGGACCAAGACAATAGCTTGTGAGGCTTGCTGACCCTCGGTAGGTTGCTCAGTAGATGCAACACTTTGGTCTGTTCCTGTAGCCATTGTGGTGTCCTTGGGTGTCTCGGTACTAGGGGTCTCAGCTACAACATTTTCAGTGCTTAACAGTGCTTGAGAGGTCTGTTCTTGAGTTGTACCTTCCGCTGCTTTAGACTTGTGACCTTTAGTGCCTTGTGTTGTATCCTTAGGTGCTTCGATAGAGACAGGTGGTTTGACCGACGGATAAGGCTGAACTTGTTCTAAGACAGATTCACTAGATACAAGTTTTGCATAGGTAGTGCCTTCTATCATTTCCTGCTCCGCTGCTTCTACATCCATGACATCTTCATCAATTTGAATAGTGTCAGCCAGGTCTTGCTTGGTAGCATCAAGACCTTGCTCGGTGACATCAACAATTTCAACTTGAGATTGTTCACCAACATCCTTTATTTTGAAGATTTCCTGCCATTTTACTTTTGTCTCATTTTCTACATCAATATATAGCCCATTCATCAATTTTAAGGCTCTCTGTTTGACAAGAAATTTAGAATTGTAGGTTTTCAAATGTTCTTTAATTTCTGCGAAGACATATCAGGAAATAGATGGACTAGACTTCTTTCTCTGATTTGTTTTTTTGAGTCCATTGCATATTTCCACCTGTTATCAATATGCAAATACAGTTCACTCGAAAGTGACTTTACTAGTTCTAATGGAGCTAGCCGAAACTTTAGAAGTGTACAAATGACAGCTTCTTCAATTTGTCGATTCTCATCATTATTTCTAGTCTCATACTTGACATATCTAAAGGAACCAAATCCACCATATTCTTTAAGATTGGCAAAAAAGTTTTCAACACTATGAATATTTACCTTTTTGCTCTTTACAATCTGGAATTTGTTGGCATCTTATGATTCTATATCACTAGACTCTTTTGCCAAAATGAGTCTCCGAGTAGATTTCTTGTAGGTCTTGGTTACCTTGGGAATAGTAACACTCTTTTGTTTCTTACTTGGTGATGCAGCTGATGCTCTTGTATTAGGTCTCTTTGTTGGAGGTGGAGTTGGTAGGGCCTTTGAAATGTCCATTTTCTTTCTTTTCAATACTTTACCCTTAGGTAGTTCAATGCTCAATGCTATTGCTGCCTCTTGAGCTTCTGATTTCTCTTCAGTAATGGCAAGAGTACCTTTGATAGGTGTGGAGGAAGATTCTTCTCTGAATTTCTCAGATAATGACTTAATCATCTTTGTAGCCTTTCTTGTAGCTTTAGGTACTACAATGCTCATTTTTACCTTTTCCTTAACTTCTTCATAAGTCCCATATCTCAGTTTGATAGCATGCCTTGTCAGTGTAAGAAATGCATCAATTTGTTGTTGTGTGATATCACAGTCAATCTCATAACCCATTGGTGGCAAAGATTGAGTCCTTGGCTCTACAACATTCACATAACAGGAATCGGTGTCTACCTCAAAGCATATATCATCCTTATATTTCTCTACCAACTGTGGTGGAATCCGATACCTGTTGTGCATCTTTTCTTGAAATTTGTTGAAGTAGTCATCCATGATATCATTGAAATTATCTCCCAATCTCTTGATAAAGTCATTAATTTGATGGGTGATTGGTCGGTGTAGCTCCCAAACTACTTTACCGACTGATGGAAAGAATTTCTCAAAGTAGAAAAACATTCATACATGAAGTGAACCAAATTTCAGTGTATTTGCCGAGTTGTTCTTCTTCAGCTTCCTTATTGTGTTCAGGTTCTCAAACAAGTTTTTCAATAACACTTCACATAAATAAACTTTCATACCCTTTTTCACTATTTTATAGGCTAAGTCAACTGCTACACAAGGTAGACTGTTTTCCCTTGCTGATTGTAAGAAACAGTAACCAATTACTCTAATTGCAAACTTAAGTTCTGCATCAGTGACATTGTTCAGTTTTAATCCTCAGTAATCGGATTCTACTCCGGTTAAACTGATTAACTCCTTCTATGATATCATCTTCTCTGCTCGTGCATGATCATAGATAGGATACCCGATGATCACATGAATGATTTCCTTAGTGATTTTGAATGGTTGCTCCTCTAGCCACATGAAATCATCATGAACTCTGCTCAAAACAAACTTAACCCACTGGGGTTTGAACACACGGGGATAGGCTAGGGCTTTAGTTAATCCCTTGATTTTGATATGCTCATACTTGCTATCCATTTTTCCATCGATACATAGCTCATCATATGTGTCACTTATCTCAACATGACCGAGTTCTTCAACACGACATTTGGTGAAGAATCTAACATCTTTGACTAACAAGACTCGATCCGAGATGAGTGAAAAGGCAGTTTTGTCATCTGGTTCAGAGGCAACTTTAGGAGTCAAAGTGTATTTCAGTGAGGGCTTCTCAACATTCTTGACAATTATGGGATCTTGGATCTTAGGTGCCATTTGTAAATTTCAAATAAAACTTAGCAAATTATCCTTAGGGTTTGACGGTTTACAAACGGCAGACGTTTCACACTCGGTAGATAATAGCAATTTGACAAGATCGGAAAACCAGCTTAACAGTGTGATGAGATTCGATGTAAATACACTGGATTCACTTTGAATGAGGTTTGATCACCTTGATTCGCTCTGCTCTGCTCTCTTGAAAACTTGGTGAATGAAAATGACAGCGAAAATACCTTTAAGTACACAAAATACCTTATCGGGCTCCGTGCGGGTTAGGTCAAAACATTAAATGCACTTGGTTCACCTTTAACCGATTTACTCTTTTTTTTATTTTAACCGAGTAACCAAATTTCCTTCATTTACCGACTTGACAGGCTTCCTGTATTCACCGACTTAACGGGTTTCCTGTAAAGTACTTTTGATAGAATTTCAAACTTACTAATGCATCTTAACTATGCAAAATTTGGATTTAGTACATAATAGAATAGGAACTATTATGATTTTAACCTTCAGAGAATGTAGTCCCTTCATACCTTTGCTGATTAATTTGGAATAGGTGCACCTAACTCGGTAGGTAAGGTGCTTTCTTCATTTGACACAATTTCCTTCTTTTTCCAAATCATCTTTAATTTTTCTTTTATCTCTCCAGTGTCTCCTCTAGGTTGATCTCTGCAATCTCTAGCCAAGTGTCCAACTTTGTGACAATGAAAACATGCCATACCAGGATTTCTCCATGATCTTTGGTTGTTCATTCCAAACCTTATAAAATAGTTGGCACTTATATGTCCATATCTTCCACAACATTCACACCATATCCTTGTATTGTAATCCCATGGTACTGCTGCATATTGTCGGTAAGGATTTGTGTGAGTTCGGTAACCTCTAGTGTTTGCTCCGTGTGCAGACCACATGTAGTTCTTTTGCTTAAACCAACACTTCTCGGTACTATGTCCATATCTATTGCAGTTTTTACAAAACCCTTTGAATTTTGCCTTCTGATAGTTGTTAACAAACTTTGTTCTATATTGATTAGATGTGTGACCATATTTATTGCAATTGTAACAATAATCATTGGACTTAGTGATATTCAGTTGCTTACCTTTTTTGATCTGGCATATGTTGGCAGTATGACCTTGATTTCCCAGTAGTAGCAAATAGGCTTCTTTCTTTTGATGGTATTCCTGTTTCCAGCTTGCTTTGATGATTCTCCTCTCTCGGTAGTATGAATTCCTTTCTCAGTAGATTCTTTTCCTTTGTAACCAAGTCCTGCATCTTTGTTGGGTCTTCTTGTATTCAGTTGCTCATCCAACACCTTTGATGCTTCATAACTTTTCTTCAATGTTGCTTTGGATTTCTTCTCTGTTTCAAGTTCATTGGTCAACCTTGATACTTCAAGTTTCAATGCTTGATTTTCATCATTCTTCAGAATTGCTTCATGATGTGCATAACCTAGTTGATTTGTCATATTTTGTTGAATCCCAGTTAACCTTGTGATTTCATCATTCTTATCAGATACTAAGACTTCAAGTTGTTGTTTCTCTCTTTGTAGATCTCTTGCTTTATCCTCTGTTGTCCTCAATGCATCTAGATTTTCAGTCATCTGTGTACTGAAATGTTCATGTTCTCTTTTCATTGCTTTTAGTTGGTCAGCCAATGCTTTGTTCTTTTCTTTCAATACTCCAATCATTTCTTCAGTTTCTTCAGATATACTGTTCTCAGATGATGTCTCAATTTGTTCCACTAACTCTTGAGAATCCTGCAAATCATCAGATAATCTTCTTCTTACTTTCAGAGATTTTTGCATTTGCCTTTGCATGTTTGCAATCACTTAATTTGCATGATCCAGCTCTTCTTGTAGATATACAATCCTCCAAGATTGTTTATAACCTTCCATTGATAAGATCTTTCTCTTTAGGCAGTTAAACCCTTTTCCAAGATTCAAGCTCTGATACCAATTGTTAAGCCCAATATGGAAAGCTAATGTACTGAGGGAGGGGTGAATAAGTACTCCAAAACTTTTCTTGAATAATAACTTTACTGTTATGCATAAATAGAATAGTGCAGTAACATAAAATAAAGTTAAAACAAATAGATAACAATCATACATGATTCACTCCATAACACATATATTTTGGTTACGCAGAAACTCTTGGTTAGAGAGAAAAACTGCAGTGGGGATGGCACCCACAACTTCACTACTGCAATAATAAAGAATGCTCGGTTAGAGCTACATTTAGCTATTTCTGATAGCTTACCCTATTAGGAGTAACAAGATCTGTTAGATCTACCTTGCTAAAGGATTTTACAACATTTATTCTGAATGTTGCACCTAATTAGAGGCTTTACAATTTATAGACTTGGCTAGAGTCTTTTACCCTGTTAAAGGTTTCTCTTTCAACTTCACAATATTACAATAAAATCATTACAAATATCTGCAACTTTACATCTGAAATGCTATAGTAGATTCTATGTGCTCAGAATAGATTAACTTGCTTATAGCATACCTCGGTAACCCATATAGTAACTCAGTAAACCCTTCTGTTTACTTTGTTCTTCGACTGTTCTTTGAAAACCTTCTCGGTGACCTCTGTGTCTCTGTAACAGTCTTCCTTCATGCATACATACACTTCACTAATGATGTATAAATAGATCTCTTAAAACGGTGATCCAATTCATTGCTTCAATCTTACAAACAAGATTCCTCGAATGAATAACTAAACAAAATATTTAATTGGTTAGATTGTCCTTGTAATCATACACAATCTTTTGGTGCAATTTCCAATGTAATAATGGTTAGATGTGCCTTGATCTTGTAACACATTTTCATATGCATGTCCAGGTTCAATGTATCTGGTAACATGTTTCACTCGGTGAATATCAACTTGGTGTGTCACCTTTGCTGCTCGGTAGTCTCAAAAAGATACTCGGTAGACAGCTCGGTGTATATTGCGTTCTGTGGCTTCTTTCTTCTGTAACCGACTAGACTGTGCATACTGAATTCTCTATGTGTACCGACTGCATGATTCGGTAGTGCTAACCAACTAGAATATATATTATGACTTTGAATATAAAAACTAATGGCAATTTCATAAGTAGTAACAATAAAGGTACACCTAATAGACTTGTTCTCTAACTTATACCTTTTCTCATTTGACAAATGAACATATGCCTCACAACCAAATACTATAAGATGTCTCAATTAAGGCTACTTTCGTAACCACACCTCCATGAGTTTCTTATCAACAAGTGTTGATATAGGATATTTGTTTACTAGATAGTAGATAATGGGTACAACTTTAGCAAAAAATTATGTTCAAGGTCAACACAACTAAGCATAGTCCTAGCCCTTTCCATCAATGTCCTATTCATCCTCTCTACAAATATATTATGTTGAGGGATGTATGGATTTTTGTTATGCCTCTTAATCAAATGACCCTTATAGAACCTATCAAATTATACAAAAAAAAACTCACCACCATTGTCAATCCTCAAACAATCAATCTTTCTACTAATCCATTTTCAACAAGAGACTTAAACTCCTTAAACCAACTAAATAATTGAGCTTTTCTTCTGAGAAACTAAAAAAATAGTCTTCAATTAGAGAAGTGTTCTCTTCCCTTATAGGGAATTAGAAATTCAGACCTCTCTTAAGTAATGAGTCTAACCATCTTGAGTATTCTATATGTCTAAGCATGTGATTAAATTAACAAAAGATGGTCTTGCTTTTGTCTCACAACTTACGTAAAAATATTGTATCAGAGCTTGTAGGAAATCTTATGTTTCAACTTTTGCATTAAGTGAATACAAAATTTGTCACTACATTTCCTCAATCCATTTCTCTTGATTTGAATCTTACATCCATAATGGTATATAGCTCCTTGTATTAACTCTCCTAATTGTCTCTCACAAATCTTGATTTTTTTGTAAATCCTAATTGTGGAAGTCCCACTTTTTTTTATCTGTGTCATGACATAGTTATGGGTAGATTCAGGCAGTAAGACTTGTGATTCAAGTGAAGATTTGAGCACAAGTTTGAGTGTACCAAAATTATGGAGTAATCAAGATCAGACAAATGCACAAAATGTTGAGGCAAGTTTCACCCACTTCTTTGCACAATCTAAACAATATTTCTCTCTGCAAGCTTCTTCTTCCAATATTTTAGAAGATGATAATGATAGATTTTCTGATAAAGAATTTAGATCACCTAAAATAAAAGCAACTGATATTTATAGAGATATACCTAAAGATCTTAAGGAATTCTTTGCTTATAAAAGTGGTAGTCGTTGAAAAGTAGCCTAGTTACAACATGTAGTAACTATTGTATCTGAAGGTAATATAAAGTTGTTTACAAAAACCAAAATTGGAGAACTCTAGTGTCAGGTAAGATCTAATTCCAAAAACTTTCAATATATGCACTTATCATATGTAAGAATAGGGATCCTAGGTCACTATAGAAAAGGATTACCCATCATCATTCTGGTGATATTGAAAGATGACAAAATAACCAAAACCTCCCATGCACTGTTAGGGGGAACATGTGACTCAATGGCAAATGGTCCAGTATACATTGATTGTTCCTTAGATTATTATGTCAGTCTTAAGGATGCAAATCTTGATGATGGTCTAACCTACTAGTTCAAAACCATGAAATTGTATATGAAAAACAAGTTTGTTGACCATAGCCTGACTTTTCTTGTCCATTATCGGTTATACAACAAATCCCTTTTGTTAATGATTAACCCAAATAAAGCTCTATCTCCTGAAGAAGCGTTGTCCATAGTTTAGAAGTCTAGTAGTCCAACAACCCAGTTAAGAGCCCCTCATATGATAATACACAAGGATATTAAGATGTCATCTTCATGGGTACTTGAGCTATGGAGTAAAGATTCACACCAAGATAATCCTTCATAGTTACAAGGGGTTAGTATTCAGGAAATCAATGATAAGGTTGTCTTAAATTTCTCTGCACCAGTTGTTACATGTAGCCAATCTATGCATATTGAAAGAGTATTTAATTATAATCAAAATGGAGCACCACTTGCAAGAATATCTTTTAACATCCCATCAACGTTTGTTCAAAGTGCATCTAGTTGGGAACACATATTTCAATTTCCCAAGGGTAAAGCACATAAATATGCCAATGTTATGAACCTTGTTTTATCAGATTGTGATCATAAAGGTTTAATTCTTGATTTGCATGGTGAACATTTTTGTAACCGTTGTTTCAACAAATTGGGATTACCAAAGGGCAAAGGAATTATGTTAGGACCCAATTCATCCTCTTGTACTCATGTACATTTCTCTAAAATGGAGTGGACTCTTGAAATGTGATAATTGTAACTTCATTTTCCATTTTGGACAAGCCCGACTGATGTCTGGAAAAGCTGTCTCTTTTCTTGTTCCTAATAATTCTAATCGGGACAAAATACTTATTGATACTCTAGCAAGAAAGCCTGTCATTCTAGGAATTCTTCCTTCCTTCAAGGATTTCATGCAATACAACACAACTAGCAAATTTCAAATATAATTTTGGCCTCAACATGTTTCAATCATTGGCGAACAATCTATCCCAAGTCAAAGAAAATTGTTAAATTGGTCTGATATATGTCTTCATAAACATATGATCCTCTCACAATATCTTCACTATCAACAACAAGCTCATCTTCTTGAGCAACTACAAAAAAATTCTACTACTCAAGCCAATATACATTCCATTATTGCCTAGTTACAAACCGTTGAAGCTCATCTTAATGACAGATGGAAATCTTGTGTCCAAGCTGAAATTTCCTGCCTTCACGTTGACTACACTCTCTTCAAAATTCAAGTGGAATCCTAGTGGGCAGATCAACAGAAAACCCAAAAACTACATGAGCAACATTTATTAGGTCTTAAGTTTGAAGTCTCTACTATTGTAGAAACTGTTCAAATAATAGACACTCTTTATCAAAGCATTAGTGAAACAAATATGCATCTTGAAAACATTGTAGTAAGGAAAACTAAGAAAGTCAAAGCACATGTTTCTGCATCTATGCCTGCATCATCTCAGCTAGTAAAAAGGATGAATTTTCCCATGAGTTCAACTATTTATTTTCAATCTCAATATTCAAGGAAAGGTTTAAATCCTAAGTTATTGGAGCCAACCATAGAAAAAGAATGGGACACTGCTTTAGGAAAAATGAGAGGTGCTACACCAGAAGAAAAAACCTAAGGGAAAATGACTATTGCTAGAAGAAATGGATCCCTAGATCCATATAAAAATATTCAAAAAATTTAAGCTAAAACTCCTCCATTAGTAAAATTTGATAAATTTGATAAAGTGGAAAATATGAGGAGTATTGATGCATTGAGGTCATAAGTTACTAATTATCTATCCACCAGTTTAGGTGTTCATCCTGACTATGTTATTCACCAAGCCTTAAACTCAATAAAAAGAATGACTAAAAGAGTTTGGGATAGATTAGATAACTCATACAAAGATGATCTTATCCAAAGAGGAATAGATCATGTATGTTGTCATTTAATTAGAATGTGTGTTGGCCGCAAAGACACAATAGAAAGAATGGCCTATAACAGATTCATGTTAAACAAATGTAAAGGTTTGACTTTGTTTAAGGAATACTGTGTCGAGCAATTTGAGAACTTCTACTGGTCTGGTAAAGAACAAAACTAGGAGGTCATGTATACAACTTTCATTAAAAGTTTCAAGAAGATAAGAGATTATTATCATAAAAGAGTTCTGGAAAATCTTGTCCATGAACAAATTGAAATGAAAGAACTAACATTTCCTGAAATAGTCCAATTTCTCATAGAAATAAATGAGCAAATTTGTAATGAGGTGAGAAAAGAAAAGGAAATGGAAAGGATTAGACCTTTAATATCTCCTTTAGTCTACAAACAAATTACTTTTGGTTTCTAGTTTGTAGAACCCAAATTTCAGAAAACTCATAAGAGGAAATGCAAAGATCGGTCTTGCTTAGGACATTCCCGTAAACAAGGGGATTATAGAAAGAGAAGATTTTCTAGAAAGAAAGGATATTTTTGCAAAAAGGATAGATTCAAGAGAAAATATAATTTGAAGCCAACATGCTATATCTGCAAGGGAGAACATTAAGAAAACAAATGCCCAGAAAGGCATAAAGGTAAAAACAAGGGAAAACTCATAAAACTTAAAGAAGTAGGATTAGATGGCTCAGATGAATATCTGGATATAGATGATTATGCTTCTAATCCCGGTGACATTTCCCTAACTAATGTGGAAGAAAATGATCATTTAGATGAAACTGAAGATTTTTTTGAACCCAAAAATAAATCCAGAGATTCGGACTCAGAAATGTCAGAAGTATCATTGTTTGTCAGAATGATGCGTAGAAAAAATAGAGACAACTCAAACATTGGAAACAATCATTGCTGAAATATGTAGAATAGAAAATGTTAAAAAAGGGATCAATATAGCAACCAAAACTTGGAGAAATAAAGAAAATTTGATAAGGTTAGAGGAGCAAAAAAGACATTTACTTCGTCAATCAAAAGTACCCTCATTCTCTACTAGATTGACCAAATTTTCTCATCTAGAAAAAGCCATACCTGTGAGCCAAATAAATTCTTCTAAAGCACCTGCCAGTGGCAAAAGATTTGGTGAAGATAGTGAATTGAATTTCTTCACAAAAAAAGTCCATCATGCCAAGGAGGAAATTCAAGAACTTGAGGATGAAGAAAATGAAAACCTTATAGAAGAATTGACTAAAGGAAAAGAAATGGAAACATTTATTTACAGATTCAATGACCTTTCCCCAGTTCCTATATCCTTGACAATCTCAACAAAGGAGGAAGAGGAACTTTATAATCAAGAAAAGGTTTGCAGTCCTCTTATCCAAGAAGGTATCCATGTCGAAGGGTTTGACCCAGATACAAAAGAAGAAGTGCACAAACAATATTAAAATTTTAGGCAACCTATTACAACTTCTTGTCCTGGTTTAGAATTGGAAATCCATTTTCAAGGGGTAAAATCATATCCATTGGCCTTGTTATGGGATACTAGTGCTAATTTGAATATTGCTAGATACAATTATTTTCTTGAAAATCAGTGGATAGAAGCTACCACTAAAATTACTTTTGGGAATGAGAAACATGTATCTCATTTAATATGTAAATCCCCAATTGAATTCTCTAATGGACATATTGATGAACTTTTTTTTGTCCATTATGAAATAGATGGGATGGAGTCATTGGAAGTCAAGCAATGCAGAATTGGGAACCAATTCTGATTATCCAAAAGCATATCACATTGGATAAACACCAAGTTCCAAGGTTGCTAACATAATATGTTTATATAAGCAAAACCAATGTCGCAAAAGAAAGAAAAAAGAATACAATATGGATCACCAAGCAAGTGACAAACATCTGAACCCAATTGAAATAGATAAAAACAAAATCTGAGGCAATAGTAATGGCCAAGGACTTGAAAAAGCATTCTAGAAGTTTGGTGTGCAGATTGTCACTCAAAAAAGATACTGATGTTAAGGAAATATTTCCAAAGGCCAAGGAAAATTATTTCTTAATGAGTCCAATTGAGATGGAACTTTGTAAAAAAGGAAATATACTATCTATTATCTCAAGGTATAATTTCACCATCTTCCTCTCCATTTTCTTGTCATGCAATGTATGTTCCTAAATATGATGAAAATGGAAATGAGCTTGAAGAAAAGTGATTGGTTGTCAACTATAAACCTCTCAACACTTTTCTACAAGATAATCAACATCCTCTTTCAAGAAATGATCATATATGGAAAACCATTCAGGGAAATAATATATATTCTATGTTTGATTTAACAAAAGGTTTTTGGTAGATCCCTATTCATCCTGATGATCACTTTTGTAGAAGTTGATGATCAATCACAGGAACCAAGAATCATCTACAAGAAAAATTCCTATCACACAAAAGATATCAAGCAAAGATTGTATGCTCTATAACATTTAGAGAATTTTGTATCAATGCACCAAATAATTGAAGATTTAATATTGAAGGTACATAATATTGGAGGTATAATTACAATGAATAAATGACTTGCTTTATAGAAAGAAAGAGATGACCTAATCCTAAAATCAGAAGAACTAAAGCAATGCAAAGTAGGAGCTAAATTAAGATCAACTACAAGCTAAAAAGGCTAACTAGTAGTGCCTCTAAGGAACTCAAACTTAAAAGGAAAAACACCTAGATAAAATAAAGCACCTAATTTTAGCTTAAGTAAATAAGAAATTAAATGACCTAACTAATAAATAATTAGCTAATTGTCTTAAAATTACTCCAACACCCCCCTTAAGATAAACTTAGGGAGAAGCTAAAGAGCTAATGATGAATGCAAAATATATGCATGAATAACTCCTAGCTACAAAGGCCCGATTAGGTACTCGTGTACAAACCAATGCAGAGCAATGTAACTCACACAAATGAGGTATCTCTAAACAAATAAAAGGAGAAAAACCACATGGGAAAAAACCCCTCTCTAAAAGCAAGAGATATAATGAAAAAGGTACTACATGTGACTAAGATGAAGGACTCCAAGTGGCCCCCCAAGTACAAAATCAGTCACAAATGCACAATGAATATCCCCTCTATAAGAGAGAGAATGAGGATAAGAATCCCCCCAATGTAGAAATATCTCCTATGCCAATGATGAATGCTTGAAGACAAAACATTATCCACTTCCTACAAACAATATGTCTCCCCTTCGGAAGAAACCAATCCATTGGAGATAGGTGAAACTAGTCCCATAAAATGGAAGATGTAGGAATCCAAATCCAAACTGTATGTGCCTCTGGAAATTGCTCAAATGTTGTTATGTCCATGAATTATGAGGATGCCACAACCAAATCAAGTACATGCCCAATCACAATAGGAGGTGACAAATCGAGATTCTGCAAAAACTAATGAAGAACAAGATCCATAGGCGATGAAGATGAGATGACAACATTGATGTGGCTATCAACAAAGAGGAGATGAATGTCCTCAAAATAATCCTCTAGATCTGAAATATGAGACTCCACAAACAAGGATGATATGTCTGTAAGATATGAATCCCAAATAGCAGTGTCTGGAAGAACCATGTCCTACTACACTCTAATCAATGAGGGCTATGCATGAGCCAATGCAAATCTGATCAAGAACAACAAAAGATGAACATGATTGAGATGGGATCTTAATGTGAGGAGTAGAAACATGAATATAGGCCTCCGATCCATCAGAACATGCAAGACCTCTGATATATTTTTCCTCCTCTATTGTATCATTATCATAGGGCATGAATTTTGCATGTGCAAGGGGAAGAAGATAATCTGCTACACGATCCTCTAGAAATGGAGAGATATGAGGATCTCCAAAGCTCTCCCAAAGGCAATTCCAAAGTGTGTGAGGACACTCAAGGTCTGATATAGCACACATAGTGTTATAATCAACACTAGAACAAATTATACCTACAACATAGTCTATGAGATTACCCCAAGATGATTTACCTCCTGAAGTTGTTGGTTCAAGTATGAGTCCATACAAATAAGGCAACATATCTAGCCACCTGAGATGTGTTAGGATGCCATGTCACCAAGACTCATAATTTCCCTTAGTCAAGCGAACAACAAAAGGATGAACAAAAAACCCATAATACCTCCAGATGAAATTATTAGACCCCAATCATCTTAGCATGCAAAGCACATCAAATACAAACCTTTCCAACAAAAAAATCCATCTAGAGTGTCAAAATATCCAGTAATTGAGCATATAGGGAAAACACAAAATATTAGTAAAATTTACATTGACAATAATCTGAAAAAATGATGATATATGGATAGAGGACCCTGAGATCTTTCCAACGATGTGTGCAAGTAAAAAAATGAAGTCAATATGTCGAAGATATGGCCCCATTTTACCTTACTTTCCTTTTCAGTTTTAGAAACTTGAGAGAACTCACACTAGTGTCTTCTTAAGCAAGAAAGAGAGCTTTGGGGGGTAATCACCCACTCTCCATTTTTGGAGACAAAAGAATTTTGTAAAGAAAAAAAAAAAATTTGGTTGGAGAATTTTAGTTAAGGGTAGAAAGAGAAGAACCGTGGAATTGGGCTGCTCATCCTCAACAAAACTAACCTGCCCTTGGGCAGATTAAGGTTGGTTGTATTCATCATATAATGGATTTCTTATTGCATGTGTTTGTAAGTAATGTTTGTGAAAAAAAAAAATTAATTTCCATGCATGTTCTCTTGGAAATTTATTTGGTATTGTGTTTTATACTTTGTATGTGTGTTTGAGAGTAAACAAGTTCTCCTACTCTTGGGAGAGAGGAGGACCTTGTGGGTGGTAGAAGTGACAGCCCTCGAGTGAGAGACTCTCGTTATGAGAGCGATCACAAGGGAATTTATGTGACCCTTGTTGCATGGCTTGTTTATGCATTTGGGGGTCATAAGGAGGGAGATAAGGCATGAATGCCTTGGGGGGCATAAGGAATAAGGGGTTGATTATGTTATACTGGATGTATTTGGTTTGCCATGAGGTGGCTATATGTTTTGGCTTGCCATGAGGTGGCTATTTGTTTTACCATACTTGTAGTCTCCTCGGGGTACTTGGTCCACTACCACCCTTGAAAAGACATCACCAATGTGTGGTGCAGTGTAGCTCAGGTTTGGGAGTGTGTTTGAGTTTGTGTGTATTCAGTCTTCTGTGTTTGCATGTTTGTTACATGTCTAGGGCTTGGTTCTCCGAGCTCGGGGGTGGCTACTAGTTAGCCTAGGCTGGGAGGTGAGCACTCCATGGTCATAGCCTATGTTTTATTTGCAGGTTGTTGGAAGAAAGGAAAGAGGACAAGTAGAGGTTGCTGGTTTCATTTGTTACAGAAAAGATGTGGGAATGGAATATTTATGTTTTAAGTAGCAACATTGTAATAGGAAATTATGTCGTATCTATTTTTCGAAAAGAAATGTATCAAATGTTTGTAAGAGCCTCATTTAATAGAAATGAGAGATCCATTAGTATTGAAGGATATTTCATAATTTAATGTACCTTAAAGAGATGAAATATTGTTTTAGGCTATACTGCAGAAAAGAAATGAATAAATCTGGATTTAGTTCCTAAAGTTTTTCTGAACTTTAATAATTGTAGGTTATATAATATTTTGGAAAAAGCAATGAAATTTATTTTACCCCTTTATGCATATGAAATATATTAAGGAAATAAAGAAATGATTTAATGATTGCATGCATGCTGTTTTCGAATATGAAAGTTCCAGTTTAGATCCTATTGCATGGTTACAGTAAAGGATTCTAGATAAATAAAGTTGTTGTTCGAATTTATTTTAATCAGTCATTATATTAACTTGTAGGAAATAAAAATCTAACGTGCATCATAGTCATCTCTAAAGATATATTTTAGATTTATAAATTTAAAAAGATGCTGGGTTAAGTTAGTTTAATTTGAATAATTACTTAAATTTTGCAGATAGAAAAATTCTAAAGTTGAAAGAATAGCCTATTTATAAAGTTGTTGGAAAATTGTTTAAACCTGTCATTTAAATAATGGTAGAAAATAAATAGTCTATCTCTATTATGAAAAATAGAATATACAAAAAAAAAAACTCATTAATTAAACTCAGATTATAGCAGTATTAGAGGATAAAATTTCTTTATAAAGTTTTCTTTTTGCAAATTGATTATATCAAATATATATATATATATATATATACTTAATTAAAAATTTGTCTACATACATCTATCTATATATATATAACATAAAAAATATATATAAAAAAAAAGGGACAAACAAGGGTTTCGGGGGGCCGAACCCCACTGTGTGTGCACACAGTGGGCGGCCCACGGGCCACCACTGTGTGGACACATAGTGGGCGGTGCCAAAGTGCCACCACTGTGTGGTCACACAGTGGGCAGCGCTGAAGCGCCACCACTGCGTGGACACATAGTGGGGAGGAGCCCCGCACCACCACTGTGTGGGCACACAGTGGGCGGCGCCCGCGCCACCACTATGTGGCCGCATAGTGGGCAGCATCTGGCTCCCCTCCACCCACCCTTTAAAAATGCCACCGCCGACTGCCATTTGCTCTGCCCTCACCTAAATCGCTCCGCCTCCACCCTGCTGTAAAACAAGATTCGAAACCCTAACCCGGTACGGGTTAGGGCATTTCGAAATGAGGATAAATAGTTAAGACATCTTTATAATGTTTTCTAAAGAAATTAGGTTACAATGTTATTTTATTGTTTAGTTAAGTTTTAGAGAATAAATATATTATTGAAAATAAATATTTTCATAAGTATGTATGGGTTTCTAAAATATGATTATATATATATATAAATATATATATATATATATATATATATATATATATATATATATATATATATATATATATATATATATATAATTATATAATGGGGATATTCAGCAAGTGAATTATTTAGCCCAATTGGATAAATTTGGAAATTAAATGGATTAACCTATAACATTATTATTATCACCTTTGGAAGATGTACTTTTATTAGCTATTTAATTTGAGAATTGTTAAAAAAAAAAAAAAAAACATTATTCTTCGTATAGTAAATTATTTAAAGAAGGTGGACTCTTTTCTTATTGTAGTGTTTAACTTGATTAATTCTAACCAAGAGGTAATGAGATTAGTGAATTTATAGGAATATTGAATTTATAATAATTCATATTGGATAAAGAAAAATATGTCAACTTGATTTAAGATATATAACTGTGCTCTAGATATCTTAATGTGCTTTATTTTAATAATTAACATAACTTTTTAATCAAATATTTTCTTATGAGGAAATTTGCAGTGGCGTATATTATTTTCCCTAAAACAAAATGGTCCAAATCCTGCGAACCGAGTTAACCCAGGTGGAGCCTTTCAGTAGATAAATTAATTAACTTAAAGATGTTTGGCACCTTAATTGTATCTACTCAATTAGGCAATATTATTGAAATGAAATATTAATGGTGTTAACATTTAGTAAATAATTGATATCAAACCCAATAATTATATTAATGCCTGTTTAGTAGAAATGGATCAAATTAAGTATCAATCAGCGCAACTGAAATGAAAGGAACTCTTGAGTGAATTTAATATTACCCTTATAAAATTTATCCATTCCACTTGGCAATAGTAGTTAGTGTAATATTTAATATCAATTAGGAATTTGTTGGGAACAACTTGTTAAGATGTATCAACTCTTTAAGCAATGGATACATGTAATTTTAGTGTTTTAAAAAAAAAAAATTTGTTGGTTGTGTTTTGCCCAAAAGTTTGGGCATGACATTTTGGTATCAGAGCCCTAGGTTCAAACACTGGTGAACATGGGCTCCATTCATAACTTAGTTGAAACTGAACTATGGCTTAAAGTATAACACCTAGGTGGAAGCTTGTGATATAACAAAGTGAAACATAAATAGATCAACAGATCAACAAATATCAATTCAAGGGTTCCAAGGGTCACTAAAAGCCCTGAAATTTGAAATTATTAGTCATAATATTTTTGGCTTAAATAAAACCCCAAAGGCGGTGAAATATTCAACTATTTATTCATATGAAGTAATTTCGATGTCTATTAACGAAAATTAGACCTTTTGCACCTACGAGGTTACCATTCAATTGGAACCTAAAACGCAATAACTGCCCTAATCAAATCAAGTATGAGGAATTAATCTTTCAATAAAAAAATACCTCTGATGGTAACTAAAGGAATGCCATCCATCGGGATATGTTCTTGACATGGCAAATCAAACGAGATAATTAGACCTTAGATGAAGGCACCATAAACAAGATAAATAAGAATCGAGACAGATCAAATTAAAATTCTAAGTTATGTGAAAATTATGGTGGTTAAAAGGATCAAGGCCGCCATAGAAGATATAAATGAAGAAGAGTTAAAAGGAGCTCTTGTCCCAGATAGAATCATTGGCCTATCCTAATGACTAGGTACCTTAAGAATGTGGTCACGTTAGATTTCTTATTAAGAACATTTGTTAGACAATGTTTGTAGCAATATAGTGGGGCTAGAGTTGGATAACCCTGAAGATAAGAACTAAAATGATGTATGGAAATTCCCTTGATTAGAAAACCCTAGTAATACTATAGGTGAGTTAAATAAGGAGAAAGGAGGCATGAACTTCTAGGGTTAAAACACGTAATTACAATAAACCCTAAGTTCATCCATGGTTATATAATTGGGGAAACAAGCAAGTAAAGCCTCAAACTAATTCCTTTATGGAAAGATAACCTTGGGGAAAGTAAATAATGGAAGAGAGAGTAGAGTTGATTTGGAAATCGAACAAAAATCTCCATTGAAGTACAAGGAGTATAAAGGTATGAGGATCTTATAATCTAGAAATGTGTAACTAGATGTCGTTTAGAAACTAACAAGGAAAGTGCAACCCAATCATGGTTAGTCGCTAGGTACAAGACAGTATGTAACACAATTTAACTACTAGGCACAATCGAAGAAGCCTTACAAATTTTGGCACTCAAGTGTGAAAGTATGCGAAAACATTAAGTATGGATGAAGCAACATGCGGATGGAAAAGGCTTAGGAAATTATAGTATAACAGTAATATAATACCGAAGATTTAATGAGAATTAGTTGGCAGTATAAAATATTTTAAAAGAACATTGATAAGGAGCCGAATTATGTGGTTAGCTAAGGGAGAACTTGGAAATTATGGGGGTCTTGAGACATTGGTAATTATAGGACATCCTTATGTTATACCGTAATTGGGTAACTGGATATTAGGATGGTAAGATGGTTTATTTAGATTGGAGAGATCGAAGGTTGTGATATGCCGGAATTTGGCCAGTAAGTAAATATAAATAAGTAATATGGAACGAGGTAACTTCCCACTTACTAATTTTTAATTAAAAGGAGGGGTCTTGGTCACTATCTCGAGTGCACACCCCCTTGATTTCATAGTTACATAAGTAAAGTAGGAGAGGATAAGTCCACTCTCCCAATTGTTGAAATATGTCATGAAATGTGTGGGTAGAAATTGTAGTCAACCGTCATCAACCCTACTTGACAATAAATTCCACCCCAAATGGCTCTTAACCTTAAGTGTTAGTACTTTGGCAAAAGCTCCTGCCTAATGAAGGCAAGTGAATATTAAAGGTGAAAATACAAGGAGCTAACATAAGGCACTAAGAAAACAAATGATGTCCCTAGTAAAATTATAGGGTTACATTATACAACCCTAAGTGGTTCTAAGTAAACAAGTGTCAAAATTGTACCGAACTATCAACCAAGTGCATAAGACATGAAAGTGTTGATACTTGAACTACCACGTAACATTGAATCAAGGTTTAGCATATTAAGATAAGTAATAGAAGTCAAAGAAGAATGGACAGAGAATGGTAGAGTTAGTGCAATCACCTGTTAGATATAATTAAGGATCTTAATAACCCTAAATAGATAATGAATTATATCGGAAAGTGTTGCTGGTAATAGTAAGCACATGAAGGTTAAAATGGAACATGATCTATAAAAAAAAAAAAATGAATGCGATCTCGTGTATAAGAATGTATTTAATAAATTGATAAAGGATTTTAAAGAATATAAAATCTCAAGAGTCTAATAATCACTTCCTAACACACTCAGGACGCGTGATCTTGGGTGATGTGCTGTGGTTACTCCCTATAGCATGGCTAGAATGGTCATCTTGTTTCGAGTTTGATTCAACATTAATTTTGATTTTCTTTGAAGAGTATATTGTGACACTGGGGCCAGGACTTTCTTTTTATCTATTTTGTTTATGAAGAGAAGACCACTAAATTTATGTTTCTTTTTATATGAACTATGGCACTTGCCATGTTTCTAGTTTTAATATTTTTCAATTGTCGGCATTTTTCTTTTTTTATTGGACTTGGCAGAAGTAACTTGTATTTTTGCAAAGTGTCAAGTGGTCATTTTGATGGTTGATATAACTAGCCCTAGTGATGTGATTTGTGTAATATCTATCATGTTCATAGAACCACTGATAGCGTGTCAAGGGACAGTACCGCAAGGAGTGAAAATTAGGCAAAAGAATTAACAAAGAACTGGTTTTATCAAATTAAGATAAAGGAAGGAATATCCTCCTAAGTGAAATTAATTGCGAGTAATCTGGAAGAGAAAGAATTATAACAATAGTGTGACCTAGACCTAATGAATTGCGAAAGTAATGATTGTCGACTGATAAATTTGGTATGTGTATGGAGATGATTGCGTGGATGATATCTGAAATAAGTATTAATAATTTCCATCACTCCTTTGGAATGGGATTGTAGGGTACCTCAATGTTTGGAAATGGCGAATAATGTTCCCTATAAAACTTAAACCTTGGAGCCTAGAAATATAAAAAAACATTTAATCCCTAGTGGTAGAAAACTACCCTATATAAGGGCGGAATTGAAGAACCTAAATTTGATTTTGCCTTGCCACCTAAGAAGTTGGAAGAAATTATGCACCTAGGACGATTTAGCAAATAGTATATTAACACCCTAATAAGGTGCCTTGAATGTAGAATAAGTAGATTCGTTGTGGTTAAGTGTGATGTCAATTTTCTTAAGTAACATGCATGGACGGAAATACAGTAGGATAAACATGCTTTTAAACAAATCCTAAACAAAGTAGAACTCCTAGAAAATTCAATATGTGTAACCTTGGTTGTGGGAGTCGATGTGTGTTATTGATATGATTTGGATGGTGAAATAATGTAAGTTGTTGAAAGATAGAACTTTGCAAACACCTACCTGAGATCAAAGGGAAATGTAATAAAAATACTAAGAACTTAACCTTGTGAAGATAGTAAGTTAATTACAATAATAAGTTGATTTTGGTATTTCATCCTTCTAGCAGGCAAGGTAATAGTTTGAGTAACTTATGGAAATGGAGGGAAAGGTTATGTCCCTACTTCGAAATTCTACTCATGCGACTTCCAGGAGTAAGTTGAACTCTAGGGGAGGAGGATGTAAGGCCTTCCCCAAACCAAGCTTTGATTTACTTAGTTGACCATGTTTGACCTATTAATAAATGCTTTATAATTCAATAGAATGGATTGTGTTAGACAAATAGATTGGCGAGAAAGGTAATTGAACCAAGTTATAGAGTTATTGCACCTTGTGGTGTACATTTTGATATGTTATGAATTTGAAATCCTAAAAGATCCATTGATAGGATAATCATGATTTAATGTATGTCAGTTGTGTCTGGATGTAGAACGTATATGATTTTGTGATTTGATAACATTGATGAATGTTGATGCTTCATTTATATGCTTTATGATAAAGAACTCTATATGATTCTAGAATAGGATAAATTGGAGAGGATGTATGTCATTATTGGATTTGCAAGACTTTATTATGATGATAGAATTAAGATGTATGTTTTATGTGTGGACAAATTATGAGAATTGTGATAATTGCTTATGTGGATTTAATTGGATATGAGAGATATTGAATTGTTCAAATGTAAATTGTATGCGAAGTGTTTGATGTGTATTCTGAATTCATGTGTTTAATATTATACAAGGTTATTGGAAATTACTAATGTGTCTTGGAGTGGCACAGGAAAAGATATTCATGTGACCATGGAAATATTACGGAGAACCAAACCTAGACCTATGTATGTTCGTAAAATCAGGGTTTGTCTATTTGGAGAGACAACACCCCGTTTGTGTTGTATTTTATTCGTAATAGTGAATGATGCATGTGTGTTAAGTGTTATTTAATTGATTTATGTAAAATCCACAAGAGACACGATTTCATGTATAAATTTGTAAAAGTATTTTCTTTGTCACTTGACATGTGTGGATTTATGGTTGAATTTTTAAATTTGTCTCTTGGTGGGAATTGTTTAACTATAGCTTTTTCAATTAATGTGATGTGATTTCCATAAATGTCTTGGGTAAAGAATCTTTGGGATGGTCAACATAGGTTTGACCCGAAAATAAACTTCAGAGGGGTTAAAAAAGGGTTAAATGGACACCTAGGGGTAGTTTAATAGGGTTTCCTAAAGCCCATAAGGTATACCTAAGGGTTAGGGGTAATTTTAGGCAAGTTTTTACTCCCATGTGACCATTTAGACACCCAAAAAAGTAGGTTTTCTAAGTTGTGCGAAAATTGAAATTAGAAGGCTTGAGCTAAGTGGTTAACCTTCCTTTTTGAATGAAAGTTCTCTCTTCCCATTTTACCTTACTTTCCTTTTCAATTTTAGAAACTTGAGATAACTCACACTAGTGTCTTCTTAAGCAAGAAAGAGAGATTTTGGGGGTAATCACCCACTCTCCATTTTTGGAGACAAAAGAATTTTTTAAAGAAAAAAAAATAGAATTTGGTTGGTGAATTTTAGTTAAGGGTAGAAAGAGAAGAACCGTGGAATTGGGCTGCTCATCCTCAACAAAACTAGCCTACCCTTGGGCAGATTAAGGTTGGTTGTATTCATCATATAATGGATTTCTTATTGCATGTGTTTGTAAGTAATGTTTGTCAAAAAAAAAAGATTTATTTCCGTGCATGTTCTCTTGGAAATTTATTTGGTATTGTGTTTTATACTTTGTATGTGTGTTTGGGAGTAAACAAGTTCTCCTACTCTTGGGAGAGAGGAGGATCTTGTGGGTGGTAGAAGTGACAGCCCTCAAGTGAGAGACTCTCGTTATGAGAGCGATCACAAGGGAATTTATGTGATCCTTGCTACATGGCTTGTTTATGCATTTGGGGGTCATAAGGAGGGAGATAAGGCATTAATGCCTTGGGGGGCATAAAGAATAAGGGGTTGATTATGTTATACTGGATGTATTTGGTTTGCTATGAGGTGGCTATATGTTTTGGCTTGCCATGAGGTGGCTATTTGTTTTACCATACTTGCAGTCTCCTCAGGGTACTTGGTCCACTACCACCCTTGAAAAGACATCACCAATGTGTGGTGCAGTGTAGCTCGGGTTTGGGAATGTGTTTGAGTTTGTGTGTATTCAGTCTTCTGTGTTTGCATGTTTGTTACCTGTCTAGGGCTTGGTTCTCCGAGCTTGGGGGTGGCTACTAGTTAGCCTAGGCTGGGAGGTGAGCACTCCATGGTCATAGCCTATGTTTTATTTGCAGGTTGTTGGAAGAAAGGAAAGAGGACAAGTAGAGGTTGCTGGTTTCATTTATTACAGAAAAGATGTGGGAATGGAATATTTATGTTTTAAGTAGCAACATTGTAATAGGAAATTATGTCGTATCTATTTTTCGAAAAGAAATGTATCAAATGTTTGTAAGAGCCCCATTTAATAGAAATGAGAGATCCATTAGTATTGAAGGATATTTCGTAATTTAATGTACCTTAAAGAGATGAAATATTGTTTTAGGCTATACTGCAGAAAAGAAATGAATAAATCTGGATTTAGTTCCTAAAGTTTTTATGAACTTTAATAATTGTAGGTTATATAATATTTTGGAAAAAGCAATGAAATTTATTTTACTCCTTTATGCATATGAAATATATTAAGGAAATAAAGAAATGATTTAATGATTGCATGCATGTTGTTTTCGAATATGAAAGTTCCAGTTTAGATCCTATTGCATGGTTATAGTAAAGGATTCTAGATAAATAAAGTTGTTGTTCGAATTTATTTTAATCAGTCATTATATTAACTTGCAGGAAATAAAAATCTAACGTGCATCATAGTCATCTCTAAAGATATATTTTAGATTTATAAATTTAAAAAGATGTTGGGTTAAGTTAGTTTAATTTGAATAATTACTTAAATTTTGCAGATAGAAAAATTCTAAAGTTGAATGAATAGCCTATTTATAAAGTTGTTGGAAAGTTGTTTAAACCTGTCATTTAAATAATGGTAGAAAATAAATAGTCTATCTCTATTATGAAAAATAGAATATACAAAAAAAACAACTCATTAATTAAACTCAAATTATAGCAGTATTAGAGGATAAAATTTCTTTATAAATTTTTCTTTTTGCAAATTGATTATATCAAATATATATATATACTTAATTTAAATTTTGTATACATATATATATATATATATATATATATATATATATATATAACATAAAAAAATATATATAAAAAAAAAAGGGACAAAAAAGGGTTTCGGGGGGTCGGACCCCACTGTGTGTGCACACAGTGGGCGGCGCCGAAGAGCCACCACTATGTGGTCACATAGTAGGTGGCGCCGAAGCGCCACCACTGTGTGGACACACAGTGGGGAGGCGCCCCGCGCCACCACTGTGTGGGCACACAGTGGGGAGGCGCCCCGTGCCACCACTATGTGGGCACACAGTGGGTGGCGCCCGTGCCACCACTGTGTGGCCGCACAGTGGGCAGCGTTTGTCTCCCCTCCTCCCGCCCTTACAAAACGCCGCCGCCGACTGCCATTTGCTCCGCCCTCGCCTAAATCGCTCCGCCTCCACCCTGCAGTAAAACAAGATTCAAAACCCTAATCCAGTACGGGTTAGGGCATTTCAAAATGACGATAAATAGTTAAGACATCTTTATAATGTTTTTTAAAGAAATTAGGTTACAATGTTATTTTATTGTTTAGTTAAGTTTTAGAGAATAAATATATTCTTGAAAATAAATATTTTCATAAGTATGTATGGGTTTCTAAAATATGAATATGATTATATATATATATAGGTATAAGAGTATAATGGGGATATTCAGCAAGTGAATTATTTAGCCCAATTGGATAAATTTGGAAATTAAATGGATTAACCTATAAAATTATTATTATCACCTTTGGAAGATGTACTTTTATTAGCTATTTAATTTGAGAATTGTTTTAAAAAAAAACAAAAACATTATTCTCTGTATAGTAAATTATTTAAAGAAGGTGGACTCTTTTCTTATTGTAGTGTTTAACTTGATTAATTCTAACCAAGAGGTAATGAGATTAGTGAATTTATAGGATTATTGAATTTATAATAATTCATATTGGATAAAGAAAAATATGTCAACTTGATTTAAGATATATAACTGTGCTCTAGATATCTTAATGTGCTTTATTTTAATAATTAACATAACTTTTTAATCAAATATTATCTTATGAGGAAATTTGCAGTGGCGTATATTATTTTCCCTAAAACAAAATGGTCCAAATCCTGTGAACCGAGTTAACCCAAGTGGAGCCTTTCAGCAGATAAATTAATTAACTTAAAGATGTTTTGCACCTTAATTGTATCTACTCAATTAGGCAATATTAATGAAATGAAATAGTAATGGTGTTGACATTTAGTAAATAATTGATATCAAACCTGGTAATTATATTAATGCCTGTTTAGTAGAAATGGATCAAATTAAGTATCAATAAGCGCAACTAAAACAAAAGGAACTCTTGAGTGAATTTAATATTACCCTTATAAAATTTATCCATTTCGCTTGGCAATAGTAGTTATTGTAATATATAATATCAATTAGGAATTTGTTGGGAACAACTTGTTAAGATGTATCAACTCTTTAAGCAATGGATACATGTAATTTTAGTGTTTTAAAAATAAAAAATTTGTTGGTTGTGTTTTGCCCAAAAGTTTGGGCATGACAGTTGTTGATGATTATGGATATAACTGATTATGGATGTTTACTGTCTTGATATTATTATTTTGTCATTGATGTCAAGTAATTGATTTTCTAATTCAGTATGATGATGCCATATCTTGTGAAGTATGATATGAAGAATATATAGATGTCGGTAAAAGACACAGGAAAGAATATGATGAATAAGGGGATGAATAAGGTATTCAATGGGCAACTAGTACCGAGTCAGACAATGATGAGATCGTGATGTTTTAGATTGTTTTAACATCATACATATGTTGTAAATTGTAAAGGTTAATACTACACTATGTTATCAAGCAAAGAACCTAGTCGGTAAACCCTAAGGTTATCGCTATCGGTTAATGAAGGAGGAATGTCTACCAAGTAAAGTTTAGTATTCACCGAGTTGTTACCAAGTTGTAACCGAGCTATAACAGAATGCATTAAATGTTTACTTGCATTATTTAATGAAGGAAGCTGATGAGCTGGAATGGATTAAATGATTGGTTAGTCGTGGATGAAGTTTGTTAATGAATCTAAGGCAATGGAAAGTCAGCATGAAGATCTACAACTCAGATTGAACCGTAATACCTTGGCACAAGTTCCAAGGTGAGGTAAAACATTTTCAGATTGAGAGATGCATTGAACCTGGACAAGATCGAAGATCTGATAGCTATGATTGATCATGGGAAATGTGATCAAGGAGATTAAGTGGTTACCTAATTATTTATAAATAGGAAACTATTGATAAACAATGTATGCGGGCAAGTGTATGCACAGGGATGCTACATAGTGATTACCGAGCACAGAAGCTTGAAGACCTGTTAGAATAACAGAGTATAGATGCCTAGCAAATAGACAAGATTAGTTCTATGTCTAGATTGTATTGAACAAATAGGAATCTGCTTTAGCATTTTAGATGTGAAGTTGCAGATAGATTTTTATTACTGTTATTTTGTGAAAGTGACAGAAAATCTCTTAACCGAGTGGACTTAATAGTCTTATTTGTAAAACCCTCTAGCAAGGTGACATTTTGATTTAGTGTTTGAAATCCTTTAACAAGGTCACTTCTAACAAGGTGAAGATCCTAACAGATCTGAGGGAAATCCTTTAACCGGGTCACATCTAGCAATGTGTATGTAATCTTTAACAAGATTTTCTTTTAACCAAGCATACTCTAGAAGAGTATATTTCTTAGTGGGTCTGAAATCCCACAGTGGTTTTTCCCTATTTGGGTTTCCACGTTAAATCTGATGTTATGAGGTTTATGATGTTTATATGCTTTTGAGTTTCAATGTTTAACAGTTTTAGTTATATTACTGAAATATATGTTACTGAGGTTGAATCTGATGTTATATGGATGATTAAGTTTGTATGATTCACCCCCCCCCTCTCTCATCTTGTTGGCTATTGGATCTGTACTTATATTAAGTATCAGAACTATCAATTGGTATCAGAGCTTTGGACTCCAGAAGGAAAGTTTAAAGGCACTTGAGTTAAAGATCCAAAGATGTATAAGAGGGATGCACCGAAGCTGAACAAGTCAAGTTTCTCTACATGACAGAAAAGAATGAAGCTACATCTATCAGGAGTTGGAGAATATGTTGTATACTATCTGGAGAATGATTTTGTCACACTGAGCACATATCCATTGACTATGGAAGAGATAAAGGCAAAGCAAGAACATATTCAAGCAATGATTGAAATAACATCTGCATTGACCGACTCAGAGTTTAGTGATCTAGAAGGCTGCAATGATGCAAAGGCAATGTGGGATAAGCTTATATCAGTATATGGAGGAGATGAACATGTTCAAAGAGCAAAAGTAGATAGTCTAAGAGGACAACTTGAATCTATGAGGATGAATGAAGGTGAGAACATAACTCGGTACAGTACAAGACTAAAGGAGATTGTCAATCAAATCAAAGGAGCAGGTGGAACTATTGAAGAAAAGGATATAACATGTAAGTTGTTGAGAACCCTTCTACTGGCTTATGCAATCCGAGTCTCTATAATCAATGAATTGAGGTTTGTACCTATTATGCCAGTTTCTTTAGATGCTACTATTGGTAAGCTACATGCATTTGAGTTAAGTAATTTTGATAACAATGGATCTTCGGTAAATAAAGTTGAATCTACATTTAGTTCTTTTCATCTTGATGAATCTAATGATTTCAATGAAAGAAAGTATAAGTACTTTGAAGGAGATCATAGTGGAGCAAGTGAAAGATTTTGTAAGAACATGGAGGTAGTACACAAACTGTATGAGGAAATCAGAAAGCAAGAAGAGTTTGAAGCACTATTAGCCAAAAGGTTACCGAGAGGCAAAGGTAAGTATAAAGGAAAACTACCTTTGAAATGTTTCAATTGTGATAAGATAGGACATATGGCTTCTAACTATCCTGACAAAGATTCTACTGAAAAGAGAGATTGCCAAGATAACAGACAGAAAGACAATCATTACAGAGGACACCGAGACTTCAGAAGAAGAGATAAAAATACATGCTTAATTGCTGATGAGGAATCTAACGATGATAAATCAGATGAGATTGATATAGAGGAAGTAGTTTATGTGGCTATCAAAGATGGATCAGATGAAGAAAGGTATGAAGAAAAATCCCTAATATCTCACATAAACACTAATGATTCTTGGATTATAGATAGTGGATGCTCACATCATATGATAGGAGATAAACACAAGTTTGTTATATTAGAAGATTATGATGGAGGCTATGTTGGATTTGGTAATGATGCACCATGTCTGGTGAGAGGTAAAGGATCTATAACACTTGATAATGCAAGATGAAATGATGTTTGTTGGGTTGAAGGTTTGAAATACAATTTGTTAAGTGTAGCATAACTAAACAATACAGGTTACCGAATAGAATTTCAGAAAGGAATTGTCAAAGTTCATGACAAGAATGGAAAGTTAGCTGCTACCGGGACACAAACAAAAGGTAATACATTTCACCTTGACTCAACTCGGAATAAGTGTTTGCATGCAAAGATAGATGATACCTGGTTATGGCATAAAAGGTTTTGTCATGTAAATTTTGATAATCTGATCAAAATAAGCAAGAAGCACCGAGTAAGAGGTCTACCAAGTCTTGAAAAACCTGAGAATGCTATGTGCCAAGGATGCTAGATGGGTAAGATGACAAGATCAAGCTTTACAAGTAAGTCTTACACTTCTAAGGGAATTTTAGATCTAGTGCACACTGATCTTTGTGGTCCTATGAAAGTTCAAAGTTATTATGGTGATAAATATTTCATATTGTTTGTGGATGACTATTCAAGGATGATGTCAGTAATGTTTTTAAAAGAAAAATCAGAAGCTTTTCAAATGTTTAAATGGTACAAGGAAAGAGTTGAAAATGAAACAGGAAGACAACTGAAATGTCTTAGATCAGAGAGAGGAGGAGAGTTCACATCTGATGAGTTCAACCTATTTTGCAATGATCATGGTATTAAAAGACAAGTCTTTATACCGAGAACTCCACAGCAGAATGGAATAACTGAGAGAAGAAACAGATCTATTGTGGATTGTGCTAGAACACTGATGATTGAAAAGAAGGTGCCACAAACATTTTGGAGAGAAGCAATAAGCACAACAGTTTACACCTTGAACCGAGTTCAATTGAAGAAAGGTACTTTGAAGACACCATATGAAATATGGTATGATAAGAAACCTAATGTTAGTTATTTTAAAATCTTTGGAAGTAGATGCTATGTTCACAAAGATGATAGAAATGGCAAGTTTGATCAGAAGAGTGAAGAAGGAACATTTCTAGGTTATTCTTCTAGAAGCAAAGAATTTAAATGTCTGATCAAATAATCTAACAAAATAGTAGAAAGTGCAAATGTGAAAATTGATGAATTTGAAGAAAGAAATGATGACGAAAATTCCAAGGAATCAGAAGACTATGATGAATTTGTCTATGTTCAACCGAGAAGTCTTACCGAGAAGACTATTGAAGAAAATGAAGAGAATATCCAGTTACCTAGTGATGAAGAAGATCATACAGAGCCTACCGAGCCTGTATTAGCCAAGTATGTCAGAAGACATCATGCACCAAGTCAGATTATAGGAGGTAAGGATGATCCAGTGATGACAAGGAACAAACTGAGACAGAACACATGTTTGATATTTGAATTTGAATCGAGAATAGTGAAAGAGGCATTTAACTGTGAAGATTGGATAAATTCTATGACATAAGAGATTGATCAAATCAAGAAGAATGACACATGGACACTAATCCCAAGACCAAAGGACAAAAATGTAATCGGTACAAAGTGGATTTTTAGAAACAAGCTAAATGAAAAAGGAGAGGTCATTCGAAACAAAGCAAGACTAGTTTGCAAAGGTTATGCTCAAGAAGAAGGAATTGATTATGGTGAAACTTTTGCACCTTTTGCTAGACTTGAAGGAGTAAGAACATTGTTGGCCTATGCTGCTTTCAAGAACTTCAAGGTATATCAAATGGATGTCAAATCTACATTTCTGAATGGAATATTAGAAGAAGAAGTTTTTATTGAACAACTTGAAGGATTTGTTGAAGACAATAATAAAGATCAGGTATGTAAATTGAACAAAGCTTTATATGGTTTGAAACAAGCACCTAGAGCATGGTATAAGAGATTGCACTCTTATTTGATTAAGATTGGTTTTATAAGGACAAGTGAGAACAACAACATGTACATGAAGAATGATAAAAATGGAATACTGATCTCAGCCATATTTGTTGATGATATTATATTTTGTGGAAATGACTCTTTATGCAAGAACTTTGGAAATGAAATGAGCAAAGAATTTGAGATGTCATTAATCGGTGAGATAAAGTATTTTACAGGTTTACAGATACTACAAATGAAAAATGAGATTTTCATTACTCAATCCAAGTACATAAAGGAAATCTTGAAGAAATTTGGAATGGAGGATTCAAAACTAGTAAGTACTCCTATGACTACCAACTGTAAATTATCAAAGAATGATGAATCTGCATCTATTGATGAGACACTTTACCGATCCATGATTGGAAAGCTACAATATGTTGTTCACAGCAGACGAGACATAGCACATGCAGTAGGTATAGTTGCAAGATTCTCTGCAGATCCTAAGGAAACACACATGACAACAATCAAAAGAATTTTTAGATACTTGAAAGGCACATAGGATTATGGCTTAGTATATCAGAAAGGAAATGATTTTGATTTAAAAGTTTATACTGATGCTAATTGGGCAGGCAACATTGATGACAGAAAAAGCACAAGTGGAGGAGCTTTCTTTTTAGGAGAAAGACTAGTGAGTTGGCTTAGCAAGAAATAAGGATGTGTTTCATAGTCAACAGTAGAAGCTGAATACATTGTTGTAGCATTGAATTGTACCAACATTGCATGGATCAAACAACTGTTGGAAGGTATAAATGATAAAGTTACCGAGCCAGTAACTATATTCTGTGACAATACTAGTGCCATTAATATTTCAAAGAATCATGTTATGCACTCTAAGACAAAGCACATATCTATCAAATATCATTATCTTAGAGAAGAAGCTCAAGAGAAGAAAGTGGTGTTGGAGTATGTTAGCACAAAGGAACAAATAGCAGATATCTTCACCAAGCCACTACCAAGGGACACTTTTGAATATCTCAGAAGTAAGTTAGGGGTCCTACCCCTATCTTCTACTCACTGACCGAGTTCGGTGAAAGCATCAATCCGATGACTCTATCGAATATCTTTTGGGAGTTGATGTTTATTTATACACTTTAGGATGTTTTCTAAAGGTGTACAGGAATATTACAGGAATTGAAGACAAAATACTCTGACCGAGACTGAATTGATACACAACAGCAAGAAATCACTTCATACAAAAAGAAATTATGTTTTAGTTCTTTACTTTTTGGCATTGTTGTCAAAGGGGGAGAAGACCAAAAGAAAACTGAGAAGACTACAGATTGGAAAGAAGACTGAAGAGAAGAAGAGAAGTCTAATGTATGGGGGAGAGCATTTCAGCATTTCAGAATCACAGCAATCCGAATCATTTAAGGTCAAATCAATTGGTTTTGGCATCAATGCCAAAGGGGGAGATTGTTGGCAATATAGCATTATAACAAACAATGAAATATTGTTGGCATTTCATAATGATATTGAGAAGGTTGTTGATGATTATGGCTATAACTGATTGAGGATGTTTACTGTCTTGATATTATTATTTTGTCATTGATGTCAAGTAATTGATTTTCTAATTCAGTATGATGTTGCCATATCTTGCAAAGTATGATATGAAGAATATATAGATGTCGGTAAAAGACACAGGAAAGAATATGATGAATAAGGGGATGGATAAGGTATTCAATGGGAAACTAGTACCGAGGCAGACAATGATGAGATCATGATGTTTTAGATTGTTTTAACATCATACATATGTTGTAAATTGTAAAGGTTAATTTGTAAAGGTTAATACTATACTATGTTATCAAGCAAAGAACCTAGTCGGTAAACCCTAAGGTTATCGCTATCGGTTAATGAAGGCGGAATGTCTACCGAGTAAAGTTTAGTATTCACTGAGTTGTTACCGAGTTGTAACTGAGCTATAACAGAATGCATTAAAAGTTTACATGCGTTATTTAATGAAGGAAGCTAATGAGTTGGAACAGATTAAATGATTGGTGAGCCGTGGATGAAGTTTGTTAACAAATCTAAGGCAATGGAAAGTCGACATGAAGATCTATAGCTCAGATTGAACCTCAATACCCTGGCACAAGTTCCAAGACATATATGCAAGTTCCAAGGTAGGGTAAAACATTTTTAGATCGAGAGATGCATTGAACCTGGACAAGATCGAAGATCTGATGGCTATGATTGATCATGGGAAATGTGATCAAGGAGATTAAGCGGTTACCTAATTGTTTATAAATAGGAAACTGTTGATAAACAATGTATGCGAGCAAGTGTATGCACAGGGATGCTACATAGTGATTACCAAGCACAGAAGCTTGAAGACCTGTTAGAATAACAGAGTATAGATGCCCAACAGATAAAAAAGATTAGTTCTATGTCTAGATTGTATTGAACAAATAGGAATCTGCTTTAGCATTTTAGATTTGAAGTTGCAAATAGATTTTTATTACTGTTATTTTGTGAAAGTGACAAAAAATCTCTTAACCAAGTGGACTTAACAGTCTTATTTGTAAAACCCTCTAGCAAGGTGACATTCTGATTGATTGTTTGAAATCCTTTAACAAGGTCACTTATAATCCCTTAACCGAGTCACATCTAGCAATGTGTATGTAATCTTGAACAGGATTTGCTTTTAACCAAGTATACTCTAGAAGAGTATATTTCTTAGTGGGTGTGAAATCCCACAGTGGTTTTTCCCTATTTGGGTTTCCACATTAAATTTGGTGTTATGAGGTTTATGATGTTTATATGCTTTTGAATTTGCATGTTTAACAGTTTTGGTTATATTACTGAAATATATGTTACCGAGGTTGAATCTGATGTTTTATGGATGATTAAGTTTGTATGATTCACCCCCCCCCCTCTCATCTTGTTGGCTATTGGATCTGTACTTATATTAAATATCAGAACTATTAGAACCATCTTTCCAATGATATTGTAATGCCCATACCCTAGTCGGACTTTTAAAACCCGTTTAACCTTGATTGACTTCCTATGTGGCATTCTTGAATGGTAGATTAACCGATATGCAATGTGTAGTTTAGATAATATAAATAAATTGTGCATACTTATTATTGTGCTTTTGCATCGATTCTCGTGTAAATGTAATTGTTTCCTAACCCTTGAGATAAGTCTTGAGCTAATGTCTTCATTGAATATGTATATGTATATGCATGCTTGTATGAATTCATGGGTGCAGGAGATTGCAGGTACAACATCGCTTAGGGCAAGGTTCATCTCCTTTGGAATTTGCAAGGTTGAGTATGCTCCTTCATCTTTTGAATTCGGATTTAGTGGTCATATAACTCTCATCTTGCCTTAGCCATGGTTAGGTGAGCTTCGGGTGTGGATTCGTGGGGCTTGCTTTTCATTGGGATGCATGTCGAGAGATTTGAAGGACTTCCTCGATTTGCATGCCTTGCGCGAGGTAAGTGAGGTTTGTTATCCTAAGTATTAAATTCAAAATTTATGAGTAGACGAGCACATTAGAAATTTAGAAATTTAAATGGGTAGCTTCCTTTATATGATTAATCATTAATTTAAGAGATTGCTTTAAATTATTATTGTGGCAAGCTTAAGGTATTTAACTGGGGTTAGTGTGCTCATTTACGCAGTTGTAACATTTACGTATTTGTAGTTGAGAAATTAGAATAAATAAAACTCTTGCATTAAATTAGTCATTTATTTAAAAATGTCGCTTTATTATGTTGTAGCGAGTTAATTTAATAGTTAATTTTAATAACTACGATTTTAATGAGTTATGCGTTTTAGAAAGGAAAGATTTAAAGTCATGTGGGAAATAGAAATAGATTATTCATTTTCGCATGTTGGAAGAGAAAGGGAAAATTGGATTATTTAAAAAGAAATTATTTTTTTTACTTGCAAATTTATATAGTGTAAAGGATCGATTTTTGAGATTTAAATTAATTTAAATATCTCATCCCTGTTAACAGTTCAAATATAAAAGTAGGCCTAAAATTTATTTTGAGAAATTAAAATTTAAAAACGCAATAAGAAATAGAAGCATTTTAATTTTGATAAGGAAAGCAAATAAGATGTATTAAATAATGTAAATGAATGACTTCCATTTTCATTTTCACTCATTTTATTTTAAAAATAAATGCCTAATTTCGAAATTTAAAATTAGGGCAAAATTAGGGTTTCTCCTTTTAACCTAGTTTTGTAAACATTTTGGGGGTTCTTGGCCTTTGGTCTTTTTTTTTTTTTTTTGGAAAAACATGGTTCTTGCAAGAGAGATTGGGGATTTTGGAGAGGGATGGGGATTGAGAGCAGCTGATTTGGGAGCTCTTCTTCATCAAAAATCTCTTCCCGGAAAGCGTTTGGAGGTAGGAAATTTTAATCTACCCTTTTGTTTATTGTTATGCCCCCCATGAAATGCTGGAAAAATAGAAAGGAATGCTACCCATAAGTGTTTTTTTTAGATTTAGTTTTCAGTTTGGTTGAAGGCTTGGTCGTTCTTGGTTTTAAGATTGGCCATGGTTTTTGGGATATTTTGAGGAAGAGAAAATCTTCTCCATTCTTAGTTAAACAATCTGGAAATTCATTTTATGACTGTAAAAATGGGGGTTTTTCTACATTTTCGTTTTGGGTGTTTTGTTCATGTTTATTCAACAAAAAAATATAGTTCCCAGTTGGTTGTTATTATGAGAAAATCTGGAAAACATATGGGTGATGAATCCCTTTCAAAATGGGAGATTGGCTGGGATGTGAGTTTCTTTCAAAAAAATAATATACAAAATCAAGGAGGTTGCTGGAATTTGTTTTCTTTTTCCCTGTCTCTGGCTGTGTGGGTGCACAGAAGATTTGTTAATTTCTTTTAAAAAAAAAAAACCGTGTTTTGTTTGATTTGCTGTAACAAAATAAAATTTTAAAATTTTTTTTTTTAAAAAAAAAGTGGTTTTTGAACCCCACGGTAGCTGCTACCAGCTGGTAGCAGCACTACCAGAGGTAGCGAACTGCTACCAAATGGTAGCAGCGCTACCAAAGGTAGCGCTCTGCTACCATTTGGTAGCAGCGGCTGCCAAAGGGGGAGGGCCCACGTGGTCTTCCCTCCCTTTTTTTTATTTTGAAAAAAGAAAGTTTTAATTTATATTAGCTTATTTTATTATATATGTTAATTGACATTTAATTTTATATTAGTTTTATTTTATATTAGTTTTATTTTATATTAGTTTATTATAAATTAATAAGTGAAGTTAACTCAATGAAAGGAGTTAAATTTGGTTAGGAAGTTTTAAATACAGTTCGCTCTTATATTATCTAATTTTAAATTCAGCTTTCTATTATATTATTTAATTCCAGATTAGCAAATAATATTTGGATTTAGGTAACCCTCTCTTGGCAAATTTATACTTCATTTATGGTTATTGACTTCTTTGATTTATGTCATGCTCGGGTATTACACATTATTAACATGGGTTAAGTATTAATGATGGATTAATGTGGAGTTTTAAATAAGAGTTAATATGACAAAACCATAAACTTGATCGACGTTAATGGATAGAAATGATATGGATAAACGAATGCCTCTTTCGGGTGATGTCCTTGCAGTTTAAATTGTTGTAATTAAATTGGTTAGTTTATAGTAAGACTTGATATGCTAGTTTTGGTCATAAGTCGGTCAAAACCCCAGTTAGGCTACCGTCAAACAATAGAATTTAGGTTTGTTTGTTTTCATTTGTTATGATTCAATTTGACCCGCTTTTAAAAGGGATCACTATGTAATAATCAATCGAGATAGTTGTTGAATAGTGTATGTGTTCGCCTAAAAGGCAGAGTTGTAAAGACATGTAAATATGTAACCTTAACTCTATTAAATGCCAGAGGGGTCTTGCAGTTGAGCAGACCCGGAGATGTAGCCCCTTTAGGGGTGAACTCCGAGATCATTCCTGTGTTATGCGGTGTTTTAGTTTCCCTTGTTTCATGCTTTAAGTATCATGGATGGTTGTATTTCTTGCATAAGTGTATGGTGGAAATCTAATAAATTCAAATCTAGATGCATAACATTATTTAACTTGATAAATGTAGTAACTCAGATTCATAAAACATCATAAATTGTGATTATGGCAAAATATTTAAAATATGTTAATTTAAATTGTAATAGTGGAAAGAATCTTGCTAGAATACTTCATTGGATTAATTTGTTAATAAGCATGTTAATGGAATGAATGTAAAAGGGAAACAAAGTTAAAATTTATGTCACAATTCTTAGATTGAAATCTAGAAGGTGAACATCATATAAATAACTATCTTTTTACCTTAGAAAATGAATCACGCCATGTCAATTATGCTTCATTACATAGGATGAATTTGTTAAGTTATTTCACGTTTTAATCTTAACAACAATCCTCACCAGATTTATTTGATAATCGTGTGGACTCAGCTAGGTATTCATGTTGTAAATTGGATGAATATACTTAGTAATTTATGTTGTAATTATAATCAATAACCCGCACCAGATTATTTCTATGATTGGGTGAGCTCAACTAGAAAACCCATAAGTTAATCCTTATAAAAGGAATCCCTCATGATTGCTAAAATTGAACTAGAATGGGAAATAATTGATTAGTTGTTTATACATTAAATCCTAGCAAAAGTATCTCTCTCATTTTAAGTTCATTTAACAAAAAAAAAAAAGAGAGTGATATGCAAATCAGGAATTTGTATTTTAATCCTAATAGAAGAATGTCACTATGATCTTAATTATTCTAATCTTGAAATGTTGAATGTCATCTAGTTAACGATACTTTAATTTAAAGGATACCCTTGTGCGCCCTAATGCATATCCACCTTAATAAAATTAGTCCATTTATTTGCATCATTAAAACTTCAAATGAATTCCATGGCTACTCACATTATACCTTTCATATAAGAACTTCAACTCATCAGTTGGTTAGGCATAAAAAAAACAAAATGAAGGGACCTCACTCTATTAATTGTAGTTAATCCTTATGGAACGAATTCTTCCTATTAACCAGACCTTTTAATATTTAAAAATAATATATATATATATATATATATATATATATATATATATATATATCAAATGTGGGTGAATACTTTAAAATCAATGATGGAATCCTCACTTTACTAATCATGGTTTCACCCTAAACGAATAAATCTCGTTAGGCACATTTATAGCATTAAAGGATGAAATCAATTGTGAATGGATACCACAAAACCAATGAATGAACCTTGTTATATTTAAAATGCTTGAACCTATTGGGAGGCCTCTTAATGAAAATTATGAATTTAAGTGCATTGAATAAATAACCTATCAAAGGCCTCCTAACCACCAAAGTAAATGAACGCTTCCTAAAATTCTAAGATGTCAAACCATTGAACGCATATATAATCAAGATCTAAGCAATATCTCGTAAATAAGATATCCAGTTTAATGAATCTAATGACGCAAGTTGAGTTAGGTGTGAGGTTATGTAATCGCGTTGGGAAACTCCTTAGGATCATTTTAGCCTTCCACTGTGTTATCTAGTTAGAGATAACTTTGAGATAACTTCAATCTATCTTAATAATGTAACTTTTCATTAACGCTCTTAATAATTATTTTTAAAAAATAAAAATAAAAAAAATTTACACTCTAATTGAGTGTTTTTAACTTAAACCCTTAGGGGTTTCCTGGCGGGGCATTACAGATATCATGTTTTCCCAATTTTGACTTCATATGACGAAGTTACGAGCAAAATACCATCTATTGATTTTTAAAGCTTGAAAGTCTAAAAATAGTAAAGGTTCGCTAATTTTAGCTACGTGCTATTTTTAGTGGGTCCTACAAATTTAGAGGGTTGTGGATGACATCATAATTGTACTTGTTGATATAGGCCCCGTACATAATTTTTTTTTGCAGATTTAACCGTTTCTTTTTATTAAAAAATAACCCTTGAAAAAGTAAATGCACCACTTCACAAAATTTTGAAAATTAAAAGCAACAATGAAATTTTTTTACTAGACGTGATTTTTTTGAAAAAAAATCTGACGTAGGTACTGACGCTCGTGCAGGTGGTACCGTTGTATGGATTTCTATACCTCGTAAAGAATGTCAACTAATTTTGCACCAAAAAAATTTCTACCTCTAATTTTGATGATTTTATAGGCAATTTAAGGGTTTTTTGCATGATGGCAACCTCCATTTTGTGCCAAAGTGCCTAGATTTTTTAGCTATCCTTAAATTTTACCTCGATTTGCATGCCCTCAACCAATTTGATCCAATTTTTCAACTACTCAAATTTTGATGAAACAACAGTTGGTCTTGGGGTTTTTTGACACTACGAATGCAATGGTGACCTTTGTTTGAACCCAATGTGCATAGAAAATTCACCTCAAGTTGGATCCCTCAAGAATGTGGATAAGAGCTTGACAAATTTGTATCTCTGATACCATGTAGAATTTCATGATCAACCATAGGAGCCAAGAATCATCTGCAAGAAAAATACCTATCACACAAAAGAGATCAAGCAAATATTGTATGCTCTATAACAACCAAATAATTCTATATCAATGCACAAAAGAATTGAAGATTCAATATTGAAGGTACACAATACCGGAGGTACAATTATAATGAATGAATGAATTGCTTTATAGAAAGAAAGAGATGCCCTAATCCTAAAATTAGAAGAACTAGAGCAATGCAAAGTAGGAGCTAAATTAAGATCAACTACAAGCTAAAAAGGCTAACTACTAGTGCCTCTAAGGAACTCAAACTTAAAAGAAAAAACACCTAGATAAAATAAAGCACCTAAGTTTAGCTTAAGTGAAAAAGTAATTAAAGGACCCAATTAATAAAAAATTAGCTAATTATCCTAAAATTACTCCAACACCTACAAAATAGCTTTCTCGATTCCACAAATTTTGTATGAATGGAATGTTCTTCCATTCGGTATTAAAACTGCTCCTTCCATTTTTCAATAATACATGGTGTAGACACCTAAAATTGTCTTGTCTAATTAAATAAATATTTTTTATTTATTTAATTATTGTAGCCTAATTCTTCTATTAATTAAATAAATCTTTATTTATTTAATTAATTCATTTATCCTCTTCTAAGACTTTTTTCATTTAAATAAATAATTTTATTTATTTAAATTGTCCTTTTTCTAAATTAAATAAATACTAATTGATCCCACTTCCTCTATTAATTAATTAAATATTTATTTATTTAATTAATGCATTACCCTTTTCTACCTATGACACGTGTCATTCATCTCTTAATTCCTACACTACCTACCCTCTCATTATTTTCTTATTTCTTTTACCTACCCTTTAATCCTAGACGATCATCTATCTTTTACACCTCTTAATCTTATCCCTACATTTCCTACAATGTCTTCTATATAAGAGGATGCTTCTTTCATTATCTCTCCTAGCAATCTAATCAATCTTATGCAATCAAGCCTTTTTGCGACCAAGCTATCAACCATATTTTTGTTCTTTGTTGAGCTCTTGTGCACACATAAAATCTGAGAGAAAACATATCAAGAAAGATCAATGGAGATAGGAAGAATGGAGATTCAAACCCTAGTGGACATGTAATGGTATAATCTTTTCAATTTTGTTGATTTTCATTGTCTTAGGTAATCTTCATATGTTATGGTGGATCTTTGTTGTTGTTAGGCTAGGGTTTTGTGGTTGAATTCATTTAGTCTTTCAATATTGTTATTTCCATTATCCACTTTTCACCATACACACATGGATATAATTTTTTGCAAATACTCTAAATTCATCCAACCATATATTGATGATATCCTAGTCTTTAGTCAGAGCCCTAGTGCACATCCTAAGCATTTCTGATAGTGTTTGCAACTGTGTTAGTTGTAGTACCCCTACCGTAATCGATCTCTAACCTTGGTTTAATCTTGATTAGTTTATCGTAATATTATGTTATAGTTAGATGATTGATTTAACGCATAGCTATTGATGTGGTTTTCTCACTAGTTGTATTCAAGCTGCTTAGTGTACCTATTTCGTGGTATTAATATCAGGCTAATGCTTTCATTAAGTTATTATATATGTATGCATGTATGTTCTTTGGTTGCAGGAGATTTCAGGTACAACGCCGCATGAGTGCGAGGTTCTTCTTCACCTGGATTGCAGGTTTGAGTGTACCCTTTTAATTCTTAGAGTTGGATTAGGTGGTCGTAAGACCCTAGTTGACCTTAGTCGTGCTCAAGTGAGCATCGCCAGTCGTCGTCGGTATCCCCTTCTTGTTTGGGTTTGCGAGTCGTCTGTTTGGTTGACTTTCTCGATTTGCGTGCTTGGTGTGCATGGTTAAATTGATTAATTAGTCCTTAGTGATTATTTTGAGTATTTATGCATTTGTGCATTAAAGATTAATGGGCTAGATTAATCTGGTTTCCGTTATGCGATTCTCGTTGATATGAATTGCTTATTTTTTATTGGGAGTGAATTCGATTTAATGACTGACTTTGAATATTAGATGCATTTATATATGCTGTTGAAAAGAAAGTTTTATTTTTTATCGCCATAGAGTTAATTGTGTTCTGTTGGCTTATTTGATTTGAAAGGTTAAATCGTATTAATTGAGAGAAATCGATTTTGAATTAAAAAGCAATTTAAATTATTGTAATAGCTAGAAAAGTATTAAATTTGGAGAATTATTTTTAAATAAAAATTTTTAATTCCAAAATAGAAATTTTGGGTCAACTCTTCCATATAACCCAAATTTGGGGAAAAATGGGAGGATGGACAATTTTGGAGGATGGACATTTTGGAGAAAATTTTTGGTGGAAAAGATTTTGGAATGAAATTGGGGGTTTTGGGAAGGAATGATTCTGGACCTGACAGGATTGGGCTCTCCTTCAGCTAATCCAGGATTGCGCATGAAGGTAGGATTCTGAACTGATTTCTTGTTGCCAAAAGAATTTTCTGTTCTAGTTGAAAGAAATGAATTTGTGATGGAAAATCAATTTGTTTGGCTGGAGATTTTAAATGGAAATGTGTATTTTTCCTCATGGTTGTTTGGGTGTTTGAAACCCTTTGTTATTGGAAAGGATGAGAAATCCTTCAAGAAATTGTGATATCAAACTCAGTCTGTTTCAAACCGAAATTGTTATTTCAAATTTTTGAGTGGTTCTGTTGTTGTTTTTAATCCGAACTGTGTTAAAAGAAAATTTATACGTTTTTTTAATGAACTGTGCGTTCATTTTAGTTCGGACTGTGTTTTAATGGAAAATGAAAACATTTATATTTTTTTTATTAATCGAACTGTGTGTTCGAAGAGGATTTTAATGCTTTGTAACCGTGGTGGGCGCGTTTTTATTTGTTTCGGACTGTGATTTGGGGATTGGAGGCGGGGAGTGGAGCTCCACCCGCTCCTCCCCCCTTTTTCCCGCGCGTTCCCCCGCTAGCTCCTCCCCCGTGCCTCTATCGTCCTCGCAGACTGTGGCTGTGGTTGCGGCCCACGACGGTGGCCGTAGGGGCCACGGTGGCCGCAGGGCGCCGCGGCACCTGCGGGCACCGCCGCGAGCGTCGCCGCCCCCTTTCCCTCGGCTAGGGTTAGGGCACGGCTGCCCTCGCCCGCGTTTCAATGCGTTTTTGTTTTAAAATGCATTTTCAAATGTTGTTAAATCGTGGTTTATAAAATGGGTTTTCCTTTTAATGTATTTTTTTCCCATTCAAAAAAAAAAAAGGGGCTTATAATATGTTGAATATTATTGTAATATTAGTGTTAGTTAGTTCTTAATTTTGATTAAGGAGGCATTAAACTTGACAAATGTTAGTTGGTAGTGATTAACTTTATAATGGAGTTATAGGCTAATTGTTTTCAACTTCATTTTGTGATTTACGCCTTCTTCCTAATTAAGTTCTACAACTGTAATTTCACAATTGGATATTGTCGATTATATTCTGATTGATCTTGTTCTAGTAAAATTGTACCTCACCTTCTAGCTGATTAGGGAAGATGGCTATTTGATGTAGTATTGTTTAAAAATCATAGAGAATAATATGTTATTGGAAATCGTTGGAATACGATGTAAATTCTACTTAATGATGTTTTGTTGGAGATTAAATATCTTATTTTAGTTGATTAATAGTTGTCTGAGATTTATTAATATGAATTGGTTAAAAACTCATTATGGCTTAATTTTGCCTGTTCAATGCTTGAACCTTAGGAGTTAGAAAACCAAGAACAACTTATCCCTTGATGAGGTAGATAACTGTAATCTGATTTAGATCTTGTAGAAAACTTGATCGATTTTAATGTTTAAATCAATTTGAGGAATATTGTCTTTTCTGATTATTGCCTTGCGAGTTTAATTTCTGTATTCGCCTTTAATTATGAAATGGCATGTTTTGCTTGTTTAGTAGGACCCTGTCGTGTGGCTTGACTTGGGGTACCTGTTTCAGCCCTCAGTTCCGAGTGGACTGTTGTATTGTGATGTTGTCATAGTTGGTCATATCCTCTTTGAGTGAGTCGAATGATGATTCGTGGTTGACCTTAGTTTGTCAGGTCTCTAGTTAGAGAACCGTCAGTAAGTGTTCACCTTTGAGTCGTGTTTGACCAGATGATTGTTTGTCCCTTCTTGAACTCCGTTCGTCTGACCATGTGTATTCCTTGGTTTTGAGTTCGTCTGAGTTTAGTCTAGTGTTGTATGGGAAAGTGGCTTTCGATTGGGGGCCGCGCCCAAAGTGGCTGCTGGGTAACCCGTCGAAAGTGAGTCTAATAAGTGATAACCTAAATAGATTAGAATGTAATCTCTAAATAAGATAATGTGCCTCACACATGGGACGAGTGCTATCATAGATTCGACATGCTGTGAGAAGGCCTGAAATGGCAAACCATCTTCCTTGTCTTCGCGAGAGGATGTGTGGGTCCACATGAGACTTGGATGGGCCGGAAGCTCAGATTAGGTTGCCAGGGTGACCCAGTGTATGGGACCGGGACCTATGAAGACTTGCCATGGTATCCATACCAGGTTGTGTGATGACACTTGTCCCTACGTTCGCTAGTGTGTTGTCGTTTTGTCCTGTTAAGAGTACCTTTGTGAGTCGTCCTTTTGTCTCTGCCCTTGTGAGTGTCGGTTTCATGTTAGACCTTGGGTGGTGATGGCTCAGTTTTATGGATGCTCTCATGGACCTCTTGTTTTAGCTTTGATTATGTTCAGCTGGATCCTATTCTTTTAAAGGATCGTTTATGTATTATTGACCGATGTGGTCGCTTGTATATTGTTTATATTTCGCCTTGATGGCTGGATTGTAAATGGTGTAACCTCTTGTATTCTTAACCTTATTAATTATCAGAGGGGTCTTGCAGTTGAGCAGACCCAGAGATGTAGCCCTTTAGGGGTGAACTCCGAGATCATTATGGTGTTATGTGATGTATTCTCTTATGTTTCCTTTATTCAGCTTTATCATGTATGATTAACTTATGTTAGAATGGTTGAGCGGATAATTGGAATTAACTATAAATGCTTTTATTCAGTTCTTTCTTGAATGTCATGTTGATCGAATGCGTAAGTGGTTTAGATGAGATTTATCGTAGATGCTTGTATGCAATTGTCTTTTAAAATGCAATATGATGGAATATGAATGAATGTAACTTATAGTAATGAATTATACTCAGTTGTTGTTAAGGAATTTAAATAAGCTTGGAAAGATCTCTTATGTTATGATGAAATCCTAGTGTATTATGTTAGATGTATGGCTTGTATTTTTAAATGAAAAGCTTGAATGAAGGTGATGAATGGATCTTATGATGAATCTTGCTTGAGATTTATATTTCCATCCTTTGAAAGAAATTGTCCTGATTATGAATTATCTCGTTATTAAGATATTCAGCTTTTGGATTAATTGTGTGAGTTAAGTGAATTGTGAAATTTAAGTAATCTCGTTGGGAAACTCTCTAGGTGTTAGTTGAAGTCTTCTGCTATGTAATCTGAATCTTTGATTTCTTGTTGCATCTTATGTGTTGTAACTTTAAAAAAAAAAAATTGCACTCTATTCTTGTGTATGGCTTAATCCCTTCGGGGTTTCCTGGCGGGGCATTACATTAGTAGCATGGTCTTGTTGTTAATCCCACTAAAAGCCATTTTGCTCAAGTATCTCTTATTTTAATTGGCATTCATCTTCTTCCATGGGGGAGAAGCAAAAACTTTAGTGGTAAATATTCACCAATTGACGAATATTTTGTATCAGCCATTTCAAATTTGACTAATAAGTTGGATTGAATGAGGCGGTCGAATCACCCCGACTTTATCAATTTTTGGTCAAATAAATTTCAATTCGCCTTCATTTTTATTAATTATTTGTAACGATTTAAAGTTTTCGCCAATAGAGTCTACATTCTCACAATGGTCTATTTAATATTTTTACCTGCAATTTTGGAAGTGTGCCTTAATTCACAATCATATTCACCAATAGCCATCAATAGTTCAATTTGCATGAGGACGCAATTCGCTTGACATTTTTGGAAGTGTATCTTAATTCTCCGCAATATTTGCCAATATTATTAATCGTTCAATATTGTGGGAGGATTGATTTTGCCAATTCGATTATAAGTCCATCCCAATTGATGATCTGTAATCGCCTAGTAAATTACAACATATATTTTTTTTTGAGGTTTGATTTGCCCTACATTTCCATAAGATGTGTTATAATTAAGTGGGATTCACCAAATATTTGTATGCCATTTTTAATTTCTGCTGAATTCGCCAAATATAAATTGGTATAAGATTGTATGATTTATATCAAAAAAAATTTACACAATTTTGTTGGTTCTGAGCTCTCATTTTGGATAAATAAAGAAGTTGTAGACAAGAACAACCATTGTTGCATTGCCGACTACTAGTGCCACTCACTAAGAATCTAAAGGTAATTGATCATTTCTTTGAAGTGATAATATTATTCATCTCAATCTGTTTGCAATTTTTATTTCATTCGTATTGAGTAGGGAGACCTCAAACATCTATATTCTAGGCCCTAGGGGCAATGAATCTTTTAGTCTATTATTGCTTCTTAAATCAGTAGATAGTTTTTTGCAGCCTTTATTTCATTGGAGATGTCAAATAGGAAAAAGGGTAAGACTTGTGAATGTGGTGAAGGCCAAGAGAGGCTAGCAAAATGCAAAACCTTAAATTCATACTTTAGCAATGTTTGTGGTCCAAAAGACGAAGGTACATCATCACAACTACCACATTCACAACTTATACCAAATATTGAAGAAGGTGACAAATGTGATATCTCAGATGACAATGAATAAGATTTTGTCGATACCTAGGGTAGCGGGAATGAGATAATCGGCTTGGTTGACAATGTCATAGATGATGATGATGATGATGATGATGATGATGATGATGATGATGATGATGATGCACGAAAGGGGAAAAGAAAATTCAAATAAGAAATGGTTATGTAGTGGGATATGGCGACGCATTTTGAAATGAATTGGGTGTTAAAGTATCCATTCATTGAATCAGTGAAGAATCCAAAAAAAAGTGACCCTCCAATAGAATGTAGGTGTAAGATTTGTAGATGGAAATATAAAAAAGGAGAAGAGGATGCAGCTAAAGCTTGACACCATAGAAAATCATATTGGCAAATTTTACGAAAAACAAATCATAGATGGAATTGAAAAATCAATGATAAGATGGAAAACAAAGAAGCAATGTCAACATGTTAAGTGTGCCTTAAAATAAGATGCACATTTGAAAAGATAGGCAAAGCTCGCTGAATGTGGAGGTTCTCTTGAAGTTATTTTCGGAAAGGCAATGGCAATAACATAAATGGGAAAAAAATATTCAGTTAAGTGTTGTTTTTTATATTTTGATCAGAGGGCGTCCTATGATGGACTACCTAGAAATTAGTACTTTTTAATACTTTTTGGGTCTTCCTAACTTTCCTAATAGTCATTGGTCAATAAACAATGGATGGGAATGGGAAAGTTGTCTTTCCGAGATAGAAAAATAAGATATAAAGGAAAAAATAAGAGATTCAAACTTTATTGCATTGTCTTTGGATGAAGTTACAACAATAGATAATATGTCTTGGCTATGTATACATATTTATACTATAAAAAGTCATGTCTCCCAACCTCATCTACTATGTGTTTCTAAATTGAAGGAGAGTGTGACAAGGAAAACTCTCTTTCAACTAGTTAAGAATTTTTTGATTGAATATGAAGGTATGGATGACTTGAAAATTGCAAAAAAGTTGGTATGTGTAGGAGTGCATGGAGCTTGAATAATGCAAGATCTTAGAAATGGTCTTTGCATAAAGCTACAAAATTCTTGTTCACCCTACATGGCACATAGAATGAATCTAGCTTTTAAAATTTTGAACAAGTATCCTCTAGTAGAAAATGTTGAAGATTTAGTCAAAGAACTCTAATCATACTTTTGTCGAAGTCCCAAATGGTTTTTGGAATTTCAAAATTTTGTCAATGAAATAGCCAATTGGAACAAGCTTCTTAAGGATATTGATACAAGATGGATCTCCTTGCATGGTCCAACGCATCGAGTTTATTCAAGATATCAATCCTTGATTAGATTAATGTAAAAACATCACCACACAATAAACAAAGCTCTCGATCTACTTCGTAGGTTAAGTGATATAGAGATAATCTTAACTTTAGGAGGTCTTCTCCCCATGCTAGAGGAAATGAATCTTCTTGTGAAAAAAGTCGAAGAAAGAGCTATGTATATTGTAGAATATGCTAAGCTATGTAAAATTACATGCATGACTCTCGATAATCTATATCAATCACAACAAACATTATAAATAAAAATTTTGCTAGCTGGCAAACATTGACAGATTTGAACAATCCTAACATTTTTTTCAATTTAATGCAAACGGGGAGTCATGTGTCAGTGTATGTTGATTTGAGATACCAATGCACTACCTTGCCATGATCATGAAACCAAGATATTGCTCTACGAAGCAAGAAGTAAGTGTCACGAGGGAAGATTTCAATAAGATTGTTGAGTCTATGACTGCTATTCTAAAGAAAATCCTCTCTTCTATTTCCTTAGATATTAGAAAATGATTCCCTCATGATGAGTTACTTGAAGCCATGTCTATTATTTTTCCTCAATATTAGGAACTCAACAATCCAGTTGATTATCATCAGAGGATAATGACTTTGATAAACCATTTTTGCAAATGTGTAGAAATCAATGGACAAACTATAGAAGGTGTAATGCCCCACTAGGAACCCCAAAGGAAAACCCACAACAAGGGTGAAACAATTTTTTTTTTTTTAAAGTATAATCATATTAGGTGCATTAATTACAATGTTTGCACAATAACAACACAAGCAGAATACTTACACCAGAATTCCTTAAGGGTTACCAACGAAGAATAAAACTACAAGTTAAATTCCACAATTAAGATTAATCCAATTAACCATTAATACTCATAGAACATAATAAGCCATATGCAATAACAAATTACACCATTGAAAGATTGAAAGGATACAATATACTTTCTCTTCAACAAAGCATTTACACCAATCATATAGAAAGTTGATAAATAACATCCAAAACTTAGGATTACACTGATCTTCCAATACATGGCTCTCAATATACATATAAAGTTACAACTTAACCAAATACAAGGTTACATAAGTCATTGATACAATTGACCACAAAGGTCTCCAAATAAATAATCTCCAAACATGAGGTAGAGCAAGAGTCACGAACCACAAGAACACTTGCAAAGCCAATCCTTGCATGAAGGTACAAACAAGAACATCCGATGGGAAGTGGCACTACCACTTGACCATGTGATCCCAAACTAGAAATCACCCCACTGTGCTAGGAGATAGAAGAGGACCCTCAAGCAAGAAAAAGCATGACATGGTCGACAGAATAAAATGACTCCATGACAACACAATACGACTCCACAATATTCCAGTTAACTCAACATCACAATACACAAGTGAACCTAAAGAGAGAGTGTCATCACATAGCTTATGATGGTTACCATGGTCAGCCTCCATAGGTCCCGACCCCCATCCTAGTTTATCCTGGTAACCTTTCCCGAACCTTCGGCTCCAACTAAGTCTCATATGGACCCTACTACCCTTTCATGAAGACAAGGTGGTCGGTTTGCCATTCCAAGCCTTCCCACTACATCATGAGCCCTTTATGAGAACTCAACCATGCACGAGGTACAATATCTTATATAATGTTATAAACTACCCACCTAATCAATTTATTAGATTATCACTTATTATCTGACTTTCGATGGGTTATCCTGCCATCCACTTTGGGTGCAACCCCCACTCGAAAGTCAATCTCTCAAAGGACACTAAACAAACATGGTCACTCCATGAGGACCCTGTGGTGAAACAAACAACCATAACACCACTATCCAAAAACAAGTGGTCAAAACAAGGACATATTGATGCTTGGTTAACCATAAGGCAAAGACACTACATGGTTAAGACAATGAGGTCATCATATATCACTTGGTCAAAAGTACCAAATACACCACAACAGGACGACTGAACCAAAGATGAGAAATAACCATAAATATATCTCTTGCAAGGAAAGTTAATTTCACTAAGTCCACACTCAGACAATCTTGAGAAAATCAACATCATAAGCACTTGCAAACTTAATTGATTGAAAATTAAATAAAACAACCTTATACAACATTCACATCTATTTAATTTCCAAATTCAATACTCCAACAAGAATAAAATCCACATAAATATTCAATCGAATAAAATATGAATTAATAAAAGACATTTAATCCATTTCTAGAATACATCCAAATTTACCAATTTAAATTAATAATTCATGCCTTGATTTCAATAAATAAATTCATTAAATCAAGATAAAATTCACTTTATAACTACCATTTAAAATTAAAGTTTAAAACCAACTTTTAAAATTCATTGCGTTTTATAAAAAAAATGATTAACGACATATTATAAATTGTACCACGAAGGGTACAAAGGCACGCGGGGGCCAAGGCCTACTCGTGGTAGTGCTGCTATCAGAGCAGCAGGCACTACCTGTCGGTAGTACTGCTACCAGTGGTAGTAGGCCTACCAACGGGTAGTGCTACTACCACGTAGCAACACTATCGACCGCGTAGAAGCACTACCGACCAGTAGTGCTGCTACATGTGGGTAACCAGACACTACCGTCTTGCGTGGTGGGGCTAGCCCACCACAGGGGTAAGGTTAGATTTAATAATAATAAATTTTCTACTTCCTTTGCATATTAAAAATCAATTTAACATGAAATCAATTCATCCCCTGTTCATTTCACGAGAGCGCATACACAGTGCCAAACTCCAGAATACAAAGGGATATTTACCAATAAGGTAAATGGTGAATTAAAAACACACAAGATCCCAATAATTAAAGTTTTAGGCAACAAAAGAAGGATTTAAGAGATAGGAGAAGGATTATGATAAATTTCTTCACTTCCATTACACAAGAAGGATTCCTTGCATCTATCAAGAGGTAACAACCAATTTTTTCCAACATAAACCCCAAATCTTGGGCAAATAGATACTAGAAAACACACAGCAAACTAAATCTATTCCTTTCTATTCCAAATAGAAGAGATAATTCAAGAATTTGATTTTGAATGAACAAATAACAAACAACAAATAGAGAAATGAACCATTTCTTTCCAATATGCAAACATTTGATATGAGTTCCACAAATTCAACAATAACAAACACTCTTTCTTCCATTCCAATCACTCAACAAGAATCTACAAAGAGATTTGCATTTTTCCAACACACAGGAAGCAATGAAAACTTTCAAAATTAAATTTCAAAACAAGAAGAGATTATCCAACCTTCAAGAAAACCAAGGACCAAATTGATGGAAGAATCCCAATTCTTGCCAACCAAATCCAATTCTAGCTCCTCTTCCAAAATGGTTTTCCCAATTTCTCTTTCAAATATTTTGCCTCCCCATTCCCGCGAACTCCCAGGAATATATGGGAAAATAATTTCAACCTAAACTTTCTAGGTTAAAAGTTTTCTCCACGAATCAGATTAATATATTTAAAAAAGTAAAAACAATCAGATTTTGCCTTTATCATAAACAATTCTTTCCAGCAAATAAAATACAAAAGTCAAAAAGGAAATGTAAAAAGAAAAGCTTTTAATTTTATTTCATTTCCATTTTCACAATACTTTCTTTCAACATAATCATTTAAGATTTAAATGGCTAGGCAATTATTTATTTCCTTCCACAAAATATTAATACAACTTTACACAATAAAATAAGCCATTTAACCATTTAATTCTAGCAAATCATTTATTTAAATTAAATCAATAATCTCAAGAGCATAATAATTAACTAATTATGCCAGCATAAAAATAGATCATTCACTCAATTAAATAACCATTCAAATAAATGAAAGCACACAAAATGAAGAACGATCAAATGACGACTCACAAATGACCAAACCAAAGCACTATGACTCACATACCGGCCAGATGGGAAAAACAACTGACTGATAACACTCACACGAGTGTAACTGCGGGTCAAATTAGGGTCCAACCACTATCTCCTCCACTCCCATCGGACATGTAAGGCACACTCAAACTTGTAAAACCAAGTGGAGTCGATACCCCGTACCTACTCGGTACTTGTACTTGCAATATCCTACACCAAAGAACCACATGTGCATATAGATAAATATATATAATAGACACGACACACGCATCGATGAAGGAGAATCATGGCATTCCCTATCTCACCGGAATGAGTGAAGGAATATCATCCCCTCGCATCCCATACACATGCAAACACACAACATATAAATAACGCATCGCACATATAAGGTAAAAGTGTCAGTCCATGGTAATGATCCATAAAATTAACATTAATCATAAGCACTGAGATACTGCATAAAAGAATGAAATAACATCCTATCAAGTTTGAATCAATATATAATAATGTTCCTCTGAACAATCCACTGAAGTCAAACATAAATACAAAAAGAGTCTGATCGAGGAGGGATAATATAGAAGGAATTTTAAATGAAAGAATTCTTAGAGAGAAATCAGCCCGTTTTGCAATAACTATGAGGCATCATTTGAAGGTTTGAAAAAAACAAAGATCTCCTTGGAAGAGAGATCTAAAACAAAGGTTTGGACAAAGATAGGTTAGAGCACACTTTTTCATTATCAAAATTTCTCAAACTTGTTGATTTATGTCAAAACATGATATTGGTTTTGGTGGAGGATGAGAGAGTTTTCAATGCTTTGGGGTTCTTAAATCAAAGATAAGGAACAACCTAGACAAGAATTTGGAAAATTGCTTGCGGTTGTATACATCGAGGTATGATGTTTGAAGTTTTTGTTATGAAAGGGCTTTGGGAATCTAGAAGTCCAAAACTGAAAGAAGAGGGTTGGGCAACACTACAAACCAAAGTTGGACAATTGATAGTGAAAGAATGAATGCCAAAGACACATATACTAATAGTTTTGAGATGCAGTTAAGCAAAGGTATACAGACTGAAGAAAACATAGACAATAATGAAGGAAGCTCTCCATTTGATGATCGGGATGAAGAGATGATTTAGCAAATTTAAGAGATTTAGCACTAGTAGTTACTAGGTATTTATTAAACTTTTACCACAAATTGTATTTCATCATTCATATTAAAAAATACTAAATGTGGTTGATGATATTTTATGTTTCTTTCAATGTCATTTAATATTGATATGCAACTGCAATTTTTCAAATTCCTATTTACAAGTTAATAAATTAATGTACTATTTTTCAGTGTTCAAGAATAAGGTTGCATTAGTGATTACATCATGATCATAGAGACTATTAGCCACTTTTCTTGCTACCTTCAATCCTAAGGAGAAACACAACACCAAATAATGGGATTGTTAACCTAGAACATGAAATCGACACTATCTATAATCAACCTATCATACTGTCTCTAGCCAGATTTAAATATACTAACATAAAACTGAGAAAAGTTCATAGTTATGATTGCACCCATATTAGGGCTTGTTCCTATCATTGAGGGAACATGATATAAGTTGCTAGATAAAGCCCAAATATGAATCAACCCCAAGCCATCTTGTACTTTAATAGTAATTACACATTCATAGAATCATAAAATAGAGTCAATTCAAGCCATGACAAATTACAATAAGCTTGAAATTACAAACAAAGTAAAGTAGAAAACCTGAAAGCATTTGGGAATACAAACTATATAATACATTTTGTGAAATCATTATATCATCTTATGTAGCATGCTCCACTCTCCATTTGATGGAAGTCCTATTTGTTCTAGCATTTTGTAAGTGACATGCAAATTTGTCAAAAATATATAATTGGAAGTGGAACTTGACATCAATGTTACATCCAAAGCTACATTCAAGGCTATCAATGGTTTGGTGAAGGCCAAAAAGTTAGCCTCATTTGTGTCCCTAGGAAATAAGTCCAGATCAAACTTAATTTTCTCCTCCATCTTATTTTTGAAAGCAACATTTCCAATGTATTGTTGTGTTGTATCAAAACTCTTTGGAAAACCCAGATCTATCAATCTTTGTACCTTTCCATGCAGCTTCTTAATCTTTGTTTCAGCCTTCTCAAGACATTCTTGTGCTTCCCATAGTTTCATACATTTTTGAATGTTAAATGATGCCTTTGTTGAGGCACCAATGCGGTTGTGAATTCCCTTGGATGCCAAATATTTGTCATTGTCTTTATAGACTATTTGCAAAATTTGATTTGAAATTTTCTCTCTTGAATTCATGTTTCTATTTTGAGCAATGTATTCAATGAGCTTCCCATAATGTACTTTGAGATTTCCAATCAATTCAAACAATTGACACAATTGGTCAGTCCTCTATATTATTTTCTCCCAAATGTTTTGTTTCATATACCTCATTGTTTGTTTCCAAGATTTGGTCAATCTTTCTTTGGAAGATTTAATTTCATTGTATGTCTTCTGCAGCTCTTATGTTAGTCTTTCATTGTTTTTATTTCTTTCTTTTCTTTTTATTCCCATCGATTTCCTCTTTCCTTCTCATAGTCCAATTGGTTTTGTAAATTTCTTGTTGAGGTAGTGACATTCTCCAGCTTTTTGTATAATTGTACTAAAGAGGCTCTTTCATTTTCAAATTTTTTGATGCTTTCAGCTAAGCTTTTATTTAATTCATTCAGTTCCACCTATGTTTGTTCATTCTCTATACTTGTAGATGTAGAGGTAAAAAAATTTCTCTTTTTTTGTAATTCACTGCTCTTGTTATCTGCAACTTTCCTCTTTGCTTTCTCATTTTCTAGGTTTGCCTGCAACTTTTGTATTTGTCTCTCCATCTTATTTCTCCCTCTCTCTCTTGATTGAGAAATTATGTGCACACCACTTCGTTGGTCTTTCTTGACACATTAATTTTGTCCACATTTTTAACTCCTGAAAAATCCATTTGGATAGTGCTAACGTGAAATTGGGAGGGATCAATCTAATTCTCTAGTTTATTTTGATTTGGAATTGGGGGCATAACAACCATGTACTCCATCATTTATTTATTTAGGTCATATGTCGGAAATACCTTGTTCATTGCAATTTGTTCCTCTACAAATGTAGTACCAGAAACCTTCATTATTAGCTTCCTATTTTATTTATTTTTTATTTGTTCTCCCTCTAAATTGATCAACGAAATTATTGCAAATAAAATTTGGGGTTGCTGACACAATTAAATGTTTGAATGGTGAAATAGCACTTGCAGTGATATAGGAACCTCCACTTATGCCTGTGGCCTTGACTATTTCATTCTAAGGTCTAGAAAAAGATACAAATCCCATTCCTAATCTTGTCCCATTATCACTCACAGTTTTGTTAGGCCTAATATGGAAAGCTAATGTACTGAGAGGGGAGGGGTGAATCAGTACTTCAAATCTTTTCTTCAACAATAACTTTACTGATAAGCATAAACCAAAAACTGTTGTAACATAATATAATGCTAAAACAAATAAATAACAATCATACATGATTCACTCCATAACACATATATTTTGGTTACGCAGAAACTCTTGGTTAGAGAGAAAAATTGTGGTGGGGATGGCACCCACAACTTCACTACTGCAATAATAAAGGTTGCTCGGTTAGAGCTACATGTTTAGCTATTTCTGATAGCTTACCCTGTTAGGAGTATCAAGATCATTAGATCTACCTTGCTAAAGGATTTTAAAACACTTATTCTAAATGTTGCACCTGGTTAAAGGCTTTTCAATTTATAGACTTTGTTAGAGTCTTTTACCCTGTTAAAGGTTTCTCTTACAACTCAAAATATTACAACACAATATTACAAAATATCTGCAACTTCACATATGGAATGTTATAGCAGATTCTATGTGCTCAAAATGAGATTACCTTGCTTATAGCATACCTCGGTAATCCATAGATTAACTTGGTAAACCCTTTTGTTTACTTTGTTCCTTGATTGTTCTTTGAAATCCTTCTTGATGACCTCTGTGTCTCTAACAATCACAATACTCAGTGTTTCCTTATCTATTTCACATGTCTTGCTTCATACACCTTTTCTTGATCCTCAATTCATGTTGAATAAATAGATCTCTTATGTCAGTGATCTATTCATGCTTTGATCTTACAAACATGATTCATCAAATGAATAACCATACAAAATATTTCATTGGATAGATGACCTCAAGATCATACAAACTCTTTAAGGTGCAATTTCCTAAGTGATAATGATATCTCGTTCCTCGATCTTGTAATACGTTTACCATATGTGTCTAGGTTCAATGAATCTAGTAACACATTTCACTCAGTGTGTGTTCACTCGGTATATCATTTTTGTTGCTCGGTAGACATAGAGTGTTACTCGGTAGACAGCTCGGTGTATACTAAGCTCTGTGACTACCGACTAAATATTTCGGTATTAATAACCGACTAGAGTATATAGAATGACTTTGAACCTGAAACTAATGGCAACATAGTAAATAGTAACAATCTCCCCTTTTGACATTAGTTGAGATGTTTGACAAAACTTCTTTCAAAGTCATAACTCAAAATCTATATACGTACAAAATTTGACTAATCTAACAATATATACATTTGTCAATAAATAGTATACTTAGATATACTCCCATTATCAATATACTGTACAAAACTCTGATTGTGCATACGTTGTGATAAATATTTTGTATTTACTACTCGGTGTACTACTCCCCCTATCAAAATTATCTTATATACACTATATACTCCCCCTTTTTGACAAACATCAAAGCTTAGTTACCATTCAGTGGAGGCAACTGGTTAAAAATGGATTTATACTTTTTCCTTGCATCGGTGAGAGCGGTAGAAAGGGCATCCTTGACACTATCCATGAGTGAGCTGTAATGTCGGCTAACAGTGAAATCAATCCATCTAAAGTGCTTCCTTCTGGCTGAGTGGATAAAGAGGTAGCCTTGTTGATCTGTTCTTGGATGGAGGACAAGTGTGGAATGAATAAGGTTTGAAGAGTCATAATGTCCATCCTTATTTTGTGTTCTTCATTCCTAAGTTCCAATTGTTGAGCCATGAGCTTTTTTAACTTGGTATAGAAATTCTAAATAGAATTTGGCTCAGTGGTCAATGTATGGGAGAGATCAGTGATCTCTTTCTCGATCACTTCTATTTTATTCTTGATGTCTTTAATGAATAAAGAAAATGTATAGAGTTTCTGAAATAAAGAAAGAATGTGCTTGAGTTGAGGGGACAACTCAGCAATAAATTTGACAAGTTTTACTTTGCCAATAGCAATGGCTTTTTGTACCTCTTCAATCATTTTTGCAGTGAGTTCTTTGTCCTTCAACTTGCTCAAGTATTCAGATGTGTCTACTCCAGATGTCTCTATTTTAGTTAGGAGTTCATCCAGTTGAACATGGATGGCTGCATCTTTTGTCACTGTAGCTTCAAGTAGCATATCTATTAATAGTGTTTTCACCTTCTAAAGTACTCTATTTTTCTTTTGTATAGCCATTTGCTTCTCTTGTTCTTCTTTGGCTTTGCATAGTTCACCGAATTCAATAAGTGCTTGCCCTTTTAATTTGGATATGTCTACATTCGGCAACACTATTGGTTTTGACAAATCTAATTTGAAACTATGCTTTTTCATTTTCAATTCTTTAGATGAGGAGGTTTTCACCGGTTGAACTAATACAATGGCTTGGGAGGCTTGTTGACCCTTGGTAGGTTGCTCGGTAGAGGCAACACTTTTGTCAATTTCTTTAACCTCAGATGTAGCCTTCGGTGAATCTGTGCTCTGGGTCTCAGTTGTAACATTTTCAATGCTAGAAGGGGCTTGAGAAGTCTGTTCCTTGGTGGCCTGAGAAGTAGCTTCTCCTTTTGTAGACTTGTGACTCTCTTTTCCTTGTTCAGTATCTTGAGGTGTCTTGGTTGAAACATGCTGAGTGACCGGAGGATAGGGCTAAACTTGTTCCAAAACTGACTCACTAGATACCAGTTTGGCATAAGCATTCCCTTCAATCATTTCCTATTCTTGTACCTCGGTGTCCATGATATCCTCATCAATTTGTATAGTATCACCGGGGTCTTGCTCGGTGACATCAACTATTTCAGCTTCAACTTGCTCACCAGCATTCTTGATTCGAAAGATTTCCTACCACTTTTCTTTGGTCTCATTCTCTACTTCAAGATAAAGGCCATTCATCAATTTCAAGGCTCTTTGCTTGACTAGGAAGTTTGTCTGGTAGTTTTTCAGATGTTCATGATCTCATCTACCGACATGTCTGAGAAGAGATGTACCAGACCTCTTTCTCTCATCTGTTTTTCCAAGTCCATAGCATATTTCCACCTGTTATCAATATGCAAATACAATTCTTTTGGAAGAGAATTAGTTACTTCCAATGGGACCAATCGGAATTTCAGAAGTGTGTAGATGCCAGCTTCTTCTATTTGTTTCTTTTCTTCATCATTTCTAGATTCATACTTAACATATCTAAATGATCCAAATCCATCATATTGTTTCAGATTAGCATAGAAATTATCAACGCTATGTACATCTTTCTTTTGACTCTTAACAATCTAAAATTTGCTTGCATCTTCAGATTCGGTGTCACTAGACTCTTTAGTCAAAATGAGTCTCCGAGTAGATTTCTTATAAGTTTTTGTTACCTTTGGATTTCTTCTTTGTTTCAAGTTCATCGGTCAACCTTGATACTTCAAGTTTTAATGCTTGATTCTCATCATCTTTCAGATTTGCTTCATGATGTGCATAACCCAATTGATTTGATAGATTTTGTTGAATTCCAGTCAACCTTGTGATTTCATCATTCCTTTTAGATTCAAGCTGTTATCTTTCTCTTTCTAGATCTCTTAATTTATCCTCGACTGTCCTCAATGCATCAAGATTTTTAGTCCTTTATGTGCTGAAATGTTCATGATCTCTTTTCATTGCTTTTAGCTGATCAGTCAGTGCTTTGTTCTTTTCTTTCAATTGTCCAATCATTTCTTCAGTCTCTTCAAATATACTATTCTCAGATGATGTCTCAATTTGTTCCACTAACTCTTGAGAGTCCTGCAAATCATCAAACAATCTTCTTCTAACTTTCAGAGATTTTTGCATTTGTTTTTGCAAGTCAGCAATCACTTGATTAGCATGATCCAATTCATTTTGAAGATTCACAATTCTCTAAGATTGTCTGTAGCCTTCCATTGATAAGATCTTTCTCTTTAGGCAATTAAACCCTTTTCCAAGATTCAAGCTCTAATACCAATTGTTAGGCCCAATATGGAAAGCTAATGTACTGAGAGGGGAGGGGTGAATCAGTACTTCAAATCTTTTCTTCAACAATAACTTTACTGATAAGCATAAACCAAAAACCGATGTAACATAATATAATGCTAAAATAAATAAATAACAATCATACATGATTCACTCCATAACACATATATTTTGGTTACGCAGAAACTCTTGGTTAGAGAGAAAAACTGCGGTGGGGGTGGCACCCACAACTTCACTACTACAATAATAAAGGTTGCTCGGTTAGAGCTACATGTTTAGCTATTTCTGAATGCTTACCCTGTTAGGAGAATCAAGATTGTTAGATCTACCTTGCTAAAGGATTTTACAACACTTCTTCTAAATGTTGCACCTGGTTAAAGGCTTTACAATTTATAGACTTTGTTAGAGTCTTTTACCCTGTTAAAGGTTTCTCTTACAACTCAAAATATTACAACACAATATTACAAAATATCTGCAACTTCACATCTGGAATGTTATAGCAGATTCTATGTGCTCAAAATGAGATTACCTTGCTTATAGCATACCTCGGTAATCCATAGATTAACTCGGTAAACCCTTTTGTTTACTCTGTTCCTTGATTGTTCTCTGAAATCCTTCTCGGTGACCATTGTGTCTCTAATAGTCACAATACTTAGTGCTTCCTTATCTATTTCACATGTCTTGCTTCATACACCTTTTCTTGATCCTCAATTCATGTTGAATAAATAGATCTCTTATGTTGGTGATCTATTCATGCTTCGATCTTACAAACATGATTCATCGAATGAATAACCATACAAAATATTTCATTGGATAGATGACCTCAAGATCATACAAACTCTTTAAGGTGCAATTTCCTAAGTGATAATGATATCCTGTTCCTCGATCTTGTAACACGTTTACCATATGTGTCTAGGTTCAATGAATCTGGTAACATGTTTTACTCAGTGTGTGTTCACTCAGTATATCATTTTTTTTGCTCAGTAGACATAGAGTGTTACTCAGTAAATAGCTTGGTGTATACTAAGCTTTGTGACTACCGACTGAATATTTCGGTAGTAATAACCAATTAGAGTATATAGAATGACTTTGAACCTGAAACTAATGGCAACATAGTAAATAGTAACAAATTTGTTGTTATCATACTCACTTGAGGGGTTTGTTTTGAAGCTGGAAATAATACCTTCATAGTGGAACTTGATTGAGTTGGAGTTGTACTCGTCATTATTGTCATAACATTTTGCTTCTTCAAAATGCCTTGATCACTCAGATTCTGTATAGTATCTTCTATTGTTGGCCTCTTTTGAGTGATTTTTTTTGTTACACTTGTTGAAAACAACTAGTACTAGTACCCATACCATCCCCACCAGTGGTAGTAGCACCTAATTTACCACCATGTTCTGATTGTGATTGAATCCGAGTGTCAGGATTTGAAGCTCTAACAAGACATGGTTCAGGTGTATATGTATTACTTTTCCCTATTGATTCAACTCCAATGCCTCAATGATCTATAGTTTTTCTTGGTTATACCTCTGGTGATGTCCAAGGGCCTTGTCCTTTGGACCCAAGACCACCACCTTGATAACCCATTTTTACCATCATCATTGCCCTTGAAGTATATGTTTGTTTCACGGTCTCACTCAAAATAGATGTTTTTGCATAGTCTGTAGTAGTTGTTGTAGTGTGACCTGAGGGTGTCTCATTATCACTATCAGTATCTCTATCATTATCACTACCATCATATGCTTCTGAGGGATTCTCTATATTCCACAATTTGCTAAACTCAAAATCCTTTGGGATAACTTCAAAATTTGCAATAGTCTATAATTCGCCTAGTTTCTTTCTCATAGACCAAAAATCATTTATTTTGTTTCATGGCCAGTTTGCCTCTACACAAGCTTTTGATAGAGAAACTAGGATACTTATTCTAGTAGATGGAACATCAACTCTTTTGTGAAAATTTTCAGACCTCTTGATTTGGATTCCCTTGCTCTGTTGTTCTCTATGGATGCAATGCAATAATTTGTGCTGACAATTGTTCTAGAGAAATAATTTTCTTAGTAGAAATTTCCTCCACTTTTTTGATCTCATCCCAAGAATCCTTGTTTTTCAACATTTATAACAAAGGTTTACTTTCATGTTGGATTTTACTTGCAAAATTCTTATTCATCACAACCATTGCTTTAATGATGTTGCATGGATCATATTGCTAGTAACTGTCAACATCAAAATTAAAAAATTAAAAAAATTCATGTACCACACTAAATGATTTTCTCTCAAATGTGAATCCTCCACATGAAAAAGGTAATGAAGGAAATATGTTCTTCTTTTGTTGACCAACAAAGTAGAGTCGATCTATACTCTCCATCTATCATACATATTCCAATGCAAAAACCCTCTATGTCACATGTATTGGAAGTTTGTAGGCTTATATTCTTGATCCATAAAACCTTGACATGGTATATTCTTTCATGAGGAACCAGCCAGCCAATTCTATTTTAGGTCCTAGTTGAATGCAATCTCTACAAGACTCAGGCAATCTAGGCATTGGAGTGTTTGTAATTGTAGGATACATTGGAGCCAAAAAGAAGTCTACAAAATGGTTGTAGTTCCTTCTCTTATCACGCATCCTTATCTTAGTGGTCCATTCATATATTGGAAACTATTCTCACCTCATGGTCCTTACACATCTAAATCTGAAGCTTGTTGGTCTCGAACCTTCCATGATATTCCACTAGAAAAAGATGGCACAAGTAGGTTGTAAACCTAAATTTCTTAGAGGAACCTCTTTTAATCATTAAAAATTGTTTGTGCATGGATTGAACAACTTGCTCAAGAAAATTATATCTAACAAGTGATTAACACAATGGATATTAAATACCATTTCAAGGAGGCTTGCACCCACTTCCCTATTATTTTCCAATTTGAGGCAAAATTTTAGCATGGAAATAGTATCCTGAACCCATAGCACAAAAATATCTCCTTTATAAGGAGGCTTATAATTTTGATCCAATTGGATACACCATCAATTGTTATAGTTTTGAGATATTTATTTTTCCCCTCTTCATTGATTGCTTCATAATCACAGGCAATATTTTCTAGGTCAATGTGGACATTTGAGTTTCCAAAATCTTCTACTCCAACCCTAAGTCCAGCAAGCTTTCAAATTCTTTCTCGGTAATGGATAAAATTTCCTTTTGGATATTTTATTAACAATTTCTTTTATATTTCATCATAATTTTGGATGCAGACCATGACAATTTTCAAGAAAGGGAAAACCTCAAGTAACATCATGCATCCCAATCCAACATCCCACGCTATATTTATGTTTTGTCTTAATATTTTACTATAAACAATATTTCTTGCCCTGGCCCCTATGAGTGTGACCTTATTCTCACATGAAAATATATTTTTTGCGGTTTGCCTACCATGGATTATAGGATCATAAATATCATGGTATTCATCAGTGAAACCTGGGATTTTAACCAATTGGGCATAGTCTATTGTTTGTATCTCTTTACCTTTCCCCACTGCTGGTAGCTTGGTATGATAGTGGTAATAGACAAGCTTGAAAATGTAAACCTTCAATGCCTGGTCCCCTAATTCCACAATCTAAAATACAAGATTGAAAAAATTAAAAACATGGGATATAGGTGTTTTGTATTTCTCTGAGGAGCTTATCCATAATTTTAATTTGAAGCGATGAAAAAATAGACTGGAGTGGACAGACTCTGTTGCATCCTCGTATCTAGATTCTAAATCTCCCTAGTTAACTGGGTACTCCAAAGTCCATTCTCCCTTAATTTCAAGAGCTTCCTCAAAGGGCAAATCCATGGTTAAAATTTGTTTCTTTATCTTTCTATATTTTCTTAAAAGCTTGCATTCCTAACAGTGTTCACAAGTGTCTCTATTCTGGAGAATTTTAGTAGAATCTTATGTCCTTTAGAACTTCGGCCTAAAATAGAGCTTATGCCATTGATCTGTGATCATCCAATTGTCATTAAATTGATTATAATTAAATAATTATAGACTTATAGTTAATTAAGTATATTATTTAGCATAGTTAATTAGACAATTCTCACATGTGTCTCTATTCTGTAGACTTCTTGTAGAAACTTTTGTCCTTCAGACTTCGACTTGAAACAGAGCTTATGTCATTGATTTTCAATCATCCAATGGTCATTAAATTGACTATAATTAATTAAGTATATAATAAAAAATTTAGTATAGTTAATTAGACAGTGCTCGCATGTGTCTCTATTCCACAGAGATTTTGGCATTGACTGGTTGGAGCAGGTAGTCAGTTTTTTAGTTATGACTTGACTCTCCTTCATCATCATCGTAACGGACCCTTTTGTTAGCCACTTGGTCACTTTTATTTTTCAATCTTTTACCTGTTGTGAATTTTCTTTGAGATCAATGGTTCATATCACTACACAATTGCATAGTTAGTCCGAGATGCTCATTCACCTTAACTCCATAGGCCCGCTCGCATAGGTGACACATGGACCCCACTAAAATCTAACTCTTCTTAAGTGGACCAATAAGATTTTTCATGATGGAGGTCAAAGGACACAGGGCGGGCCCAATCTATCCACCTTGTAAGCCACAGTATTGATCGGTCACCTCCTGTTTATCCGATGGCCCAAATCATTGCGCGATTAATCAAAGTTGCTCACCAGATCTAACTCTAGAACTCCACCCACACACATGGCACACATACTCTACCAACAATGAAAACATACACTTGGACCACTAAATGAATGGCATGTGGAAATCCACATAACACGGCGAGGACGTGTGTCTTGCATGCTCATCTCCTAAGTTTGATAATGTGCAATTGCCTTTTGTAAGATCAATGGCCAAGATCTTCACACGATTTCATATTTAGCTAGAAGTGCTCGATTAAGCCAATTCTATAGTGCCAAAGGTTTTTATAAATTATGGAATTAAAAAATAATAAAGACATCCACATTCTTGTTTCTCATTCATCATCACCTAACAAAGAATTAGGTATTGGGACCACAACGTTCATATATTTAATTCAACGGCTAGTTCCCACCATTAAACCAGTATACGTTCCTACAATAGATACATCCAATTTCCCATTGTAATCCTCAAATTTTTTATTATATTAGCTTCATTCTAGTTCCATTTTCCATTTGCCATGTTTTGAAATGGTCTATATATTTTTTGCAATCTAAATTTACCATTATAAGGGTTTATGCTTGAGGATTTTTTGTGTGGGGTATAACTGCATTTGTTACATTAATCATTGCTTTCTATGTGCATCTTTCAATTTCATGAGCTTAATTGATCATCTAGAGTTGTAGAGAGAATCATTTTAAGTTTTATTTTGAAACCCTAGTTATTACCCGTATCTATTTACATAATCCCTAACTCTGATAATGGTCAAGTCTTCTAGCTTGGAAAAGAGGAAGTTCTCAGAGGAGATAATTGTGCAGCTTCTTGAATCCACAAAAACACATAAGAGGTCTAAGCCATGAGCTAGTACTGATGAGTTCATAATTGGTCATTCTATAGGATTCTCTAATCCCACCATAGGGTTTTATCCTTTAGAGAAGAGGATACAACAAGAAGAAGGAATGCATCCCTGTGTTGAACATCTAGAATTTCAATCTTGCAAGGCTTGTAGTCCTGAATGTTTATGTAAATATTGAATTGGTTGATACCATTTCCAAAAGTTATAATCTAGGGAGTAGGGAGGTTTTTTCCAAGGAAGGTGGTAGATTAACAACTATCACAAAAGAGGTAATTGATGAAGTGTTCATATTAAATCCTAACTTGGATTTTACCATCAGCCTAGAGGAATTGGCAAGAGAATACAAGAAAAATAAAGGGTTGTATAGAGAGAAGCTGACATCTATGAGCCCTCAAGGTTTGAGAAGAGATAAGAGGAAATTAACTTCAAAGGAGGTTTACCCCTATAATACTAATTTATTTGTTGGATAGTTCACATACACATACTATGTTATGTGTCAAGTATGTGTTGTAGATGTTAGGAGCACAATTTTAAATTGGATGTTGGTGTTGTGTGTGGACTTCCAGAATAGAGATATCAACAGACCTTTTTATTATGCTATCTGGTGGGTGAAGGTCTTCACAGTGCTCTTTGTAAATTCAAGAGGGGAAAGTCAATTAACTTTGAGTATTACTCTTTACTGATACATATTTTCTTGTACAAGGCTCTTAAGGTTTGGCATCTTGACCTACATGTCACTTCTATTGTAAATGTTGAATTGTTTCCAGTCCAAGAGTGGACTTATGTTTGGGATATGTACATGAATGAGTCCATTTATCTTGCTTTTGAGAACCATTTTGTTAGAAAGTTAGTAAGTATTCTTTAGGGGGAGGTAAGATGGGGATTAAGCAAATAAGTAAGGAATTTTTTAAGAAATAGTGATCTTTTACCTAAATTAGGAATCCTTCATAATTGGGGATCATGGTTCTACTTTAAGGACTATATTATTATTAGGGTTTTTGGTAGCCCTGACACCCATAGGCTTTTGACTATTAATGTCCAAGATAGAGTTTCTTTCTTGGAAATATTGCATCAATTAGTAGAAGCAAAGAAGTAGAGGGGCTCATAAGGAAGGTTCATTGCTCTTGTCACAAGTTGTGGCAAGGATGTATCACTTTACAAATAGGAAAGCATATGACATTCTGGACTCCATGCTGAATAAGTATAACCTTCCCTGAGTTAAGTATAGGTACTATGATTCTAAGTGGTTTATTCAAGGCCTTGGGAAGGCAAAGCCTCAAAATCATCAATGGGATGATGAATATCAAAATATCTTATTAGAAATGATGAAGATTATAATGATATCTTGAAGAGAAAAGAAATATGGTACAAGATACAATATGAGGAACATAAGAAGACCAGAGAGGATAGATCATATGCTCCAGTATGGAAAATATTAAAGATTCTAGAAGCAAGAATGAGAGAAATTTTTGTTGTGTATCTAAATGTGGATGAAATTCCTTTTCTTCATGAGAGGCCTAGATTGGTGGTTGAGCCACAAGTTCAAGAGGTAGATGAAGAAAGGCCTATTTCTCCTCAATTTTTTGGATCTCCTATTGGTCCCGCTTCCCCTCCACCATCTTCCCCACCTGGATATGATGATCCCCTTTTTGCTTTCATTCCTACTCAAGTTTCAGTACTAGTCTCCCAAGAGCCTCAACCATCTTAGAGGATATTTATAAAAGTTGCAAAGAAGAAACCAATTGTTGCTTCTTCCTCTTCAAGAAAGCAACCATATTAGATTCAAGAGAGTCCTAGAGTTGTGACTTCTTTGCATACATTATCTCTGGGAAGAGACATTCCACTTCAATCATATGAAGGCTTTGATTTTTAGGGAGAGGCACCCTTGCCACCACATAGATTTGACATGAGATTGGATGTCACAATTCAAGACCCTTCATAGGAGTGGGCCCTTGATGCTTTTAATCATGGAGGCAACCTCAGTAAATAGATAAGGTTGAATGATGTGAGAAGTTAATGGAAGATGATGATTTTATAAATACAAAGGAGTTCCGACAATTTTTAATAAGAAATATGGTAGATGATATGAGAGAAGAAAAGGTATCAAGATTGATAGCCTAAGAGAGGATGAGAGACTTAGAATGAAGGATGAGTTTCTAAGGGCATCCAAGAAGCAATTGGCTATTATGATCCTTGAAATGGGAAGACGGATTATAAAGAAAAGTGAAGTACTTCTCTTAGAAGGTTGGGATATATCTTCTACTATGGCTTTTGATTCCTTGAGAAGGAGGTATGACATTGACTTAGACACAATGGATCTTGAATAGAGAAATAAGGTATTGTCTAGAGTAATTTTTAATGATCACCTAGATAAATTGGTCATTTGGTGTTTGCACGTGATTACAAGAAGGTCAACTCTAAGCCATGAGATGGATTAGTTGCTTGGGAGTCTCCTTGTCAAGAGAGTGGTAGATACTACTACCACAGAGGCCACGGGTATGACCATGCAAGTGGCAAAGTTTTCTCATAAGGTGGCAATGAAGGCAGATGAGGAGGTTCATATTTTAAGGGACAGGGTAAAATCATTAGAAGAACAATTATACTCGATCCTAACATACAAGCCTCTTGAGATGATTGAATATTCCTCTGAAGAAGGAATGACATAAAGAAGAGACCTACCTTAGTATAGGATAGATATGACAAGGATGAAAAATGAAATTGATATGTTAAAAGAATATTTCTTGAGGATGAAGAATAAAGGAATTATGATGGCTCAGTCCTTGTTTGAGTCAAATATTAGCACAATCCTAGATCATGCAATGCAGCTTGGGATGAGCACAGAGAGCTATTGGGATGAGCACAGAGCATTTGAAATGGTATAAGTTTCTTGATTTATCTCTGTCTCATATGAGCAAGATAATTGTAGTATTGGTAGTTGTTTTGACCAAGCCATTTCCTACCCATTTACATGACAATTTGGTATGGTTTAGATCAGGTTTTGAGGTAATGAAACAAGTCTTCATTATGCATAGAATCTATACATAGAGGATAAGGACTGAGCTCATAAGCTTCCAGTGTTTGGTTACATGCCACATGCCAGTCTTGTTTGATAAAAAGAGGAGTAGCTTGGAAGGAAGGAAAGTGTTAAGGCCTAAGTTTGAGTAGAAGACAAAGATTAAGACAATATTTGATTCAATATTGATAGACATTTTTGTAGATGAGATGTAGATATTGAAGATGTTGGAATCACATATGGATGCACTGTTAAGGTTTGACAATGGGAAGACAAAAATGGAGGTAGCTAAAGTAGAAATAGATAATAGAGACTACCAACAACATATCAGAGGACTATAGGACTTCAAGAAGAATGGATTTTTGTGATCTACCAAATCAGGATGATGACTTGGGTGGTGTACAGATTAACATTTAATTTCCATTATAGTTTTGCATGATTGATAATTTTGGGATGGTGTTTGATCGTTATTTATTAATGCTTGGGCCCATTTTGGATGTGTCTTCGGGTAGTAGTTGGTGTCTGTTGTTTTCCTGTAGGGTTGGGGGTGAACTTCTATAATGGTGATATTGTCTCCAACATGTGATTAGGCTGGGTCTTTTAAATCATGCCAATTGATTTGTGGTGCTTGTTCTAATTTAATGGTGGTAGTTAGTGCTTGGCAATGGGTGATATGTTGTATGTCTTTCTAACTGGTTCAAATGTTCTACAAAAATTTGTATCAGCTATGTATCTACAGATATTTTATAAAAAAAATACCTATTACCAAAAAAGAAAAAGTATTTAGTATAAATTTTATATCAATTTTAATCTTACATAGTTGTTATATTTGCATGAATAAATAATATTTTTTAAAAATTTATGTTATATTTCTTAAAAGTATATCTTATTATTCAACATAAAATAGAGTGAAGTTTAAAATAAAATCTCATATGACATATCAATTCATCAATAATATTCGTATAAGTCATTTGAATAATTTTTTTGTGATAATTTAAAAGCTAGGTAGGGCCAGCACCCATTATATTAAGATAAGATGAAATACATACTACAATATTTGACTTGTAGCCTAATATATCCCATTCTGGTAGTGTTTCTAATGATCACACTACATCGTATGTCCAGTAGTGACAAAAACGATGGCACAAGTACTTAACAATAAAAATTAACAACCCATAACCCACAATACAAAATTCAAAATAGAATGAAGCAGGTGTACCATACTTCAGGACTAGGAGACATTCAGAGCCCACCTTGTCACCTCCACAGCTTTAGATTGTTCACAAATGTCATGTTCTTATTTGGCATATGTTTGTTTTATATGCATGGAAATAAAATATCTGCAATATGAAACCTAAAATAGAAAAGGATAACTTATCAAACTATATGCATTAAAACTATTATGAAACTGTCACAGACCATGATGAAGAATAAAATATTGTTGAAATTCAACTACTTGAGCCGCACCACCATCATACTACTGATAAATTTATGGATGCAAGATTCTAACTATAAAAAATAGAGGAGGGGCCCATGAATTCATTTTGTCTCTATAAGAAATAGAGGAGGAGTTCCATAGAGCAATATTGTAAGCACAACAGGGGGTTTGTCTTTAGTTGCCAATTTTAACTAAACAGGCTCTTTGCTAGAGTCAAATATCCCTTGTCCTCATTCTTCTCCTCCCCGCTCCCTCTAGTTCTTAGACTTCAAGAAATGAGGGGGAGAAGGTAGGTAGCCAGGGAAAGGCCATCTACAACTGTAGTGCCCTTTCAATATCCCTTTAGCTACCTCCTGCGATTTCAATGTCCCTTTAGCTACAAAGAAATATGTTGTGCTACTATAAACATAGCCTTCCTGAAATATTCTCCATTCAATATCATTAAACCTATATCTTATGAACACACAGGAAATGTCTACATATGGGAATTCCATTTTTTATATTGTTCTTGAACAAGTATAGAGAGAAATTGTTATCCGCAATTTGGAAAAATTGGGGTAACCCTACAAATCTTTAACCCATTTGTAGCTTATATTCTCTATGCATGATTTTTGAGGTAATTTGTGTCACTTCCCATGCATTATTTTCCATCTTAGAACCTTCATTTGAAGTTTCTTGATCTTTTGTAAGTACTCAATAGATTCTAAGAGGGGAACACATAAACTGGTAACACTTAGATCTTCACAAAACCTAATCTCTCCTTTCCACTTCACCCATATGCATAAACAAGTAATACATCAGATATATAAAGACCACTGGATCAACATGCATTACCACTTAACAAAAAATACCTCTTTTGTGTTTGGTGGGCCTGTAGATCTGACATACACCACGTATCTCCCCTAGGTGTAGTTCAGACCCATAGGTCTGCCCTACACCTGTGTTAGCCCTTCACTATAATGGTGTATATTGGACCTATAGGTATGACCTACACTAGTTCTATCCTATGCATTGTTTAGGTGTAGTTCAGACCTATAGGTTTGATCTACACCATTCACGTGTTTTTCTCCAGGTACAGTACGGACCTGTAGTTTTGATCTACACCTAACCTTTGTTTTTCCTAAGTGTAGTTCAGTTCTACGAACCCGAACTGCACCTTTGAGCCACACATAGGCTCTTTGTGTAAATTGGTTCTATGAACCCAAATTACACCAAATGCACACACATGTAAATCGAGGTCGTAGACCCAAGTTATACTTGTTCTACCATGATGAAATGGAGGTTTTAGAAGCCCTGCTGATACCAAATTTGACATATGTAATGCATGATCCTCTTCAGTATAAATAATTAAGATGACTGATGAATTGCTCCTTACAAGTGTTGATGTTTTCCCAATGCTACAGTGTCATTCAAATGTCGGAACCATCTACAGGGAAAAGACAATGAAGTTCAAGAAGCAAGACTCATATCCGTTCTTCCTCTCATTCTCAGTGGTATCAAACATCACGAACACCAAATGATTATGAAATACAAGCTACCTAGCAACAATATGAATATTTTCTAAAGAATATAAACATTATAGTGAAAATGTACATTTTGTTTAAGAATATATTCCTAATTTAATTATAAAATCTATAAAATTATAATTATAATAATAAAATTAATCTTAATCTTAATTATTAATTATTAAATTAAGATTATATATTATTTTAGTTATATTTATGTAATATTAATTATAATTGACCTTAATAAAATAGCTATTAATAATTATAAAATTATATAATATAAATAATAGAGTGAAAATAAGTATTTTTTAATGACTAATGAAAAATATTTCAATTTATGATTAAATATTATAAAATTTAGATTAGATATATTTAAATGATTAAAAAGAAAATTATGATTTTTTAAAAAAGTATTAATAAAAAAATAGAACGATTTCAAAAAAAAATACTGTAGACACCCAAAATTGTCATGTCTAATTAAATAAATATTTTATTTATTTAATTATCTAAGCTTAATTCTTCTATTAATTAAATAAATCTTTATTTATTTAATTAATTCATTTATCATCTTCTAGCCTTATTTCTCATTTAAATAAATACATTTATTTATTTAAATTATCATTTTCCTAAATTAAATAAATATTTTTATTTATTTAATTATCCCACTTCTCCTATTAATTAAATAAATTTTTATTTATTTAATTAATTCATTAACCTTTTCTACCCATGACACATGTTATTCATCTCTTAATTCTTACACTACCTACCCCTTTCATTATTTTATTATTTCTTTTACCTACCCTCTAATCATAGCCGACCTCCTTTTACACCTCTCAATCTTATCCCTCCATTTCATATAGTGTCTTCTATATAAGGAGATGCTTCCTTCATTATCTACCCTAATCATCCTAATCATTCATCCTAATGAAAGATCTTAAGGACTTGACTACACTATGATCCTACTTGCAACCACATTCCGTTCTTTGTTGAGCTTTTGTGCACATAAAATCTGAGAGAAAATATATCAAGTAAGATCAATGGAGATAGGAAGAATGGAGATCCAAACCCTATTGGACATGTGATGGTATAATCTTTGTGATTTCGTTTGATTTACATTGTCTTAGGTAATCTTCATATGTTATGGTGGATCTTTGTTGATTGTTAGGCTAGGGTTTTGTGGTTGAATTCATTTAGCCTTTCAATATTATTATTATTGTTATCCATTTTCACCATATACATTTTGGCACGCCCAGTGGGACTCTTGTCCCTTTTGCATTTAACATCCTTGTTGCAGATTTTGTATTTTGAAGTTGCAGATCTGACGTTTTCGGCAACATTTTCGACATTTTCGCTTTTGCGCACTTTCGGGTCGCGTTTTTGATTTTCTGCCGCATCTGTGACATCTGAAACCGCGTCTGCGTCTTCGACATTATTTCACTTTTTTTTGCAGATTGTGGGATCATGTTTGTGTTCCCGAACCGCGTCTGTGGGCAATTTAATCGCGTCTGTGCTCTGCGGGATTTTCTGTTTTGCATTTTTTTTGCAGAAACGCGTCTGTGAGGTGTTAAAACGCGTTTGTGTTGTGGAATCACGTCTGTGTAGGGCGGAATCGCATCTATGTAAGGTAAAATCGCGTCTGTGTTTTTAAAAAAAAATTTAAATTTTTTTTTTTTTTTTTTTAGGTTTTCATTTTTCGCCATTTTGTCTTGCATTTAATGTTTCAGATCTAGTTTATTTTGAGCTAACATTTTCAAATCTAGCTAACAAAATTGGTGCAGCTTGTCTTGAAGGCTAAATCGTTTGGTTGAAGGCCCCTATTTTCACAGTCTTTTGGATTTAAAATTTACCTAACTTGTGTGCTTGCAGGAAGGGGTAATCATTTGAAACAATCCAAACTACTAACAACTCTTTGTTGCAGGTCCTTGGCAAGGATTTTTGGATTTTTATTGTGTGCCTTGTTTTCATAGATTAGCAAACACTTCAATTGGTGCACTAAAATTGAATCATTGTATTTTGTGTCTTGAGCAATAGGCTCTTTTTGTTTAATCTTTAGAGGGCCTATCTTCCCGTGTGGTCATTAGGACTACTAGTGAGAAGAGAACGACCCAAGTGGTAGCGAGGAAAACCCACCTCTTCCGAACCACTATAAACAACTGTATTCATGGTGAAAACTATGGATAACGTGTGCTGATTAGTTCATACCAACACTATGTCTCCCCATAAACCCGTTTGATCAAATTTATTTGATCAGTTGTAGGGCGTAACCCCTACCGGCTGGGAGCCTTCTGTATTTACAGAGCTGAAAGTGCCGCATGTATGGCCACACGAGCGGATGCCCTTACTAGCACCTTTTTGTTTTAGAAGCCCAAATCCTTCTAGTTGTTGGGGCAGGAGGTCTGACCTTTGGTAGTGGCCCACACACATACAGTTCTTAGTAGAGATACAGAGTTCACCACGCGGAGTTTTCATGGGGACTGATGCTTGGCTGACCCGAGAAATGAGTGCCGAGGGTGGAGCCAGTGAGGTTAAGAATCTAAGTATCCGCTCTTAATAGTGTAGCCTCGGGGGTAAAACCCCATGTGGGATCAACAACTATTGTCTTGGCCAGCCATAAGAATTGTGCTTGACTTATTTTAAACATTCAGAACATTCAAGACCAAACAGCAAAACATTGTGTCTTTTGTGTCTTCAAGTGTATGCAAAACATTTTTACATCAAACAACACACTTTTCTTGGAGTCATTTTGAGTCTAGACACTTGCAAACATTGGGTCTTCATCAACACTATGTCCTCTTGTCATGAAAAACAGTCAAACAATCAGATTTGGTCACAACAAAATGACTTCAAGATTGGAAAAAATTGCACAAATTTTACAGAAACGCGTCTGTGTCAGACATAATAGCGTTTGTGTTGTATAACCACGTCTATGAAGGGCAGAATCACGTCTGTGTTCCAACAGTCAACATTACACTTTGCAAAAAATCTCAGAAACGCATCTATGTTAAACAGAGCCGCGTCTGCGTCAGGAAACCGCGTCCATGAAGTATACAAGCGCGTCTGTGTTCAGAATTGAAAAACTGTTATAGTCCGGCAAACGAACACAGTCAGTTTCAAAATTCTTGAGCTTCCTAGGTCATTTCTCTAGGGTTTCATTTAGCATTTGTTGGATTTTGCCAAGATCAAGGGCACAATGAAAAGCATAAAAGAGACAATAGAATGACAAGAACAAACTGTATTCTCATCAATATAAAATGATCAACTGGATTAACCAATACAATGAATAGAGGCCTGCTTATATAGGCAAGGCCATATGGATGTATGAGCACACAAATATGACAAGTGGCTCAATGAGAAACAAGGGTAGGTAGGAAATAGGTGTGGGTAGGTAGGAGAAATAATATAATATTCCACATGAGGTGGATCACCCACCGAAGGTGGAATTATCACTCCACAATAAGTGGATATGATAGTGTAATAACAAGATCAACACCATAAGAGGTGGAATTTCTCCTACACACACTATCCCAATGTGACACAAACACCCAAGTGTCTCATATCCAAACTACTATGAAATGCATTATCCTAAGTAAACTTAAGTAAGTGTAATAATATCCATGATGAATAATTATTTACACCAACACCCCCCCTTAAGTGCAACTTAGGGGAATGCACTTAAGTCTACAATGCATCTAAGCAATGCAAGATGGGTCCCGGCTACGAGGCCATGATAGGTACCCATGTACAACATGCAAATGCAAGCAAAACAATGTAATGCAATCTCTCACAAACGGAGAAAGGGAGAAAACCCAGTGGAAAAAAACTCCCCCCCAAAAGAGAGATGAATGTACAAAAGAATCTCAAGGAAGAAGGACAAAACCTCAAAGAGGAAAAAGTCCCCCCCATAAGAGAGGAAGGAGAAGTCAGCTGACCCCCCCTAATGACACATCCCGCACCCCCAAGAGAGCTCGCAACTGCTGGAACTTACTCTCGGTGAAAGGTTTGGTGAATATGTCAGCAACCTGCTCTGCTGTAGGACAATACTGCAAATCAATGACTTGCTCCTGGATGAGCTCTCGGATATAGTGCATATGAATCTCGATGTGTTTGGTCCGCTGGTGCTGGACCGGGTTCTTCGAGATGGCAATGGCACTCTGATTGTCACAATGTAGGACTGTCGGCCGTGGAGTAGTGAATCCAAACTCTGTGAGAATCTGCTGGAGCCAAATGGTCTCAGTCGCCGCGTTAACAGCGCCTCGATACTCAGCCTCAGTCGAAGAGAGAGCAATAGCATGTTGCTTCTTGCTCTGCCAACAAATGGGGCCCGAACCAAGGTGAAAACTATAACCAGAAGTAGACTTACGATCAACTAGATCGCCAGCCCAATCGGAGTCTGTGTAACCAACCAAGCGAAGTCCTGTGCCTGCTGCATAGTGAATCCCATAGTGATGTGTACCCTAGATGTAATGTAGAATGCGTTTGGCGGCTTTCCAATGAAGCTCATGTGGTTCCTGCATGAAGCGGGAAACCATGCCAACTACAAATGAAATATCATGGCGTGTATGAGTCAAGTAGATGAGACTACCCACAAGCTGACGATACAAAGTGGCATCAACTAGGGGAGAAGAACACTGAGCCTCAAGCTTGACTCCTGAAAGAAAGGGAGTCGGGGTAGGCTTACAATCAGCCATATGAAAGCGTGCAAGTAGATCAAGAGCATACTTGGGCTGCAATAGAGTAATCCCGAAAGGTGACTGTGAAATCTCTATCCCGAGAAAGTAGTGCAAAAGACCCAAGTCAGTCATAGAAAATCTGTCATGCAAAGAAGATTTGACCCTGCTAATGATGGATGAAGTACTCCCTGTAATGATCAAGTCATCAACATAGAGCACAAGTATCAAGTGAGAGTCATCTTGTCGCAAAATGTAGACATTCGGATCGGAATGACACCTGGTGAAACCTACGGAGAGAAGAAAGGAATCCATCTTGGCATACCAAGCCCTGGGGGCCTGCTTAAGGCCATAAATAGATTTCCTTAGTCGGCAAACCAAGGAAGTATCCTGGATGAAACCCTGTGGCTGCTCCATATAAATCTCCTCATCAAGATCACCATGAAGAAAGGCACTCTTCACATCCATCTGATGTACAGCCCAACCATGAGCTGCAACAATAGCAAGTGTCAAACAAATGGAGTTCATCTTAGCTACGGGTGCAAAGGTCTCAGTATAGTCAACACCTGCAACCTGCGAGAAACCTTTGGCAACAAGCTGAGCCTTATACTTATCCACACTACCATCTGCTGCAAACTTGGTCCGATAGATCCACTTACATCGAACCATCTTTCTCCCCTTAGGGAGATGGACTAGATCCCATGTGTTGTTCCTCATCAAGGAACTATACTCTTCCTCCATAGCTTGGTCCCACTCAGGAACCCCTGATGCTTCCCTAAATGTCTGTGGATCGGAAGCGGTAGCAATGAATGCATGTGGAAGATCCTGATGTTGTGATCGAGTTCTCTGTGTATCCGAAGGATCCCCAACAAGAGAACCCGCGGACTCAAGTGTTTGTCGAGCCCAACGAGGTCTAGGTGGAGGTGGAGAATGAGGCGCCTCAACTGCAAGTGGACCCTGCAGAGGTGTAACCCTACGAGTCAGAGTTGAGGGAGTCTCATCATCTGAATCACTAACATCACTATCCACAATGGAGGAAGGTGGAGGAGGTAGAGAGGCTAAGCTAGGAGAGCTTTCCTCAAAGTGAACACTCCTCTCAATGAATACCTCATGTGTCTCTAGATCCATCAATCTGTATGCCTTAACACCCTCAGGATATCCAACAAATATGCAAGGTCGACTCTGTGGTTCCAATGCCTTGCATTTCTGTGGAGGTATGCGAGCCCATGCTGGACACCCAAAGACTCTGAAATGTCTCACAATCGGTTTCCTACCAGCCCAAGCTTCAAAAGGAGTAATACCTTGTAAAGCTTTGTGAGGAACCCGATTCTGGATGTGTGTGGCACAACTGATAGCCTCTGCCCAAAAGGCGGGATCAAGAGAACGTGCATGAATCATACAGCTAGCCATTTCTTTGAGAGTTTGATTCTTGCGTTCTGCAACCCCGTTCTACTGTGGAGTGTATGCAACAGAATGCTGAAGATCAATCCCCTCAAATGTACAAAAATCATCAAGTCTCTTGTTCACATATTCCCTGCCATTATCTATACAAAGAATCTTGACCACTTTCACTGATTGCTTCTCCACACGAGTCTTGAAGTCCTGAAATCTGTCAAATACTTCACTCTTATGAATGAGAAAGTAGACCCAAGTGAAGCGGGAGTAGTCATCAATGAAGGTAAGAACATAGCGGGCCTTACTAAATGAAGGTGCTGGAAATGGACCTGCTACATCACTGTGAACAAGTTGAAGAACTTCCAAAGCTCTCCAAGTTTTCTCTTTATCAAATTTCTCTTCGGGATGCTTGCCCATGGAACAACCTGAACATACACCCTCTGAAAAGCTGATTCGAGGAAGACTTGTGACCATGTCTTTAGTGCTAAGCTGCTGAAGATAGCGGTAGTTGAGGTGACCAAACCGCTCATGCCATAGCTTACTTTCTGAATTTGAATGAGTAAGCAAGGCCCTAGAAGGTGAACTTGGCACAAAGTGGGAAAATGAATAAAGCCTTGAGTTGTCATTGACTTGTCCCACTGCTACCAAGGCATCATCATCAAGTTCCTTTACCACAACTGAATCTGGTGTAAACTCAACCTTTTTCCCATTCCCATAGTGAGTGATTTGGTAGATGGAGAGAAGGTTGGTAGACAAGTTAGGAACATAGAGAACATTCTCAAATGTTCCATCATCCATGTCAACTGAACCTTTCCCTTCAACCTCTACTTGTGTATCATCACCTATGTAAATGTGAGGTACCTTAGATGGCTCTAATGAAGAAAACTGCTCCTTTGTAGAACCCATGTGATATGAGGCACCCGAGTCAAGTATCCATTGCTGTGAAGAACCTGTTGTAGCCACAAATGCTTGCCCTTTTCCCTTAGACTGTGAGGAAGAAGAAGAAGATGAATCCTTCTTTGTGTAGGCTGATGGCAAGTTGATGTTGTTTTTCTTGAGAAGATTGGTTAACTCATCAACTTGCTTTGCGTGGCATCGATGCTCATCATGACCATACTTTTTGCAATATGCACAAGTTGGTTTATCCTTCTTAGGTGGTGTCCCCTTCTTGGAAGAGGATTGAAGATTGCCTTGTGATGGAGAGGATGATTGTCCTTTTTCCTGTTGTGGTTGAGACTTAGATTGCTTCTTCTTCTTGTTGGAATTTTTGCCTTGACTTCCTTGATTTCCTTGATTTCCTTGATTTGCTACCAAAGCCTTGGACTTTGAAGACTTGAGAAACCCCATGTTCAACAACTTAGATTGTTCCAATATCAACATTTCTGTGAAAGCATCAAAAGAAGGCATAATATAAGAACTCCCCACTGTCAAACGATGAGTTTGGAAGCTAGATACAAATGCTGCATATTCTGGTGCAAGCTTGTCCAACAAGTTGAATATCAATTGAGCATCCTTTTTGTCAATTCCACAATCCTTTAGCTTTGCTCTTAGCTCATTTGCTTTGGTTACATAATCTTGGATTGTATCAAAATTCTTGGGATCTAAGTTGGTGAGCTCATTATCAATCTGATAGCCTTTGATTTCATCAACTTGTCCATACAATTTTTGAAACATATCCCAAGCCTCTTTAATTGTTTTACACTTCTCAATGTGGAAAATGAGGTCATCTAATACATACTTGCGTAAGGTTCCAAGAGCCATGCAATTCTTAGTGAGCCATTCTAATTGAGCATTTGGATCAGCCTTAGGATCAGGTGGTGCTGTTATTGTTCCATCTATGTAGTGTGTGAGACCCTTTTCCATTAGTTTACTCCATACTTTAATTTTCCATGATGCATAATTATGTGGAGTTAATGGTGGAAACTTATTAGGACTCATTGCAACAAGAATGGAAAGAGCACAAAGAGAGGCACAATCACACAAGACACCCCCCCAAATTCACTCAATCAAAGAACCCCCCCCAAATGTGATGATTTAGGCACTTTATAACTAGTGCGTATACAATGGGCCACTTGCAAAAAATGGCAAAGTGGACTTCTGATTTACAATTTTACAACTGCCTCAAGAAGGCCAAAAGAGACTCAAACTGATAATGCAAGAGATCTAACTAAGATCCAAGCAATTTAAAAGTACCTAATAGGCCAAATAAGACCAATATCTGAATGTACAATTTTCACTCAAAATCTCTAAAATCTGATCATAGATTCTGAAAGTAGATGAAAAAATAAGCACTTTCAAAAAAAATGGCACCTGAAAAGGAGGTCGTATGAGCTCAAACGAGGCCTTTGAAGTTGCAGAATTGAGGATTGGACAGGTACAGCTGAGATAATCCGAAAATTCTGAAAAACCTGTGCATCAAAATCAGAAAATAACCACACCACTGCGAAGATCATGAAATTTTAGCCCATTTCAAAAAAAATTGCACCAAAAAAGGAGCAAAAATGAGCAAGATATGGCCTTCCAAAGTTGGACTGCAAAACTGAAAAGCCCAATGGAGAGGGGTTAAAAATTTTCCAAAAATGCTGATGTGGCGCTGACATCAGCAAAACACTGTGTTAAATTTGACGGCCGTATGACCATCACGAAAACGTCACCTCTCTGCTGACTGGGCGTCCGTACTGTACGGACAGATTATGTGGCCTGCTGACTGTGCAGTCCGTACTGTTGACGTGGCACCGTACGGATGTCTACGTGGCCCGGTGACTGGGTAGGCCATACTGTCTGCGTGGCTCTGTACGGTCGCCTGTTTTCGGGCCACGTGGCTGGGTCGGGTTTACTGGGCCGCGCCGGAGATCTGAGGCCGTCGGTGGCGCTGGAGTGGCTGGAGCAGGCGCGTCGCCGGAGATCTCTGGCCGACGGTGGCGCCGAGGAGGCGGGCGCTGCGGGTCGGGGCTTCCGGCGGTGACGTGACGGCGGCGCCTGCTGATCCGGGAGGAGAAACCGAAGCGGCCGGGGAAACCGAGGCGGAGGGCGCTGCGGGAGCTGTGCGTCACCGGCGGGGTTGCGGATGCCGGCGTCAGGTACGTGTCCTCGGCTGCGTCGGCGTGTATGGGTCTGTGGCAGCGTCTGTGGGTACGACCAGCGTGCGAACCTGCAGAAGATGCAGAGTACGATGTACGGGGGGGTCTTCGGACCCCCAAACAAATGCACTTTTTTTTTTTAATTTTTTTTTTCAATTTCGGATTTTTTCGAATTTTTTTTTTTTATTTTTCTAACTTTTGAAAAACATTTTCCAGAAAAAGAAGAAATTTTTTTATTTTTTTTGAAAAATAAATAATAAATCCGAAAATCCGTACTATGTAGCAAAATTGGGGAAAAAAATTTTCCTCACCAAAATAGGTTGACTTTATAGTCGAAATTTATGGAAATGGCCTCCCGGATTCAACGGTGATGTCCAAATCGCTGTATGATGCCTCCAAAAAATGAAGATCCCCAAATCCGAAAATAGAATCCTTCCACGATGTCTCCAAAAATTGATCAACGAAGCCCCAATGGCTCTGATACCATGTTGGATTTTGCCAAGATCAAGGGCACAATGAAAAGCATAAAAGAGACAATAGAATGACAAGAACAAACTGTATTCTCATCAATATAAAATGATCAACTGGATTAACCAATACAATGAATAGAGGCCTGATTATATAGGCAAGGCCATATGGATGTATGAGCACACAAATATGACAAGTGGCTCAATGAGAAACAAGGGTAGGTAGGAAATAGGTGTGGGTAGGTAGGAGAAATAATATAATATTCCACATGAGGTGGATCACCCACCGAAGGTGGAATTATCACTCCACAATAAGTGGATATGATAGTGTAATAACAAGATCAACACCATAAGAGGTGGAATTTCTCCTACACACACTATCCCAATGTGACACAAACACCCAAGTGTCTCATATCCAAACTACTATGAAATGCATTATCCTAAGTAAACTTAAGTAAGTGTAATAATATCCATGATGAATAATTATTTACACCAACAGCATTCAACCTGTCCTTGGGTCTCACAAAATCCATCATTGCTTCACATCTCATTTTACATTCACACTTGTCTAAACTTGAGTCAAAAGGTCACTTGTTTGTCCTCACTATACTTTGTCAACATACTACATACAACAACACTTTCCTAAGTGGTCCCTCATCAAGGTTTCTTACCTTTGGGTCTCATTTGGTCTTACTTAGAGTCAAGGTCAACTTACCTCATCAAGAGAAACTATCCTCTCTTTGGAAGCCACACCTACTCTACTACATACATACTTGGTCTTACACTTTGGACATTGCAAGTACACCTCAGATTCATTTACATTCCATCCAACTCTTGGTCTTCCATATTCTTTCCATTTTCATCTAGTCTCACATATCTTGGTCAACACCTAGTTCATGGTTGAAACCCGCCTTCAAAAATCTAAGAGAGAAACTAAAGAGGCTCAAGAGTCCGCAAACATGAGTTTGTATGAGTATGACAATGAGATCTTTTTCAATTCTGATCATACTACATTACCTGACATGGATGCCTATAGAAACATTCCAAATGTTGAGTACATGGACACTACAAACAACAATGCTACACATAATGACAATATGGACAACTTTTCAGTACATTCAGCAGATGTGGAAGAATCCATTATGAATCCCCATTTCAATCGATTGGTTGAGGAAATAATGAGGAGGGATAGACAATACTTCTTACAAATGATGGCACAAAGTGGAGCCAAGATACCTCATGATTTCGACATGTCTCAAATAATGGAAAATCAACCTTTGCAACAACCTCACTCCAACATGGATCAAAGGAGACCTAATAGTGGAGGAAATAGAGGACCACATATGGTACCTGAATCACCATCAGCTTTGCTTCAAAAACCAGAGGTCCCACATACACATGGTCAAACATATGATACTCACCTTCACAGACCATTATGGAAGTCTTGTGGAGAAAAATATGCTCAATCACATATCAATGCTAAGGATCAACCACCAAAGCAATGGGATATTCAAAGGCATGCTCGAAATTTGGACACAAGGAAACCTCGTGTCAAATTTGGGGGCAATACAATAGAACATGACATGCCTATAGAGTATGGTATACATGCACAAAATAGATATGGTGTTCCTCAACATGAATCTATACCAAGTGGTCCATATATGCAACATCATTATAGACCTCCTCCATATGAACATGTGTATGATCAATATCATCCATATATGCAACATGCTCCTCCTCCAATTGGTACCTCAAACATAGGATATGGTCCAAGAAGTCGATCTCCACCTAAGAGCAATTTGGAGCAACAAATCAGGGACTTACAAAAGAAAATGGAGGACATAAATACACCAAAGCCAACATACACAATGAGAGACATATGTCCTTATTCATTTGACAAGAGCATTCCAATGCCTCCTTTTCCTACACACTTTGTGACACCTAAATTTGATAAGTATAGAGGAAAAGGCGATCCTAAGGCACACATAAGACAGTTTTTCACAGCTTGCATTGAGGTAGTAGCAGAAGAGACATATTTGATGAGATTATTCCCACAAAGCCTAGGTGATCAAGCTATGGAATGGTTCTCCCAACTTCCACTTGGTATTAAGTCATGGGGTGACTTAGCAGAGGCATTTATTCAATATTTCTCCTACAACATAGAGACAAACATATCAGTCACTACTTTGTGCAACACCAAGCAAAAAGAGGGAGAGTCTTTTTCATCATTTTTACAAAGATGGAGAAATCTAGCCAGCAGATGCTCTTGTGAAATTCCACAAAAACAAATGGTAGAAATGTTCACCCAAAATGTTAACAAAGACATTGGTTATGATCTAAGAAAAGCTTGTTTCTCCACCTTCAAGGACGTTATTGAAAAAGGCTTAGCAACAGAAAAGGTCCTAATTGAACAAGGAGTCATCAAGATATTCAAGGAAAACAAAGATGACTTTAAAGGAAAAGACAAGCCAAGATTTTGGAATAAAAACAAGAACACAATCAATGATGGTGTTGTTGATGCCAACACAATGTGACCCAAATTCATTTTTTTTGGATCAAGTTCTACAAACAATCAGGTGAATACTCAAACAACTTCCAGATCATGAAGGAAGTACACCTCATTGGGAGAACCACTTGAGTTAGTCTTCAAGAAGCTAGTGGCAAACAAAGTAATCACAGTTCCGGATTTTCCTCCATATGAACCAAAGGTTAAACCAAATTGGTGGAATGATGATGAATATTGTGAATTTCATAAGAGCAAGGGTCATAAGATAGGAAATTGCCATCGACTGAAGAACATCATACAAGATCTCATTGATAGAGGTGACATTGAGATTGAGGGACATTCATCTAATCAAGAACATGAGATGTTTAAGGAACCATTCCCAAAACATGACAAGGGAAAAGCTAAAGCCACAGAGGATCAAACCAACTATACCAGAGAATCTTACAACTATGATTCAACCATAAATCACATCTCGATGGACAATTATGTCTCTACCATTATCATCAAGGACAAAGCATCTGAGAATTCTACTCGGAGACCCAGGATTGTCCTAAAAGGTGTTGGATCTTCTTCTGAACCTACCTCTGAATGTAATGTCACAACTCGTCGAGGTAAAATCACTTTGCAAGGTGCTCCAACTAAAAACACCACTTCTTCATCGACCAAACCTGAGTATGACCTTGTAGAACGGTTAGGGAAGACACCCATGCTCATCTCCATTCTTGAGCTATTACGCATATCTCCTGCACATAAAGCCATTCTTGACAAAATCTTGAGAGATACTGTCGTTCCTACTGATCTAAACGTGGACCAGTTTCAAGCCATGGTGGGATACCTTTCCATTCCACACTCCCTTACATTCACAGAAGTAGATGACGCCTCCGTAAGTCAGCCACATAATGCACCATTACACATTGAAGCCTTCATACACAAACATCGAATAAAAAGAGTCCTGATAGATGGAGGAGCAGGTCTAAACATTTGCACATTAAACACTATTACACAATTGGGATATTCGGATAAAGCTGTGAATTCTACAAACAAAATCACCATTAAAGCATATGATGATGAAGAGCGTTCATCCAAGGGCACAGTCATCTTACCTCTTAGAGTGGGGCCAGTTACAAAGGATGTGGTTTGTCAAGTCCTGGATTTAAATCTCACTTATAACATATTGCTAGGATGTCCTTGGATTCATGAAATGAGGGCAGTCCCATCCACATATCACCAATGCATTAAGTTTCCTCATAATGGAGTGGAAGTAACAGTTAACGGTGATCCTAATCCATTCATATACTGCAATAATCTGAAATCAAAGACTGAGACCATAATTCCCAGTAATCATGAGGCTATTCCTTCCTCAACATACATTGATCCTGAGTCATTAAAACCTTCGAAATCAAAACAAGGTGAGCTTAAAGGCAAGTTTCAAGACAAGGGCATGGGGGAATATACTTTAAATCAGACCATGTACTTACGACAAGTCATGAGTTCCCCAAAAGAATATGGAAGACCACACCCTAATAAACAAATCTCCATCATGATGCTCAAATGGGACCCTACTACCTTTCAAAGATGGGGTGAACTAGAAGAGGAAGATTTATACCAAATGCTTTTCAGAGACAATGAAGAGGAAACACAAGATCACATCAATCTACCATGTGAGAAATATGGCAAAGGCTTCAAAATTCTACAAAAATTTGGGTATGATGGAAAAAGCCCTCTAGGGTTACGAAAGGAAGGCATCATTGAACCTTTACAACCTGAATTGACTCTCAAGAGGGAATGCTCAAAAGGACTTGGTTTCTTAACTCCTAAGGTCCACACCCAAAGGACAAAAGAAGCCTTACAAATCAAAGTTTCCAAAATGCAACAAGAGGATCGCTATTCCATAGATTAAAACGAATGGGAATGGGGTTCCGACAAGTCTTCCAGTGACTACGAGCTCACCGAGACATTCAGAGAGCCAGATGAACCCACAGAAGAAGAGGAATTTTATAACAAGTTCAGAGTTGGTCAAGAAACAACCCATGAGGAGTCTACAGAGTCCTTGTCTCAAGGTTCTAGGTTGAAATCACATAGGATGAGAACACTTGTCCCAGAATGCGCTACTAGTGATGATAATTTGGATTCGCTCGCAATCGAGACTGATGAGGAGAGTGCCATCGACGACCTCGATAATTACCTTGACATACCCGAATATAACTGCATCTTCACTCTTAGCCCCGCTAACTTTGAAGACATTAAAGACCTTCCCCTTGTTCACCACCAACTCATTGACTGGGATCATGAAGGACCTGCACAGTTTGACACATTCCAAAATGATGAAGCTTTTATTGACTATCTGGGCATACAAGATGATCTTCCTCCTGGAGACCATAAAGCAAGATACACTATAGAACTCAATAGCGTGGCATATTTTGGTGAGGGTGTCGGACCTTCCAGTCGCAAAAATGTGAAAATAAGAACAAATCAAGGGTCTTATGGCGAAAACCACACTGCGGCGCTGTCTGACCCCAAAAAAGTAAAAAGAAACGACATATCTGAGGGTGAAAACCTCTCTGAGGCACCCGAAGATGGAAGGCTCAACATTCTCCCAGCATCATATGAGGAAAAGTCATCCATGTTGGTAGAAGAGACTATCAAAACAAACATTGGTACAGAAGAGGTTCCACACAACATATTCCTAGCTCAATCACTGACAGAGTCCGAAAGGTCAAAATTCATAAGTTTCTTCAAAGAACGACAAATCAACTTTGCCTGGTCATACGCTGATATGCCTAGATTAGATCCGGATTTGGTAATGCATCATTTGACAGTCAAACCAGGGGCAAAACCAGTAAAACAGAAATTAAGAAAAATGCATCCACAAGTGGCATTACTAGTCAAAGTAGAACTTGAGAAGTTATTGGATGTCAGATTCATACAGCCAATTGATTATCCTGAATGGATCTCCAACTTGGTACCTATTAGTAAACCAGATCGCAGCATCAGAATTTGCACAGATTTCAAAGATATTAACAAAGCTTGTCCAAAGGATGACTTCCCATTACCAAATATTGACTTGATTGTTGATCTCACAGCAGGTCATGAAATGTTATCATTGATGGATGGATTCTCTGGTTATAATCAAATAAGAATCGCACCCGAGGATCAACATAAAACAGCATTTACTTGTCCGTGGGGAACTTTCTGCTGGAATGTCATGCCTTTCAGGCTAAAGAATGCAGGCGCGACATATCAAAGAGCCATGACTACTATCTTTCATGATCTCATGCACGTAACCATGGAAGATTATGTTGATGACCTCTTGGGCAAATCAATAGACAGAAATACACATTTGGACATACTTTCAGTCATCTTTGATCGGTTGGAAAAATACAAAGTAAGATTAAACCCCAAGAAATGTGTCTTTGGAGTAACCTCCGAGAAGCTCCTAGGATTCATTGTATCCAAAAGGGGAATTGAAGCTGATCTAGCAAAAGTCAAGGCCATCTTGGAAATGCAACCACCAAGAAATATCAGTCAACTTCGATCCTTACAAGGCAGACTCCAGTCCATCCGAAGATTCATAGCACAACTGGCAGATAAGTGTAATCCTTTTCAGCACCTACTACATAAAAACATCAAATTCAAATGGGATGATAGCTGTCAACAGGCTTTTCACATGCTCAAAGATTATCTTCTAAATCCGCCAGTTCTGATGCCACCAGTTCTAGATCAACCACTTTATTATACATTTCAGCTACTCCAACAACATTGGGGGCACTCTTAGTGCAACAAATTGCTGAAGGCAAGGAAAAAGCAGTATATTATATCAGTCGCACATTGGTAGGATATGAGCTAAACTACACACCAATTGAGTGTGCATGTCTCATTGTGGTCTTTGCTTCACAGAAATTATGACATTACATGCTCACTCATAAGACTAAGTTAGTTGCAAGGATAGACCCATTGAAATACCTTCTCAATAAAGCAACACTTACTGGGTGACTGGCCAAATGGGTAATGATCCTGAGTGAATTCAACATTGAGTATGTGGACAAAAAAGCAATAAAAGGACAAGCCATTGTAGATCAATTAGCAGATGCTCCCATGATAGATGATGTTACTCTAAGTTTAGAATTTCTAGATGAATCCATTTTGACAATATCACATGCCAAGCCATGGCAACTGTACTTTGACGGCTCATGCACACAGCATGGGGCAGGAGCTGGCATCCTCTTTATAACTCCTCAAGGGGATTCTATACCAAAATCATACCGCTTATCATTTCCTTGCACTAACAATATAGCAGAGTATGAGGCATTAACAATAGGATTACGAATTGCAGTTCAATGGAAGATCCAGGAACTTCGTGTTTTCGGGGACTCCCAACTTGTCATCCGTCAAGCAACTGATGATTACCAAAACAAAAGATGAAAAATTAATGCCTTATAAACAAATGGTGGATCACCTGAAACAACACTTCACAAAGATAGACTTTGAGCAGATACCAAGAGAGCAGAATCGCGCCGCAGATGCCATGGCTACAATTGCTTCCCTGATTGATTTACCTCCAAATGAGACCCGCTATGAGTTCTTGGTGGTTAACCTTTTGGTTCCTTCATATGAGATCATGCATACTGAGATGATATGCATTGTCGGTCCCGAATCCTAGTTATATGATTCCATTTTCACATACCTACGTGACAATACCCTACCTCCTGATCTATCAAATAACCAACGTCGCACTTTCATTCGCCAATCCTCTCGATATGTCATTTTAGCTGATATCCTATACCGGCGAGGTCTAGATGGCACTCTTCTTAGATGTTTAGAAAGCGACGAAGCTCAGATTGCGTTATGGGAAGTGCATGAAGGGATATGTGGTCCACATGCTAGTGGTCCTACCTTGGCCAAGAAACTCATTAGGACTAGATATTACTGGCCCAATATGGAGAAAGACTCATATCAGTTTGTCAAGAAATGTAAGCAATGTCAAATTCATGGAGACCTCATACATGCGCCAGCACAAGAACTTCAACCACTTGCGTCTCCTTGGCCCTTTTGTCAGTGGGGACTTGATCTCATAGGCAAGATTCACCCTCCTTCTTCCAATGGTCACAAATTCATTATCACTGCCACAGAGTATTTTACAAAATGGATTGAAGTCGTGCCTCTCACACAAGTCACAGGAAAATAGATTGCTACATTCATCCTTAACTATATCATTTGCCGATACGGTATTCCTGTTTCCATTATCACTGATAACGGGCATCCCTTCAAAAATCAGGATGTTCGTGAACTCTGTGATCACTTCCATATTTCCCATCGTTTCTCCACACCATATTACCCCCAAGGTAATGGCCAAGCTGAGGCGTCTAATAAAACAATCCTTAAAATCCTAAAGAAGACAGTCGACGATGTTGGTCGTAATTGGCATATCCGACTTAATCCTGCACTTTGGGCCTCCCGCACAAGTGTCCGCACACCTACAGGAGCTACACCCTATTCACTTGACTATGGTGCTGAAGCTATCTTGCCTATTGAGGTTGAGTTACCCTCTTTACGGGTCTCTTTGCAAAACATCATCAGCGACGAAGACTATAGGGTCTCTCGCTTACAAAAGCTGGAACTACTGGATGAACGAAGACAAACTAATTTTAATCATCTCAAGGCTTACCAACAACGAATGAGTCACAGCTACAATCACAAGGTCAAGCCTCACACATTTGAGGTAGGGGACTTAGTTCTCAGAGAAAATCCTAAAAATCAACAAGACAGAGAGAAGAAGGGAAAGTTCGAACCAAATTGGCTTGGTCCTTACATCATCATAGCAACCTATGGATCTGATGCATATCAGCTCTCAACTACAGAAGGTGAAACTTTGGAGGATCCTATCAACAACATGCACCTTCACAGGTTTTACACATAGCTCTTCAAAGTATCCTAATTCAAAAATACAAAAAAAAAAAAAAAAAACATTGAAAAATCAAAAAAGTAAAGAGAAATAATTTCATCCAACGGTGAAAACCACTTCGGTGGCACCCTGGACAAGTACCATGGTGAAAACTAGGTCACCAGTGCCATGCGTAGAGACATTGCTCCTCCCTCCTTCAGGATTCTCTTTCATCACTTCACTTTGCACACACTCACAACCAATTCATCCATAATAAACTTACCCATTCCCATCATGGCTTGTTATTGATCTACCCAAGATTGGTTAGCCATTCACAATAAACCTCCCTTTTCACCTCCCTTTCCATCCATAATAAATCAGATCCTATCTATGGCTAAGGCAAAATCCTACATCTAGTAATGGGTGTGGAACTGAGAACATTGCACGTTTCGAGGAGTACAGTTTCTTCCAGCTTCCTTCAGTCTATCCGCACACAATCCACAATAAAGCAACATTTGCATCACAGATCCGCAATAAAGTTTCATCTTCTCCACAATAAAGTATCAATTTCATGGATTCAGTCAGTTTCAGATGAGACATAGCAGCAACAATGGGCTTCAACAAATCAAATCTTTCAACAGACTCAGACAACATATGGTTCAGTGCTATCTATCCTTTCTGTGAAAGTAAACATTGTGACCACAATCAAATAAGACTTATACAAGTGACAAGAGACACTAAATTTGAGGACTACAGTGGATGTTGGTGTCGAGTCTTGGTTTTCTTTTGATTTCATCTTTTTTGGTGACATATCTTTTAGCTTTTCCAGGATGTCTTTGACTAGAGATTCTATCTCCAGGATGTCTTTGACTAGAAAGGCGAGGATGGGGTATCGTCACCTATCTTTCTTTGTTGTCTGTGGATTGTCTCTTAGTAATGCTATGACTTGTCCAAGGATATGAGGACACTGTGAGTCTAGTATGAACTGGGGCATTCCTTATTTGTGACTATCTTATCTCCATGCAAATAGGTACAATGACTTTCTGGGTCGAACATATGCCTTGATTTTCATAACCTACGTGCCATAATAAAGCTCAATGATGATAACGCACAAGAAGCTCTTTCACTTTCATATCTTCTATCTTCCATCCCCCTTTCTTGATTGACTTCCATTGTCCTTCTCGAGTCCGCGTAGCCTGCTATCACATGATTGAGTATAATGATACACCAAAAACATTTGCATTTCATGTAGTTGCACCTGCATTACCACATATAAGCATTTCATACATACATATATATATCACACCTGCATCACATCCTGCACACAACACCTGTTAGCACAATTTACATTTGCATTATCATAATCATTTGCATTACATACATTTACATTTGTATTTGCATAACACATATAAAAACATAAAAGAACAAAAATATATTGCATTGCATCATATACATATTTGCATCCATATCACAAACATCACATAAGAACATCTCATCATATAGGTACACATGCATATAGCTGCCGCAAAGATGAATCATCTCATATATATAATCATAAAGTGTCATGATACAATGATGTCAAAATCATATGGCTACAATCACCCGCAGGTGTCTACATCATCATACAAAAATGGTACAATACTGATACATAGGGAGCCCTCTACGGCTACGATGAACTCCCTCCCTCAGAGCCGGTTGGCCTCGACAGAGTCTGAGCCCTAGAAGGACCCGCCCCAAGATCATCTCTCCTGGCCCCTGTGTCCTCTGCAGCCACCCCTCTTGTCGCCCTATCCGGACAGAGGAACCCATTGATCACTCCTCCCAGCACCGCCACTAGTGCTAATCCTGTCCATGTCATGGTATCCCATGCCACATGTCCCACCCTCATCTCCAGTCCCAGATCCTAGAACACACATCTCAGTGCATCCCTGTCTCCGTCTTGATCGTACGGAATTAGCTCCCCATCAATCGATATCTGCATAATCCTGTATACATCCTCCAGGGTGACTGTCATCTCCCCCATCGGCAAATGAAAAGTGCAAGTCTCAGAGTGCCACCTCTCCACCAGTGCAGTCAGCAATCCCATGTTTGCTTGAAACTTAGGCACATACAGAATATGTCTCAATCCCATAGCCTCAATAGCAGCTCTGTCCTCGAAGGTCAGCTCAGGTCGCAACCTCTGAGTCGATGGGAATCTCTCTCGTGACTCCAGCATCGACAAATACTCCTGCAGTCAAGCAAATCACTCATGTCAGTCATAGTGGCATTCACTGTTCATCACAAAATGCTACTTTTTATCTAAGTGCATATGGTACTCTATCCTAGTGACACTCACTGTTCATCACAAAGTGTTGCTATTTATCCTAGTGGTACTCCCTATTCATCACAAAGTACTACGTGTTTGGCACTCCCTGTTCATCACAAAGTGCTACTCACATTTGCACTCCCTGTTCATCACAAAGTGCTGCTCATATTTTAGTACTCCCTATTCATCACAAAGTACTATATCTTGGTACTCACTATTCATCACAAAGTGCCTTGATCTATCTTATCCTAGGGCCTATGCTTGAGTGAATCCTCTTGAGTAGTTTCCTAATTGGCAAGGTATGTTCTATCACAGAATTGTCAATCCTAGCCCTATTTGCTATCCTAGTTTTCCCTAGAGGACCTGCTTGAGTGTATCCTCTCAGCAGCTTATCCAATCGATAGCGTATGTTCATCACAGAACTGCCGATTTGACCTAGAAGACAAAAATTCACATTTTTTGACACAAACACGCTTTCCTAACATAAACGCGCATTTATTACATTACCTAGTATGCATTAATGACAAAATTAAATGTGTCAAAGTACGAGGAGGCTTCACGGTACTTACCGGCTCTCCTGCCTCTGCTGGCCTCTGAAATCGGCGAATGCGGTCGAATCTATGAATGAAAGCCATCGCTGCTGACTGCTGCTGCTCTATTTTCGCTCTGCAATATGCTCTCGTGGATGTGTAGATGACAATGAGGATGTACTTTCCCCCGTGGTTTATCTTATAGACTACCCCTAGCCCTCGTTTCCCGAGTCAATCTTCTTTATCCCGTGACTCTGTCACTTTATCCGGTCAGTCCATTCTAGCCTTTCTTTCTTATCAAGAGATTGTCTGCGATCTTTTCAGACATTTTCATCCAATCTCTCGAGGGGGCATATCATTCCCATCTTGGGGCAACTCTGTATCAATTCATATTATCTTCTTTGAAACAACGCAACAAGCCGCATTGTCTCAAAGAGGGGCAAAATGTAGACACCCAAAATTGTCATGTCTAATTAAATAAATATTTTATTTATTTAATTATCTAAGCTTAATTCTTCTATTAATTAAATAAATCTTTATTTATTTAATTAATTCATTTATCCTCTTCTAGCCTTATTTCTCATTTAAATAAATACATTTATTTATTTAAATTATCCTTTTCCTAAATTAAATAAATATTTTTATTTATTTAATTATCCCACTTCTTCTATTAATTAAATAAATTTTTATTTATTTAATTAATTCATTAACCTTTTCTACCCATGACACATGTCATTCATCTCTTAATTCTTACACTACCTACCCCTTTCATTATTTTATTATTTCTTTTACCTACCCTCTAATCATAGCCAACCTCCTTTTACACCTCTCAATCTTATCCCTCCATTTCATATAGTGTCTTCTATATAAGGAGATGCTTCCTTCATTATCTACCCTAATCATCCTAATCATTCATCCTAATGAAAGATCTTAAGGACTTGACTACACTATGATCCTACTTGCAACCACATTCCGTTCTTTGTTGAGCTCTTGTGCACATAAAATCTGAGAGCAAATATATCAAGCAAGATCAATGGAGATAGGAAGAATGGAGATCCAAACCCTATTGGACATGTGATGGTATAATCTTTGTGATTTCGTTTGATTTACATTGTCTTAGGTAATCTTCATATGTTATGGTGGATCTTTGTTGATTGTTAGGCTAGGGTTTTGTGGTTGAATTCATTTAGCCTTTCAATATTATTATTATTGTTATCCATTTTCACCATATACAAATACAAAACTATACTTATAAAAGATGCATGCTTGGGTTTTTTTTTTTTAATAGAATTTTTTTTTTTTTTAATTTAATATAAATGGTGAATCAAATCCCTATACAATAGTTAATCAATTTTATTACCTATATTTTCAAAAATAAAAA